>NC_081847.1:24630261-25316066 GCF_963259705.1 Myotis daubentonii | reverse complement strand
TGCTAAACTCAAAGACAGCCAGGGTGACCAAAGCAACACAGCCTCAAGCTGAACCTAACCCATGCAGGTCCAGCAAGCTCGTCTCTCAGATGAAGCAAGGCTTTCCTGGCACTTTGTTGTGAAAGATATCCACATATGTGTGGGTATATAATTATAAACATTGGGGGAGGGGCATGGGTCTCACATTATGGAATGCTGAGAAATGCAACTGTTTTCTTAGAATGACACACTTAAAATTGAGGGCCCCTCAAAGACAGCTGGGGTGGTTTTGGGGACAAGGTGATGAAAGAGGTAAGGAAGGAAAGAGAATATTGTCCCAAGTATATATCTTTCTGATCATTTTGCTTAGTCCAAAGATGATCCCCAAATACCTAGCGCAGTGACTTTTTGTTTGTTTTTGAATAGTTGCTCAGCAACTTTTTTTTTTTTTTTTAATTTGTGGACATTTTAATGACACAGGCCCCACCAACACCCTTAATCTTTTCGGCTCTTCTGCTGAAGAATCTGGCCTTCACATGACAGGCTGCTTTGGGAGCTTTCCCTCCCCCAGAACTTTGTAGTAGCCAATCGCACCACTTCAATGATAGGAGCAGCTCCAGTCTTGCTTTTGGCAGCATTTACCCGTGTCTGCTCCCTGACCAGGGTCCATAGTTTATCAAGGTTGACCATTGGTCAGAAGCTCTGATTCCTCTTTAAGTGGTGATGCCTCATACCAACTTTCCCAAAGTCACCTGGGTGATATTTGTCGAAGTTGATCCTGTGATGATGCAAGCCACCAGCATTACCTCTGCCCCCCTGGGTGCTTCCTGAGCTTGCCCATGCGGCTGTGGCCATGGCTCATGGGGCCCTGAAGTTTTTTGGTCTTCCTCAGTCTGGATGGCATGTCGGTGGCTGAGATACAAGAGCTCAGCAACAATTTATTAAGTCACTGAATAAATTCACGTGCAGGAAATGATTGTAGATTAAATTCTTAACAGTCTAATTGCTCTTGTTCAAAAGACATTCACAAATTGGCCTGTCCAAAGATGGGTACAGCTTTTCTGGGTTCACTGTCTTCCAGTTTACAGGTTGTGAGTTCCCAAGTCATTGACACAGGGGATTTCTCCTTCCTCACTCCTGCCCTTCCTACCTGCTTTTCTGCCTTCCTTCCTTTCTTTTTTAATTGAGATCTCTTCTCATATACCGTAAATGTGTAGATTTTGATGAAATTCAATAAATTTTTCCTGGGAAGTAAAACTAATAACCCTTCTTTTTGTGAGGTAGGGTACTTATTAAAAAAGCCTTGTATAAGCACATAATTAGTGAAATAAGTCATTTAACTTTCTAAAAAATGTAAATTTTATAAAATAAATGATAATATGGATATCTTATATCAAATCAAACTAAACTTCATATTTTTAAAAATATATTTTATTAATTTTTTACAGAGAGGAAGGGAGAGGGATACAGAGTTAGAAACATCGATGAGAGAGAAACATCAATTCAGCTGCCTCCTGCATGCCCCTCACTGGGGATGTGCCCGCAACCCAGGTACATGCCCTTGACCGGAATCGAACCCGGGACCCTTCAGTTCGCAGGCTGACACTCTATCCGCTGAGCCAAACCAGCTAGGGCTAAACTTCATATTTTTTAAAAATGCCCTTATATCTTCCAGACCTCCACTCCACAGATAATAGTAATAAGGTTATAAACTTAGATTCAGAGAATTTAAATGTACTTTGTAAACCTCCTTCATCTGTCCTTTCCCCACTGTCATATTACAAATGCATCTGTGATTGATTAATTGCCAAAAAAACACCCCACCTCTTTACTTCTAGCTCCATATCCACACCCCCTTGGGATGTAATTTTACAATTCCTCCCACTAAGCCAGTGGTTCTCAACCTTCTGGCCCTTTAAATACAGTTCCTCATGTTGAGACCTCAACCATAAAATTATTTTCATTGCTACTTCATAACTGTAATGTTGCTGCTGTTATGAATAGTAATGTAAATATCTGATATGCAGGATGGTCTTAGGCGACCCCTGTGAAAGGGTCGTTCGACCGCCAAAGGGGTCATGACCCACAGGTTGAGAACCGCTGCACTAAGCCGTGCGGCCTGTTTCCCCACCCCTTGAATCTGTGCTGGCCCCATCACTTGCTCTGGCCAATGAAGCCAAAGAGATAGTGCCAACTCTAAGCCTGGGCCTCCAGTTATTGCACACTTCTCTCCCTCTTGCTTCAAGACTCTGCCAGTGCCACGGGACAAGCTGGGCTAACCTCCTGGAGGATAAGAGATTATGCGGAGAACTGAGTGGCCACAGCCCAGGTCCTCCCTGATCAGTCAGTCTCTAGCTGACCCATGGGTTGAGTGGACACAGCTGAAGCCTGATTGGCCCAGCCAACACATAGACTTGTGGGAAATAACCACTGGATCTTTTAAGTCAATAAGTTTGGATCTGCTTTGTTATGCAGCACTGTTGTGGTAATAGATAGCTAATAAAGCCTCCATGGGTGAAATTTTAAAGAAAACAGAACCACAAAAATTGCTTGCAAGCATGCAATGAGTAATGATTGCCATTAGTGAACTTCTGTGAGCTGAGCATAGCCTAAGGCAGTGGTTCTCAACCGTGGCTGCACATGAGAATCACCTGGGAATCTTTTTAAAATCCTGATTTCTGGGCCTCATCCTCCGGAAATTCTGTTTCTTTGTTATGGAGTGGGACCACAACATTAGTAACAAAGAAACAGAATTTCCGAAGGATGAGGCCCAGAAATCAGGATTTTAAAAAGATTCCCAGGCGATTCTCATGTGAAGCCAAGGTTGAGAACCACTGGCCTAAGGTGACCATCCTTAATAGCCTCCACTTGAGAAAGCAAGCTGAAATGTGGGGTAAGGAGGCATAATTATAGAAATAATCCTGAGTCTACTCAAATTATCTTAAAAAATAAGTTATTTGCAGGCTCCCTGAAAACAATCATGATAGATTATTGTAACCATTTTCCCCTTAACCTAATTATTGGATTGACCTAGGTCCTCCATCCCTTCTTTAATAAATACTGGCTGCTGCTACCCATTTTATGGAGCGTTCTTGTAGCTACCAAGTAGAGTGAAACGTTATATTTTTCAATAGTCAGTTTGAGTGCATTTACAAACCTGGCATGCCAGTTATACTTGTTATCGTAATTATATCATTTAAGTCATGATTATATAAACTAATAAAATGAGTGCTAAAAGAAAGATGTTGCTTTTATGCAAGCTATTTTGAATATGACTTGATGAAAATAAATGTGAGTTAAACAAATTTCTTATTAAATTGAATGTGAGCAAGACAGCTTTAAAAGAATGGGGGGGAAATCTGAAAAATCTAGAAGGATTCTTCATTCAGATGGCTTTCCAAGTATCTTAACTTTCATTCCAATTTAGGGAGATCAAAATTGGAAATTATAAAGGATGTGCTATGAATAAGATAGGATGCAACATTGGTAGCTGAGAAAGTTTTTTTCTTAGAACAAAAGAGGGACAAGTAAACATCCATTTGTATGTTTTATGTTAAAGCAAAAGGTTTGCATATGTCATGTTTTACGATTCCATCTTTAACTAATATGTTGGTTAACCAACCAAGTACTGGTCCTGATAGTGAAGCCTGGAGCAGTGTCTGACATGGAACAGGAGCACTATATGTAGTTGCTGAATGAATTTGTTGAACAAATCAGTTGCAAATTGCTGGCAATATACATCACAACAGAACCAGGCATGTCTTCACATACCCTTGTGTTTTAGTACTGAGTTTGAAAACCAGTAATCTCCAAGCTAAAGGAATAGATTGGCTTTCCAGCAAACCTCTTTAAATATCTCTTCTTTATGCAAGGCCTTTGACAAAGACCGAAATTGTAGGTTTTTGGTCTTGAGACTGTCCCACTAGGATGTGTCAAAATCACCTGGAATACTCATTAAACAACAGGTGACAAGGGTCCAACACAGAGTTTCCATTTAGTGAGTCTGGGGTAGGTCCCTAGCAGGTGTGTTCCTGAAAAGTCCCCAGGTGGTGCTATTCCAGGGACCAAAACTTTGATTACCACTGATCTAGCCTACTCTGAAAAGAGGCAATTGCCAAAGTCACTGGCCTCTTCCCCCTGCCCACAGCCCATTTAAGTCCTTCAAATGTCTCATTGAGATTTGACTTCAGTGTTCTGGCAACAAATATCAAATTGGTTGTGTAGGTTAAAGAGTGGGGTGGGGCAACTGAGGTATATAAACCTATGCTCTGTGCCAGGCACAGTAGCCTTGCCTTCCTGTATTACATCATCTAATAACCACAGCAATGCTATGAAATTGGCATTAATATTTTACAGATAAGAAACCGAGGTTCAAAAGGTTACATACTTTTATAACCACACACCTTGATGGGGGGCACACCGCAAGTGAGCAGTGGAATTAAGAATCAGCGTTGGCTGAGACCCCAGGGCCTCTTGTTCCCACACAGCTAGTGGGGACCTAAGTTCTCCTGTCATTAGGATGGACACTTGTATCGGACACAGGGCTTCTTGGTTTTTAATGTGCCTGTGAGTCCCTGAGCGTCTTGTTAAAAGAGAGATCCTTACTCCATAGGGCTAGGGCAGGCCTGAGAGTGCATTTCTCAGGAGCTCCCAGGTAGTGCTGCTGTTGCTGGTCCTGGAACACACTTGGAGGAGCCAGGCACTCAGCCCCGTTGGCACTGGGGCACAGACTGGGATGTCCCTTTGGCAGGAAGTGGGGGTTCTGAATGGTCCTTTGATCATGTCGCACACACAGTACAATTTGCCTTTCAATTTGTCGATGAAGAATTTGAAGAGGAAACAAAAGGGGAATTTGTATTAGAAGAAGGAATCCAGGAAGGAATGCCAAGGCCATACATTCATCTTGGAAGAAAGGAGAAAGAGCCGAGGGGGAGGAATTGGGACTGTCAGTAAGAAAATCCACTGTTGGTGCCTCTCACGATCTCTAGGAAGCAGCCAGGGGTACGGTCACCTGTTCACCAACTGCAGGAAAATGTGATAGGACCCTAGAACAATCCACTCTGTTTTCCTGGTTACCACTGGCAGGAAGAGGGACTGTGGAAGTACAGTATACACAAAGCCACTATCAGGGCTGGGAGGGTTTTTAAAAAAACATATTTTTATTTTTTCAATATATTTTTAAAATATATGTTTAAAATATATTTTTATTTATTTCAGAGAGGAAGGGATGAGAGAGAATCACTGATGGGCTGCCTCCTGCATGCCCCCCACTGGGGATCGAGCCGACAACCCAGCTATGGGCTCTGATGCAACCCAGGCTATATGGCCTGACTGGCAATCTAACCATGACTTCCTGGTTCATAGGTTAATGCTCAACCACTGAGCCATGCTGGCCAGACAAGGATTGGGGGTTTTAAAACTTCTCCACACCTTTCATGACATAGCTGTTACTAATTTATTTTATTTACATATAGTAACATTTACTCTTCTTACTGCCCAGTTCTATGAGTTTTGATGAATGCACACAGTCATGTAGTCACCACTGAAATGTAGATACAAATATTCCATCCCCATCCCTTCATGCTGCCCCTTTGTAGACAACCCCTCTCACTATGATCTATAGCTTTGCCATGTCTGGAATGTTACATACTAGGTGGAGCCATCCGGTATGCAACCTTTGAGTCTGGCCTCTTTCACTGAACACAAGGCATCGGGGCTTCATCTGTGGGGCCCAGTGAACCAACAGGTCGGCCCTTCCTATTGCTGCGTGATATTCCACGGTAGGGATGTACCACAGGTGTTCATCCCTCCCCAGCTGAGAGAACTTGGCGATTATGAAGAGATCTGCCATACACATTTGCGTACAAGTTTTTGTGCGAACACAGTTTTTATTTCTCTCAGGTAATTACCTAGGAGTGGGATTTGGGGGTCAGGTAGTAAATGCGTATAAGAAACTGCTTTGAGGAGTGACTGCACCATTTTGCACTGTCCCCAGCAGTAGCTGGGTGATCTTCCTGAACTTCATGCCATGCACCGCGCCACACCCCCACCCCACCCCCCCAAGCCTCCCAGGCACACAGCACAGACAGCCTCACTTGAGGATCACAGGGAGGTAGCTGCCAGAGCAGGAGCCACCTGGGAGAAGGCTGAGGTTAGAGGTTTTGGGAAAGTCAGGGAGGCTGGGCTCCCCAGCCCCAGCCCCAGCCCCTCCCAGCTTCTGGACCCATCTGTTGAGGCCTGTATGCCTTCTTCTTGAGGGAGCCTTTGAGGCCACCTCTCTCCCCAGCAAGTGTGCAATCCCCCAAACACCACCCTCTTGGGTCAGGCTTTGTTGCCAGATAATGTGACTTTGAAAAGAAGCCCTTCTCCTCCCCCGAAAAGGAGGCTAAGAAAGGCTCTCAGATCAATCCTCAGCAGATACACCGAGTCACAAAGCTCCAGCAAATCCTTTATTCTCTCCTCTGAGCAGCTGCCGCAGCGCCCCCGCCCCCCAGCTCTGCCCCCAGTGGAAACCTGAAAGCTATTCATATCATTTAATCCTGTTGAAAATCCTCTTCGCTGTCTTTCATGGAGGTGCGGTCGCCGAGGTAAACCTGGGCTTAATTCCTATGTTGGAAAGGAGATGAAAGGTGTCACATGATTTGACACCCTAGACAGGAAGCCCACTCTTCTCTCATCTAGAAGCTTCGACTCCTAACTCCCCGAGTGAGAGTGTTGAAAATGAGGTCTTCAAGGGAAAGTAACATTTGGATTTTCTTTTACTGTGCATTCACTTCAGAAAAAGATAGCAAAATTGATCAGGTGAAGTAGAGATGGTTTGGGGTGCGGGGTTAAGTAACCTTTCACCTGTGGCTCATTTAGTTTAAGGATCTACCTTGATTTTGAGAGAGAGAGAGAGAGAGAGAGAGAAGAGAGAAATATCAGTCACTGCCTTCATCCCTAACAGGGATCAAGCCCACAACCCAGGCATGTCTCCTGACCAGGAATCGAACTGGCAACCTTTTGGTGCATGGGATGATACCCAAACAATTTAGCCACACCAGCCAGGTAAGGATCTACCAAATTTTTTACACTTTATCTTAGACATGGTAAAAAAACAACTCTGCGAACATTTACTCCATTGCCAATCACGGCCACCTATGTTGGGTCTCTCCCCTGCCACCAAGAGAAGTGATTATACAGCCAACTTCTTTTTTTTTTTTTAAATATATTTTATTGATTTTTTACAGAGAGGAAGGGAGAGGGATAGAGAGTTAGAAACATGGATGAGAGAGAAACATCGATCAGCTGCCTCCTGCACACCTCCTCCTGGGGATGTGCCCGCAACCAAGGTACATGCCCTTGACCGGAATCGAACCCGGGACTCTTTAGTCTGCAGGCCGACGCTCTATCCACTGAGCCAAACCGGTTTGACAGCCAACTTCTCTAATTTTAAGAAATTTGGTCATAAGATACTGATATATCCAAAATGAGCATCAAACCTGCTCTTTTTATTCCAGAACTCATGCTCCTAGACCTTTTTAGGTCTTTCCAGGCTGGGAATAGACTCTTTGTAAGCGTTCCATAGTGCATACGGTTACAGAGAAAGCAAAAGAACATAGCCAATTTGATTCACATGTCAAAGAATAAATTCCTTCTGGCTTGGTTTGGGACCCAAGCAGGATTTGGAGAATGAATTATCCCTGGTGGCTAATTTAGGGTGACTTCCCTATGAGGAAAATCAATATAAGACCCCTATGAAATCTCTATCCCCTGGTAGGCAACATTTAATAAGCGTCTACTGAATGTGGATGGCCCAGAAAGCATACTGGAGAAACACAGATGTCAGGGTCATTCTGGAGGGATTTGTAACATTAGAACAGTAGCAGGGAGATTAAACCTGGTGTCAGTGTTCACGATCTTTACTGCACATTAGAATCTCCCGTGGAACTTTAAAAAGTATTGATGACTGGGCCCCACCCCCAGAGACCTCAGTTTAATTGGTTTAGGTTGGAGTCCAGGCACTGAGACTGTTTAAATCTTCCAATGAGTAGGCAAGGTTGAAATGTGGCTCTGGATAAACCTTGTACTAAGCAGGTGAATGAGTTAATGACATTACCAGAGCCTTCTCTTCCACAGAGGGCTCATCAGATGTGTGTCTTGTGGTGCAATGGGCCAGCAAATGAGGTGAAAGGAAGCTTTAGGACACATAACAAGACTGGGATCTGCAGTTGTGGTGAAAGAGAAACTGAGAAAATGCTATGTTGACACTTGTCAAATGAAGAGTGGGAGTGAATAATGGAGAAATCAGAAAGAGTGGAATAGTCCTTAGAAGAATGAGTTTCTTGTGGATAGTGTTTCATAGGTTAAAATTACTTTTACATGTATTTTCTCCTATGACTATAGAGGCAATAAAGCATTAAGAATAAAACGTAGAATTGGGTCAGAATCCCAATTGATTAGCTCTGTAATCTTGGGTAAGTGACTTAACCTTTCTAAGCCTGTCTTCCCATCTCTAGAATAGAAATTATAATAGTACCTTCCTCATAGAGCGGTTGGGATAATTAAAGAATGGCTGTAAAATGCTTAGCTCCATACCTAGAACATAGTAAGATCTCCACATGTTTTAGCTACAATTACCATTATCTTTACCAGGGTCATCATTGCATGGAGTGTGGGTGGTCATCCTCAATGAAGAAATAGAGGGGAATGAGAAATGAATGAGTGCAGTTTTTTTTTCTGGATGAATGGAATAGAAGAAACTAAAACATCCTAGAAACTAAAGCTAAAGGAGTTTCTTTCTTTCTTTCTTTCTTTCTTTCTTTCTTTCTTTCTTTCTTTCTTTCTTTCTTTCTTTCTTTCTTTCTTTCTTTTTCTCCTTCTTCTTCTTTTACTTCTTCTTCTTCTTCTTCTTCTTCTTCTTCTTCTTCTTCTTCTTCTTCTTCTTCTTCTTCTTCTTCTTCTCTCTCTCTCTCTCTCTCTCTCTCTCTCTCTCTCTTTCTTCTTTTTTTAAAAAAAGACATCATGATTGGTGAATTTGAGCTCTGAGATGCTCCCTGTCTTTGAAGAAGTGTGTGTTTATATGGCATTTCCAGGAGAAAAGAGGTTGACTGTAACCTGGGAGTGAGGCAATAGGTTATATAAGACGTTGTTGGGTTGATTTGAGTTGCAACTGAAGCATCTAGGATAGCTGTGACACTGACTTTTGGATGGAGTTTGACTCTATGGTGAGAACAGCAGCATGGGTGGGGGCCAGGCCATGATCCATGATAGAGGGTAAGCCCTGGGCTTGAGTGAATGTCCCTGGGAAAGAGGAGCCAGTGAGTGAGGAGGAAAAGGATACGGTGTGTGTGTCTGAGAAACTGTTGGTAGGTCACAGCAATAGAATTGAATGGGCAGCTGCGGGGTGAAGTCAAGAGCGAACCAAACTGAGGCACTGACACAGGAAAAATGAGAAGGATGGCAGGAGGGGTGCAGTGCTCAACTAAAGGTCAAAGTTAATGGACCTCTCTTGGTTTTGGGCCCTCAGACTAAGGGAGAAGTGAGTGGCAATTACCGAACTCTCTTTTCACGTGGGAGTTCTGGGCACCCACTCTCTTCTCTGCATTGTCCTTCCTGCATTTACAAAGTCATTCAGAGGCTGACCCCTCAGAAAGTTACTAGATAGTTCCCTAAGATCTCCCCAGCCTAGTGCTTCTAGAAATTAGGTATACATAAGCATCACTTTGAACAATGGTTAAACAGATTTGTTTCCCTCTTCTACCACAATTCTGATTCAGCAAGTCTGGGATGGGGGGTGGGGATAGAATTTGCTTTCTGATGCTTTCAGCAGCTTCCAGATGCTGCTGCTGGTCCAGAGGTCCACACTGAATAGTCTACTCCAGACCTTCTCAGGCGGGGCTTCTCAGTAGAAGCTTATTGGTAGGACTCAAATCCTTCTGGAGGAGATTTTGTGGAAGTCAGTGTGTGATGTCAATGTTCTTCCAAGGAAAGCCACCATTTCTCACTATGTCCCATCTAAGCACGTGAGATATCAAGGTATAAGGTGAGATGTGTTATTAAATATCATAAATTTAGAGTCTGTGTGCCAAAGCCCCTCATATTTTTGTGTGTCTCCGATGAGTGTTGAGAATGAAGATTTCCTCCTCCTCTTAATGGTCTCTTTGACAATCTTGTCCACTCTGCTGAGCTTATTTTATAGTTTGAGTCTCAAACCCAAAACTTTCCACAAAGGATCCTTTAGCTTGTCCTTCATCTGCCAGAATGAAATCCTCAGTTCAGTTTGACCCCACCTCACTCTCTTTCTGGACCTCATAAATAACATAATTTGAAGAGATGTCTTTTTAGGAGCCAAGTCTAATCTAGATGTTCTGCCCAAACAAAGCCCTCTGTTTTAACCAATAGTCCTGGTTTCTTCAAACATGTGGACTTCTGAGGTTTGGTTACCAAGAGGGTATATGATGATGCTGGTTCTGGAAAAATCAAAGGTCTTCCTATGGACAGCCAAGTCAAGAGATCAGAACAGCACAGAGTTTGGTGTAAACAAATCCATCTCAATTGCTATTTGGGGTTTGTAACTGCTTGAATAGCTGAGAAATCTCAGTGTGGAGTCATTTTACCCAATCAGTCTTACTTTGTAGACTTGCCACCTGTCCCAAGGTAGCCTAAGTTGAGTGAGGCCCAGTGTCCCTGCAAAAAGAGGTGGTTCTTAGGCAACAACTGGAGTTTATTTTGATCTCTGTGGTTTGAAGCCAGAAATTGTTCATGTGTAACTTTAAAGAAAACTGTGATTTTTTTTTTTTTCCTAGAGCAAAGCTGCAATTTGAAGGCAGGATTCTATTAAAAACAGACAAATAATTCCCATTCCTTCCTGGTCCTGCCTATTGTTTTCCTAAGTTTGTTTGGATTCCCAGATTGAATCCTGCTGGCTAAGCCTCAAAAGAGGGTCCTGGCCACTGCCACCCCATGAGGTGACTGTCTTATAAGCTCTTTGGGGAACACATCCTGTTTCTCTGTCAAAGAGGCATTTGGAGGATGTGGGAGAGTGTCGGCTGTCTTCCCCATTCAGAGAGCCTTTATTTCCTCCCTATGTTTTGTCTATAGACTGCTCCAGTCTTCCTAAGAACTGTTCCTAGGAAGAAATGTTGGTAGAGAGCCAATATCACGTATAGGTAATAAGCTGCAAGCTATCGGATTGGTTTAAGGAGCCCATGACCCTGATCCAGCCCCAGCAAGTAATCCCACCCCCATCCACCAGGTATACACATGGAAGACAATTATGTGATACTCACACTGTGCCTTTAGTTGCATTTAGTCAACGATGCCCGGTGTGTGTTACATCCTCCATGCCATGGCCAGCATCCCTAATCACGTGACCGTGGCTCCCTTTTCCCAAGGAGCCCGGATGTGCCCAATGTTCTTCACGCAGCCTATGCTCATTAATCAGAGCTGGGATGCTGGTTGCAACCTACTAGCGATTCCTGAGGCAAGCATTGACTTTCCTTTTAAAAGGATTCCGGAAACAGTGACATAGTGATATTGTCACCTTCCTAAGATTTTTTTGACTTTCTCTTTTCCTAGGTCCACATGATCGTGCTGGCTTAAACAGGAAGAGAGGTGCCACACTGCCATAGATTTCCTCACTCTGTGGAAGGTGCAGGTTTGTACCAGTAAATGTAGACGCAGTTGGTTATGTATATGAGTGCTGAGAAAATTGAGAACTAATGAGAGAGGAAACTTTTTTTTTTTTTTTCAGTCTGAGCATGAAAGATCCATTGGCGATTAAATATATCTGGTAAAGAATCACTTCTCTTAAGCTTTTAAACTGAAACCTCTAAAGCCTCTTTTCCAGAATATTCCAAATACAAACGGCATGTTGTATTATTTTCAAGTTGCCTTTTCCTTAGGGAAAATGAGTGATGTCTGAGACTGGCAGACACGGAGCTGTGCGCATCCTGATAAAGACACGGACTTGAGGCTAGCGAAAAATCCAAATAAACAGATTTTCAAACAAACCAGCTTTCCTTTTGGTAGCTGAAAAGGAAACCCCACATCCAGAAGGAATGCAGATCAAAGCGGAGTCTACAAATGATGCAGAAATACATAAAATAACAAACAAGCCTGGTGGGAAGAGGGAACTTTTTGTAAAAGAATAGGCCTCTTCATATTACACTGAAATTGAATGCAAGATTGCAAGCAAAGATACATGCATTGGGAATACAAAGCTATAGTTTCTTTTTCCTTTTTTGGGGCCGAGGGTATACCTTTAGTAGGTCACATTGGAGGCCACTAAAAGCAAAGGACAAAAGATAGGCTCCTTGTTGGAAATCTTGCTTTACCTTTTGCAGTCGCCTTTGCCTCTCTCTTTCTTGGGATAAAGTGGATAGAATAATTAATTCGTTCTGGTTGGAAAGGTGGGACCTGAATTACTGTGAGCTCCAAGCATTCCACGTCAATCACTAAGCCTGCTTTTTACTCTTGCAAACCTGGTTCTATTTAAAGGTGTTCTCAGGTGAGATGCAGATTTAAAATTGTGGACATGATGACATTTTCATTCCCCGGCTGTCCTTTTCCCTGGTGTTAAAGTTTATTTTTTTCCTTGAATGTTAAGCTCATTTAAATCATATCTGTGTCCTGATAGGGAGGTGCTAAGTGGCCCCTGAAGACATGGAATACTATTGAATGTTATTACTCACTAGTTAAAAATCAAGATTGCTATAAGTGCTAAGTGTCTTAGGACTTTCTGAGAACCATTGGAATGAATAGTGGTGGTGTTAGAGTCCTCTTGAAAGACCTTGAGGCGTGAAGGGCACATTTGGTTGAGCTTCTAGCTCATATGCCACCTCTGCTGGAAAGGAAAGTTGACTGTCACTTTTCGGTAATTTTTAGTAACTTGACCTTCAAAGCATCACCCAGGAGCATTACCTGGTGATTTACATTAAATTGTGGAATTACATTAAAGTGATATTTTAATTTGCAGATTCACATTTTTTTACTATTTTGTCTTCCCACCGGTGAACATGATGCATTGCTTTGTTCAGAGTAGAATTTCAGGTCACTGCATATGTGTATTTTTACCCTCCTCAGTGGTTGCCTCAATTTGCATTCCTGCCACTGTGTAATAATTCTGTGTTCTTTTGTTCTCTTAATACAGTTATCATACTTAGCAACATTTTAAAAACAATTCTTGACAGATGGGAAATGGTATTTTGTTTTGATTGCACATCCCTGATTACTTGAGAAATAGATTATATAAATGATTATTGGGTGTTTGGATTTCCTCTTCAGTAAATCACATCCTTTGCCCAGTTTTTTTCCCTGGTGAGTTGTTTGTCTTTTTCCTACAGATTTGTAGGAGTGAGTTATAAATTTTGGGTATTCATTCTTTCAACATTGACCATACCCTCAGCCTGTGGCTTGACTTTATATTTCGTAATGGTGTCTTTTGATATACAGAAGTGTTAACTTTTAATGTAGTTGAATTTGTTATTCTCTATTTTTGTGATTTGTATGTTGGGTGAAAAATCTTCATTAGCCTCAAATCATAAGCAGATTCTCCTATATTGTCACTATTAGGCCTTGAGATCACCTCAAATAGTTTTTTGTATAGTTATAAAGTAGGGTTTAAATTTCATGTGTAATGAGCTGTTCCATTAACACCATTAATAAATACATAGACCATTGTTTCCTCAGTAATCTGTAGTGCTTCTTCTGTTACATGTCATATTTTCAGGTATGAATGGGACTGTTGCAAGGGCCTCTATTATGTTCTATTGACCTTTGTATATTCTTGTGTCAATACCACACTGCATTCATCATTATCACCAAACATAAAAATATTAAATATTTTGTAAATGAGTTTCTTTATTTATCCTCATTCTTCTTTTTCAAAATTGACTTGGCTTTTGTTCTTTCATATAGATTTTATAGTTTGATTGTGAAGGTCCATGAAAAACTGTGGAATTATGTTAAAATGATATTTTAATTTGCAGATTCACATTTTTTACTATTTTATCTTCCCACCCATGAACATGATGCATTGCTTTGTTTATTAAAGTTATTTATTGATGCCCTTAAAATAAAGAATTTGCATATCTCTTGTGAGATTCTTAGGAACCTTATTATTATTATTGTTTTTTTGCTGTCAGTTTCTGATGTTTGCAACCAAGAACACTGACACATACATTTATATTTATGCTCCAAATTTAAGATGTATTAGGAGCTCAGGATCTGTATAAAACATAGTTCTTGTCTTGGTATCTCACATTCTCACTGAGGAGCAAAGACATGATGAATTGCCAATCATCTTCAGAGTTAGTTGATGCTACATAGTACAGGAGAGGAAAGAGGCCATAGGTGGGCTGGTGTAGCTGGAGAAGGCCTCATAGACGAGGTGGGCTGGGAGGTTGGGTATCATTTTTTAAAAAATATGTTTTTATTGGTTTTTAGAGAGAGAGGAAGGGAGAGGGAGGAATAGAACAGGCAACCTCTTGGTGCACGGGATGATGCTCAACCAACTAAGCCACACTGGCCAGGGCTGGGTAGCATTTTGATAAAAGTTAAAATACATAAGTTGGAAGGAAGTTGATGAACATAAACTTGCACATGTTTAAGTGACAGATGGTTGGAGACAGTAAGAAAGAAGGTTGTGGTGCGACTGGCATGGCTCAGTGGTTGAGCATCAACCTATGAACCAGGAGCTATGAACCTATGAACCATGAACCATTGTTCGATTCCCAGTCAGGGCACATACCTGGGTTGTGGGCTTGATCCCCAGTTGGGGGCATGCAGGAGGCAGCTGATCAATGATTCTCTTAGATTATTGATGTTTCTATCATTCTTTCCCTGATCTTCTTTCTGAAGTCAATAAAAAAATTTTAAAAAAGAAAGGTTGAGAAGGTTGTGGCCTGACTCTGGATGACTTTGACCAGGATAAAGAGTTTAGAGTTTATCTTCCACTCCATAGGGATCCTTCCAAAGTTGGATGATATGTTGAACTAGTCTGACTATTCCTTCTGTACAAAGAAGCAAGTTGAACAGAAGTAGGCTTACCTTGGAATAATTATTTTAAGTTGTTTTGGATTCAGAGCTGAGTGTGAACTGAGAAAAAACAGTCATTCTACGGGAATGCAAATGCATTAAAGACAAGTTTAGAGTTGGCATCAATCTCAAACCCTGAAAAATTACCAAGGAAGAGTGATCTAAGATCCAGCACACAATGAATCCTCTTTTTACCTTTATTTTCTTTGTGTAAAAAGTGTTTTATTATCAGAACTTTCCAACAAATTCTTCTTGGGATTTCCTGAGACATGATAGAGGTGTGGGCTACAGCTGACTGAGAAGCAAGAAGCATCCATGTCCCTTATGAAAACATCCTCATTATTCCCCACTCCTTGGAAAGTGATTGATTTTATTCCCCCTCAAAATTTATTTTCAATTTCATTTAAAGTTATGGGTGTTCATTTCTCCTGCATTCCATTTCCTGGAAGAGCCAGAGTGTGGTAGAGAGACATATCTCAGTTTTGTGCTGCTTTGAAAGTGATAGGATAGGGGAGGGGGTGGGGGAAGAGGGTTGATAGAGCCTGAAGCAGAGATGAACAACATGAACTGGAGGCGATGCTGCCAGCTGTCAGGGGAGGCTTCAAGTATAATATGCTTTTCTCTTTTTAAAGTTTAGGAGCCAGCTCTCTGAAATAGCCATGGAGAATGCTTGTCAGACTCATCCCAACTCTGTGGAAATCCAAGGAGTTATCACTTCTTGGGAATAATGATGTCCAGGAAGATAGAAGCAGACCGCTCTGCTGCATATTTCATTCTTGAAAGCAGCAAAAGAATCTGAGCCCCCGGAACTTTCAATTCCTTCCCCTCACCTAGAATCCCTGCTCATTCAGCTGCTCCCTTTCACTCTTTTATCCTCTGCAGTGGGGAAAAGAATCTCTGGCCATTTCACCAGGAGAAGAGGCCAAGGAAAGAGCATCCTGTTGTCTGAAGGACACTCCCCCACCCCCTACACACACACACACACACACACACACACACACACACACACACACACGAGGGAGCCACTGTAAACCGCTCAGTGTACTGTGGGTGTCAGATTTCTAGGCATAGGGCAGCCTGCCCCCAAAGGGATATGTGCTCTGAGGACACATAGGACTCCTTGGAAATAATAGCTCCAAATAACCTTGCCAGTTATTAAGGTATTGTCTCCGAACTTTAAACCCGGCTCTGGGGTGGGGCCTGGGACTCAGACCCTGTTAATCCTGGTTCAGCTTTGCCAGCTGCTGCTGATAGGGGGTGCTAGACTGAGCACCATGGATTCTCTGTGGCAGCAGCAGATAGCAGGCGTTTGCAGTTTATTCAACACTCACAGAACCAGCTTCTTTACACTCCCTCAGGCAGGCCCCATCAGGGCCCCTTCCTCAGAAGCCTAGATCTAGTCCACTGAGTGACTGAGTCCTGAGAACAGCACCAACTGAACCATGGCCCTTCCTATCAGCATCTAGTTTTAATAATTCCAATCTTTTGCCTTTGTTCCCTTAGCCCTAGGAGTGCCGCTGCTTTCTCCAGTTGTTGTCTCCTTGAGACCTTGGGGTTCCCTATTTGCCTTTTTGGTTACCTAGTTAGGACTTTCTACCTAGTTAACAGTTCTTTCTATTATATTTTCTCTTTTTAATCATGGGTGTGATTTCTGATGCCTGACTGGACCTGACTAGACTTATAGTTCTCAAACTCTAATATGCATCAGCATCACTCAAAGGCTTGTTAAAACACCGACCTATCCCAGAGTTTCTGTTGCAGTATATCTGGATAGGCCCCAAAATTTACAGTACCAGCAAGTTCTCCTGTGAGGCTGATGCTGCTGGTCCAGGGGTCACACTTTGAGAACCATTGCATTAGAGAATGCAGCCTGTCCCCCCAAAATATTTGTACTAAGACCACCATGAGACTGATGGAGCATGAGGCTTCATTCCAGAATGGTGTCCTAGAGGTGCTCCTGGCATTCTAAGAACCCATGAGTCTTAGATAGGGAGTGATTCAAGGAGGAACTGTGTCTAAGTTCTTCCAGACAATAGTGTATTTGAACCAATCTTTACATTTAAGAGATAGTTTTGGCGGGAAGTTTTCAGATTTGTCCTCGATATTTTGTCATTGCCAACAAATGAATATAGAAACTCAGAAGCCTCCAGCCAGCCAAGTTCAGTAGCTTTATATTTGGTCGTTCCTCATACTTTTCACTTAAAGTGTACTTGGTGACCTTTTATCCCCCCCATCACCCTGTATGTTCCGAGAAAAAAGTATATATCCCAAATCATTCTTAATGGAATAGAAGCCATGTAATAAATGAGAAATTGCATCCCACATGTCCTCAGTATCATGCTTGGCTTGGTGAGGTGGGGAGATCAGACAAGGAAAGCAGAACATCAGAAATCAGGAGGTCACACATTCAATGAGGGATAAGAAAATGGGAGTACCAAAGCTTACTGAAACTAGTTACTATGGCAGCACAACCAATCACCTACAACCAAAGAGCTAAAATTAGCAATAGCAATAATATTCATTCATTCACGCCAATATATTTTAATTATGAATTTATAATTTGTTCAGGGTTTGGTGGGGACAGCTTACCTCTGCAGCTTAGAGGCTGGGGACAGAAACCCTCTGAAGGTTCCTCACCCATGTCTAGTGGTTGATGCTGGCCATCAGCTGAGGCCTTAGGTGGGACTGTCAGAGGGAACACAGAACTCGGACTCCTCTCTCTCCCATGTGTTCCCTCATAGCCTGGTGGCTATGTTCACCTAGGGTGAGAAGAGAGAGAGAGAGAGAGAGAGAGAGAGAGAGAGAGAGAGAGAGAGAGAGAGAGAGAGACTATCTTTTAAATATGTTTTTATTGACTTTAGAGATATAGGAAGTGAGAGAGAAAGAGAGAAACTTTAATGCGAGAGAAAAACATCAATAAGTTAATAAGTTGCCCCTTATACACACCCGGCCAGGGATTGAACTCCCATCCTGGGTATATACCCTGACTGGGAATCAAACCCGTGACCTTTTGGTGCATGGGATGACTCTCAACCAACTGAACCACACCGGCCAGGGTGAAACGGTATCTTTTTAATGCCTAGCAGCCTTGGAAGTCTCATGTCAGCACTTCTGCTATATTCTATTGGCTAGTCAAAGTAGTCAAAAGTGCCAGCCCAGAGGGGACCCAGACCTCGCTTCTCAGAGTGAGAAGTAGTGACAAAATTCTGAAGAGCACACAAGACCAGAAATATTGCTGTGGACATTTTTGGAAAAATTAGTCTGCCATATCATTTAACTTAATCTGCTCTCAAGCCCCTGATACCATCTTTATACAAGACAGTCCTATTCTCCTTGGTCTCTGATAATTGGATCACAGGGAGACACCTGACATGGGCATTGAGCTAATTGGATTTTGTCCTGAATAACAGGTTAAGTAACCCAGAGAATGAGACATCTGTTCTTCTGATCTACTTCTGGAGCCAGTTCATGGACTTGGGGGCTGGAGCAGGTGCTCTTGGTCCACGTACATAGAGGAAGAGAAAGGGAAAGAGGAGATTGGGTTTATTCCTGATGGTTCTCCAGCTTCCGCATGATGCCACTCTAAAGTTTGTAATCTTGAGTTATATGAGACACGCTTGTAACATAAAAATATTCCCCTGCTGGCCCCCTCCCTCCCCCCGCCCCCCACTTAAGCTAGTTTGTGTGGATTTCTATTTCTGGGTGGATTGTTGGGCAGGGAAGACAGTTCTTCAACAGAGGGATTCTTCCACACCAAACGGGGTCATTTGCACTAGGATGTCCCTGGGTCTGTTTTCTATGGTTCCTGCCCTTTTATTTTAATGTTCCGTATCAAGGGTGGCTCCACCCACTCCACCCTCAGCTGATACTTTAGCCTCAAGCAAATATCGCATGGAAATAGGCCAAAGTAAGTAAGTGAACCTTTATTCTGAACCAGTTGGTTTTCTAGTTTTATTTATTCCAAAGGCCATGGGGGGAGATGTTTAATGAACACATTTTACAAAGTAGAGTAAGAATATTCTGTTGTGGCTGCTCCCAGTGTTCTCAGACACTGAGTCAGAGCACTTGAGCCTCAGCTTCTGTGTTTGATTTCAACTGTGGGAATGCTCGGCCTTCTTCAGAAAATGGCCCTTCGGCTACAAACACTGACTGCTCCACTAACACAACAAGCAGAGATACTGAGTACCTGGCAGGGTGTGTCCCCTAGGGCTGACTGAGGGGTGTGAGTGTATGAAAGCCTACCTCCCTTGCTTCCAGGTGGACAGACCCTGTGGTTCTATTCATGTGGAATAAATTATGGGACTTGGCAGATCAGGCTGAAGTTGGGACTTTGCCTAAATTCACCATCTCCCGTGGCTCCTTTCCCCCTGTCTTGGTTCCTCCATTCCTTTACTGTTTCTCCTGGGAGTTTTTCCTGAATAAAGGAAGAGCTTAATAAACTTCTATCTCAGGTCCTGCTTCTGGAGAACACAGCCTGGGTAGGACGTGGGCTAATGTGTCTTGGGAATAGAATATGATGTGGTAAGGAAAAAGTCTTTCAAATGATCGAACTTGGATTCAAATCCCTGCTTATATGATTGATCTATTATATAGCCACGGGCATAGTTCACTTTTCCAATTTTGTGTTCCTACCTAAAAAATGGAGGTAATAGTTACTAACTTGTGACTATAATCTTATAACACACACAGTTTTTGTGTCTATAAATCTGTAGCTATATCCTAACAGGGCTTGAGAGATATAAACCAGTACTATCTAATGGGACTTTCCATGATGCTGTAAATGTTCTCTATACTACCTAACATAATAGTCTACATAGATAGAGTGACAAAGGAACTGAATGTTTAATCTTAAGTAGTTTAGATTTAAGTATACAGTCCCATGTGGCTAATGGCTACCATATTAGTGCAAGATAGACTAGATAATAGTATTGTAAAGTTAATTTCCTGTTTTTTAATAATTGTATGAAGGCTATATAAGCCTAGATTTTGGGAATACACACTGCAATATTGTCTGTAACTTATTGTCAAATGATTTGGAGGAAATATATATATATAAAGCAGTTATGTTAAATGTTAACATTTGGGTAATTTAAGTGAAAGGTATATGAATTTTCTGTAGAAAGAAAAGGGTAAAAAAAGTTAAATTCTTCTGATAATAAACCAGAAGATAATATTTAAAATTGATTACTTAAGAGATAGCTATATAGACATGTTATTTAGAAATTTGGAGGTAAGTACTAGAAGAAAACAATTAAGTTATCTGAAATATTAAAAATGTGCATAAATTCTTCCCACCCCATTCTACATTTCCCTTGCAATATCACTTAGAAAGTCTGCCTATCAATAAGCAGTCTATTCATCCGTTTTTGCAACGGGGGTTAGGCATGTGGTGTGCTTTGGCCAGTGACATAGCAGCAAATGTGACACAAGCAGAGCATTGAAAAGTATTTGTGCTTTGGTGCTTTGGTACTTTGTATTCTCGGGTTCTTGAGAACTCTGCAACTGTGACCATGGGAATAAGCCTTTGCTAGTCTGTTAGAGGATGGGAGACCGTGTGGAGAGAGGCCGCACCATGTTGGTTATCCTGGCTCACCTGGCCTGATATGAGAGTGAATCTATCCAGCTCATCTAGCCACCAACTAACTGGCTAGCTGACTTCTCTCACATTTGTGAGCCCAGCCAAGATCAGCAAAAGAACTGCCCTGCTGAGCCCAGCTCAAATTGCCACCCCACAATAGTGTGGGCTAAGTGGTTGTTGCTTTAAGCCATCAATTCTTAAGGTGGTTTGTTTCCCAGGAAAAGCTAACTGATACAAAAGTCTTTGCCTCCTGGGAAGAAGATAACATTGTAATGGGCTACATAAAATATAACTGGGTTGTTAGGAACATGGTTTTTTGAGCTAGACCTTACCTTCCATTTTCTAGATGGGTAATCTTGAAAACTTTCATTAACCATTTTGTGCCTCACTTTTCATATCTTAAAAATGGAGATAGTAATATAACCTCACATATTTATTCTGAAATCAGAGTTTACAAAATTCATGTAAAAGCCTCAGGATAGTATTTGGCACATAATAAATGTTCCATAGACTGCTAGAGAAGTGCATGAGGTGGAGAAAGGTAAGTAACATTTTCAGTTTCAGTAAGAGACGAAGGGTAATTTGTAAAGTGCACTGCATTTGGAAGTAAAGAATGAAAGTTTGATTCTTCTCTCTACTATCTTCAATGTGTGATTCAGTGTTTGATTTTAGACAAGTCATTTTTCTTTTCTAGACCTTGGCTACCTTAATAAAATTTTGCTGATGAACCAGACTACCTCAGTGATTTCCTTAACTCCCAAGAAATGTTGTTATATTTATTTTAATTCTGTTGTTATAAGTGCCAATTGCTTTTTTGAGGAGAAGTACATGGACATCAAAGTCAGACCGTTTTAGGATATAAGGTGAATATTTAGGTTAACAGCTAGGCAAATTCAGACACAATCATAGCTGCATAAATTAATGTTGTTAGATAAAGCTAATCACTGGAACAATTCAGGAAGAAAGTACAGTTTTTGAAGCCCATGATGGTAGATTTCTATAAGACATGGTGTCTTTCAGGCACAGGCATTAAATCAAGTCACAGACTTCCTATGAAGTTCAAAGGCAGGTGTGTTAACATATCAGCTGCTATAACAAAAAAAATCCTCAAAATGCATAATGACTCAAATATGATAGACATAGTTTTATTTCTTGCAGGTGGATCTTGCAACCTCAGATCCTTCTAATGAATGGCTCTGCTATTTTCAATACATGGCTTGATTGAATCAAGTGGAAGAGAAAAGAGCATGGAAGGTCACATGTGAGAGATTTTTATGGCACTTGCCATAAGGTGACAACTAACATTCTATTGGCCAGAATAATCACAGGAACATACCTAACTGCAAGGGAAGATGGGAGAGAGTGTTGTGTGTTCAGGAAGAAGAGGAATCTTGTTTTGTGAATGGCTATCCAGTCTCTGCCATGGCAGGTACATACCTGAGTACAAGGGTCTGGGTGTACAACAATGGCAATGATGGGGACAATGGAGAAGGTGAGTGTTGCTTCCATGCCCGAAAAGGCAGCCATTGCTCAGCTTCAGCTAATGGTGCAAAGGAGGGGTGCAGACCAGGGATGGCCAAACCTTCTAATTTACAAAGAGCAGTCAGACATTTCAATTGACATAAGATCTTTTGATTACAAAATGTTGGTGATAAATTTGGAAAAACAACAAAAGTACAGAGCATAAATAAAATTCATCTGCAGGCCCCATGCTATCTGCATATTTTAGGCTGCCGATGTATAGTATATACGTTGTGCTAAATGGCAAAGGCTTAGAAACTCAGATAAGAGCTTATGCAGCAGATAACTGACAGATGCCACTCAGGCCTGGGAATGCTTTAAACATAAAAGTAAAGTATAGATATCACGTTGGGCTCCTGTTAGGCCTTCATCCCAAGGCCAAAGAGAAGCCACAAGAAGTTTTGGGAAGATCCTTTGCTCAGAGATTTCCAGAACCTTTTCAAAGAAGAAATAGCCTTCCATTGCCCCATAGGGGCAGGTGGCAAGGCTGAGAATGATGGGTAAGGAAGGAGGGAAATGGGAAATGACTGTAGGTCAGAGGACATACATCTACCTGTCTTCAACTATATCTTACCTGCCTGTGTCACCCAGAGCAGCTGGGAGAGCAGCCAGGGTGTGGTCTCAGAAAAGAAGTGATTTCACCGTTAGTCACAGATGCAGTGGGTATTCACCGCTCCAAGAAGGAGGCCTCGTCTGTGTGGACACACGTTTCCTGTAAGACTGCAAGTGGCGGTTGGGTTTGGGGTTTGCACAAAGCAGTGGCTGTGTTCCAGTCATCCCGGAGGTGATTTAGACAGACTGCAGACACGGGGGCTGAAAGCCTATTGTTTTCTTATTTTCCTAGTAAATTGATGATGACCTCAAAGGTAAACCAGGGATGCATGTTTTCCTTGTATATAAGCAGAACACATTCTGTCTGCCTAGTATTTTAACCTCCAACCTATTCAATCAGGGACATACTTACGGAATGCCAATCTGTCCTAGGCACTGGGAGGAATGGGTAGATTATACACCACTCCTTATCCTGAGGCTTAATGATGTAAGAAGGGAGGGAAGAGATACATTGTCCTGAAAAGCAAAACAGTGTCCCATACGGGAAGGATGTGGTAAATGAGAAATGAAGGGTGGAAATGGCAGGAGCCTGAGGCATGGATGGGAGGGGAGGGGAAGGGCCCTTAGACTGGTGTGGAGTGGTCCCTGTCCTACACAGCGATTATGCTTAAAGACATGAGAAATATTGCTTTTCATCATCTCACATACTTATTGACTGCAGCTTCAGCCCCTTTTAGAAAATAAAAAGAAATGAAGGCATTGAAAGCAGGTTTTGGGGTATTTTGTTGAACGTGAGGCCTATTTTATTATAGTAATTTTAGTTTTGCAAGATGTGATGGTCACAGGTGTGTTGTGGTCTGTAGGCTATGTTGAGGGAACAATTGCTCTCCACCAAAAGAGTCCCCTCTTGGATTGGAAACTTAGAAATGTCCTTCCTCTGAAAAATGCTCCTGAAAGAAATCAACGAAGTCCCCTGAAGACTCTCCTTAGAACAGCGGTTCTCAACCTGTGGGTCGCGACCCCTTTGGGGGTCGAATGACCCTTTCACAGGGGTCGCCTAAGACCATCGGAAAACACATATGTAATTACATATTGTTTTTGTGATTACTCACTATGCTTTAATTATGTTCAATTTGTAACAATGAAATTGGGGTCACCACAACATGAGGAGCTGTATTAAAGGGTCGTGGCACTAGGAAGGTTGAGAACCACTGCCTTAGAAGATTTGAGTGAAAATCCTTTTATGGTTCTGCTCGTGACTTATGTTCAAATAAAAAAATAGGTTCTTTACCCACAACTAGAAATATTTCAATCTTTGTCAGGGTTATAGTTTCAAGTACTGAACCTATGTTGGCAGGATGATCAGTTGACAAGGGGAAAACATGCCAACTTTGGACAACATATGGTTGTGTATTTTTAGTTCCGATCCTGTAGTCACAATTTGGACTGTGAAGCTGGTTCTCCTTGCCAAGTTGGTCAAGGAATCTTGGCTCAAAGATTCTCTTTAAAGACCTGGAGTAATGGACTAGATGTCAAGACATTTGTATTCCCGACTTCTCTGGTGCCACTGTTTGAAAAAGCAAAGGAATCCTGGCTTTGCTGTTTCTTTCCATTTTAATGTAGAATGAATGATCCCTGGGTCCTGTTATACAGTGTTGTACAGCTAAATCCAAGCTCCGTTTAGAAATATTTAGAGTCCTCTTTCTAAGTTGGCACAGATAAAGTAATTATTGTTTAATAATGTTATTTTATTGCTGTTGGGTTATTACGTTTTTGGCCTTGGTTATTGTACTAATGTCTCTGTTTATTATCAAATAAGATGCCATTCACTCACCAACTGGTATTCTTTCCAGACAAACTGAAACTGTCCCAGGGAAGTGAAAAGTAAAAATAATTATGTCACGCTGCTGAGGAAACGAAGCACCCAGTGGTCAAGAAATAAATATGTCAGAGCTTCTAGGAAAATATTAACAGGGAATATTGCTTCAGACTCACTGAGTGTGGGCACTTGTTGCTTCTCCTTACTGTAAGATGGGCTGTAGATATCAGTATTCTGATTTATATTAACCATCTTTACCTGATGTTATAAATTAATATATATTTTTTAATCCTCCCAGAAGATATGTTTTTATTGGTTTTTTGAGAGAAAGGAGAGAGAGAGCGAGAGAGAGAGAGAGAGAGAGAGAGAGAGAGAGAGAGACATTGGCTGGTTGTCTCCCGTAAGAACCTCGACCAAGGATCCAATTTATAATCTGGGTATGGTCCCTGACCAGGAATTGAACCCAGACCCTTTAGTGTATGGGATGATGCTCCAACCAACTGAGCAACATGGGCAAGGGCTGTAAATTAATATTTTGATTTATATTTTATTAATCATGTTTAGACCCATCTGAATTTATACATAAAATAAATAATTTTGACATGGCAATTGTATTTTAATGGAAGATAGTACTTTCAAAAGTCTCAAATTTGAGACAAATATGAGATAATTTTAGCACCAAATTTTTTTATATTGACTTATTGAACACTTTTCTACTACCAGTATCTTTTAATAAAAAATAATAGTAAACAAATGTCTGGGACACACAAACAAGTGAGGCTAGTTAGGGCTGTATTAGCCAAGAAGTCATAAACAGTAGACTGCAGGTGGCAAATGAGTATAAGGTACATGGGGAGAATGAGAAGGATCCCTCCCACCCCTGGCCGGGCACAGGAGACCAGCACAGTAATGTGATTATGGTAATGATTCAACAAGTCATTGTCTGCTGCCCATGTTCACTGTAATTAACTTTTTGGAATTGTGCAGCCTCTGTCTCTGGGCTCATCAGCTGGCATAGCTTTTGTGTCCCTAGTCTGTCATTTCTCCTCGGGCCCAGGAGCCCCTAAGTGCATTGCTAAATGAACTCCTTGCTGTAACAAAGATATGGTGGTGGAATAGAGATGGCTATCTTTTGTTGTCAGACATTCAATCCCGTATAGCAATCCAATTACTTAGGCTGTTTCTATCAGTCTTATTAGGGCTGTCCATTGAGGCCGGCTAGAATGTTGATCGCTGCATCTCAGAAGAATGTGGTGGAACAGATTAGTGCTTTAATGAGAGGCTTTCTGAAGGCCAGATCTTTTCCATTGTGTATATATATCGAGGTCTAGGAATCATTTTTAGGCCAAGGCCCGGAGTCACTGTTACAAAGACTGATCAAAGGATGGCTGGAAATCTGTACGATTGCTTGAAGAAATTTTATGGGTTATAAAATATTGGCACGGGTTCTGTCTGTTATGGGCTATCTGGTGAAAATCTCTGGTAGGCTGGGAAAAGGAAATTGCTTATTGGCATTTATTTTGTGGGATGGATATCTTTGAAGTTTGCATTTGAACTCTATCTTCGCTGTGTTACAGGTCAAATTCTGTGCTTAGCACTAACATTCCAGGAATGTGGGCTGCACAAAATCAACACAAGCCTGGCTCCATATTTTGCTACCCAGAAAGACATATTGTGAGCGTGGCTCAGACAAGGGTGAATGGACGATTACTCAGAAAAGATAGCAAGGGTGGAGTAAGATCGCAGTGGTTAATGTGTAAAGGTTGAAACCTGAAATGAAAATGAGATTAGACATTAAATCAGAGAAATAGCTTGGGAAACTCTATGGCTACCTAGAAAAGATGGTAACTGGGCTTTTGTTTTGGTAATTGGTTTTCATGTTGAAAAAACCCCCACAATATTCCGACTCTACATGTTATGCCTATTGCTCTGGAAACGTTTGTGAAATATCAAAATGCAAAGAGGTTTTATTTTAAAGGAAGGAAGTATACGCATATTAGAAAGATTTTAAATAAGTGGAAACCCTTTCTTATTTCATACAAATATCTTATTATTTCAAACACAAAAGTACCCATCACTCAGCTTCAGTAATTAATCATAGCTAATCATTCAGCTGTATCCTCTAACCTCTAACCTTTCTGGACAAATCTCTGATTTTATACAATTTCATCCATTGCTACTACAGTCTAAAAAAATAAGGCCTCTTTAGAATAACATAAACTGCAACAGCATTATCATGCCTTAAAAATATTAACAATAATTTCTTAACATCCACAAATAATTCACCAGTAACATTTCTTATAAGCAAAAGATGTAAAAATATTTGGCCTATTTTTTGGATGTATTTTTTGGTATGCCATATCTTAGGTAGGAAAAGCATATTTAAGATAATATTACACAATAAATGTCCTCTTCTTTGGATGTTGTTGCTCACCTCCTGCTATATAAACTTTTTCCAGATTTTATAAAGATATTACAAATTAGAATAAGGATATATTAATTTGTATGGAAAAACTAGAGAGAAGTAATCCTATCTAATAAAGAGGGATTATGCTAATCAACCCCCACACCATCACAAAGATGGCAGTGCTCACAGCCAATAAGGAGGAAATATGCTAATTGACTGCCCTGCCCTCAAATATGGCAGCACCCACAGCCAATAAGGAGGGAATATGCTAATTGACTGCCCTGCCCTCAAATATGGCAGCACCCACAGCCAATAAGGAGGGAATATGCTAATTGACTGCCCCGCCCTCAAAGATGGCAGCACTCATAGCCACAAGATGGCAGCTCCCAGTCCCCTCAGCCCCCCAGCCGCCCAGGGCCACCCGAGGCTCTGGTAACCAGGACCATCTGAGGCTTGCGCTGCCAGCAGTGGCAGCAGCAGAGGTGTGATGGGGCGTCACCTTCCCTGATTGCTGGGTTGCCTCTTGCCCCTGAGGGCTCCTGGACTGTGAGAGGGGGAAGGCCGAACTGAGGGACCCCCCACTCCAGTGCATGAATTCTCATGCACTGGGACTCTAGTACATATAATAAAAAGGCTTGGAGGCAGGAAGCAGCATCCCAGGTGTGTTAGTTAGGACTGGCTAGTTATGTTACAGTAACAACCATCCCCAAAATCTCAGTGACATAAAGCAATGTGATATATGTTTTGTTTGTGCTAATGTTCATTGCATATCAATAGGAGGCCTCTATTGCAACTCATTTTCACTTGGTAATAAAATCCCTACCAGCTCTTAAATGCTTCCACCCAGAGGTGGTATGTGTCACTTCTGTCTGTTTAAAATTCATTGGCTAGAGGAGGTCACATGAGCAGACCTATCTTTGTGAGTGCCTACAGGGAGAGGTTTAAAAGATATTAGTAAACAGTTGTAATCCTCCTCATCTGATGGCCTGAGAAAAATCAGCCTAATTGGATAAAGGTTATACAGCAAAGAATGGCAAACAATTAGATCAGGTAGATGAGTGGGACAGATTATGGAAAGGCTTTTGACTTAGGAAGAGGAATTTAACTTTGATATCGGGCAGGAGGAAATCATTGTAGGGCTTTGAGCAGGAAAAGAGCATGATCACAGCTGTGTTCTAGTAGTAGTCATCTTAATGACTGTTATACTGTTCCTGAAAATTAAGGCTTAGATGCTGGGCAGTGGTGGGGACTGAGCTAGGGGGAGGTGTGTTTATGTGAGTGTGTTTTTGAATCTGATACAAGACACTTCAAAGGAAGATGCAGCAGGATTTGGTGATGGATTGAAACAGCAGATTGAGATCTGGAGGATCGATGTCTTAAATATGTGCTGACCTTTTCCTAAAAGGTAGGAAAAAAAATGAAGAGTAGAAGGTTCAAGTTAGCTGATAAACTAAGCTAGTTTCACACCTTCTAATCTGTATGGACTAAAGATGGAAGTAAAATAGTAATTAAAATGAATCAAAACACAAAAGATCTGGTTCAAGTCACGAATATGGTGTGTGCAATGTGTGTGCGTGTCTGTATGTCTGTGTGTAAGTCTATCTGTGTGCACAAAGAAAAACAGTCTTCCTTGGATTGCCCCAATACACTGATCATTTCTTTATAAGATAAAACCACAAGAACTAACAAATGCAGATTTCTGCTTTTGCTTTCTACTAAGTAACACAAAGCCACTGGTGCCTACTTTCTTTTGTTAAAAAAAAAAAAAAGAGTTGGAAAGGTCGTCCAAGATAGGAAGAAATGGAGGCAGAGGCAAATCAATGTTTAACTTGGAAATATTTTCCAGTTAATCATCTCTGACCGCTCACACTAAGAGGGCACTCCTAGAGTGCTGGCAAACTTGAACTGGAAGCCACTCAGCTTCTAGTAAAACAGCCAAGTGTCAAGATCTGTTCAGTCAGAAAGCCTGATCCATGTGAGTTCAACCTAAAATGGTGAGGGGAATCTTCTCTTAACCTACAGGGTGTCCCTCCAAAATGTATACACACTGTAAGAGCTGACAGCTCAATTTTGAAAATGAATATTTTGACTTGTAGGCTTTTGCTTCCAAGTCTGAGGGTTATGAGACCACAGGATTGTTTTTATTTTTGGATTATCAGTAAAGCCTGGGACTTACACCTGGTAGGCAATTTGTTGAAAGGTGTGGGGAATCATCTTGGAATGTGTGTTAGTGCTTTCTTTCTCTGCTTTCACTACTGGTATTATGTCATTTTATGAAATAGTAAGTGAATGTGATTTCTCAGCTTGTGGCTGTCCTGATGACATTTTTTTGGCCATTTTATTATATAAGGAGCCAATCTTTAAGAAAGTCATGGGAACTCTATGAAGCCAGTGGGGCTAATATTTGCTCTAGTGGTCAAATAGCCTTTTTTTTTTTTCATTTTGTTTTTATTTCAGTGTGTTTGTAGATTGCCGGTGATGAGGAAACACTACAATTTTGACAGGTTTTGTTCCTTCTCCTAAATGGGGTGAAACATTTGTCTGTCAAACAAAAGAAATACTCATTACATTCTTGTAAAGCCCATTTTGTGAAGAGACTCTTAGCCAAAGTGTCAGCCTTGTCTTAAGGCCATTGCGCTGGTGACCTGCTGAGCATATGGTGTGCTGTTCTGCAGTTCACTGGTCTGCAGTTTCCTTTACCACAGACATTGCAGCACAGAGAGTAATGCAACTGGTGCCAAAACAATCAATGTTCTCAGAGCCCAAAGGTGTATTTCTCTTAGGAGACCCAGTCTTTCTAACATTCTGATTCTAGATATGTGAGACAGCTTGTAATAATTCAGTAGCCCTGCAATTCAGTGAAACTGTATTTGAATTATTGAGGGAGTCTTAATTTTGGGGTTTTTTTTTTGGGGGGGAGCTTTAAACGATCTTATTTTGAATGCTTCATTCACATAGACTAGATGGATTTTATAGAAAATATTAGCAAATATCAGATTCTATGTGTCTTTTTTCTCATTCGAAAGAGAAAATCCTATACCTTTTATGTTGTTGTTTTCTTTATGGCAAATGGACAGCAAGATTGTGATGGGACACTACAAAGAAAGTGTTATGGCTTATGCTTTTAAGTAATGTCACTTTATATTTTAATTGTTAACTATTACATCATTTGGGGCCTGGGGTTCTTGGTCCAACAGCATCGAGAGAGCTGTAGGGCCATGATAAAATCCAGTGAAACCAAATAGCAAATGTTTGGCCATGGATTTATTTGCCAAAACAACAGATGTGCTATGTTCCTGTGCAGGAATTATTGTCTCATTCAGACTCTCCCGAACAGAGGACAATAGATGGTAAGGACTTTGCCTTATGCACCAGTTAGCTATGGTTGCATGACAGGTTCTTCAAACTCTGTGACCTAAAAGCCTAAGATTTATTGCTCTTAAGTCAGCTGAACTGTTCTCCTCTTGGTCAGGCTCACCACACATCTCTGGCCAGCGGTGGGTCCATGATCACCTAAAATGGGACAGTTGGGATCTCTTCCATGAAGTTTCTCATCCTCCAGCTGGCTCCTCTGGGACTGTTCACATGGTGGTGAAAAGAATCTGAGGGTGAAGCAGGCAAGGTTTCTTGAGGCCCAGACTTGGAGCTGGCATGCTGACCTTTCCATTGCAAAGTTACAAGCAAGCCACAAGGCCAGGCCATACTCAGAAGACAGAGAAATAGAATCTTCTTGATGGGAAAAGCTACAGCGTCACATTGTAGAGAGTGTGGACACGGAGAGGAGAGACTATTATTGTCGCTATCTGGCCCTCGGTCTACTGTATCTTAATTAGGAGGTGGTTATAAGAAAGGCAAGTGATCTCTGCCCTAGATGGGAGGTCCATGAATGTGGCCAATTGCTGCAGCCATGTTTCTCAAAGTGCAGTCTACAACACATTCACTGTAGGGCTTGCAGCAGATTCACTGTAAGACGTGAGGTGCCCAATATCTAATGAATTAGCATCTCTGGGGCTGGGTCACAGAAATGTGCATGTTAATCAACCCTCCCCCTCCCCCTCCAAACTCTTATAATCAGATTTGAGTCTCCTACTCAACATAATTATTGAAACATATAGATTCAAGTAAGATAATTTTTTTTTTTGGATATGGAAAACTGACTCAGATGTGAATTACAAAAGACATAGTTGGACTTTTCCACTGAATTGCTTTAAACAGATTTTCACCTTTCCCCAAGTTATAATAAATACGTTAGGGCTACATCAAATTAATAAATGCATACTGGAAGGATGAGTTCAAATGATTGCTGTAGCTCTTTTGATTTTGTATCTGCAAGAGGTCCCTAAAAATGGATGTCTTTCAAAATTGGGCCATTTTTTTTCCCCTCAACAATAATGTCCAAGTCAATATTCCTATGGTTCTTTCATGGAAGCAGTGAGAAACCTACCATTATGTCATCCCTTCCAGAAGCCTGTGGAATAGCAGAGATAAAAAAATTAATAAATTTTTACGTAACAAGAGCACAGATGTATGGAAGTTACTGGTTTTGTTCGGTGTGTCCTAGCAAGCAAGTAGGAAAGGAATGAAAGATGCCATTGCATTTTTAAAATCTATATCTTGATCTTCAACTCAGAAGCCTTCAGTAGGAGTTTTTCAGCTGCCTCCCAGTCCGTCAGATGCAGACCAGGTGTGTGTGTGTGTGTGTGTGTGTGTGTGTGTGTGTGTGTGTGTGTGTAGTGTATGTGAGAGCAGTTCTATCATTTCACTGGAAGCCACTGAGCGCCACTGACTGAAAATTTAAGATATTCTGAATGATTCTTTTGGAGTCAAAAATATATTTTGATGAAAACTAGAAGGAAATGGTCCTGAAAGAAGCAAAAAAAAGGAGCTTTAAAAAAGCTTAGTTAAATCTGTCTCATTGATGCTACCAGTTTGGCCTGCACAGAGGACCAGATTGTGTTGGATCACTCCCCTCCCTTGCTTGAAAACCATTAATGGCATGGCCTCACTGGGCTGGGAACTGCAAATGCATCAAGGGCAGGAAAAAGAATAGTGAGTGGAGCTCTATAGCTATGAGTAACAGGAGGTGGTAGGGTCTGCTGTAAACAACAATAAAAAATGCATATCTCAGTGAGAAATACTCAAATTCAGATTTTTAAAAGAAAAATTGGACATGGCCAATAGAACATTTATGGCTTCACTCAGGCCTTAGACCACCTGTGTGCCACCACTGAGCTGGCTCAACTCCAAACTCGTTAATATGGCATTTAAGATTCTCTATGGCCTCGCACAATGCAGCAATCTGTAAGGGAAAGATCATTAGGCTTTGAAAGTCTTGGGATTGAACTCTGATTCCACCACTCACTGTGGTGACTCTACAGCGATGAGTAATTTTATTATCTCTAAGCTGTGTTTGTTTTTCATATGTACAGTGTGGGTAGAAATGCCTGCCCTGCCTAGTTCATTTATTTCTTAAGAAAAGAAAGTGATATCATTCAAGTTGTACCACCAATATGACAACCATTGGCTACACGGGCTTACTGTACCCATGTACTTGTTATATTGGCATGTGGCTAGAGGAACTGGATTTTTAAGTTGTATTTAATTTTAACTAATTTAAATTTAAAACCTGCTTGATAGAATTCTTGGAACATTTTCAAGAATGTTTGGGATGCCCTGTCTGGTTTGGCTCAGTGGATAGAGCGTCGGCCTGTGGACTGAAAGGTCCCAGGTTGGATTCCAGTCAAGGGCATGTACCTTGGTTGCGGGCACATCCCCAGTGGGGGGTGAGCAGAAGGCAGCCGATCAATGTTTCTCTCTCATCGATGTTTCTAACTCTCTATCCCTCTCCCTTCCTCTCTGTAAAAAATCAATAAAAAATATATTAAAAAAAAGAATGTTTGGGACAACTTGAATTTGTCAATCTACATTTTTTAGCTGTAAACTTGTATGAAATCTAACTGCCAATCAAATATTTCTGATAAAAATTTAGCATTGGAATTAAGATGTCTGTAAATGTAAAATACAAGCTGGGTTTTTTCAAGACTTAGTATGAAACCAATGTAAAATAGCTTACTAATAACTTGACTACATGTTAAATGATAATATTGTGGATATATTTGATTAAATTAAGTATATTATTACATTAATTTTACTTATTTTTTCACATTTTAGAAAAATGACTACTGGATATTTAAAAGTCACATATGTGGCTCAAATTATATTTCTATTGGGCACTGCTGATCTATATAAAAGTTGTTAATAAACTATGATGCTTTTAGCAGCAATAAATACTGCACAAGTAGGGTGCAATATTTGTGAGGGTAGGGATTATATCTATCTTGTTCCCAATTATATGTCCAGGCCCTGGCCATGTTTCTGCCACAAAGTAGGAATCTGCCACGGGTTCTTGAAACAAATAGATATTTAAATAGGTTCAATAAACATGTATTCAAACACTGTCCTTGTTGCATTGTCTATAAAATGAAAGGGCCATAAGATGATATCTAAGTTGCTTCTAGCTTTAAAATACAGAAAGATTCTGCCCTGGACAGTGTGGCTCAGTTGGTTGGACACTGTCCCGTGCACTGAAGGGTCATTGGTTCAATTCCTGATCGGGGCACATGCCCTGGTTGTGGGCTCGATCCCCTGTAGGGGTGTGTCCTGGACGCAAGGAATTGATGATCGATGTTTCTCACATGAATGTCTCTCTCTCTCTCTCTCTCTCTCTCTCTCTCTTTCTCCTTGCATCCTTTCTCTCTAAGAAAAAAAGCAATAAAAAACACATTAAAAATAAAATACAGTAAGATCTGACATGATAGGATTCCATACACTGTGGTGCAATATGCTTTCAGTCTATGAGTTGATGTATAGTCTTTTTTACTTGGCTGACCTGCTAGGATATTGGTGGAGAATCTTTACACTTGGGGGTTAGGGGTGTTGACCACCAAAACCTAACTAGTATTGTTGACCATAGCCTTAATGATAACATAAACAATTAACATATATTTTGTATATTGTATGTATTATATATTGTATTCTTACAATAAAGTAAGCTAGAGAAAAGAACATGTTATTAAGAAATTTATAAGAAAGAGAAAATACATTTACATTACAGTGCATATTTATTGAAAAAATCCACATGTAAATGGACCCACATAGTTCAAACATGCTGTTCAAGTGTTATCGGTGGGGTGCCCTCTCTGTCCCCACCTGCTGCTGGTATAAGTGCGGTTCTTGGGGTGCCTTGGGGAAAAGAATTTCCTGAGGCCCCCACTGGAGGATGAGGTATCATGGAAAGCTTTACTGATGATTTAAGATTAGGGAGGTTCCTTTCCAAGGTCCCATCTCCCTCCTTCTCACCATGGAAAAAGTCCAGCCCTGTCCTCAGCAGAGCTAGAATTCAAGCCACTGCCCAGAATTTCCGCTCCATATTAAAGCACAGTCCAGTCAGCATCTGGCTAGCTTACCTTGTATTCCCAGCTGCAGTCCATTGTGTGTGGGGTCTGCACGGCCATGGGCCATGTGGCTGCTTAAGGCCATATGGCAGGCTAGTGCACGGGCGAGTAAAGGTTACAGAGCAAGTGGAAAATAGGAGTGCAAGAGAGCCCTGGCCAGTGAGTAAGTGGTTAGAGGATCTGCTCACACACCGAAGGGTCATGGGTTCGCTTCCTGGTCAAGGGCACATATCTGGGTTGTAGGTTTGATCCCTGGCCCAGTTGGGGTGTGTGTGGGAGGCAACCAATTAATGTATCTCTCTTACATCAATGTTTCTCTCCCTCTCCCTCTCTCTTTCTTTTCCCCTCCTTTCCACTCTTTCTAAAAATCAATGGAAAAAATATCCTTGAATGAGAATTAACAGAGAGAGAGAGAGAGAGAGAGAGAGAGAGAGAGAGAGAGAGAGAGAGAAAGAGAGAGAGAGAGAAAGAGAGAGAGAGAGAACTCTTTGTTTCGGGGTAATAGCTAGGAGCTTAACCAATTAATACTTCAGGATTTCTCAAACTTGCAATGGTGGCTCCACCCACACCCCTCAGCCAATTACCTTTTTTTTTTTTTTTTTCCGGGTTAGGGTTGTAATAGGGAGTTAGACAGACATAGACATGAGCAGAGCAAGGACGGTGGGCCAGGTACAGAAGATCGCCAGGGCAGAAAGCCCCGAATGCCTAACAAGGGGCAAAACTGAGAAAAAAAAAGAATCTTGCCTGCAGAGTAACCTTTCCTCTCCTAGATATCACTGCTCATGCAGTTTAGACCCCCTGATCTTTTCCTCCCTAAAGATAACATCTAGGCTTCAGTTCTATTTCAGCTCCAGGCCCAGAAAAGTAGCAAAGCCAGACAAGTGATACCATGGGGTGTCTTAGGACCAGCTGCATTGACAATGACACCTGGCCCTGGTGCTAACCAGTTGGTGGAGACCATGACCCTGAAAAAGCACACCTGGAGAACTGATGAATATTCTATTGGGACCCTCTCTGAGACCTCCTCTAAGATTTCCACCTGCAAGAGAGAGATGAAGGCCCTCAGGATGAAGGACCCAGCGCATCCTCCCTCTGGGGAGCATGCCTGTGCTATTTCCTTTCCCTTCTCCTTTCCCCACAGGCACACATCTTCTAAAGTCTAAGGGACCACATGAGACCTGCAACCAGGGGAGCAATGAGTAGCAGCAGCTGGTCCTGGACTTACCCCCTGAACCTGTCTCCAAGGCCCTCTTTTCTCTGACTTCTATGCTAAGCCCTTCCTTGTTCCACTGTCCTGAGTATGCTTTTGCTGCAGCCAATAAACTCTGCTTTGCTGCACTTTGTCTCTTGATTAAAGTCTTTCCTTCAAGAATATAAGAACTGAAGTCTATCATCTCGCTGGTAACAGACTGCCAGCCAACACCTTCCCTGTGTCACTCTGAATTCACTGCCCAGGTGCCCATCTTCCCCTTTGTTTGAGTTCTTTCCCCATTGATTTGCAGGTGGTTCCTGGGGAATCTGAAGCTTGCAGCTTCCTGGTGAAGCTGCCCAGTGACCATGCTTACTAGTATAATGTCTGGCCTCCCATGTGCTCTCTTCCTATTATTAATATTAGCTAGCTAGTTACAATGGTAATACAAGGGTCAACTAGCTAGTTACAATGCTAATACAAAGGTCAACTGTACATGCCAGTGCAAGAAAGACAAAGCAAATCTTCATTAGATGACAAGCTGTCACTCATTTTGTCAGATTCTGATTAGTAATGAGGGAAGCAGAACTAACCATATCAGCATCTGTATGTTGGAGCTGGTCACTTTGTCTTTGTTATTTTTTTATTTTCAGTCAAATTCTGGTTTTATTAGAATCATCCTCACTTTAGTAGGCTTTCTTGCGTACAGATTGGAGTGTTGTTGTTTTTTTTTTTTTTTTTTTATGCATATGGATATTCCACACCTTGAAGTGAGAATTTGCCTTTTGGGAAGTAACATGCTTTCTTGGGGAATGAATTGTCACTTCACACTTCCCATCTGTTCTCAAGGAAATATGTTTATTTTTAGTGAATAAGATAAATCCTGAAGTGGGTAAGTGATAGATCCCTATCTGGTAGGTTCCACTTTCTTTCATTTCATGTGAAGTAGTATAATATTCTCTTGATAATTAAAAATCAGGTTTAGCTAGTTATTAATAATAGGAAAGAAGCAAAGGGAAGGCCAGGCATGATAAGCATATTCCCTGCAAAACACTGGTGGAGGGAGCCAACAGAGGGAAGATAGATGCATACCCAGTGAAGGTGGGATGACATAGAGAAAGTACTTGCCTGTCACTCACACCTGGGGACAGAGATGATCAGCCAGAATGGGCTTGGCCACTGCAAGTGTGTGAAGATTTGGGATACTTAATTCCCTGAACAAAGAAGCTCGCTTTCTGACACTCTTGGTTCCTGTTGGCACCCTTGGCTCATGGCTCATGCTTGGCTTCCTGGCATTCTCCCATGTGGCCCACAGCCATGCTGATCCCCACACATAATGGACTGATGGACTGCAACTAGCCTGGTGCTGTACTGGACCCAGCTCCAACATGGGATGGAAACTCTGGACACTGGCTTTGCTTTTAGCTCTACTGAAACCCCAGCTACATTTCCTCTATGACCGGGCTAAGGGAAATAGGACTTTGGAAACCCAGGGATGTACTTCCATGGAAATAAAGCTGCCTATATATTGCATCCTCCTGTGGAGGCCTCCAGAAATGCTTATTCCAGCAGCACCCCTAGAGCCCCACTTCCACCAATAACACTAAAGTGAACAGCTAAGGTGGATATGCTAAGGTTTCATTTCTGAAGCAGCTTTTCTGTCTGAATCTCTTTAGTCAGGTAAAGGGGAGGTGACAAACTGGAAATTATCTGCATGCCAGGCAGCACATTCAGGGGACTTGTTCTGCCCCCCGCCCCGCCTGCCCCCCCCCCCACATCGTTAAAGGTGAGAAACTTCACCACGGAGTGTAGTTTCTTTGGAAATAAATGGCAACTTGTCATTTTTCTCTGCTTTTTACTGATGGAAGTTGTGAGGATTCCAATGTTTTCCCCTGAGACATTATCTTCCGTTGGCCGCCATCCTAAGTTTTTGAGATGTTTATTCTAGAAGCAATTTAAACAAAAGGGAGGAAATGCCCTGGACTAGTGGCTGCATGTAATCATCGTGAAAAATGCTTGATATTGAATCAAAGGCAGGGAAGATGGCGTGGTGATTTCAGACTTGGACTCTCACCTCTGGGGATGGAAGCCTTGGAGAGACTAGGACAAAAGGAAGCCATGCTGTGGCAAACCTGGCCTGTAGGTAGTGTATATGTTTCTCTCTTTTCTCCTTTTTTTGGGTCCTGGGGTTGAAGAAGAAGACCACTAGAATAAAAATGGATCCACTCTGGTATCATCAGTGGATTCTAAATCCAGAGGTGGAGGGTCATCGGGGAACAGAATACTTATATAACCTCATGTTATCTAAAAGCACAGAAGGAAAAATAGTTAACTAGGCAGTGAAGACATAGAACAGCATCTCAACCAAGTGATAGAAATTAATAGAGGGGCACAGGGGAATCCTGGGTCCTGAGATGGGATGCTTTGGGAACAGCACATCATTACGTCGCATTCCAGCCCCAGATGTGATCCATGAACTTAATCACAAGGAAATATCAGAGAAACCCAAATTGAGGGATATTCTACTGTGGGGGCTAAAGAAATACTTTTCCTCCCACCATTTAAATTCTCCTAAGTGAGCTAACTAACCATCAAATTAACTGAGGCCGATTAACAGGAGAAAAGCAAAATTTTCATACTTGTGCATGGGGAATTTACATAAACATGAACATTCCCAAGACAGTGAGGCAAAAGTGTGTATATATGCTATTTTGGACAATGGAAAAAGGGGGTGAGGGGCAGTGATGGGATTTCAAAGGAAGTAGGCCATTTACAGGTAATTAAGGGAGAATGGAACATACATGGCAGGTAAATTCTTGCTTCAATGGGAGACAGTGGGTGATCAAGCGACTAGTCCCTATGCTTGGGTCCTTCCTACCTACCACGCTTAATTCAAATGAGGCCAAGGGAAACCCCCAGATTGCCCTCCTGAAGCAGGCCCCTCACCTGAATCTCTGAGACAGAAAAGGGGGAAGGGCTAACGGCTCCCTATGAGTACCTGTTTTCCAATAACTCGTTTAAAATCAACATTCCAAAAAGCAGTCTTAGGGAGGCAGAAACCTTTAATTAAAAAATAATTGTTATAAAGGTCACCGTTGGGGGGACATGATGAAATTTGTATGTTAACTATAGATTAGATAACAAAGTATTACATCAACGTCCACTTTCTTATGTTTGATAATTGTCCTGTGATTATGTAAGAGACTCTATATTCTTGGGAAATACATGGAGGTATTACAGAGTAAGGCATCAGACATGCAGCCTACTGTCACATGGGGCAGAAATAATTCTATCCACACACGTACACAGAGGGAGGTATTAAACAAACATGGCAAAATGTTCTTTTTTTTGAGTTGGTGCAAAGGGTATTTAAGATCTGCAACTTTTCTCTAAATTTGAAATATTTCAAAAGAAAAAGCTTTCAAAAATGAAGTCAACGTCCCCACCATACACACAGACACAAGTCTCTCCTGGCGGAAAGATTTCATGGGAGGATTTAGAACACAAAGTTTGAATATTAGGAGGAAAATGTGAAGAGGAGCCAGGAAAGCACCTTTGCGTGGACGTGGTTGGAGCAGTGCTTTCACACTGACAGATTCCAGGAATTCTGCGTCCATCAGGGTAATCCCATTAAAGAATTTTCAGATGGCTGCAAAGCTCTGAGAGTCCAGGGTGTAGGGTGATGAAGCCCGGGCTTGGGGGTTGATTTATGAGCTGGCTTAACCTGCTTGTTCCCGGGAACTTGCAGAGAGCAGCAGTCTGGGTCAAGCCTGTGTGCCCACACCGCCCCTCCAGAGGGAAGGAGCACATTATCCATGACGTGTTGCCTCCCCAGAGTCCGGGGTGGGCCGCAGGGCTTCCCTTCGCGGACTGGCATATCTGCAGTGGTTGAGTCCACACTCAGCTATGAAACACGTGGAGAGAAAGTTGGTCTTCATGCAAGGTCTCTCCCCCAGGCAGCACTCCTGGGCGACTCAGGAGCCTGCAAGTGTGCAAGTTTGCTTTTCTGGTAGACTCAAGGTGGAGGCAATGCGTCCGTGCAGGCCGCTCACAGAGCCCATTAGACTGAGAGAATGAAGCTGTTGTTTCAGCAGCCTAGGGGAAAAGCTCAGTGGGATCTCCTCTAACAAATACCTGTAATCTGGTGTTACACCAACACATAGTTAACTCCGTGCGCAGACCTTTGCCGAGCTATAGGAAGCACCCTGTGGAGTTCCATTGGAAGGAAAATTCAGCCTTTTATTACTTAATCACATCACTCAATGTTAGAGGTTTTCATTATCTCATAAAATGCTTTCCAGGGGTAGAGAAGGTGGTTTGGAAAGAAATTTATTGACCTGCCTGGTTTCCAATTTTGTGAGCTTTCAAACAAAAATATATGTTTCCTCTTTTTATTTTATTTTATTTTTTAAACATGACTTTTGTGCAGGATTGGTTCATTCTCAGGGCCTCCTAATTGTTTCCTCCTAATATTGATACACTTCAAAAATTATCTTTGTGTGTCAATTGTATTTATAGAAAACTACGCCTAATCAACATGTATTTGATTATAAGAGTAATTGTTTTCAGAGTGTCATGGATCAAAAACATTGCAAAGGATGGATGGAGCCAGCTTGGTGTCTAGCAAGCTTTCAGAGCTCTTTGCTTTGGAAAAAGAATTAGGTCCTGAGAGGACGGCTTCTAGTTTTCAAAGTGCTGTGCAGAGTTTCAGCCTCGCGATCTCTTATCAACTCTGAAAGGGGACACCTTTGTTGTCTTTGCTTAGTACCAGTTTTAAAAGTTTCCATTTTTATTTCAACAGGTAGCATTGTGGTAATTTCTTTTCACATGATATGAATTTTAACAGGGGGTTCTCCATTCAAATTGGCGATCACAAAACTCTCTGCTTTTTCATTTAGTACCAAGAAAAGAAGTAAAAGAATAGAAGAATTTAAAAAAAAAAATCAGAGAATAGACGAGTGACGCACCTAGGCACAGCGTGGGGCTTTCTAGCAGGGAGTTAATTTTCCTGTACAGGATGTATGTGGCAGGGAATGTGGATCCAAGATTTCTGATTTAACTGTCTTAAAAAATTCTATGGCTTAGAACACAAACTGGGTGTGGGGTTTTTAAGGCATAATTGCGGTGGAGCCAAAAGCTGTTTGGAAGCCCAGTCATTAAGGCGGATCACTGAGATCTCTTTCTAAACAGAGAGATGCGGGTGTCACTGGGAAATGGAGAGGGTGCAGGTCTCATTTCAGTGCAGGGCAAACTGGGGGAAATGTCCTGAGTTTTGGAGATGGGGCTGTCCTCCCACTGGGGTTCTTGCCTGGGTTGTGACTTTCTTACGGAAGAAGGAAAAGAGGTTTCTTGGGCTATTGGTCTTCCTAGCTGGTGGGGTGTGTGTGTCTATTTTTAATTGGGTAATTTCTAAATTTCTTTTATTCTTTTTTTTTCTTTTTGCTAGTTAAAATTAAATTTATTTATGTAAAACTTGCAAAAACAAAACTTTACTTAAGCTTAATGCTCTTTTTAACTCCTGCACGAATTCCAGATAGTTCGCCACTATAACGTTGCTCTTCCCTGCGAACTTCACGAACCTGGTCTCTTCTGCGAATTTTGGCTCTCCTGAACTTCTCTCTGTGTTTCACTCTGGGATTGCGATCAATCTTCTTTCTCCTTGGTGTAAGTCCCCTGTTTTTAGCAATCTGATAGGTAATGGCTCTCTTTGCATTTTTATCTTCAAGATCCTGTTCTTCAGTACTATTTTCTTCTTTCTTTCTCTTCAAATTCTGCCTGTCTTCCATTTTTTTTATAGTATTTCAGGGCAGCTTCATCAAAATTGGAATCATCAGAAAGATCTGAAAAATATGGAACGCTTCACGAATTTGCGTGTCATCCTTGCGCAGGGGCCATGCTAATCTTCTCTGTATCGTTCCAATTTTAGTATATGTGCTGCAGAAGCGAGCACTCTTTTATTCTTAATAGTGTGTTTTTTTGCACAGTGAAGGAAACCATCTACAAAAGTGAATGGGAGAATATATTCACCAATGATAGATCTGATAAGGGGTTAATATCCAAATAAATAAAGAACTCAACTAACTTAACACCAAAACAAACAATTCAATCTCAAAAAAAATAAATAAAAAATGGGCAGAGGACCTGAATAGACACTTCTTCAAAGAGGACAGCCAGATGGCCTACAGACATATGAAAATATGCTCAACATCACTAATCATCAGGGAAATGCAAATGAAAACCACAATGAGATATTACCTCACACCTGTCAGAATGGCTACATCAATAAATCAACAAACAAGTGCTGGCAAGGATGTGAAAGGGAACCCTCGTGCACTGTAGGTGGGATTGTAAATTAGTGCAGCCACTAAGGAAAACAGTGCGGAGAGTCCTCAAAAAATTAAAAATAGAGTTGCCATACAACCCAGCAATTCCACTTCTGAGTATTTACCAGAAGAAAACAAAAACAGTCATTTGAAAAGATATATGTACGCCTATGTTTATTGCAACATTACTAGTAATAGCCAACATATGGAAGCAACCTATTTGAATATCCATTCATCTGTTGATTGAAAGCAATCAACAGATGAATGGATACAGAAGACATATATATATAATAAAAGTGTAACATGCTAATTAGACTGGACAGCTGAACGACCTCCAGACGTCATTCTGGACGTCCTTCTGGATGAAGCTGCATCGGCCGGGCCTAAGGCAGAGGCAGTTAGGTGCAATCAGGCAGGCAGGCAAGCAGTTAGGGGCGATGAGGCAGGCAGGCAGAGGGGTTAGGGGCAATGAGGCAGGCAGGCAAGCGGTTAGGAGCCAGTGGTCCTGGATTGTGAGAGGGATGTCTGACTGCTGGTTTAGGCCCGATCCCCCCAGGATCGGGCCTAAACCAGCAATCGGGCCTAAACCAGCAATCGGACATCCCCTGAGGGGTCCCGGATTGCGAGAGGGTGCAGGCCGGGCTGAGGGACACCCGCCACACCCCCCCCCCCAGCCGCATGAATTTTGTTCACCGGGCCTCTAGTCTATATATTAAACTCAACAATAAAAAAGAATTAAATATTGCCATTTGTGACAACATGAATGGACCTTGAGGGTATTATGCTAAATGAAATAAATCAGACAGTGAAAGACAAATACTGTATGATCTCCCTTATATGTGGAATCTAAAAAAAAACCAAGATAAATGATAAACGAGACAAAACAGAAACAGACCCATAGATACAGAGAACAAGTTGATGGCTGCCAAAGGGGAGGGGTGTGCGTATGGGAATAAAACAATGAAAAGTATATTTTTAATAAGAAAAAAAGTGTGTGGTCCCACCCATGCCTCTGTAGTGTGGCAGGAGCAGGTCTGGACTGAGCGTGAGAAGTGAGCAGCTCTCGACAGGCCTTAGCATGGGATCCCTTTTTCCATTGTTCATGTCAGTGACAGAAAAGGAGATATTTTCCCCTTCTTTTCCCTGCATGTTCTGGCACATGGACAACTTTCCCCTGGGACCAGAAGCATTAAGGCTGACCCGCACTTCCTGCAGCAGGCTGACTGTGTGAATCCAGTGAACCTCCTTTGCAAACGCTAGGTCTGCTCATTCTCTTCCCCAAGTGCTGACTATACTGAGTTCTTGAGATGGGGTGTCCTCCCACCGGGTTTCGTGAGAGAGAAGGAAAAGAGATTTCCTGGGCTACTGGTCTTTCTAGCTGGTGGGGGTGCTTCCTGCAAGTGGTGCTTCCCCCCATTTTTTCATTACAAGGAGCTCTGGATCTACTTTAAACTGCGTCGTTATTTACCACGTTAAGAAAAAGGCAGGTATTTATCCCATCTGTGAGGTGCTGATTGGTTGTAAAATGTCCTTGTAAAATCTAAAAAGTATTTGGAATTTGCCAACACTGCTGAACAGGGGACGGAGAAGTAACTTCTACAGCCTCGTGTCTGTTGAGTTATTAGAAAGACTTGCGCCTGTAAAGGACCCAGGGAAATCATCTAGTTTATTCCTCTGGCTCTGGGTGAATCGGCCAGGCAAATGGTCATGCGCATGCGCATTCCTGTCTCAGGCATCTCCTGGGAGGGGGATTACAAGACTTCTCTTTGTAACCTAATATGATATGTATCAATTTGTACACCAAGAATTTATCCTAAAAGCTAAGCTGACATCTTTCTGGACAGACTTAAAGCCAATTTTGCGTTGTTTTCTCCTTGGAGATAGAGAACTTTGATCTAATAACACTCCATATATTACTCAACCACCCCGAGGGGCCCGTCTCGGTTACTTTAACCATTTCGTTCCTTCGCCCCTTTCCAAATCTATAATCAGATTGCTTATTGCCTTCTCTAAGTACTACATTCTTTAGAGATCTGTGACTCATTTTTTCTCCACGCAAAACTGTGCACTGCTTATGTTTCCCTTAACTTCTTGATCCATTTGCCAACTGTGCCAGGCCAAGAACAGACATGCTTTCCTGTGGTGGCACAGCCTGGGTGACAGAGATGGCCAGCAAAAAACACCCAGAGAATGGAAAAAGGTACCTGGGATATTAGACTGTGTTTCTGCCTAGAATACAGATTAGACTAAAAAGTAAGCATGTATGAATAATCTCTGCATAAGTAAAATTTCATGCATATGTTATTTTCTTTGCTGCCTATGCCACCTTTATTGATTTAAAAAAATACACCTTTCTTATTGGATATTTTGAAATTTAAAGGACATCTTTTTTTTTTTTTTATCATGTCCATAGTATAATGGAATGCACTATATTGGAGATTTTTACATTAATTAAACCACTCATTTGGGGCAGAGAATTAGCAATTTTGAAGACTGGTATTACCCAGAAGCTCTTTTGTTCCCCAAAGTAACACTGATAAGAGACTAATCCCAGAATGCCATGGGCCTCTTCAGTTAAAACTAGGATGGGTGTAACTTCATTACTTCCTGAAGCTATATCAGTTACAAATATGTGGAAACAGAGAAGATTAAGCTATCATAGAGAATTTTCTTTTGAATGATTCATATTTTTCATGGGTAGAACTGTTTATTCTCTCTTGCAGGTATGAAGTAAATATTGAAGGTTCATTACATTTCTTCTGAATATCAGATATCTGACAGTGAAATTAAGTTTGGGAACAGGCTGAGATTTTAGTGTCCCAGTGAACAGGATGTAATAAAAACTCCATAAAGAGCCAACTCTTCGTTCAGTGTACTTTGAACATTATGTTTCACTAATAGTGATTTTCTATTTTTCAATGCTTGAGGGAAAGTAACATAATTGTAGCTTAATTACACATGGCTCTGAAGTAAATCAAGATCATTTGTCCAAATCATGTTTTAAATTTATTTTTAATTGTAGTTGACATACAATATTATATTAGTTTAAGGTGTACAACAGTGATTCAGCATTTATATGCCTTACAAAGTGATCACTACAGTAAATCCAGTAACCATTTGTCAGCATACAAAGTTATTATATTACTAGAGGCCCAGTGCATGAAATTCATGCACTTGGGGGGAGTCCCTCAGCCCAGCCTGCACCCTCTTGCAGTCCGGGAGCCCTCAGGGGATGTCTGACTGATGGCTTAGGCCTGCTCCCCGGGAGTGCACCGTGGGAGCGTACTGAGCACCAGGGGGTAGCTCCTGCATTGAGTGTCTACCCCCTGGTGGTCAGTGTGTGTTATAGTGACCGGTTGTTCCACCATTCGGTCAATTTGCATATTAGCCTTTTATTATATAGGATTGGCTCTATTTTCTATGCTGTACATTAAATCCCCATTACTTATTTTATAACTGGTTGTTTGTACTTCTTAGTCCCCTTCCCCTTTTCTGCCCAGCACTCTACCCCCTACCCAAATCATGTTTTAGAAAAAATTGTCCTACTCTTAATGCCCCGGATTTTTAAAAAAATATATTTTTATTGATTTCAGAGAGGAAGGGAGAGAGAAATAGAAACATCAATGATGAGAGAGAATCATTGACTGGCTGCCTCCTGCACGTCTCCTACTGGGGATCGAGCTGTAACCTGGGCATGTGCCCTTGACTGGTATCAAACCTGGGACCCTTCAGTCCACAAGCTGACACTCTATCCACCGAGCCAAACCAGTTGGGACAACATCCCAGATTTTTAAAATTATGTTTTTATTCAGAGAGAGGAAGGGAGAGGGAGAGAGAGAACCATCAATCGGCTACTTCCTGCATGCCCTCTACTGGGGATTGAGCCCACAACTTGGTCATGTGCTCTGAAGAGGAATTAAACTGTGACCTCCTGGTTCATGGGTCAATGCTTAATCACTGAGCCACATTAGCCAGGCAACACCCAGATTTTAAATCAATTAAATTTTAGAGTTTGTCATGCTAGTGATAAGTTTCTTTCCTTCTGGAAGCTTTGTCAGCAAAATGACTTTCTGCATGGTTTGGTTTTCCTTGCCTGATTTGAATGCAGGGCCATCTTACTCAGTGGGAAATGACCATGTGAGGGCCTATAGCAAGATGGTGATGGCCAAGCCTTTCTGTACAGAATATGCCTTGCCTGCTTAAATGTACCTGGCCATTTGACTTGTCACTCTCCCTTGTCAAGTAACTCATCTAGAATCTGTCGTTTTCTTGAAAATGGCTTACGGTTCTGCGCTTTCTCCTCTACCTCAAAGGCTTGAATCTGGGTGAACAGATGCATTCTATTTAAGTGCCTACCACTTCATACTCATGTCCTCTATTCTAACAGATAGAATAATACCCAGCTTTTTATGGCAAAACATCCCCAACCCTAACCTTCTCTTCCTTCCTTTTCACTTCCTTGTCCTTTTAAAGGATACTCTTAGATCACTTGGTAATGTTTCAGAGTACCATGCCACGCAGTCTGAGTGTCTTTGTTTGGAAAGGCAGATTTTAATTGTTGGATGTCTACTGGATGCCAGCCACTGAGGTCAACTGAAGTTGAATTTCTTATCTCTCACCTCCAGGATGGCAGCAGGAGGGACAAGCTGGAGCAAAGGTGTTCTGACTTTGTGGTTGTGCAAAAGTTATTAGCGATGACTTCATAATAGCAAATTGCAATGGAACACTTGGGACCTGGCTAGTGGTGTCCCTTCAGCTACAGAAAAGAGTGCAAACAAAAGTGTGACCTTCAATTAAGAGTAACAGCCATCCAAGAATGGGGGACTCTTTCAAGTCTTTTTCCAAAGAAGAATGGAAGTGTCAATTGTTCATGTAGCCTTCTTAGTAAGACAGAATCATCCATTTAAGAAGACAGCTGACCACCACTGAGGTGGTGGGACCGATGCGGAATAGGGATTCTGTTTAATATTTTGCCTCAAATGCTAAAGCCCTGCAAGAAGAAATCATAGCTAGCAGTCATGGGGTCTTTACCATGTGCCAGGATTCCTTTTCAGCCTTTTATACCCTATCTGATTTAAACTTCACAGGCATATTATTATTATTATTCTTCAGACTGGGAAGCAGATACAGAAAGCATGAGTACCTTGCCTAAAGTCACATAGCTAGCATGAGACCGAGCCAGGCAGTCAGATCCCAAAGGCTGCAAGCTCTTAACCAGAAAGATGGGACTCCTTGAGGTCAGGTTTCCCAGGCTACAACCTGGAAGAAAGAAGCTAAGCATCTCGCTTCAAAGGTCATTTTCTTGAGAATTTGGGGGATTCTGTTTGCTTGTGTATTGGTACCCAGTCATGTGATCCGGGGGAATGCATGGCTCATAAACACATTTCCTGGGAATTAGCTCAGAGTGTGGGAAGTTTTCTGCCTATGAAGCTCTTACAGGTGATTTTGCTCTTTTACAAAAAACCCTGCTCCAGACTTTGCCAAGCTCAGCCCCGGAGCTCCCCTGGGAGAACGGGAAGAAGTTTCATCTTAAGCTGATGGAGTGAAAGCCCCAGGAAAGTGGCATTTTAGAGAAGAGGTTTGATCAAAGCCAGTAAAGCTGAGGATAATTCCTTAAATGTATCTTTATGTAAACAGGGAGGACTCAATAAGATTTTAAAATAACACAGTTGAGTAAGTGAAACAATTGAAGATAGGCATCTGATTCAAATCCAATTCAGCAACTGCAACAATATTATCTGATGAGGGAGATTTGGTGTCACATGTTCAAAGCTGGCTTTAAGTCCTTAAGAGGTATCAAAATAATCAAAGTGTTTTCTTTGCTCTTAGCTGTCTTGTGAAAGAATTACAAATGGCCGAACCATTTATGTTGATCAGAAACCACAGTTGGGAAGTGGAAAGAAAGCGGGTTTCTGAGCACAAAGCAGGGAGGGAAGAGACTGTTCATTATCATAGCTTCTCTCTTAGAAGCGTCATGCTCTCTGCGTCAGATCCCAGGCCCCAGGCCATCTGAGACTCTTTGGAGAGGAGTATGTCTAATGTGCAAAAATCAGAACTGGAAAAGGGATTCCCAAACTTGGCTGATGATCATAGTCCCCTGGAGTGCTTTTTGAAAGGAACAGATTTCCAGGCTCCTCCCGTGGAAGGTCTGATTCAGCAGGTGCGGACTGGAATCCAGGAATATGAATGTTAACACATGTCCCTACGTGGGAGTCTTATGATCCACCAGGACTGGGGGCCACAGTCTAGTACACGCGTTTTATAGATGAGTAGACTGAGGCGTGGCAAGGATAATTAATATACTTATTCCTATTTTAAAGGTGAGTTGAGGCTAGAATTTCTTTTACTTTTTTTTTTGCCTTTGGCTCTAGATTCAGTACTTTTTTAAGGTCTCTGAGTACACAGGCATTGGACAGTTAGAGATGAGTGTGTGTGTGTGTGTGTGTGTGTATGTGTGTAAGAGAGAGAGGGGGGAGGGATGGATCCATATATTTAAGGATGAGGACTTTCAGTAGGTATTAAATATTAGGCTATTAATAATGATATCAATCTTTTGAAGTGTAGTCAGATGAGTAAAAATCTCTGACTCTTGGAATTAAAAGGTTTATTCTATGAAAACATAATTATTTAGTACACCGTCTCCTGAAAGAAGTAAAAAACACAAAAAAGAGAAATACGATATGTTTTCCAAAGGGTTATTCAAGAAAATATTAAGCTTATTTTGTCCAAGGCTTCCAATCATGTGGAAGAGTCATGCCTTAGAAAGGTAATTCGATAAGATAGTGAAAAATCATCCTGTTGCTTCCATCTTCTCTTCCCATTGGACTTTGAGCATCTTGCAGTCAGGGATGGTATCTTATTCCTACTTACATTCCTAAAGCCCAATGTCTAACATGTAATAATGCTGATAATAATTATTTATTGGACACATTTAATTTTCAAAAAAGATCCCATGCTGTAGGTATGTTACGACCCCATATCTCACATGAGGAAATGGACATGCAAAGACCATTTGGTTTGTTTACTGAGCTCTGGCAGGGAGATGCAGCGACGGGGCGGGAGATAAGGATATGGACTGTGGATTTTCAAAGCTGGTACTCAGTAGGATCTCTGAGTAGATGAATAAGGACCAAGAAGGAACAAATCTTGCACACCTGATGTGTTTTGGGGTCGGAAAGATAAACCAGGAAAGCAGATAGTTAAATGAGATCTGATACGACTTTATTTAAAAAAAAAATACCCTCCTGCATAGGATGAACTGTTTAATGTGCTCATCTTTTATGTGCGTGTCTACTCAGTGAGTACCCCAACTACCTACAAGATATCCTCACAAAGATATTCTCACTATTTGCCCTCTGGAAATCTTGCCAGAATCCCAAACTTACTATTTCCCAAACTGAATTTGGCTCCCCAACTTCCGACTGTGTTTTGTGTTCTGTGTCCTCTATTTCTACTGACAGGAGCCCACATTTTAGGCGCAAAACTCTTGACTTCCCGGTGTATTCCACTGGCTGCCAAGGCCCAGAAATAGTACTTGTAAATGCCTCATTGCCCACACCCCTCTGCTTGAATTCAGGCCCCCAGTACCTCTACCTGGGATTGTTGCAATCACCTCTTAATTCATCTTCTCAAGTCTTCACTCTCGTCCCTCTAATCCATCATACACACTGCTATTACCAGTTTCATCATTTGGTATCGCATCTTCTGACTCACCCAACCCTCCTAAAACCCGCACACAGCTTCAATTTGCTGACAGCCGTGGTTTCCTACGTGGCCCCTCGAATGAAATCTTGTCCAGAAACTCCAGTATGTCAACTAGATAGAAGCAGGCTGTTCTCGTTGCACCAGGAGTGTATCCTGGATCATTGCCCATCTGTCTTCACAACACCCAGAAGTCAGCAGAAGAGATTTTGAATAAACGCCAATTTCCTGGGCCGCATATCAGGGACTTCTGAAATTTTCTCCCAACTTACTGTTTCGAGTTTATTTCCCATTTGTGCCAATAACGTCCCCTCCAGTTGAGTCAAAGGGAACTGTTATTTTCATACATTCGCTCTGCTTCCCCACTTTGTGTCCTTTGTTTATTTGAATAGCATTCTCTTCTGTTCAGATGCCTTCCCTTCATCTGCAGGCATCCACATCCTGTCTTTTAAGACCCACCTTGAAAGCTTCCTCAGTGGAGAGTTCCCTCCTCAATTCATTCTCCCTTATTGCTAAGTAATTTTCTCCTTCCTTATTCCCTCATGGTTCATTAGCTGGGTCTCTTGTAGGCACGTATCCTTTCTGTTTTGTACTAGAATTATTAATTTTTTAATTTATTTATTTTAGAGAGAGAAAGAGGAATGTAGAGAGTGAAAGAGAGAGTTGTTCCATTTATTTATGATCCATTGGTTGGTTTTTGTATGTGCCCTGACTGGGGATTGCACCCACAACCTTGGCATATCTGGATGAGGCTCTAACCAATTGAGCTACCTGGCCAGGGCCTAGAATTATTTAATGTTAGTTTTCTCTCCCCTTGTAGAGTGCAAAGTCCTTGATATTAGGATAATGATGGATTTGCCCTTGTATTCTTTCTCAGGGTATGGGACACACCTTGAGTTTGTTGCTCACATTCATTTGTTGGATGAATAACGACTTTGGGGGCATCCAGAAGGAAGGGATGAAGGCTTCATTGTTATTGTGCCTTACCATCATGCATCGGGCAGGGCTGGGCTTACCACAGACCTTGTATTGAGTCCATAAAACTGGCAGACATTTCATTTTACATTGTAGCTGTAATATGTATTTTTACATTTTTAGCTGCCTTCTGGAATCCACTGATGGGAGATCCTCTGGAGAGCTATAAAATAACAATTTGTTCATTCGGTGTGGAGGAGAGGGAAACAATATTAGCACCGCCATTTTGTTCATGGTGTTCACAGGCTAATAGAGGTTAAATGCATTTCAGGCAATGAGAAGCAGAATCTTAAAACGCCTTTCTTTGCTATGGCTCTTCCATCCTAGGTCATCTTTCCAAAAAGTATTTTGTGGCATGTTCCCTTTGAGGTCATCCACTGCATGTCACTGTCTTTAGGGCAGCACCTCTGAAGGGATCTGGAAAGAATCTAAACTAATGGTTTGGAACTTTTATAGTTATGCCTCTCTAGCGAGGTGGATAAATGGTTTGAGTTGAAAGCCGCGAGGACTGTGGCAATAAGCTTCTGGAAAGGGCAGTGGGAAGTCTGAAGGAATAAATTAAAGTACCAGATGCCCTTTATACTGCTCAACTGCTCAGCGTGAGTCAGTCCCAACTTCCCAGCTTGGGTCACAAGTTTATCTTCTCTAAAGGCTGTGAAAGCAGCCACAGCGGCAGGGGATGATGGATGGAGTTGTACTGAGGAAGGGTGTGCGTGGAAGTTCTGTTGGGGTCTTGAAATTCCCCAGGAAGTTTCAAGAATTTCTTGTAGTCTATTCAGTAAGTTAAAAAAAATACAGGGAGGGAAGGTGTCACATAAATCACTTGGCATAATTGTATATATTTCAGTATCATATAGGAAAAGCTTGAGTATAAGTGTGTAATAACAAGGGGAAAGATTTTTGTGATCATCCCTTTGGAAAATTAAAAAGAAACCATATAATTACTTAATTTGAAAGTTTTATTAAATGCAAGTTACAGTTCCTTGTTTATATACCTTTCACTTACAGGCTGAAATCCCTTAAAGCACACAGTCTTAGAGATATGCCTGTTGTAACCTGTTCCTCATTTCTCTTGCACTTACAGAGCTGCCTGGAGTTTCTCATTGATAAGAAAATCAGGTATTTTTCAATAATAACTCACTCTTTTATGAGAATGAAAATAATGTGCATATTTCCTGAATCAATGATTGGACATTGAAGTGTCATTTCTTTGGTTAAAATATTCATAGTAGTTATGTATTAAATGCCAACTTACTTATTGATATTACCATCTAAGACCACATAAGTAGACCTAGAATATAAAATAACTGAAGCATAATTGGAGGTAGAATTCAAAACTCTCTTAATATTTCACATAAAATTGATTCACAATGTTTACCTTAAACATTGAATATACAATACAAAACAGGAATTGAGGACACCCTTTTAGAGTTTCATTGCTTGATTTTAATTTCAGCTTATTTACTAATTTAATTGTGTGATCTTGGTCAAGTCACTTAACTTTCCTATACCTAAATTTCCTCATCTGAAAATGGGAATAATTACAGAACATAACTGTATTAGTCAGCTTTTACTACAATAATGCCGTATAACAAACAGCCCCTGCCCCGTACCTCAGTGGCTTACAAATATAAATTTTTTTCTCCCTTAGGTCAACTGTGACAGCTCTGTTCAAGGCTGAACATTGGGCTTAGATTTACTCTACAGGTACCAGTCTGAAAGAGAAGTGGTTCTCTGAAGGGAATGTCTGCAACAGAAGGGAATGAAGCAAACCATTTATCAGTCCCAGTCAGAGCCTCTGCTTGCATACATTCACATTTCAAAGGTCAAATAAGTGATATGGTCAAACTCAACATTGAGGATAATTATACTTTTCCCATTAAAAGAGGAAGGCAGATTAGTAGTTGCTGAACAATAATATCTACCTCATTATCCTAGGGTTGTGGTGAGTGTTAATTGATATAATATGCATAAACTCTTAGCACATTTGCTTGTCACATTGTAAAATATCAATACACAGTCATTATTTTTCTTATATAAAACAGTGCCACAAATTGAAAACAGCAAAAAACAAAGAAACTTCTGGAAATTCAGTCAGTTGACCTTACTGAGATTTATGTTCCAACTCATCTTACGTCTGTCCTTTATTGCCTATGTTTTCCATTCTTGTGGTAGAACCTGAAAGTCTGTCAGCAGTGTGGAAACACAGGGGAGAAGACTGATTGCTACTTCTGTAATGGTCAAAAGTGTCCCAAATTCCATTTTCTTGGGGCTATGGCAGTGAGTTATGAATCTTGGGAAGTACATAATTTCTATTAATTTCTTCTTTCCCTCCATCTCTCCATCTCTCCCTCTCTCCCTCTCTCCCTCCCTTCCTTCCTTCCTTCCTTCCTTCCTTCCTTCCTTCCTTCCTTCCTTCCTTCCTTCCTTCCTTCCTTTTTCTATCTTTTCTTTCATTTCTTCTTTTTAAAAATAAAATAGGACTTTTATCAGATAAATGGATTGGGTCTCAGTACTTACTATAACCATTGACTCTTACAGAGAATTTGTTTTAGGGTCTTAGAAGTGAAACAGAGTTTGGGATTTAACATATTTATTAAAGATTGCGAAAAAGCCAACTGTGGTACAGATCTGATGAAGCCTAAACCAGCCAGGCATGAGCTCTGGAGCTAGAGTAGCTTTCCTGAACTCTCCAGATTTGGGTCAAGATGACTAATTCTTTAACTTTCTGGCTAGCCTGGCTGGTGTGGATCAGTAGTTGAGCATTGACCCATGAACCAAGAGGTAACCGGTTTGATTTCTGGTTAGGGCACATGCCCAGGTTGCGGGCTCAATCTCCAGTATAGGGCATACAGAGGGCAGCCAGCAATCAATGTTTCTCCCTCATCAGTGTTTCTATATCACTATCCCTCTCGCTTGCCCTCTCTTTAAAATCAATAAAAAATATTTAAAAATTTCTACCTAGATTAGTCATTTGATGTGGGCTGCCCAAGAAAGGGTATATCTTGGGCTTGGGGACTCTGTGGGTGAGGCAGACCCTGAAGGAGCTGGTGGCTAGAGGCTGTGTGAAAAATTCACACCCTGCAGCTGGACAGTAAGGCCTATCTGAAGAGGGATTTGTGTGGTGCATCTCCATGTCAACCACAAGAACCTAACGCATTGTGCACATTTAGTAAATGTTGATTATTAGTATTGATGCTCGCTACCATTGATGTTTATGTTTATGTATAGTTTTGCTATTTCAGCTCTCTTCTGCCCCCCCCCCCCCACCACTCCCAAATGGACTGTTTCCCACCTTTGCTTGGCGTAGTCTCTAAGAGAGCTGTTTTCTATTCTGAGAGCCATGATGGTAGCAAAACCCATTAGGTTCCTCTGGCTTTTAGACTTTAAGAACACTCTGGCCTCTGTGTTCACTCATGAGTTTCCAAATCAGCTAGCCTAACTTCAGTCAGGATATGGAGAAGGTTTTCACAGAATCCCAATATCCATTAAAATTGGGCCTGTGTCCAAAGTCTATTAGGAATGATACCATGAAATCTCTAAGATATGCCTCTATCATTCCTGGAAGGAGTCTAGACATTTAGAGAAGTGTACTCACAGTTTTACAGAATAACAGACAGTTGGAATAGGAGAAAAACACAAATTAACAGGTTCTTCTTCCTCCTATTACAGTTGAGAAAACAAAAGCATAGAGATCCACGAATTGTTCAAGTTTACACAACTCTTTACTAGCAGAACTGGGGTAGAAGCCAGACTCTCAGGCCAGTGGTTGTCTATGCCATTATACAGTGTTTAGGCAGCACTGAGGTGTAAAATTTTGGGTCACCATTGGAGTCAGACAACCTGGTTCAAATCCTGGCTCAAACGCTTACTAGTACAAGCAGTGCTGAAAATGATCTATACCCACCTGTCCAGTACACTACATAAAATATGGCTGGCAACAGCTGAGAAAAGAAATTTTCAATTTTATTTAATTTTAATGAATTAAATGTGGTTAGTGGCAAACGTTTTAGGCAGTGCAGATCTAATGAACAGGATCATGTCCTATTTAGCTCTGAATTCCTAGGCTAGCCCAGGACATGGTGTTTCTCAGTACTTGTTCATTGTCATGTTCAAAGGAGCATATTGGTGAGGTAGGGGGCTGAGGGTAGCATAGAAGACAGAGTTCAAGTCTGTTCTACTTGACTTTTACCTAAGACCTATATTTTGGTAGTGTAGCATAGTGGATAAGACCACAGAGTGTAAAGTTCACACGCCTGGATTTAAATATGGAAGCTGCCATTTATTAACCTTGATCTTCTGTGCCTTGGTTTCCTTATCTGTAAACTGGGAATAAAATGGTGTTTCTTATATAGTATTGCGTGTGTGCTTGCATTGATTTAATATCCGTAAAATTCTCAGAATAGCTCCTGGAACATACCAAGTTCCCTCATGCACACATGGTCTTACTAAAACGAAATCCCACCTGGATTAAGCCTTTATGTATCTTTGCATTCTTTCCACCTCTCAGAAAAGCTGAGGAACTACTTGAGCTCTAAGTTCATAGGCAGAAGGGTTTCTTTCATGTTGCTGATGCTACTTGGGACAACGTGACCTTGTTGTGTTGTTGGGTTAAGTCCAGAAACATTTAACCCAAACCCTCATCCCTAAATGGAGCCAATTCACCAACGTGTCTGGTGTGAGGAGGAGAAGTGAACTGCTAAAAACAATGAGGTCAACCTTCTGAACTAAACAGGGTAATGATAGCTGGCCCCTCAGAAGATACGACTGCTAGGAAATTCTGCACCCATGTTTATACAAAACCAAGTAGGAAATGTTTGCCAATGGAATAAATAAAGGATCCTTCTGGTTACATAATGTTTCGTTGTGCCCCAGTTTGAGGCTGTTTTGGAATCAATGCTTAGTCTAGCTTTGAATTTTGCAGCTCAGGCTGCCATCTCCTCTTTTGTTTGCTTGCTCTTGATACTTGAAGTGTCATTCTTTTCAGTTCCCTAATGGCCTGAGTTAAAGTAGGACCAGAATGTGACTTCATTGCTTTGGCTTAAGACAACCCTTATGATCTACTTCGCTTCTGAACCTCTGACCCAGGGATAGATTTGGATCTGGGCAGGGTGATGGGCCGGAGGTGATGGGTCTAATTGTCCCATGTACCTGAGAAAAAGGAAACTTTATTTTTACTAAAAACACATCTGTTTGTTGAGATCCTACTATGTGCCAAGCATTATGCTGAGCACAGCCTCAGGCTTTCACAATAACCTTGCAATGTACGCAGTTATGATCCACAGATATGAAGTGGTTTTAAGTATCATGTTCCAGTTCAGAAGTTAGGGTGACTTAGCCCCCAAGTCTCTGATTTTTCCCTTCTGTTACATGCCTTTCCTGGAGTAGAAATTAAAGCAGCTGTTTTAATTCAGTTGCTTTAGTTTCCCTGTGTAACCTGGAAAAAAAATCTAGTTGTAAAAAAATCAAAGTAAATCCTCACAATTCAACACATTTTCATTTGTATAGGTGAGCAAATTTATTACATCACATTTTGAACTTGTCACTACCCTGAAAAGGAACCACCTTCTCCCCACCCAGTACACACTTCATAAAAGCATTTATTGAGCACCTACTGCATGTGATGGCTGCATGTAAGTTCCAGGTGGCAGGGGCTGCAAGTTACAAAGTCCCAAATGCTTCTCAAAGATTATGGGTCTTGGTGAAGCCAATTTTATTATCTTGGGCATCAGTTTGTTTATTTATAAAACATTGGTGTTCAAGAGCCCTCTGAAGTTCTAGGGTATGGCAAACTTGAGTGAGGATTTAGACCCTCACAGAGAAAAACTCAACTCTCTGATCTTTTATCTCCAAGGAGGCTCCTATGGCTCATTCGGAAATTCTGGAAAAATCAGGAAAACATATCCATGACCCTGTTCCCCAAGTGCCCTTTAGAATCCAGTGGGATTGAAAGATAACTAAAGGGAAAGACAGAAATGAAAATTGTAGTGGTATTTGACCTTTCCTGGGCATTCCTTACTTCTCCAGCATTGCAGTATATGTTTTACTTGGATTGTATTTAATCATTTAGTCAAGTAGTCCAATGATTTAGAACAATGCATGTGACATTTGAGTGAATCCAGGAAATCGAAAGAATGAACAAGGGTGCAAATGGATGGGGAAAGGTGCCTTAAGTCTGGGTGGCTGGCTGCCCAAGTGATGTGAGGTTCACATTGATGGCCCCTGAATTTCTGATTAGGAGGACCAGAACTTGCAATTCAGCTGGAAAAGGGTATATGGAATTTATTTTGAAGCTTTGTTTGTTTGACACATATAGGTTTTGTTTAGTTTGTATGTTTATTTCTTGGGGGGTGTCTGTTGGTAGAGATTGTGATGCCTGACTCCAACATACAAAGCTGTTCCTAGGTGCTGTCACTTGGTTCCCAGCAGATCTTTTTACCAGGGATCCAAGTGTCTGAAATTGCATCATTGAAGACTCATTCATTCCTCCTCTGCCTTTTCCCTGCTGGCTTACTTTTTATAAATTTACTAGAGGCCCAGTGCACAAAATTTGTGCACGGGTAGGGTCCCTAGGCTTGGCCAGGAATCAGAGCCGATCAGGTTCTCCGCCTCCCAGCCTCCCTGCCTCCTCCTTTCCTCACTCCCTCAGCACCATGCCACCACCACCACCGGTTGCCCACCATTTTCCACGCCACCCCCTGGTGGTCAGCACACGTCATAGTGAGCAGTCGAACTCCTGGTCTCTTGGTGGAACTCCTGGTTGAATTCCTGGGGGGACAATTTGCATATTAGCTTTTTATTATATAGGATTTTTTTCTTGAGGATTAACTAACATTCAGTGAGGTGTGCAGATCCTAAATATACAGTTTGAGCTTTGACAAATATATACTCCCATGGATCCACCACTACTGTCAATCTTTACATTTTATCTCCCCCCAAAAGTCCCCTCATGGCCCTTTCTAGTCAATCCCTGCCCCTTTGCTCACCCCACATGACAACTATTCTGATTTGTTAGATTAGTTTGACCTGTTCTAGAACTTCACATACATGGAACCCAACAGTATGTACTCTTTTGAGTCTGGCTTCTTTCACTTAGTGTAATGGTGTTGAGGTTTTCCCACATTGCTGCATTTACCATGAGTTCATTGCATTTAATGCTGCATTGTATAAATAGACCATGATTAAAAAAAACACGTTATTACTCACAAAAGCTTCATTTTTTAATTTAGCTTTCTGACTCTTTATTTGTGCCTTCACTACTTTCACAACACTTTTTTGCTCCTCAATAAGAAAAGCACGCTTGATCCTGGACACATGTAGCACACATGGGTCCATGATAAGCCCCACTGACATGTTTTTCATTTTAGACAAACTCAGAACTTTAGGTCTCACAGCACGAACCCTGCAAAGTCGGCCTGGGCTCATGCCACATGCAGATTTTGATGCTTTCCCCACCTTCTTGGTATAAAGGCAAACAATTCTATCGCCTAGCTTTGTTAGAGGCTGTATTTGTAGGACGGCCTCCAATAGTATGTCAAACACTGGACCATTGTGAATGCCTGAAGTCACAGTGCCTGAAGAGCTACCATAAGTTTTAAAATTCATTCTTGCAGATGGACATTTAGGTTGTATGTAATTTTTGGCATTATAAATAAAGCTGGTATAAAAGTTCATGTACAGGTCTTTTGTTGGCACATGCACTTATTTCTTTTATGTAGATGCACAGAGGAGATTTGTTGGGTCAGAAGGCAGGTGTATGTTTAACTTCATAAGAAACCACCAGAAGAAAGAAGTTTTGCAAAGTAGTTGTGCTATTTTTCACTCTTACTCAATATTTTCTCTTAAAAGATCAACAATGCTGGTAGGAGCATCTTTCTACTATCCCCTCTTCTCCCCCATCTCTCTCTTTCTCTGTCAAAAAGGCCAAGTAACCAAGACAGGACTTAATTAGTAAATATTCCCACCTCTGATTACTTAGGCTATTTATTCATAAATTCAGTCAACTAAATCATTTAGTTGAAAGGTACAAAGAAATGAAAAGGTGAAGGACTTGAAAATTCAAGGAGAAAGCAACAGCATCCTTCATGGTGACTATTAATTGCTTTCCCCTTAAGATCACGAAAAAGACAAGAATATTCACTCTTGCGACTTCCATTGACATTGTACTGTAGGTCACACCAGTGCAATAAGGCAAGAAAAAGAAAAATAGGCATAAAGAAGGAAAGGGACAATACAATTCTTTATTCACAGATGACTTTTATCTATGTGGACAAACCTAAGGAATCTACAGAAAAGCTGTTAGAACTAATCTGTAAGTTTAGCAAAGTTTCAGTATTCAAGGTTGACATACAAAAGCAATTGCATTTGTATTTCAAACAGCAATCAAGGGAAAAATAAAATTAAAAATGCCATTTAGAATAATATCAAAGACCATAACATGCTCACATTCATTTCTAACAAAAATGTGTAAGACTTATACACTAAAAAACACAAACATTGCAGGGACAAAATATTCAAATAAATGGAGAATTATATCATATTCATGTATTAAAAAACTCAATTTTATTAAGATATCAATTCTTCTCAAATTGATTTCTAGTAATGTTGGCAAGCCTTTTTTTGTAAAGAGCCAGATAGTATGTATTTTAGGTTTTGCAGGCCATATGATCTTAATTACAACTACTCAACTCTGCCTTTGTAATGTAAAAGGGCACAACTATATAAATGAACATTTGTGGTCATGTTTCAACAAATCTTTATTTACAAAAACAGGTTGTGTTTTTGTAAATAAAGTTTATTCCTCTTCTATTACCCATCAGCTGAAAAATGAGACGTGAGACCAGGTTCTTTCTAGGGTTCCTTCCAATGTTCTCTTGGTAAAAGTGAAAGGGTTCTTGTCTCTAATCGTGCTAGATGAAGAGAGCTCATGAGTGATAGCACTGTTTATTTGGCTGCTAATTCTCTTGCCAGCCCCATCTTCATTTATAAAAGGATGAAAATAAATTTTGCATGGTAATGAGATCAAGAGAACTGATGTAAAGGTGTGGAGACCTGGAACAATGCCAGGTTCATTCAAATGCAAGCCTATCCCCCATGCTCCCTTCCCATTACAATATTTTCCCATTTGTTTTCAGAATTTACCTTCAGAAGTTTAAAATACCATTTTCTGTTACCCACGGAGGCTTCAGATGACAAGCCTGGCCTCAGGATGTTTACATTTGCGGTGGCCCAGCTGCGATGCCCCATTTTGCAGTGTGAGCTTCTGAAGTTTGATCTCTAATAATCTCTACCCTCGACCTTCAGGTGCCTGTCTCTGAAGGACTTGGCTTTATTTCAGGGGTCACAGTGAAGAAAGTTCAGGAAGCCCTGGGGTGGCAACCCAGAAACATCAGGCGCCTCGCTCCCATTGTCTTTTTAAGAAGACATGTTTCTTATTGTAAATATTATACTCCACCCTCCCAGTGTAATCCCAAATAATGTTAGCTCTGGGGAAAGCCGATAAGTGGTGAGAGCTTAAGGCCTTCCCTGTGTTAGGAATAAAGGCTGGTAACGTACAGGAATTTTCTTCCACCTTATACCTTGGACCCTCCCTCCAATTACTTCCCTTGTGCTTTCTGGTCTTGAGCTGCCTAAAGATGAGGGTTGGTAAACTGCTTCCTTCGGGCCCTGCCCCTGTGTGGCATTTGTCTTGCAACTTTCCCATGCTTGTTTCAACAGGAGAAAAAAAAGCAAATAGATTGACATATGGCTGCCCTGAGGCTAGATTGTCACTGAAATAGATTTCTCCAAATAAAAATAAGGGACATTTTTGCTTGCAAGGCTTTGCAATGAAACAGAGTTAATAAAAACTGCATGGGAAACTCACATTGCAGCTATAAAAAAATTAAAAAATAAAATTCTTAGCTAAAGTCAGCAGTGATTGTTGGCTCAGGGTAGGAATTAGGGAGGAAAACATTCTGAAACTCATTGAAAGTGAAGAGGGAAGATTTATTACCCTTTATCCATTTGTTTAACGCTTCAGAAGTAAAGCTGGGAGTCACACTTGCTTAGAAAGTGGGTAAGCCCTGGGTTTTAAGAGAAGGACGGATAATTTTCTCTTGGTGGGTAAGCCGTTAAGCAGAATATAGGGCTACTTAATTTAAAAACAAACATAAACAAAACCCATCAAAATAAAGATTTGATAAAATCATTGATGAAAATGTTCCCAACTTCCTCCTTCCTTCTCCATTAGCCTCCATCTCTGGGTGGGTGTATCCGACATCTTTGAGGTTGGAGATTGAAGGGCAGGGAAACCTCTCATCACTCTCCAATCCTCAAACCCCAGGGCCATCCCCTAGAATATCTCCTGGAGCCCTGGAGAGATGGCTGGTTTCTAGAGCACCTGGCTGGCAGGGGTCTTCCCTCCAAGAATGCAGCATCCAGGGTTTTTCTAGCCCCGGAATGAGATGCCACTAGGCCATTAGGAAATGGAGATTGATTATCTGAGAAATTCACCATCTTTCTACATTTGGGATTCACCAAAGTCACTACTCTAATGGGAACCAGAGGCCTTGATTGATTCCCACTTAGGACTACAAATGGAAAAAAAATCACAGCATCTAAGACAAGTGGGCTTTTAGCCCCTGCTTGCTAAGGGGAGGGGGGGGGTGGAGGGTTATACGAATATTTAGCAGTGTTTCAGGGTTCTTTCTTTCTCTCCCCTTAAAACCAATAAACTCTGGTCATTTTCACAAGTTTTTGCTAATTAATGCCACCACTGTGGCAATGAGGGCTGTTCTGCAACAAATGGGGTTTTTATTGCCGGTGGAAAAGTCTGGGGAATAATTAGCAGATCCAGGGAGATCCCTTGACTCTGGGCATCTGCATGGAAATGGCCAGCCCTGGAAATCACTCAGGGAAATGGGGCCGGACTTTCCACCTTAGGGCACATTTATATTGTCAGTTTCAGCCTTCAAGCTGCAGTTGGACAAATGTGGGAAAATATTTTGTGAAATGCTAGACAAATGAACCTGATGTTGACCAATCTCAACTAGGAAAACTGGCTCTGCTTTGCTAAGCGCTGTACAGCAGCCAAGACTTGCAAATGAAATATTTTGATATCTCGTTAAACTTGTGTCCCCAGAGAGAAGCACACGCACATACACATGGCTGACTAGTGTCCCCCACAAGGTGCCTGGCTGGAGAAGATACAGAAATGACAGACTCACTGGGTTGGAAGGGAACCTGGAGGTCGTGCAGTTCAGAAGTTTGAAACCAAGGGACCTTTGGAGGGAATCCAGGGGGTCCATGAATATGGATGGGAAAAGAATTACATTTTTCTTTTCATTAACCTCTAATTAAAATTTTTTGTTGCTTTCCATTTCAAATGTGGGCAACAAACTGAGGCCTTTGAAATAGCCTGGTTGTTATTAAACAGCAAAGGAGGAAAGGGAAGACTAGATAGAGGCATGCCATTTATACAGCTTTGCTAAAAAGCTATATTTACCACTCTCCAAGTCGATTCCCCACTGATTAATGGGGGAAGGGACTGGACAAAGGCAGTTTAGAGGCATGCCCAGTAAAGGTCTGAATGACATGGGAAGATGCTTGCCTGTCAATCACACCTGAAAAACATAATTGGCCATGATGGGCATGGCCACTGCAGATGTGAGAAACAAACGGAATCTATATATATATAAAAGCCTAAGTGACCATTTGACCGGTAGCTATGATGCACATGACCACCAGGGACAGACGCTCAACCCACAAGTGTGGAAACATGGCACAGACTGATGAACCTCAGAGGGAAAGGGGCAGAGGGGAGGGTGGGAAGAGATTCCGAAGATCTTATATGCATACTAGAGGCCTGGTGCACAGATTCGTGCACCAGTGGGGTCCCTTGGCCTGGCCTGCACCCTCTCGCAATCCGGGACCCCTCAGGGGAATGTAAGACTGCCAGTTTTGGCCCGATCCCTGCAGGCTAGGTCGAGGGACCCCACCAGTGCATGAATCCGTGCACTGAGCCTCTAGTAGGAATATATAAACAAAGGAGCCACCCTCTCTTGGCTCAACGGCACCTGGCTCCTGTGACTCCTGGGGTAGGGTGATGCACTTCCCTGTGTCCACATAGCTCATGACAAGTTGGATTCCACATGTTAGCTAATGAACTTTAATTAGCTGGGATGCTGAACCACACCTGATGGGAACATGGAACGGAAGCTCTGGGCACTGCCCTGTTCTGGCTCGGCTATAACCCCAGCTGTGCCTTTTCCAGGACTGGCTTAAGGGACAGGGAACTTTGGAACCCGAGAAATGTAACTCCACACTAATAAAGCCTTCTTCAACATCCCATCCTCCCCTGGGGGCTTCTGAAAATGCTTATTTCAGTGGCGCCCCAAGAATCTCCACCTTGTTCCCCCAAACCACAGGGAGTTTCATTCTCCTTCATCAAAACCACTGGGGCATCACCTGTACCTGTGATTTTCTACATAGTAGAAATAAAAAAAATGTCTTCATATCACATAGTGGTTTAGGCTATCTCAAGATATCATTTATGCTCATCACTTCTTTGAAATTCTGGTAATTAGTTCTACTGCTGGATAGTATTATTTAGTGTGTTACTAAAAATATACATATCACACACTTAAAATTATTTTGAGCACTGTATCTTATGTAATGATATGTATTTTTTTTCACTCCATTTAAAAACATTCTGAGAGGAGGTCACAGAATATGAGGCTTAAAAACACTTCCTTGCCCAACTTCTTCTATTCGCAGCTGAGGAAACTGAGGCAATTTGGTGAGTGACAGAGAGAAAGCCAGAAGCCCACGGTGCTGTCTGCAGTCCATTCCTGCTGTTCCAGGAGTACTGTGAGTACCCGTGGCGAAGACAGCACAGAACACTTCCTTAACACAACATGTTGAAGCATAGGGATCAGGGATGATAAATAATTCCTGAGGCTAATCTTAGCCAGGAGATTTGTTTTCAAATTCAAATACACTTCTCTACCTTCATTGTAGAGTGTGGATATTGCCAAGTTAAGTACAGATTGTTATTTTAAAAGATTAACACAGAGGCCCAATGATGCATTTTACATTTAAATGTGCCCACAGAATCAATTATATGTTATTTTCTGTACCCCAAAAGCGAAGTTATCTCCTGAGTACTTGAGGGGGATTGAAATGAAAACTTTAATCTGTGAACATTCCAACTGTGAGAAAGGAGAAGCTGGTGTCAAGATGATCTAAGCTGGAATGACTATGGATAATTTGTATTATCAGCTTCATGTATTATCTAGAATGAACTGCATTAATGATGCATATATGTCCGTACTAGTGGAGAAAACAAGAACACATTCGTTTCAAACAACCAGTGCCTCTCATGAAAATGTTAGCTGACCCTACAGCTCTGGTGTGAACGTAAAGATGTAAGAAATTCAAATAAATTCTCACTTTCTCTCACTGTTCAATTACAGGCAGATCTTTTTTTAAAGCAATTGATCCTGACACATTCTGGTTTGCTAAATTTCACAATTCATGGAGTTATAAAACTTTAGCATGGAAAGAAACCTTATATATTATCTAATTCAGTAGTTCTCCAACCTTTATATTTTTCAACCATTAATTTTTTTTCTTTAGCAAGCTATTAGATGTGACATACATGTGAATATATTTATTTATCATTTTGGTTTTATTTTTAAAATGATAGGTTAGTAATGCTTATTTTTTATTTTATTTTTTTTATATTTTATTGATTTTTACAGAGAGGAAGGGGGAGGGATAGAGAGTTAGAAACATCGATGAGAGAGAAACATTGATCAGCTGCCTCCTGCACACTCCCAACTGGGTATGTGCCCGCAACCAAGGTACATGCCCTTGACTGGAATCGAACCTGGGATCCTTGAGTCTGCAGGCCAACGTTCTATCCACGGAGCCAAACCGGCCAGGGCAGTAATGCTTATTTTTCATGTTTTCACTTTTCATTTTGAAATAATTTTAGGCATAAAAAGATACAAATATAATATAAATAATTTCAGTATGTCCTCATCCAGACCCCCCAAATGTTAATATTTCTTATAACCACAGTATAATTATCAAATTCACTAAATTAACATTTATACTACCCTGTTGTCTAAACTATAGACCTCATTTAAGTTTCATCAATTATCCCACTAATGTCTTTTTTTCTGGTCCAGAACCCAATCTAGGATTACATGTTGCATTTAGTTTTCATTGTCACCTATTCTCCTCTAATAGGAAATATTTTCCCAGACTTTCTTTGGTTTTGTGTAACCTTGAACCTTGAAGAGTTTTGAGCAGTTATTTTGTAAAAGGTTTCTCAATTTGAGTTTGATGTTTCCTTGTGATTCTTTTCAGTTTATGCACTTTTATTTTTTTTAATATATTTTTATTTTTGAAAGTATTACAAATATCCCTTTTTTTTTCTCCCAATTGTCCCCCCTCCTCACTACACCCTTCCCCTCCTCCCCAGGCCTTTACTATATTATTGTCTGTGTCCATGGGCTATGCATATATGCATATAAATTCTTTGTTTAATCTCTCCCCAATCCCCACCCCCAGCCTTCCCTCTGAGATTCATTAGTCTCTTCCATGCTTCTGTCTCTATTTTGTTCATCAGTTTATTTTGTTCATTAGATTCCACATATGAGTGCGATCATGTGATGCTTGTCTTACTCTGATGGGCTTATTTTGTTTAGCATAATGCTCTCCATGTCCCTCCATGCTGTCTCAAAGGGGGAGTGATCCTTCTTTTTTTTACTGCTGCATAGTATTCCATGGGTAAATGTTCCACAGCTTTTTTATCCACTACAGAAATGATACTGTCTTTCTCAGGAGAGCATATCAGAAGGCACATGATGCTGATATCTCCTTACTGATGTTAATTTTGATCACTTGTTTAAGGTGGTGTCTGCTAGGTTTCTTTATTATAAAGTTACAAATTTTCTTATTCTAATATGTATTCTGTGGGGAGGTACTTTGAGACTAATTGGTAATTCTTGCCTGAAATAACCATTAGGTTTGTATAAGAAAGAACCAAGTTTATTCTAGAGACAATTCAGTATTTAACATGAAATCCAAAATTTCCTTTCCTTGAGATTTAAGTTGTTTTTCACAATTACTCATTTATTGCCTCACTAAATTTCTTTCTCTCACTATTTACCCAAAGTTATAAATGCCATGAGAATGTGGCAGTTACGAATGTACCTACAATGTAAAAGCACTTAAAGACAGGTGTGGCGATTCCTGAAGGTTCTTAGTGGATTTCAAGTATTTAAAATCACAGGAAAAGGTGCAAAGTACATTCTTTTGCCCCCGAATGTAATTTGATCACATCCCATGAGTATATCAGAGCATAATAATTTATGCCTCAAAGCCACAGACACCTAATGAGCACCCACAATATTGAAGTAAACTTTCCATGTTATACAAGTGTCAACAACGTAAGCTTCACGCTGCATTCCGACATGCGTCAAGGTGAGCTGGAGACTCAAGGAGACAGAGGGAGGGTTTTTGTATCAGGAATTTCTTGCATTAACCTTTGGCTATCTACTTCAATTATTTTTGTAGTGCAAATCTAGATTGATATAAATAAGCAGATAAATAAAACTGCCTCAGAATTTCACTCACTTATTTTGGAATGGGCTATATGCAACTCTGAGATGTACATGGGCCTCCACCAAAGAAAGGCTGATCTTGCCTATTTGTTCTTAGAATGCGTGGAGCCAGATGGTGAAAAACTCCCACTATAGGGCAATTCCCAAAAATGTGAATGAGAATCAGTTTCCCACAAGACTGTGTCTTCCTCCTACCCCCTACCCCCTATCCCCCTTAGGATGACTCTTTTGAAAGTATGGATACATAACATAGACATGTTGGTATAGGAGGGATAATTTTCTTTTCTAAGATACCAAACAAAACAATTTCACAAATACAGGTAAGACCTAAAGAGATTAGTTAATTTCACCTTCACGTCATCAGAAGCCACCTTATTTGTAATACTGCCCATTCTTAGAAAACTCAAGTGATGGAAATGTAACATCTCCGTCATCTTCACCAGTTTTTACTGTCAAATCTTCTTCCTGATGCCTATTTGAGGACCTGAATCAAGAAAAACCCAGTCTTCTAAAATTCAGGTGTAAGTAGTAGGCATCAAAGCTTGTTTCATTAACTGCTTTTGCTAACAGAGCTTTGGATAAAGATTTGAAGGTACAGTTAGCAAGTGAGTTATGGATACATGCTGAAGGAGAACACAATTTTTAGATAATAGACTTAAGTTGACTTTAAGATTGACCTAAAATCTGAAAGGTCATGATGGTGGAGTTTGGGCCAGATCTAAAAGTTGAAATTAACAAGTCAGATTGTTCACTTGGATCAGAAATGAATAGTGCTGATCAAAGAGGAAGCAAATGGACAAAAACAAAATCAAACCAAAGCAAACCTTGGTTGGGAGTTTTTCCTATAAACAAACCCACGCTAGAAATGTGAAGTGACTAGAAATCTAATTTTTTTCAATCATTTATTGTGGCATCCTTGAGTGCAGAATCTAGTGGCTTGGAAGTGAAGTCCTTGATGAAAATATTGGGAGGCCTTGGGCCCAGTAGGTAGTGGTCTGGCGAGGAGGCTGTCAGCTTCTAAATTCTTGAGCAAACCTACTGGGCAGATGTTTTCTGGTTATTGGAGGTGTGTGACTTTATATTACGTATAACTTTATATTAAGCTTCAAAACCGGTTGCCTATCTTTTTATGTTGACAATCTTTCAATAGCAAATGGAGTTTAAAATAAAATGACAAGAAACACAAGTAGAACAAGAGAGGGGAAAAAAACAAACTGACCAATTTGGCCTAAAGAGCTAATAGTTTATGCATTTGGAAATTACACTTGAATTATGGAAAAACATCTCAAGGGTTTTGGGGATAGGAAATTTAAATAAAATTTTTATATATATTTGATTGATTTTTTAACAGAGAGGAAGGGAGAGGGATAGAGAGTTAAAAACATCTATGAGGGAGAAACATCGATTAGCTGCCTCCTGCACACTCTCTACTGGGTATGTGCCCGCAACCAAGGTACATGCCCTTGACCGGAATTGAACCTGGACCCTTGAGTCCGCAGGCCAACGCTCTATCCATTGAGCAAAACCAGTTAGGGCAAGGATAGGAAATTTAATTGACTGACATTAAAGTAAAGAGGTAGATGTAGTATTTTTCATCAAATTAACACTTGCAAATATTCTTTTGATTTGTAATCCCCTATAGTCAATGTCATGGAAATAATGCTTATTTTGAGGAAAATCTGAATATGAAATAGATTTGTGGGGTTTTTCAGGTTTGTTTTTGCATTTTGTCTACCTTTTGGCTCTTGTCCCAGATCCACAAAATATTCAACTATAAAATGAAGAATGAGATTTAGATTAAAGAAAGATAAGTTGAGAGAATATTAGGAAGGTTTTCTGCAAAACAGAAAGAGAGTCCATTTCCTGGATCCTGAACCCAATTCTCTCCTTTAATTAAGGCCATCCAAGGAGATCCAGGCAAGCCTGGGAAAGAAGATGAGTTCTGAAGATGGACTGACAATACCATAGGCAATAGAGGAGTAACTCTTGAGAAGGAAGCCTTGCAGTGAGTAAGGAAATATAGGAATCTGCAAGTGAGGTTGCACATTTTCTGTTTGTTTTGAAGGCCTTGAAGAGTTAATTTGGTGCCAGGACCCTATCCATGCAAGAACTGAAGCTGTGAAGGCACTTGGAATCAGCACACAAACTACTTCTAAATCATCAGCAACCTCCCGAGTTTTCCACTTGAGCTCACTGTATGCCTTTAAGCAACAAAGTCCTGAGATTATAGGACCATAAAAATGCACATTTACATGTGGTCACATGCCAGGTTTAAGACTGGGAGTCAACCACAAAGGGAATGCTTTCCACAAGTACCAAAATACAAGTTCAATGAATGACACAGCAGCTCTAAGAGGAACACGAGGGAAACACAGAAAGTGAGTCTCTTATAAGTCCTGGATGTGTGTTCCGGAGCTGCAAAGATGCATGTTGTCAACCCTGTTCTTTTCCATAAGTGCTGTCTGTAGTCATATAAAACGCAGCTAGTAAAACAGGTTTCTCTGGGAGTGCCCTAATTTCCTTTTTTTTTGCTGAACAATTAAGCAACAAAAGCTGTCTGGAAAAATAGAAGACGATTCTGAGCTGGTCATGCATTCTGCACATGCCAAGAAAGGGGATTTTTTGGTAGCCTTTTGACTCCTAATCCTGTATTTACTTGTTGGCTAAGTAGAATTAATTTATTTGGTCTTACAGAGTCTAGGCTCTCTTTCCCCATTTTTTTCCTTCTCTGTCCTTTCCAAAAAAGAATGGCAAGCTTATCTTAGATGGTTGAAAGCAGCTTAGGGATTTACTGTTGTTTGATTAGAAGAAATGATCTTAGTTTAATAAACATATTTTCAGTTTATTCAAAATAAAAATATATTTTAGTATTCACTGTGGGCCAGGCCTTGTACTAGGGCATGGCTACCTGGTGAACAAAATAGTCAAAGATATCGACACATGAGTAGGCAGTTATGATCAGCATGAAAAATGGACATGGGGTGAATGCAGGAGAGGCCATTAAGAGGAGGGGCATCTTAGCCACAGGTGGAGACTTGACAGATGTTCTTGTAGATTTCTAAACTAAGGCCTGGGGAATGAGAGAAAGTTCATTAGTAACAAGGGTAGGACAGCACTTTCCCAGAAGAGGCAGCACAGGTGAAGGCCTGGATGTGAGTGAGCACTCGGGAATGTGACTAAGATGTTGCTGTGTGACTACCACATAGCCTGGTGAGCGATGAGTCACATGAGGCAGGCAGAAGCCAGACTCCTCAGGTGGTTGCTGGTGTGGTTAGGAATTTGGGGTCTAACCCCAAGATGAAGATATGGAAGTGCTTCTCCTATCTTGGTGGAATCCTGGCTGAAGAAGGAACCTCTGCTTCCCCTGATGTTAACCACCAACATGTATCCCCGTAATATTCCAGTGGACCGAGTGGACCCATTATGACTCTGTCAACCATGTATTATCAAGACCTTTTCCAATGTCTATTTAAGCTGTACCTACTTTGGAGTTAATACATTGTTGGGTAAATAATTAAACTTAACTTCAAGAATGAAAGGGAGCTCATTTGTCCTATGTTGGGATTGAGGGAATTATTTGGTGTCTACCTTATGCTTGTCTTCTGAGCTGGCTTTTGCCTCAGTGTCTGAGTTGTCTCAAAGGAAATCTACAAACATACCTGTAGATTTAGACATCTGAATGAGCAGGGAAAATCATCCAGCAATTCATGTCCCTGGAAGCCCATTATCAAGGCCCTACCTAGGTTACAAAGGGTCATATTCCTTCTCAGCACGTTTTCCTTAAGGGCTAAATAGTGTACTCATTAAACATTAATGCATCAAACAAGTACAGCACCCTTTCAACATAGAATTGTGCAATCGCAAGCATCAGGAGGCACGGGTGTGTTATGGAGAGGAGAGAAGAAAGGCACCTGGCCCAAATGGAAGAAGAGGAAGCAGATCAAGATTCTTTCTAGATTTTATGAATTATGGGCTGTGTGACTCTGGACTTTGTGGGGATTAAGTCAAATCAAAACAAATAATGCATGTAATGTGTTTAGCACACTGCCTGGCAGGTAATGGGCACTCAGTAAGGATTGGCGATTATTATGAGCTTTGGAGTACAGGCCACGTGTTAAAGGACAGACATACAGCAGTAAAACCACAACTGCCTTGGGGTGGGGATGTAAGGCACACAGGAAATGCCATGGTGGAGCAGAAAGGGAAGTCCATTTTCAGCTTGTCCCCAAGGTCAGAAGGCATGACACAGAATATAGGGACTAGGGAGAGAGAGAGAGAGAGAGAGAGAGAGAGAGAGAGAGAGAGAGAGAGAGAGAGAGAAAGAAGAAGAAGAAGAAGAAGAAGAAGGAGGAGGAGGAGGAGGGGGAGGAGGAGGAGGAGAAAAGAGAAGAGAGGAGATAGAACTTGTGATGGTCCCTATTATTGTCACAAACCCACATTTAGTTAGGGTGGCCCCTACTTGACTACAGCAGAGGGTTCTGGTGTGAAGCCAGCTAAGCAGCAACCCTTAGCTTGTTGCTTTCACAGGACTTTCTCCTTCCCAGGTGCTCCAGAGGTTCCCAGGACGTTTTATAAACTGGAAAAGGTGGTACCAATGCAAGGTATCACTCTCACCGTGTATCAATGGTGAAGTGGTCCACCTCACATCTTCCCATTCTGAAGCACATATTTATGCTTCTTGACTGTTACTGGATCTGGAGCCCAGTCTTCTCCTATTTCTCCTACTTGTTCTTTGCCAATAACCCAAATTTCATTAAGGCTATCCTGGGAAACCCAAATAGTGGTGGGAAGAAAATGCAATTATGAAGTCAAAATGTGGGATGATGGAAAAACAGAATTATATTTCAGAAATTTAATTTAGATGCACCATGGAGGAGGGGGATGAGTCATTGTGTGCTGAAGTGTGTTCCATGTACATTCGATGATGCTGTCCATTAACTAAGTTTATGTCCGTCTGTGACCTTCACATTTTCATGGCATCTTTGTGATGCTCCCTCAACTCACTCTTCTTATTTCACTTCTGTTACTCTTGTAGTTGAATGACTTTTGTATGTGGGAAAGAACTAAATATGCGAGGAAGAGTCACCAGAATGGAGAAAATGTAAAAGTTGGAAGAGTCTAACTGTTGGCAGGGCTGTGGGGCTGCTGGTGGGAGTATACATTGATACAACCCCTTGGAAAATGACTTGGTCATACCTACTGAGCTGAATGTAAGCTATCCCAGGGCTCAGCAAGTCTACTTTTAGTTATGCACTCAACAGAAATGCATAAAGTAGTCACCAAAAGGCATGTAGTAGAATGCTCAAATACTCTCAAAATAGAATTACCTAAATGTCCATCAGCCATAGAATGAATAAATAAATTATGGCATGCTCACAAAATGGGGTGCTGTAGCCCTAGACAGCTTGGCTCAGTGGATAGAGCATTGGCCTGTGGACTGAAAGGTCCCGGGTTTGGTTCTGGTCAAGGGCACATGCCCAGGTTGTGGACTCGATCCTCAGTGTGGGGCATGCAGGAGGCAGCTGATCAATGAGTCTCTCTCATCATTGATGTTTCTATCTCTTTCTCCTTCTCCCTTCCTTTCTGAAATCAATAAAGATATATATATTTTTAAATGGGATGCTCTACAAGTATTGAGAATGAATGATCTAATCTTAATTGCATTAATCAATATAGGCACATCTTATAAAAATAAATGTTGTGCAGAAGAAGCCAGACACAAAGAGAAAAGACTGTATGATTTTAGTTACATAAAATATAAAAACAGGCGCCTCTAATCTGTGCTGTTAGAAGTAAGGAGAGTGGTGACCCTTGGGAGATTAGTGACAAGCAGGAAGCAGGACCAGGGGCTTCTTGGATGCAGGTCCTGTTCTGTTTTTTAGTCTGAGTGCTGGTTACAAGGGTGAGTTTAGTTTGTGAATGTTCATTGAACTGTATGTGTTAACATATTTTCAGTACATTTCATAAAACGTTGTTAAAGGTCGTCAAGGTTAAGTTTATGATTTCTACCACCTTCACCGTCCTGGACACCGTTAGTAATCTTTGTGTAACAAAACTGGCCAACCGAGCCAACCAGCCACAGACCATTCCCCACAGACAGAATTGAGCACTTTACATCATTATTTCAGGATGGCATAGTCAATATCTTCATCTAAAAGCTGAAGCTAGAAATATCACTGACAAGGGCTATTGCATATAGTAACTGAGATCTTATATATGTAGCCACTGGCACTGCTGAGCGCTCAGAACTGTGGCAGCCCTGCACCCTGATTCAAGTTAGCATTTGGAGGGAGGGAAGAGCAAACAACAGCTGAATAACTGTTACATGCCAGGCATTGCCTGTAAGTTCATAAACTGGTCTGTAAGTCACTTTATTTAATCCCATATCAATCCAAGGGGTAAAAATGATTTCTCCCATTGTCCAGATAAGGTGACTGAGGCTCAGAGAGCCAGGTAGGCAATGCCACAAAGCAGTAGAAGACACACTGACATTTGAAGCCAGGCCCGATTATTTCCAAAGTTCATCCCTTAAGAGCATGCTGCCTCCCACTCAGGTAAAAAAAAAAACAAACTACTCAAGTTGTACTTTAATTTCTTTAAATCTAGCAATTTCCTTCTCAGGTAGGAATCATCTCCTCATCGGGTTTCAGAGTTCCATGTTCCTTGTTGAGTTGACTTAGCGGTAAAATAATTTTTGAATGAAGTGGGCAGAGTGATCTGGAGAACAGCAGGGAACTCTCAAAGGACCGTGTGATTTGGGCTCTCACTCTGGGAGTTGTTATGCTTTGCAGTAATTGAATATTGAATAAATAACTCCAATTTCCTTGCAGTGGGCTGTCTGGACCCTCCAAACTTTAATACTTATTGACTTATTGTATATGGTTTATCAGTTTAACAACTAAAACACACTTTACTTTTGGTCAAGGGTTTCCCAAGAGTATAATAGAAAACGTGGTAGATGCAAATGTGTTAATATCCACTTTCACCTCTGCTGAAAGAAAAATAATAAAAAGTCCAGGTACTGGCCAAAAATAACTTTTACTAAAATAGGCCCAGAAGCCCAGCTCTGGTCCTTGCAACCGAGATATGATGTGGTCTGCCTTCTTTTTAAATTACAACTTTGCCAACATCTGTTGGCTTGATGCCTCCAACAGTTACACAGAGAGAGGCATGGGAAAGAGAGGTGGCAAAAACCAACCTACGTTGTTCCAAGCATCATCCTAGACACCTGCAGGTTATAGATATCATCACTCTTGAGTAAGAAAGAAAAAATTGAGATCATAGAGGTCAAGTAACTTGCTTAATGACGGAGATATTAAGCGGCGGAGCCCAAGTGTGGGACTATCTCATGGGTTGGCAAACTTTTCCTGTAAAGGGCAGATAGTGAATACATTGTTTTGTGGGCCATAGAGTCTTTGTTGCAGCTGCCCCACCCTTCTGTTGTAGTGTAAAGCAGTCCTAGACAATATAAAGGCATGTCGTAGGTGGATTCCAATACAATTTTACTTATGGACATTGAAATCAGGATTTCATAAAATTTTCATATGCCTCAAACTATTAGACTTTTTTTGAAAGATTTTCAACTATTTAAAAATGTAAAGACCAGTTTTAGCTTGCAGGTGTACACAAAGAGGTGATGAGCCAGATTTGGCCCATTGGCCACAGTGAACTGACCTCTGTTTTATCTGATTCCAAAGATCAGACAAGCCATTTTGACTTAGCGGGTTGTTTTATCTAAAGTTCCATGGAATCAAAACCTCCTTGCCAAGCAAGGCTTGGCTTTATGCTCAACATGCTTTGACTGTTGAAACCTTTGGCACATAGTGAAGGGGTGGTGAATGTGTGCATGTGAGCGTGAAAGAGAGAAAGAGAGAGAGAGAGAGAGAGAGAGAGAGAGAGAGAGAGAGAGAGAGAGAGAGAAAAGAGAGGAGGCAAAATTAACAGGTAACAAAAAACATTAACTCAGTTTCCTCTTATACCAACTGACAAATTATTGACCTTTCCATTTTCAAAGCCTAGGATGTTGCGTTACTTGCTTTCTAAAATAGAAGGAAATTAAAGTAATGTCAACATTTGAATTTATTGTTTTGTGTGCAAAGAGAGAATTTTCCAACTGTTTGCCCTCTGGTAGATGCACTTCAATGGTTGTCTAACCTGGAATATTGTGAATACTGACATTGATTATGAGTGGTCACAGAGCGATTGGCAGATGTAGTCTGCTGAGGTTTGTAGATAGTATCTGCTGATGTCCTGCATGCTATCTGCTGCCTCATTAGGTTCTGGGGATGTCAACTCATGGTCCAGGAGGCACAGCTGTGTTTATAGCTAAATCAGGAGGAAACTTGGCACAGATTCATCCAGGGCAGGAAGGTCCCATTGGAGAGGCATGCATGAAGACAGGAGAAGATGATAGACATCATAGCATTTTAAACTGCAAGGAATCCTCAGGCAAACCCAACTCATGAAAAAATAGACACCCAAATGTTAGCCAGTTAGTGCTGAAGACAAGGCTGGTATCTATACAAATATTAATTTTTCCCTTTATCTAGTATCAAGGCCTGTTTAAGATTGTTTAAAGCCTGTAAACTTGTTTTTTTCATATAGAATTCAAAAGAACATTATCAAACCATGAAATGACCGGAGGAAGTCCAAAAGAGTTCTAATTTCCCCAACTATGACTATTTCTGGTACTTTACAAAATAAAAGTCAAATTTAAAGAATGAGTTTTTTGCTCCTACTTTGTGAGTGCTTTGAGCAAGTGGATGATTTTCCCAGGCCTTCCCACAAACCTCTAGGTTAATTTTTGGTGACATTGCTAGGGAACTCCCATGAAATCTTGCGGGTCCATGGAAACCATGTGTAAGTCTCTAACGTATTATGTAGATCACGGAAGTCCTATCATGTGAAAATGTTCTGTTCCAAAAGTTCCTTGGAACTTTGGATGCATTTTTCTTACAGAACAATGTTCCAAGGGATGGTTATCTTCCCAAGCCATCATAAAAGCCTATTGGATTCCCCAAGTGGCTGAGCTGGAATGAAGTGCTCGGAGGCCCAAGCGTTCAATCCTTTGCGAGACAGCTCGATGGATTGGGAAACTGGTAGAGGCTCTGCCATATCCTGTCCTCCTCCTTTTGGGAGAACTTGGCGGCCCTTGAGTGGTGAGAGGGAGGAGGGCCTGTGGGAGTGGGGCCTTGGTGGGGAAGCTAAGGTCCCCTTTGGAAACAGCGGAGGAAGGCTCCATGTTAAAGGGGAAAGGAGGAGACAGGAAACCTCCATTAAGTTGTTTATAAGTTGAATTGTTTCTGAGGCCGGAACTGACAACTGTGTTTTTACAAAGTAAAAAAGGATGCAATGAGTTCCACAGCCTCCACTCAGGCATATACAATGCTGAAGTAGATCAGAGTGAATTTTTCTTTGGATAGGTAGTTTTAAAAAAATTGAGTGTTGGGATAGTGTATAAATCCTTTCAATTTGAAGATTCTTGAAGGCTATTGCTGATGTCATTGGAAGAGGATTGTCATATTCATGGACTGTGCAACTGTTCAAATCACTGCCTAAGCAAGGAATTATTTTGTTTCTCCACTTAGACAAGGGAAAATGTTGTGTTTTTTTTACATTCTATCAGCTGGGCTTTTATTGTTTTTCATGTGAGGACAAATGTTCTTTGAGAGGTGGGCTCTTGTTTGAGGAAATGTCAAGCTGTCTCGTGTAGATTTATTGGTGGTTGTGGCAGGTGCCAAATGTTTCAAGAAGTTGGTGTATGCAGTTTTTCCTCTGTCCCCTGGAAGATTTTTCTGGAACCAGGATATGTTCTCTGCAGGAAGAAAGCAAATGTGCTACACTCAAAATAGTGAATGACAGAAAAACCTAGAGAAGGCTTGTAGTGGATGGATTTACATCATCTGAAAGGTATTTTATGCACCAAGTTCCAAAGTTAGAGAAGTCCGCTAAACAAGGAACTTTCATTTAAGGCCCAGGATTGTGGTATATGGTGTCTGGGTGGGCTGAAAAGGCATGATTTATGGAGTATCATAGGTCTTACTGGCTCTCAAATACTTGCGTCCAATGTCTAGAAATTCCCATCTTTGACACAGCCCTGAGTGAGCACTGGCAGCTTTCCTTTCCCACTACGTACCCGCATGAGCAGGTCAAATTCAGTGTGAACCTCTTGGCGGGGAATGTTTTGGAGGCTTATGTTTTATCTTAAAAATTGCTGGACATGTTGCATCCTTTCCATGACACATACATTTTTTTTTTTTTAATTTTAAAAATGTCACCCATCCTCCAATCTTTGAGTGAAACTGATGTTCCAGGAAGATGCACATGTTTGTCCTGCAGCCCTGAGCACTCCCCCAGGCACTGTCTCTTCAGGAGGGGGAGAATCCTGCTCTGAGAACTAGGACTGAAGTCCTTGTCCAAGTGGTGATCCAGCCATTGTCCTTTGAAATGTACAGACCCTCCCTTGGAACAGTGACATGTGAGTTCATTTTTATGTTAGGAGGAAGTTATTTGTCAGAGGAGATCATTGTCATTTTGGAAAAGAATACTGAGGTTACTGAGGGATTAGGAACTAGAAATCGTTAGAGATGGATAAAAGGAAGGATTGAAAATATTATCCTTGGGAGGGTAACTTCTGTTGGGGAACCGATGTTGAAGGGGGAAGAGGGCTGTGGGGCTGAGGAAGAAGAAGATGAAGAAAAAATGATGAAAGTGTAAGTGGCAAATTTGGCCTGATATTTTTTAATGGCTTTCAATTCTTCCAAATCTAGCTCCAACCTTAATTCCATTGCTTAGCTCCAACTTCAACACATCTATTCCAATGATAACACCTCTACCTGGAGACTCAAGGTAACACACCCACAATGCTAACTGCCGGTGAGTGACTCCACCCACTCCCTCCTCCTGCTGCATTTCCACCTGCTTCTTTACCATTAGATTCTTTGGCTCAGCCCTGACACCACCAACTATGGCCTCACTGCCCCAGCCAGAGCCTTCCCCGACCTCTCATGCACATATCCAGTTGATCATAAAATCTAACCAAATAGCTTTGGAGACAAACTTTATTCTCTGAATAAATTATCTTTCCCGCAGGAAAAATTCAAAGGGCTGAATGGCAGAAAGTTTAATAAAGAGCCACTTACAGAGTAGGGATGAGGAAACTAAGAAAAAATAGTGAAAGACCCAAGGACAACTGTGGGATGCTGTTAACACCTTAGGAAATAAGGGAAGGTGGTTGTGGAATTCCCAAAAGTACCTTACGTGTGAGCTTGGAACTGTGTACTAAGAGCCACCCAGATGGGAGCTGAAATAGTGCAATGCAGGCAGGAGGGGAGGCAGGAGGGGAGCTGGGGAAATAATCACCCTCCCTGCTCTCCCTCCTCCCACCCCCTGACCTTCTACCAAACATCAGAGGATGGAGGAATTTAGTGCCATAGGCCATAGGGTCAGGCTCCTGGGCACAGAAAAGTCAGAGACTGCAGCAAAAGGGACCTGGTGGGATAGGCAGCAAGGGGACAATCACCACCCCAGATTCATCTCCTCTAGTTAATACTTGAGAATTCAGCCTCAGTTCAAGACCATTATCTTTTTCCTGGATGGTGGAAAAAAACCCTTCCCAATTGTCGTAATTGTCCCCACGTTGCAATTTCACTTTATTTTATTTTTTTTTATTTTTATTTTTTTCTCTCTTTTTTTTTTCACCTCCCCTATCACCCAGTGTCTTATGTCCATTGGTTATGCTTATATGCATGCATACAAGTCCTTTAGTTGATCTCTTACCCCCCTACCTCCTGCCCCCCAACCCTCCCCAGCCTTCCCGCTGCAGTTTGACAATCTGTTTGAGGCAGCTCTGCCTCTGTATCTATTATTGTTCAAAAGTTTATAATGGTCTCTATTGTCCATGAATGAGTGAGATCATGTGGTATTTTTCCTTTATTGACTGGCTTATTTCACTTATCATAATGCTCTCCAGTTCCATCCATGACGTTGCAAATGGTAAGAGTTCCTTCCTTTTTACAGCAGCATAGTATTCCATCGTGTAGATGTACCACAGTTTTCTAATCCATTCATCTACTGATGGGCACTTAGGCTGTTTCCAGATCTTAGCTATGGTGAATTGTGCTGCTATGAACATAGGGGTGCATATATCCTTTCTGATTGGTGTTTCTGGTTTCTTGGGATATATTCCTAGAAGTGGGATCACAGGGTCAAATGGGAGTTCCATTTTCAGTTTTTTAAGGAAACTCCATACTGTCTTCCATAGTGGCTGCACCAGTCTGCATTCCCACCAGCAGTGCACAAGTGTTCCTTTTTCTCCACATCCTCTCCAGCACTTGTCGTTTGTTGATTTGTTGATGATAGCCAGTCTGACAGGTGTGAGATGGTACCTCATTGCTGTTTTGATTTGCATCTCTCGGATGATTAGTGACTTTGAGCATGTTTTCATATGTCTCTTGGCTTTCTGAATGTCCTCTTTTGAAAGGTGTCTATTTAGGTCCTTTGCCCATTTTTTGGTTGAATTGTTTATCTTCCTTTTGTTAAGTTGTATGAGTTCCCTATAAATTTTGGAGATCAGGCCCTTATCAGATATGTCATTGGCAAATATGTTTTCCCACACAGTGGGTTTTCTCGTTGTTTTGTTGATGGTTTCTTTTGCTGTGCAGAAGCTTTTTATTTTGATGTAGTCCCATTTGTTCATTTTTTCTTTAGTTTCAAGTGCCCTAGGAGCTGTATCAGTGAAGAAATTGCTTCGGCATATGTCTGAGATTTTCTTGCCTTTGGATTCTTCTAGAATTTTTATGGTTTCCTGTTAAAAACCAACATTTTAAAAACAATGTTAATGCTGACAGATGTTTCCCAGGTGTAAGATACATCCTAGGGGTGGGGTGGTTACCCATGGCCAGCATAACACTTGGTGGCTGTGACTCCTTTCCTATGTGCTCCTCTTCAAGAGTACACAGGGGACTGAATATAGAACTGATATTACATGATGGTTAAGGCATTATCTACATTTCAATAAGAGAATTCACTTGCCAACTCTGTGTTTAAAAAAGTATTAAAAGCATCATCCTGGGGCACAGTACATATCCACAGCGGGTGCTCAACAGATATTTGTTGAAAGGATCAGTGATACTTATGACACACACAATGGTGGGTCTTTGCACATAATTGTTTACATGCTGGCAGCATCCCATTGTCAAAATGTTCTTAATACGGTGGAAAAGGTCTTCACTGACCCAATTTCCTATCCCCATCCTGACCTTCGAGATCTCTTCTCCCGCCTCTTCCAACACCACCTGTTCCTCAGCTCCTTATCAGTCCTTGGAGAACACTCTTAAAGCAATAATCTCTGTGCTCTTTGTACACTCCCTTGACATTTAACATTTTTATGCATGCTGGCCCAAATTCCAACTGCCAGCACCTGACATACTTTGCCCAAGGGCCTCTCTGACCACCGGGGCTCACTCTGCCCAGGCATGAGGAAGACTTGAAGTACCTGGGAGTTAATGGCCCCTGGAAGCATCTCTCACCAATGACTTTCAAGAATGGGTGTGTAGATACCTTCCTGCAATCCATCATGACACCTACTTCTAAGAACAGATCATTAATTATTTGCCATGTGAATGAATAAATGAATGAGTGAATGGCTGACTGAGAAGATGAGTGAATGAATGGATGAGTTACTAGGTTTGTTTGTCCTATGTTAGCACTAGGACCAGAGAGAGAGTAAAATACCCCTTTTCCAAGGTATATTTTCTAAAAGTTTCTGGAAGTTTTCTTGTGAAGTTTCTCAGTAAGCTTTTCTGTAATCTGTGAGAAATGTGTGAAGCAAGTTAAAAGGTGCATTTCGTTCTGCATGACTTTTCAGAAGGTTCTCTCAGGTTCTCACACTCACTTATCCTGTTGATAAGAGCAAATGGCCTACTGCGTATGGTTCAGATGCACACTCACATCCAGTCCCTTCGAAGCGTCAGTCCTAGAACTCGCGGAGGCCCGCGTCTGCCGCGGGAGTCAGCTAGGACATTGCCCAGTTAAACATTCATCCAGGATTTCATGGGGACTTGAGAATCATTGTTTTTGGCTGGGCTCCTGGGTTTGAGGTTTCTTCATGTAGGACTCCGAAAAAGGATTTGGAAATATCGTCTCTAATCCCAAAGTATGTATTTGGGAGGCTGCCTTTGCCATTACCCACCTAATAATTCAGGCTCCTGGGTTGTTTCACCCAAGTGCATTCATACCTTAGATAGAGTCACAAGGGACTGATCCAGGAGACAGAGTACCGGTTCCAATGCTGGTTTCATTAGACAAATTATCTACTGCTTGCCGCCCCATTTTCCTTATCCTAAAATGCAATGGTTGAAATTGACAATCTCTACATCCCTGTCCAAATCTAAAATTCTGGGTGGGATTCTGAAATCTACTCTGCCACCAACAGTGTGTCCTCAGAGCTTTTGCCCATTACTCATGAGAATGTCAATGTCTGGGTAAATAGATCTTTTGGGGTCAGCTCTAAAAAACCCAGAAGTACATATTGTATGTTGATTTTGGCACAGGGACAAGTCTGAACAGGGCCACGTCAAGCATTTCACCATGATAGCTGCTGGAAGGAAGGGCCAGGGAGGCGGTGGGGGCGAGCTGATTGGAATGACGAGGACCAGCCCAAGTCCTGTGGCACAGATGACCCTGCAGAAGTGTGGGGAGGGGGTGGGGGTACTTGGGAGTGGATTTAGGAGTCATAAAAAAACCATTAGAGTCCATATTGGAAATGGCTTATGACACTGTCTCAAAGCCACATTCTCAGACAATAGGGAAAGCTGTAAATAGATCTGCACAGTTGTCCAAGCAAAGCAGAATAAAACCAAGGAAAGCCAAATTAAACAGGCTTAACCTAAGTTGTGGGTGAAATCGCTGAATGTTGCTCATGCCTTCAGAATGGGAAGCTCTCTTCAGAATACTCACAACAGCAGTCTTTGGAGGTAGCTATGGGCTGATTGGCTGGCTCCACCCTCCCACCAGGCCAATTCAGCATAGGGGTGGCCTCACACGTTGAAGGACTTGTTTGTAGCATCTCTCTATTGTTACTCAAGGGATACAATTTTGAAGATCATGTTAGACTCCCAAGCCCATGACTGAGAATTATATCACAGGACAGAATTATAATGACATGTTGGAATCTCAAAAAAAAATTATTTTAACATAATTTCAGACTTACTGAAAAGTTGCAAAATTGTACAAAAAATTACTATACCCTCCACATTCACATTCAGTGTTCTACCAACCCTCTCTCCATCCCTTTCCCCTCTCTCTCCCTCCTCCTCTTTCTCTCCATATTTTCTTCTTCCCTTTCTTCTATCCTTCTTCCCTTCCTTTCTTCATATATAGGGTGCCCCCCAAATATATATATATATTTATAAAGGCAGTGTTTATTAAAATATATTTCATTTCAAAATTGAGCTATCAGCTGTTAAAGGGTATATACATTCTTTTGGGACACCCTGTATATATATACATATATTTATTTCCCCAGAACTATTTGAGGATAAGTTGCAAACATGACTTCTCTTTATCCTTAAATATTTCAGTGTATATTTCATAAAAACAAGGACACTCTTATATACTCATAGTACCATTATAAAAAGTCAAGAATCAGATTTTCGATGGTGCAGTCACCGAGTGGCCAATGGAGTGCCAACAGCCTGCAGAACAACATGCCAAAATTTTATTGTGACTACGGTGACACATACCTCACCCATGACTCTCCATCTATGAGAAAGACATACTGCAGAGAATGTGAAAGACTACTATTAGCAATGGATGGAAGAGTAGGCTCAGAGCCTGATTGACAAAACAATTGCAGCATTTCAGCAAGGAAAGATACCTCCTACCCAATTCTCTACTCCTCCTCCTGCCGGGGCGATAATCCTACCTTCCCCAGTCTTCCGGGTCCACCTCCCCCTGGTATGATGCCAGCACCCCATATGGGGGGCCCTCCCATGATGCCAATGATGGGTCCTCCTCCTCCTGGGATGATGCCAGTGGGACCTGCTCTTGCAATGAGTCTGCCTATGGGAGGGCACATGCTAATGATGCCTGGGACCCCAATGATGAGACCTCCTGCCCGTCCCATGATGGTGCCCACTCGGCCTGGAATGACTCGACCAGACAGATAAGGAGAAAGGGGAGCCTCTTTCTAACAAGCTTCTGTTACTTGTTCTTCACCAGGAGATCGAGGTGCTGTGATTCTGGATGTTTTCTAACAGCATAACAAGGAAGACTCCCTCCCTCTTCCTATCTAAGAAAGAAGAGTTTTTGAAGGGAGTAGTGGGACAAAAAAAAAAAAAAAGCAATTTTCATTTGTATTGTGAAATGTGAAAATAAAATGGTCAATTCTTTTAAAAAAATATCAAGAATCAGCACTGACATTACCTAGTTTCTAGACTTCATTCATTTTCTCAATTGTCCCGATCATCTTTATAGCCAAAGAAAATTCTGGATCACATGTTGCATTCATTTAAAATAGCTTTCATCTTTTTGAATATGGAAGAGCTTCTCAGTCTTTCTTTGTCTTTTATGATATTTTTGATGAATGCAGGCCAGTTATCTTGTGGAATGTCCCTCAATTTGTGTCCGTCTGATGCTGTGGAATTTCCTTTCAGCTCTATGCGCTGCCTCCTGAAGCACAAATGCCCAGCTGGGATTGACGGGCTGCAGGAAAAAGCTTCTTCAGCCCAGCAGTCTAGAGCTCATGCACACCCCCCTTCGCCCTGGCTTGGGGGTTTCCTCCCTCTCCTCCTCAAACACAGTTTCTCCTTCTGCAAGGGTTGTGGGAAAATCAGATACTTAGCCTCTAACAATGCTATTAAAGGACTCTGGGCAACTCCACTTGCTCCCTGAGTTGCAATCTCTAATTTTCCTCTGGTTCTAAAAGAGTTGTGATCTGGTGCCCACCAAATTCAGAAAAGTATGTCAGCAAACATGAACCTAACAGTGAAAAAAATGAAGGAACATACCTGAGGGCTGGAACTGAGTCCATGTGCATAGAGTACTCGTGGACAGTGCATGTGATTTAAGAAGCAAAGTAGCCAGTCAGAGAAAGACAAGTATCACATGATTTCACTCATATGTGGACTCTAATGAACAAAATAAACTGATGAACAAAATAGATCCAGAGACACAGAAGCACGAAACAGACTGTGGAATCTCAGAGGGAAGGTGGGAGAGGGTGGGTGGGTGGTTGGGAAGAGATCAGCTAAAGAACTTGTATGCATATATGCATAACCCATGGACACAAAAAGGTGTTGAAGGCCTGGGATAGGGGGGTGGAGGGGGTTAGAAGAAGTCAATGGAGGAAAAAGCGGACATGTATAATACTTCCAACTATAAAGATTAACAAAAGGAGCAAATTTTGAAAAATATTACTCTATAGAAAATATCATGGTTTGCTATATTTTTCTGAGGATTTTGTTCACAAAAGTTCAAGGTCTCTGTACTACTATTTTAGGAAACATACCCCTTGAATCTTCATTCTATCCAACTGATTTCACCTGAGGGCACTGCCTTCTTTTGTAGGCCCATCCCATAGTCCTCTGGGACTTTGAATTTTTGCCTTACTGAGTCTACATCTCCTTTCTTCTCTTTATAAAAGCCAGCAGTCTCCATAGGAAAATCCTGCAACAGATTATGAAAGGGGGAGTGGATGGTGTGTTTGTCAATAGTGTCCAGCATGAACCCTGGCAGTTGGGGTCTTCCATTGTTGCAGAAATGAGGCCTGAGATTTCTTCCATGTCGTTACATTCCCATTTTGATTCTACTTCATGCTGCACGGAATAACGTCCCGAATCAATTTCAAAGCTTCTCAGGAAGAATGAGTCATATTTAGGTGGTTTCCTCTAAAACCTATCCTGAAACAGCTGGCAACATTACCAGTTTCTTATAATTCCTTCCAGAGACATTCTGGAAACATTCTATATCCATCATATACACATCTACATCTACATCTACATCTACATCTACATCTACATCTACATCTACATCTACATCTACATATTCATATACATACCATATACATATACATATACAAGTATACACACATATATACTTTTATTCCACCCTAATAGTGCCACATTATATATAAAATTCTATATTTTCCTCTTTTTCTTCTAATGGGGCATTTCTGCGATGTGATCCATATCAGTGCAGGTAGGTTGCCTCATTCTTCTTTTGTGGTGTGTGTGTGTGTGTGTGTGTGTGTGTGTGTGTGTGTGTGTGTGTGTGTCCAGATTCTTTTTATTTATTCGTTTCTGTTCTTCTTCTTTTTTTTTTTTAAAGAATGGGGGCTCAAGTATAAGATGCAGATTTTTTAAAGCATTTTTGTTTGTTTTTACAAAAGAAACAAAAATAAAACAAAAAACTCCTTATACATTCCGTAAAAATTGGTAGAAAAGCACTTCGCCAGAACAGCAGAATGGTCAGCAGCCCCCACACCCCGCACCCCACACCCTCACAATGTGGTCTCCAGGGGGAGAGGCCAGTCTGCGCAGGACAATGCTGAGGGCCACTCCTCCTTTCTCCCAGAGCTGTCCCCTGTCTGCCCCCCAACCCCAAGCCCTCCTAAAGACATGTGGAACCAGAGCTCCAGTTTTTCTCTATCTTTCACACACCACTGTTATTTTACATTTTTTACACCAATGTTACAAAAAGGTGGGAGGGAAGGAGAGGCAGACAGTGTATTTTACACCTATGAATGGGTGTTGGGGAGATAGGGGATTGGGGCAAACAAAACACACACGGTCACTATGGAAACATAGAGTTTCATAGCAAAACGTGGTGGGAAGCAGGCCTTGGAGACAAAGAAGGGTGTTTAGTGGCTTTATTCTCAGGGAGAGATGGCGATGTGCAGGTCACTGACACAAGTTATGTGACCTGTCAGGGAGGGAAAGGACAAGGGAAAGGAACAGAAATGCAGTTTTCTTCCCTGGCTGGTGTGGCTCAGTTGGTTGGGCATTGTCTTGTGCACCTAGGGTTGTGGGTTCAATTCTCAGTGTGTGTGTGTGTGTGGGGGGGCATGCAGGAGGCAGTTGATCCATGTTCTGCTCTCACATCGATGTTTCTCTTTCTCCCTTCCTTAATCTCTGAAAAAAACCCCAAACAAACCCCTATATATATAAAAGCCTAAGCGACGGTCATGACTGAATGACTGGAACAACCGGTTGACCAGTCACTATGACACGCACTGACCACCAGGGGGCATATGCTCAGTGGTGCAGTGGTGAGGGAAGGAGGAGGGGGGGAGGTGGGGAACCACATGGTGATGGGGTGCCGGCATCCAGCATCTGTTCCTTCCGCGCCCGGCTTGGCGACCGTTGCCTCCTCTCCTGACCCCCCTGGGGCCTTCGGGCCCCAGGCTGGAATGGGGAACTGGAATGGACACAGCCCCTTTCCCAGGGGGGCCGAGGGCTGGCTCCCTCCTCGGGGCCAATGGCCAACCTCCGGCGCCCCTTCCCTCCCCTCTGGCAAGCCAACCTCCTGTGGTCCCTCCCCCCATTCCTCCTCCTTGGCCAACAGACCCCAATAGGCCCAGCTGCGATTGGCCTGGCCCTGATGGCCCTGATCCCAAGCCAGGACTAGGGACTCCATCCGTACACTAATTGGTGCACCGGGCATCTAGTAATAATAATAATAATAATAATAATAATAATGATAATAATAGTAATAAATAAATCAATAAAATATTTAAAAAAAAAGAAATCAAGTTTTCTAAGGAAGGAATCTACTGAGTGTAGGCATGTCCTGTTAGCGTGAAGCAGGGGTTAAACATAGCTTCTTTCTCTTCAAAGCCTCTGGTCACTCTTAAGAGCTTCTTGTTTTGATTTGTCTACAAGAGTGGGCACAGACCTCAGACCATTGACAATGTCCTTGTTTTCCAAAGTAGATCTCATTCAGCACACTTCTGATTTTGTTTTCCATGTCCTCTACCAGGCTCCCAATATTGGCTATGTGTGGGAGCAGTCGCTGGCAGTTTCATCTTTCTCTGTCTGATCGAGCTGCCTCCAGGGTTCATGGTGCCAGAGCTGGATTTGCTGGTTTGCAGCCACAGCATCACCATGGATGCCAGCTTGCAACGGGCGATGGGACCACTGGATTTCTCCTGCACTGCTGCCACGTGGGTGGAATCCCAGCAGCCTTTGATATTCTCTGATCCGTCTCCAGCCCTCTTTATGAGGATCACTCCAGCAAAGCCATGAGCCAGATCCCAGAGGTAGGCAGATGAGATGCCATCTTTAAAATACAGGTCTCGATGCTGGTCAAAGACATTGTTGGCTGCCACCTCCAGCTTTCTCAGCCGAGCAGAAGGCATGGCCTCATTTTCCAGCGGAGGGTCATATCTGTTACTCCACGGTGACCTGTAGGAGTTCCCATCTCTGTTGTGTCACACAAAAGTTAACCCTTTCCCACCACCTTGTTTCTGGCAATTTTCAGTGGCTGGTCAATAGAAGACAGGAGATCTTCATATAGACTGGGGACCAGGTCATTCAGGCTGCTGAGGTTTATCTCCATTTGCCTCATTAAGTCAAAGGCACAGTCCAGTTGTTGATCACTTGTGGTGGCATCTGTGGCTGTCTTGGTCCCAGCGTCTGTCGCCTCATTCTTCTTATCAATTGCACGTTATTCCACTGTAGGGATTCCCTGTACATTATTTAGCTGGTTTCTTACTGATGAATTAGATTGTTTCCAATATTTTGCTATTACAGGCAATTCTGTTATACCTCATTCTGCACATGTGCAAGTATATCTGTAGAATAAATATCTAGAAACATTATTGCCAGGTCAAAAGATATATGCAATTTGAATGTGGAAATATTTAAATAGGTTTGAAAATGGTCAGTATAAAGGGCAATTGGTTTGGGCCAAATGCATCACTTGGGAAAATAGGATATATTTCACTAAAAGCAGACATGTGGCCACACATCTGTGTGCTTTAGTTCAGTAAAGCACAGGGGTGAGTTAGGACAGAAGTACATTACAACATCACTCTTCTGGAGCTAGTGACTCCAAGGTGATCGGTAAGTGTGTGGTCAGAGTTTGTGAAGATCTGTCTCTAGCAACTGATATGGTCCATAAGTTGCATCTGAGCTTTGTATGACAGATACCAGGCTCCTGGGAAAAGATCAGCATCTTCCCATTGAGAAGGGAGGCTTCATCAGTTCTTACCCCAGAAGCTTGTAGTCCCAAGGCAAGTAGTCTCTGGAAGCCAGGATTAAGCTATAAACTTGATGGTGAAGGAGCAATCTATGAGACTAACTAAGTAATAAATCAAAGCCAGAGCAGTAACTATGAAAACAATTCTCCATTCAGATAAGAGCCTGGTATCTCTGGAGCTCCTTTCTCCCACCTCCTGCTCAATGACATCAAAGAGTTGGGGTGGACAGTGCAAGAATTAGGCGTCATAAAATTAAGAAGCTTTTCTGTTGAAGGTGTCCCACCCCTTGCAATCAACTTCCTTTGGAGCCTCAAACCATAACATTTCCAGGGCAGAGTTCTCAAACACCAGGTGATGTGCCCAGAAGGAACAAGATGTTTGTTTCAACAGGGAAGATCCATAAATCTAAGATACCACCTCTGGTAGCTGGGCACCCCTTTTCTAATCTCCCGTACTTTAACACATGAAGCATTTCCTCATGTGTTAGCATGGGAAAGGTTGAGGAGGAAATGAGGCTGGAGGGGAATGGTTGCATTATCCAGAGTAGACACAAGAAAATAGAATGAAGAAAGAGCTGTGGCCTCCCATTTATTTAAATTTACTCCTTTATCAGACAAGACAGAAAATGGACCTCTCTTTTCCTGAGTTAGTGTTTCTAGAGTTCAGGAAGTACAGTGCACAGCAGTTAACTCAGAGTCATGGATTCTATACCCAACTCCCTCATTCTCCCAGTGACCACGGACTTTGCCCAAGGAGGCTCAAGTCTACATTTATAAAACAGGGGTAATAACAGTACACTTATCTCAAAGATAATGTGGGTAGAGACAACATACTGCCTGGCACATACAAACTAGTCAATAACTGTCGGCTGTTCTCATTAATATGAATCTTACAGAGTCAGCTGTGTTGCAACTTGGTTTGCACCAAAGCCAATCCCTTATTGTCACAGTCCCTTGGGGAGCATCATTGCTTTGGCTTATCCTCCTTGGATCATGTGTGGCTTCCATATATACAGACGCGGTGCAGGCAATAGCATTGGATGGCAGGAATATGCAGTGCAGTTGTACATAATTGGCATTAGGCTAGTGGTTTTTAAAGTGTCTCTTTGAACCATTAGCAACTTCTTGCTGCAGACCTCATCAATCAAAATCTCTGGGGTATGGCTGCCTCCCTACCCCTCAAGGCTCCAGGTGATATGGATGCATACTAACGTGAAAAACACTGATCTAGACTCTGGGATGCATTGAAGTCTCCTACTTCACACAGGAAGAGCTGGAGTGAAGAAAAAAATCCAAGAGGTCATGCTCATAGCTCATGGCCTAATTTGGGTGAGTGGTTTAACAATCTTGCCTGTTCTTGAATAGTCTCTTTGGCTGGGAACAACTTGTCAAGCTGCAGATATCTCCTTTCCTCTTTCTCTCCCTGCTTCTCTCCCACAAGACACAAGATAGTTCCTGCCCAGGCATCTCAGATTACCATTTCTTCCTTAAAGCCAATTAAAGGTCTCTAATCCCTCCTGTGTTTACCTAAAGGATCAATTTGATCGGAAAGGATGAATGGGAAGGGCAAAATCCTAGAAGGGCTTGGGAAAGGAAATTTCTGCTCCAGCGGTGGGAACCCACCCTTTCTCACTAAGCTTATTATGAACTGGTGCATTTTTTGAATTAGAATTCTCCATCCAGCCGGCCTCTTTTATCTAAAGCCTTGGGTTATCCTTTCAAAGGCAGCGTCTGACTTTATTTACCCTTAGTATTAATACTTTTGAGATCCCCCCCCTCCCCAGTCATCTCAGCCTCTCCTGAGTAATTAGTTTGAATCATATGAAATATCCATGTTTGTAGGTAGAAAGCAGGTGGATATCAGCAATGTCTTATGATTCAACTTAATATATGCACTCAGGTCATTTACTGGGATCCATCATTCTGTCTTCCTCACAATTGAAGGCAGATTGTTTTTAAGGACTTCTAGGCACAGCAGATCATCTCCGTTGTGAGACTACTTAGAGTTTGACACTTACTTGCTAGGGTTTTTGTAAAAATAAGTTAATCTCCAAGTCTTACTTCCCTCCTCTGTAGAGTGGGGATGTGTCACCCTCCTTATAGGTTCATATAGGATTAAATGAGAAATCTGCCTGCAGTGTCTGGCGTGGTGCCTGACTTCTAACTGGTATCAGATACATTAGTGTCCTATTTCAGTGAGGCTAGAGGTAATATTCTTTTTTTTTTTTTTTTTGGAGGTAATATTCTTAAAACTCATGTCTCTGCCTCTTCTCTGTTCTACATATCTACTGATGGTTAGTCTCCAAGTTATAATTGTTACTCATCTAGAAGTGAGGGGTCTGGACATGTTTTTAAAGGCCCTTACACATTATGCGTGGTTATGAGATGGCAAGAGAGTGAAATATTTTTCTGTCTCAAGTAATCATTATTCTTCTTCATTTCAGAGAAATGTCAGATTAATTTATTTATGTGTTTTGGAATCTTAGTAGAAGAGAAAGCAGCTCAATAAATGAATGCAGAGAGTTCCGGTCTCATCACTAACCAGATTGTGCAACCTCAGAGGATCTGCTTAATCTCTGAGTGTCTTTGTTTTCCTGGCCTGGACACGAGGCTTGTACATATGCCTCAATCTCCCTCAGTGAGGATGAAAGAGATGGAGCTAGTGCTTCATGAACGTGCTTTGAGCTTTAGGAAGGCAGAGATGTTACACAGATACAGGTGTTATTACATTACATAAAAACCATCATTTTTCTTTGGCAAAGTCATGACACCAGGAAAACCTATCTTCCATTAAAGTTCAAAAGCAGAATGAAGCAAGAAAAAACAATTTTTTTAATTTGTTTTACAGTAGAACCATCATCACCCCAGAGATGTTTTGGAGGGTGTAACAGGAGTATTCTCAATGGTCTTTAAGAGCAAGGTTAAGAGCTACCTGCACTTGGTGCTTCCTTTACTACACAGGGGTGAGAGTCCTGATGGATTGTCTTTCTGGTTAATTACTAGATGTTCAAAAAGGTGAATGGAAACCTGATACTCTGCAAGTTGAACTGTTGACAAGTGACCCTGTGAATTTTCAAAGGCAGGTGTTGATTGGAAATATGCATGTGTTCCCAGCCAGTTTTGCTTATGGAGTCATTCTATGCTTGGAAGTAAACAAAGGAAAGTAATCCAACATTCCGATCAATAAAACGGCTTGCCCTGTGCTTGTAAAATGTTCTGTGTCTTATTTGTAAATTGAGAGTTGAATAATGACAGGTGTATGGTACCTTGCATGAGCAATGAGTTGGGAAGCCTCACTTTCCTGACTGTGAAGCTGTTTGTATTTGTAGAAAAATGGGAGAGTGATGTGTGAATGGGAGAACTGGACTCTGGGGGCCTCTATTTTTTTTTCTTGTTAAGTTAAAGGGCTTGTAGCTTTTTGTTTATATCAAACTATGCAGTATAAATACATCCTATATAACAAAAGCCTAATATGATAAGTGTCTGGCCAACAACCAATCAAAGCGTAATATGCTAATGATATGCTAAGACCACTCAACCGCTCGCTATGACGTGCACTGACCACCATGGGGCAGACGCTCTGACTGGTAGGTGAGCTTGCTGCTGGGGTCCGGCCAATTGGAACTGAGTGAGGCAGGCTGGACATGCCCTGGAGCCCTCCTGCAGTCCCTCCCCAGCTGGCCAACCTCTTGCATTCCTTCCTGGCCCCAATTGTGCACCGGTAGGGTCGCTCAGCCTGGCCTGAACCCTCTTGCATCCAGGACCTCTTGGGGGATGTTGGAGAACCTGTTTCAGCCTAATCCCACAGAGGGACCCCACTGGTGCACGAATTTGTGCACTGGGCCTCTAGTATTTAATAAAGATCCTTACCCAAGGATATGCTGAGAGATAGATAGATAGATAGATAGATAGATAGATAGATAGATAGAGAATGACAGAGAGATCTGTTGCCTTCTGTATGCTCCCCAATTTGGATCAAACCTGCATATGTCCTGAGCGGGAATGAAACCAGCAATCCTTTGGTGCATGGGACGATATTCAACCAACTGAGTTACTCTGATTGGGCTGAATGTGTAGTTTGAATACCTTCCTTCCTTAAAAACTTTTCAGCTATCACCACTGATGCCTCACTCATCACATATCCAGTTACTCTGTGGACATTCTTTCTTCTTCCTTAAAGAGGAAGTATAGTCTAGTCTTTCTCCACTCTCCTTCTTCTCCTCTTTTTACAGGTCATGGTTACAAATTTATGCCCATTCTGGCTGCTTTCTTTGGTTTCTTTTGGGGAAGGCAGGTAATCAGGATTACTAACAGCGGCCTTAGAAGTGATTAGTTAAGTAAATGAAAAGTGAATTAATACCATTAGTAGCCAACCCCCAAATAGGTCAAGATGGAAAAATTCTGTAGTTACATCATCTGATGCCAGCAAAATGATAATTCAGGATTTTTTCTGACATTTTTAATTTGGCAAATGCCAGCTTTCTTGCATGAGTCTAAATCAAGGGTGGCTTCCATAGAGGCAATTTGGCATAAAATACAATCAGAGGTTGGCAAAAGTAGGTTTGCAGTTGTTTGTATGGAAAATACAATAATCCTATATAATAAAACCCTAATATGCAAATCAACTGAGCAGCAGAACAACCAGTTGCTATGACGTGTACTGACAACCAGGGGGCAGACACTCAATGCAGGAGCTGCCTCCTGGTAGTCAGTGCGCTCCCACGTGGGCAGCACCGCTCAGCCAGAAGCCGGGCTCACAACTGATGAGCACAGTGGTGGTGGCAGGAGCCTCTCCTGCCTCCGTTGCAGGTGGGTGGTAAGGAGCAAGGGGTCCCGGACTGCAAGAGCCCTGGACTGCGAGAGGGATGTCTGACTGTCGGCTTAGTGCATGAATGTCATGCACCAGGCCTCTAGTTAATAAATAATAATAATACAAGAATAAACTCTGTGCTTTGTGTACTCACAACTATCCATCTACTTTTGCACATCCCTTATATGTTTTAAAAATACGACTTGGCACTGTCACTTGATTAGAGACATACCAACTAAATATTGAGGTGCACTCTGCTCTGTCTCTGCCTCTCTTTGCAGCTCTTCCAAACACCCCAGAGCTAGTGATCAGATTAAAAAGCTTGAGTTAGCACAAGCATTTCAGATGTCATTGGAGGAACTGGAGCTGGGAACTAACCATGCCCTTGTCACCTAGGTTGTGATATCATTGCTGATATTCTCCAGGTTTCCTACATGCACCTAAGGCAGAAGAATAGTTATGCAGCCTTCAGAATTGCAGTAATTTGCAGTCGTAACTAGTTTTTCTTCTCTCCATGCTGGTTTATTTTAATTCAGTCTTAAGGCTGAAGGTACTAGAGAAGTTACCAAAACTTTACTCATGTGGACACTTTTTCTCACTAAATTTGAGATAATTAACTTCCTTCTATTTTCCGAGACACAGAATTTAGCCTAAATTCAGTTAAAATGGGATTGCCAGATAAGCATTTTATTCAATATCAAGTATTTGCATATCATTAAGTTACAAGGGAAAAACATGGACCATAAAAATCTACTGAGATCAGAAAATCTACTTGTCTCTAAAAAATGTTGGACTTACATTGATTGCAACACTAAGTAGCAGGAACGTCATCTTTTTTTTTTTTTAAAAAAAATATATTTTATTGATTTTTTTTACAGAGAGAAAGGGAGAGGTATAGAGAGTTGGAAACATCGATGAGAGAGAAACATCGATCAGCTGCCTCCTGCACACTCCCCACTGGGCATGTGTCCGCAACCAAGGCACATGCCCTTGACCGGAATCAAACCTGGGACCCTTGAGACTGCAGGCTGATGCTCTATCCACTGAGCAAAACTGGTTAGGGCAGGAACTTCATCTTTCTTCCCTAATGTAATCCTAGCATTTAGCATAGTTTCTGGCACTTAATAAATGCTCAATAAATAATTCTTGACTAAACAATTAAAACATGAAAGTTTTTTTGTTTTCTTTTTGGTGGCTGTCAGAGAATGTAGACCTTTGTATCAAAGTCTACATTGTTAATTTTCATCTTACTGAAACACAAATATTGGTCTAGGGCCTGAAAGATGATCAGGTCTAGACCCCTCTATCATGATATGTATACATGCCACCTCATCCTCACCCTACACACACACACACACACACACACACACACACACACACACACACACACACAAGCTTATGTGCACACTTAGGCATGCTTAGACCATCTGGGCATGCTCCTTATCTGATCATTTGGATAGGGTCCCTGCTTGCTGGATAAAGTAGAGCCATTTGGACTTCTCCAGATGGGTATCTTGGTAGGACACCAGTGTTGATGGCCAAGAAATATTTATTGAACACTTAAGTGAATGATGAAAGTTTCAATTTTTATTTCCAGAGCTCAACATGAACTGAAAGTTTTATATGACGTGATTTATAAGAGACACAAGAAACAGTACAAAGCCATCTTTGGCAAACATCTTGATCCTGTGAAATATATGTGCCCACATTATATTTAACTTAGAGGCTATTAAAAGACTTAGATCTTTATTGCTTCTTAATACTCTGAATAGAGTCCAAAATGGTTTTGAAATATCCTTTGAGTAGCCTATAAATACCTCCCACTTCATATCAACACAGTATTATTGCCTTCTGGATATTTTAGCTACAGATATAATTTCATTAATTTTATCAGGATTCTGGTCTATTTATTATTGGGCTAATGATTTCCACAGCAAACTCTTCATAAAATGTATAGCTTAATAGAGGGTTAACCCATATTTAATTCACTTTGTTAATTTTAAAAGAATTAGGATACAATCGAGTTTATTGGAATTTACAAACCCCATTGAACATTATCTGCTCTTTTCTGAATGGTACAGAGGGGACCCCAGCACCTTGTCGCACCTCCTGATCATCATTAATGTGATAACCATTACTGCGTTGCAGAAGTATGGCTTTGCCAGCTCATTACACACCACACACGTCAGTTTCCTCTTGTTGAATATCCAGCATGCCCAGGCTGTGGTTCTAATCAGAAGAACCGTTTCCTATTCCTATCTAACTATCTTAATTGCCACTGCTTCCTATTATGCCACATAAGCAGATAAGAAATAACATCAATTAAAAATTGTCAGCCTCACTACGTAACCCATAGATTACAGGTGTTTTATAGTCTGGTTTGCTAAAGTAGGGGGGATTTCTTTTCTAGACCTTTTGTGTTTTGAATCCAAAGACATTTCAGGGAATGAGTTGCCGAATTCCAGCAGCTTGAGTTGTGGGGTGCCTGTGTCTTTTTATTGTGCAATTATTCCATCACGAATGGCACGGTTCAGGCATGGGATGCTGTTTTATTTGACTTTTATGTGATTACTTTGGGATGCTCCCCTTTTTGGCCTTAAACTACTGAAGAGGGAGTGACTTCTTTCTGTGAGTAACCTTAAGAACCAGTGGTTGCACTTAAACAGATCACCCACATTTAGCAGCTGCAGAGCAGAATTCAGACACTTCTGTAGCCAGCTTATATCAGCCCCAAAGTTGGTAGGTTCATTACAAGCTTGTCTCTTGATTTTAGTCAAAATAATCTGATTTCTTTTCTGAAAAAAAAAAAAAAAAAGAAAGAAAGAAATCTTTCTTAGACCATTTCCTTTCTTTTTTCTCCTTCTCCAATCAGCAGATCAAAACTTTGGGCCCTTCTGAACCTTAATTCAAACATCACTTCAGAAGTTAACACATTTGAGTTCCAAAAGCAATGCTTTTAACTTCTGTCCCATGGTCAATAAGGGGCTAAATCGATCTATAAACAGTGTCAGATGGTGTCTCACACATGGCACTTAAGAAACCTTACTCCTGATAGTGCCTTGACCTCAGGGCCCCCTGATCAGGCTGTCTGGGTGACACTGAGCAGGGAGGCATCAAAGCGAAGGCCTGTGCGGTCCTGTGAGCCTGACAGCCGCCCAGCCCCCGGGAGAGGGTGTTGAAGACAGGACAGGCATGGAGCTGATGTGGACACAGCATTTTAGTTTGGCTTGTAGCATGACTGGGGGAGGCAGATTTCTGGCTCCTTTTTCTTCGACTGGTTCCATTTCCCATGCCACCTGCATTGCAGTTTACCTAGACGCTTTGCACTGGGCACTGATGGAGTTCAGGGATGCCTTTCAAGGAAGCCCAAACAAGGTCAGCTCAGAGCTAAGGAGGCGTGGCAGGATGGTCATCTGTTGAGCAGAGCAGCGTTTTGATGTCCTGCACACTGTTCATGGCAGACACTGTTAGTTTCGTGGAGGTCCCTTGCAGGCAGTTCTGCCAGACACTGAGAACGTCTAGTGTAACTATCTGAGGGTGTCTGTGACCCCGAGGTGTGCTTGGTCTGCTTGCAGGGCATGCTGGGAAAGTCGGGAGCTAATGCCCCCAGAGAGGTATTAGTGAATTAATACCCCTTCTTGCTCCTCAGTGCACAATTCTGATATGTGTTCCATGCAGTCTCTCAGGGTGGTCCCAGTCGGGTTGGGCCCACAGTCTCCCACAGCAACTAACTCATGGATACACTTTATATTGGCTTTCTTTCCCTTCCTTTCTCCCAGCTCCAGTCTCTCCCTCTTTCTTCCTGGGACATTTCTCAAATAAACGCCTGGCACTCAAGTTCTTTTCTCAGGACCTGCTTTGGGAGAAACCCAAACTACCACAAGGGACAGACAACAATGCAGTTGTCTTATCAAAAAGAACTTAAGTGACCCCCTCAAAAGCTCTATTTTCCACAAGTTGGTACCCCCATGCCTTGGTTTGGGTTCCCCAGAAGCAAATCCTAACACAAAGATTTCACTGCAAATTGTTTATTTGGGAAGTAATTCCAGAAAATGCCATTAGAGTAGGGAAGGAAGACAGGGAAGGGCTGGAAGACATAAAGGGCGTATTATCAAACCAGTTACTACTGTGGGCAGCTGGAGCCCAATCCTGAGGAGGCATCTGGAACACTGTGGAACAGGCCTCAGAGATGTCCTGCCCAAGGGACGAGGCAGCCTGAGTATTGAGCCAGCAATTCTACATCTGGCATGGACTGAGGGAGGCTGTGGGGATACTTCCCAGCACTTCTGGGATGACTATGCTCAGGCTGACCATGACTGTGTGGCCAGAAAAGGAGTCCTTTGGAGGAGCATCTCAGTTTGCAGCAATCAGCCTTTGGAGACAGAGATAAGTGCTGAGGGAATTTGGGAAGACATCCAAAAAGCCCCTGCTACACACGCTGAGACTAAAAACCTACAAATATATCTCTGAAATAAGGGGAAATGCAAAGGAATGGTTCCCTCATTCAACAACTGTTTATAAAGCCTTGCTGCTGTTCCAGTGCTGCAGACACAGGTGGAAAAGATTGTGCTTGTGTTGCTTTCGTGTGGACACTTCCCTCCTGTAAGAGCTCCATGGTGGCCAGCATGGAGAGACAACTGTGAATCCTAATGTGACTCACAGAGCCTGGCTTTCGGAGTTCATGGTTTCATGCAGACCATTGGACTAAGAGAAGACTTGTGTTCTAGTTTTGGCTCTGCCCTTCACTAGCCATGTGACCATGTTATCTTGCCTCCCAGGACCTTGATTTCCTCTCGTGCTAAATGAAGGAGCTGGCATAAGATACTCTGGGGGCCTTCCTGCCTGAAACACGGTGGCCAAGGATCCTTGCGCTGAAGTGGGCGTGGAGCAGGGCTGTTTGTGCTGTGTGGGCCACTTGCCTCTGGTCTGGAGGCATTTCAGGTCAAGTGATGTCTGAGCTGGGAGAAGTTAGAACTGAAAACCTATTTTTATGATTAAAAGCAACGAGGCTTAGGGAAGCAACATGTCTTGTGCAAGCTCACCCAGCTAATTAGGGGGCAGAATTGGAGGCAGAACCTAGGTTTCTATTGCTCAATTGATGGATCTTTCTATTAATCCATGAATCACACTTTTTGTAGCAAGCTATAAGAAATATGGCTTTTGAGAAGGTAGACTATAGGCTGAAGGACCCACTTGATCCAGAGTAATCATGAAATTCAAAGGCATTCACATTTAAGGGCTTAAACCAAATCTCAGAGGCTATATAGTTCATTAAAAATGTTCTCCTGCTAAATTTGTTTTATGTATTTCCCAATAGAATCCCCAGTCCATACATAGGGATTGGATTCAAGTGGAAAAGGTGAACCAAACAACTGAATACAAAATATCCAATTTCTTTTTATACCTTACCATGAGTGCTTGCTTCAGTAGTTACCACCTGTGTTATTTAGCCTTGGTTGAAATAGCTTCAAGATGGCAGGTTGGTGACAGGAGAGGCAAAAAAAGGAAACAGAATTGCAGAAAAAAGTAGGGGAGCCCAGCCTCTTTGGAATGTGAAAGTAATTTAGATGTGAATTTAGAATGTGAAGATGTCCCAGAACTGCTCTTCCTGTGTCAACACAAATAAGTATGTTGATTTCATTAAGTAAACGACCAGCTAGGTGATGATATGTTTGGCCTTACACAGGACTGAGTTCAGGCAGGTGATCACAGGGTGAATTATAGGTATTATGCAAACCACTGCCTATTATCTGGCCTGATCTTCATGTGCTGTATCATGTTCCATCTGAGTAAAGTTTTAAGTGTTTGGAAATCCTGCAAAGTAAAAGTCCGCTTTAGACTCTTGTGTGGTCCATGGACCAGCACCATCAATGTCACTTGGCAGCTTGTTAGAAATGCAGAATATCAATCCTGACCCCAGACCTACTGCATTAGAATCTGTGCTTAAACAAGGTCGCCCAGGGGTATGTATGCATGTTAAAGCTTAAGAAGCACTGTTGCTGGCAAGTGCTACTCAAAACAAGTGGGTACTTCCTTGAGTGGAATCACTGAAAAAACTTTCAGCCAAAAATAGACTGCTCAAGGAGACCTTGCAAACAAATGGAAAAACTGAATGTAATTCAAATAATTAATACACTGATGTCACGCTTAGTGCTGTTGTGAGCTAATATTGAAACACTGTTAAATCAAACACATCACTTTCAAGAAAAACCTGCTTCACTTTTTTTCAGGTGTGAACATATGGGAAGATGTTATTTATAGTTATACCTTAGTTCTTTCCACAAAGGATAGAGATATGTGGCTATTAGGCACAACAGCCATGGTTGCACAGAAAACCACGGGACACTGTTCAAGGGCTGTTGTAATTTCCACTCCGTGTCTTCAGACTGAACATGAAATAGATCTCAAAACCCTCCAATTCCTTCCTTGTCTTCGAGTCCACAGAGATAATTCTCAGTCTTAGTCTATAAGATCATCAGCATTTATTCCAAAGGATATAAGACAGTGGCTCTCAACCTTCCTAATGCCGTGACCCTTCAATACAGTTCCTCATGTTGTGGTGACCCCCAATTTCATTGTTACAAATTGAACATAATTAAAGCATAGTGATTAATCATAAAAACAATATGTAATTATATATGTGTTTTCTGATGGTTTTAGGCGACCCCTGTGAAAGGGTCGTTCGACCCCCAAAGGGGTCACGACCCACAGGTTGAAAACCGCTGATATAAGATATTTGAAAAGTATGTGAGTTAAAGTTGGCTTTTTCTTTTTCAAAGACCATTGAAAGGATCATTTACAAGACACATCTTGACTAAATACATTTTGTTGGGAGAAGCGTTTAAATTTTTAAAGAGAACTAAAGGTTTGAGAAACATCTTCTCACTGGCAAGGTTCAACAGAATAATTACGAGCCATTTTTTAATATCCATACAATGCATGCAATGCTTCTTGAGAGCTAGGCTTGGAAATGGCACTTCTGCTATGTTTCATTTGCCAAGGAAAGTCCCATGGCCAATCCTGGATTCAAGGGATGAAAGTAGACTACAACATTTAATGGGAAAATCTACTAAATCACATTGCAGGGGAGGGAAATAATTGGGAGAAATGTTGTAATCCATTTACCACATCAGAGCAGGCTGATTGCTATAGTAAAACAAACCCTGTGTCTCAGGATTTTAACACAATAATGTTTTATTTCTTGACTTTATTACAGTCCAATAAGGGTGGTCAGGGAGGTGGGAGGGGTTCTGCTGCACACAGTCATTCAGGAATGCTAGACTCCTTCCTTCTAGTTACTGTGACCTCCAAGGCCATGAAGTCTTTTATCGTGTCCTCTGTTTCCAGCCAGTAGATAAGGAAAGAGCAATATGTAGCAGGAGCATCTACTCCTAATCGTCCCCGCCTGGAGGCATCGTACTTATTGCTCTGCCTTCTTTCTGATGGCAAGAACATGGGACGTGGCCCAATTGAACAATAAGGGAAGTTGGAAAACCTGGTCTAGCTGTGTTAGGAGCACAGAGGGAAAATGGTGTGCTGAATACCTACCTGGGCTCTATTTTATTCCAGGAGAAGGTGCACCCGAGGTATTTTAAAATGTTAATGACTGAGGCTCATAAAATGTTAATGACCTGAATCTTGACCTCTTACCTTCCTCCTTAAACAACCTGAGCTTTAGCACCCACTCATTTGTCCACAAACTACCAGATCCCAGTCTCTGTGAAGTCGCCCAGCCACTGGCCCTGCAAGTCAGCAGCATGGCCAGTGTCTGTGCAAGTGGCAGGAGCTCTAGCTCCCAGATCTCCATGTCCCACTCCACCAGCATGCAGGGTGTCTGGGTGTCTGGGGGCCTGGCTGCAGTGATGGCTGGGGTTCTGAAGGGCCGGGCGCGGGGGGGGGGGGTCATCCAAAGTGAGAAGGAGACTATGCAATGCCTGAATGACCACCTGGCCTCCTACCTGGAGAGGGTGAGAAGCCTGGAGGCTGATAATTAGAGACTGGACAACAAAATCTGTGAACACCTGGAGAAGAAGGGACCCTAGGCAAGAAATTGGGAGCATTATCTCAAGACCATCGAGGGCCTGAGGACTCAGATCTTTGTAAGTTTTGTGGACAATGCCCACATGGTTCTGCAGATTGACAATGCCGGTCTTATTGCTGATGACTTCAGAGTCAAGTATGAGATGGAGATGGCCATGCACTGGTCTGTGGAGGGTGACATCAATGGGTTCTGAAAGGTTACTAATATTACTCAGCTGGAGACAGAGATCAAGGCCCTCAAGGAGGAGCTGCTCTCCATTAAGAAGAACCACGAGGAGGAAGTACATGGTCTACAAAACCAGATTGCCAACTCTGGGTTGACGGTGGAGTTGGATGCCTCCAAATCTCAGGACTTTAGCAAGATCATGGTGGACATCCAGGCCCAGTATGGTGAGCTGGCTCAGAAGAACTGAGAGGCGCTAGATAAGTACTGGTCCCAGCAGAGCACCCAGTGGTCACCTTGCAGACCTCTGAGATAGGAACAGTTGAGATGTCACTCTTGGAGCTGAGATGTACAATCCAGTCCTTGGAAATTGACCTGGATTCCATGAGAAATTTGAAGGCCATTCTGGGGAACATCCTGAGAGAGGTGTAGATGCGCTAAGCCATGTAGATGGAACAGCTCAATGGGACCCCGCTGCACCTGGTGTCAGAGCTAGCCAGCCCAGAGAGAGGGATAGCACCAGGCCCAGGAGTAAGATGCCCTGGTGAACATCAAGGTCAAGCTGGGGACTGAGATCGCCACCTACCGCCACCTGCTGGAAGAAGGGGAGAATTTGGATCTTGGCGATGCCCTGGACAACAGCAACTCCATGCAATTCATCCAAAAGACCACCACCTGCAGCAAAGTGGTGTCTGAGGTCAATGACAATAAAGTTCTGAGGCATTAAGGCAGCAGTAGCGGGGCACCCCTGGCTGGGCAAGTGGCCAATAAAAGTTCAGAGGTCATTGAATGTGAAAAAATGTTGCATGAAACCGTGGGGTAGACAAAGTTTTGAAACACAAGATCATAATTATGAAGGCAAGACAGAGCCAGATACCTAAGTAAATACCTAGGATGAAAGTGGAGCCTGGGGAGGGTTTGGAGAAGTTTTTGGATGCAGTGGCTGCTTTGGAGGCCGTGGAACTTTAACCGGAGGAGAGGGGAGTGAAGGGCAAAGGGAAAGCTTTGAGCCGCAGGGGAAACTGGATTTGTTTGCTTGTTTAACATTGTTGTCTCTAGTGGGGCCTAAAGTTGATGCCTTAATGTAGGAGGCCTATGTTAGTGCTGATCAGAATAATGTACCCCTTAGGGCTACATTAAAAAACACTGCTCGGTGTCTCATTTGCACCTTCAAAATATGCACATACATGTGTGGGCCAGAAAAGGCTGTGCTCAGAACATGCATTCTTATGTGAACTGTAGGTAATTGCACAAGCAAGCAGGAAGTTGCGTAGGTATGCAGGCAGCCACCTGTTGGAGAGGCGTGTGCCTTGCCCTTTGAGTACCATTTTAAAGGTTTCTGCAGAGGGCAGGGAGGGGAAGCAGGCCTCTGGGCGTTTGCTTCTTTAACTGCAGCTGTCGTTTGTCCTTCTCAAGGTTTCCTTTCTGGGCAGGGCCAAGTTCAGAATGCGCTGTTTGTGGCTGTAAGAAAATGCCTTTTCAAGGTCTTTGTGGAAGCACTGATGCAGGGGGCTTTTCTCTGAAAGTCTGTGTTCCCGGAAATTCACAAGTTGGGCTCCTAAGGCCCAATGTGATGGCGTTAGGAGGTGGGGCTTTTGGGAGGTGCTCAGGTCATGATAGTAAAGCCTCATGAATGGGATCAGTGCTCTCATAGAAGAGGCCCCAGAGAGGTCTCTAGCCCCTTCTACCATATGGGACACAATAAGTCTGTGACCCCTAAGAGGGCCCTCACCTGACCAGGCCAGAGGGTTTAGAGGCAGCTGGTTTAGTTGGACATGTGTTAGCTCTGTGCTGGGAATTTGTTGTTACTTTTGCGAACTGCTGATCTGGTGAATAAACTCTTCCTTTGAAATCCCCTTTGCTGGGACCTCTGTCTTCTGGTCCTCCTCCTGGTTCTACAGGCCACTTTCCCCTTCTTATTCACTGTCTTCCTCCATTTGTCCCTCTGATCTTTCCCTGGGGGTCTGTCCTTCACCACCTCCTGCCTGTCTGGACCAGCACCATCCAATGGAACTTTCTGCAATGGTGGAAATGTTCTATGTCTGAGCTGCCCAATACTGCACACACTTGCCCAAGGAACTGACTTTTACATTTAATTAAATGTAAATAGCCACATGTGGCCGGAGGCTGCCCTAGAGGACAGATAGCATAGTTAGAGCATAGTTCCTCTTTGGTCAGAGTTTCTTCCTTAGTGTCACCATCTACCTCATTGCTCCTGATCCGCATCTTGCCCTGCCTGCTCTTCTGACCCACATTTATAAATATCCACGACATATCCACCTGCTGGTCTGTGGTCCCCTCAGATCAATGCGGTTAATGTTTAACTCTTTATCTTTACCCACAAAACACATTTTCTCCTGGCCTTCCTCCTATCACTTTATCCTTGGTCACCCTTGATCATATTTTAGAACACAGTTCTGATCATACCATGCCATGCATACATTATCATTGAGGTGGATCCTAAATTTACATAGATTTTTTTTCTCCTTAATAAAAAAAATAAAGTGTAAATGCAAAATTACATCCGGAGCTTTGGAGGGGCCTGAATAAACGAGGGAGGGAGAGTGTCCGAAGGTTAATCTTTATTTCCTTTAGTGTAAATTGGCCTCAGTTTATTTTAGAATGTCTTCCAGTTTCAGGGTTGGAATTTCAGTTTGGTCACTTTTTTGCTGTACAAACATGCTAAGAGGCAATTGGTTATTAAAAATAAAGATAATAATGCCTATTAAACTGAGTTGCTACAAAATTAAATGTGTCCATTGATAGATGAACGGATGAAAAAGTTGTGATATGTATAAAATGGAATATTATGCAGCAGTAAAAAAGAATGAAATCCTGCCATTTTTGACAATATGGATGGATCTAGATCAGCCGTGGGCAAACTACGGCCCCCGTTTGAAATGAATAAAACTAAAAAAAAAAAAAAGACCGTACCCTTTTATGTAATGAGGTTTACTTTGAATTTATATTAGTTCACACAAACACTCCATCCATGCTTTTGTTCCGGCCCTCTGGTCCAGTTTAAGAACCCATTGTGGCCCTCGAGTCAAAAAGTTTGCCCACCCCTGAAGATGGTATTATACTAAATGAAATAAGTCAGGCAGAGAAAGACAAATACTGTATGGTTTCACTTATATGTGAAATCGAAAAACAAAACAAACAATCAGACAGAAACAGACTCATAGGAACAGAGATGAAAAGTTTGTTTACCAGAAGGGAGGGGGTGAGGAGCAGGGGGAGTATAGTCAATAATATTGTGATAAGTTTGCCCAGTGGCAGGTGATATAGAATTAGTGGGGTGATCACATTGTAAAGTATACAAATGTCAAATCACTATATTGTACACATAAAACTAATATAACCAATATAAAATTGTATGCCAACTATACTTAAAAAAAAAAAAAGATAATATATGAAAAGCTCAGTACATCTAGAAAAGTGGTTCTCAACCTTGGCTACACATTAGAATCACCTGGGAATCTTTTTAAAATCCTGATTTCTGGGCCTCATCCTCCGGAAATTCAGTTTCTTTGTTATGGGGTGAGGCTACAACATTAGTAACAAAGAAACAGAATTTCCGGAGGATGAGGCCTAGGAATCAGGATTTTAAAAAGATTCCCAGGTGATTTTAATGTGCTTCCAAGGTTGAGAACCACTGATCTAGAGGGTATTTCTTGAAAAATTTATTCCCTTGTTCTCATTATGTAGAGAGTATTGTTAGCAATAATAATGACAATAATAATAGCTACTATATCCGATGCTATGTTCAACACTTAAGTAGAATGTCTCATTTATTCCTATAAGGTAGGCACTCTTTTTGCTCCCACTTTACAAGTGGGGAAGTTGAGGCCCAAAGAAGGTAGGCAACCTGCCTGAATTCTCACATGTTATAAATAGTGAAGCTGGGATTCAAACCTAGGCTCTTAACCTCATGTCTTGAGTAGGGCTTTCAGGATTCCCTCCACATGCTGACTTCCCTCCACATGTGTCTATGTTCCTGCCAATCTCTAAACATTTCATGACTTGCTGTGTTTCTTTTTCTCTCCTCATACTGTTTCTTTTCCCTGGAGCTCTCTCCCTTCCTCCTCAGTCTCCTGTGTGTTCCTTGGGCTTCATTCATGTTTTCATATATCACTCTCACTGCTTTTACTCTAAAGGGGTTGCTGAGCGTGACTTCCCCCCGTACAACACAATGTCCTTCCTCTGAGCCTCATGAATGATTATCTCCTGAGCAACTGCTCTGTTTTTATCTCACAGGGGAGCCTTAAATATACAGCTGCCTGAGCACTCACCCCTAGGCCACATTCATCAGAATGTTTGGGGTTGGGTTGAGATTTGCTGATTGAAAATATTATGTTTCTCTCTTTGAGCTAGTTACTAGAAAGCCAAGAACCAAGTCCTAGCTCAGCTCTGCAAGGAGGTAGGGCCTTGGGCTTTAATTTGACTCTTAATCTTATTTTCCCTTCATTCCTTATTTTACATTGTACATCACCCCCAATTTGGCATGCATTTTTGTAGGTCACCTAAAATAATTTAATCTCAAAACAGGCATGGGTAGAAAACAAAAGGTGAAATCAATTAGAAGCCCTGAAGACAAATTTCTCTTCTAATTCAGGGACTCCAATCGCTTAGAACAATTCCATAGCCATGGGCATCTAAATGCAGCTCACACGTGGCCATACAGCTGATGGCTTCATCGTATTGGATCCTTCTTGGAGTCTAGCTTTATTGAGGAGATTTAAAAAGTCTGACTACTAACAAAAGTGTATTTAATAAAATCTTTTAAAACAAATAAATTCCTTATCTATTCGAAGCTATTGACATATATAAATGCCCAGTGTCTAAGTCTACCCCTCAATTCTTGTTATTTTGGTGACTTCCTGCTCAGGTGTCCTGAGCTAGTTGGGTAGCGACCCCTGAGTGCATTGAGCACATATGTCTGTTACAGCTGCAGGATCTTCAGTTTTCCCATTTGCCGGCCTTCATCCCCAGGATCTGAAAGCAGGCGCAGGGGCTGTGGCTGTGAAATGGCTTTTTGTCCTCATCACATGTTAGGTACTTTGGGTCCTAAGATGGCGAAATGGAGAGCGGTGGCTGGAGAAAGGGGGTCTGGGGAGATTCCCTTGGTTTCCAGCCGGCCTCTTGCCAATGCCCCCAGATGGTGGGGGCTGAGGGCAGGCCGCTCCGGTAGGGGCCCATATGCCTGGGCTGTCCGCTCAGTCCCGGGCAGCCTGGTGTGCCCAGCACCTCCTTAAAAACTGATTATCCGGCTTGTCTGCTTTGTGAGCCGGCTCATTACCATTTCATTGTGGTGTGGTAATTCTTACCCTGCGCAATGAATATTGACTTCGTGCTTGCTTTTCTAACTGAATTACAGGCAGGCAGTCTGAGGCCCGCACGGCTTGCCCAGCTCCAGCCGCCCTGGCAGCCACTTGAATAGTCTCAAAGAAAAGCTGTTTGCTTGAGCATTTAGGGATAACAGAGAGCTGTCACAGGCTGCTACAGTGATTTATTAAAAGACAGGAAAGTGGGAGAAAAGGCCCTTACTTATTTCTCGCACCAGCTGCCTGCTCGCTTTCTTTCATTCTCTGTCTATCCCCTTCTCTCTCTGCTTCCTCTCTTCCTTGCTTCCTGCCTCCCCTTTTCTTCTTTCCTCTCTTTCTTCTTTCTCTCTCTTCCTCTCTGCCTATCCCTCCCTCCTTCCTCCTTGCCTTTCCCTCTCTCTTTCTCTGCCTTCTCTTTGTTCTTATTTTTAAAATGAGAGAGGAAAAAAGAAGGCCGTGTTTTAGGCGACACTTTACACCTAAACGCAACACCCTAATAAAGGGAGAGGGTCCCTAGGTTTATCATTTGAAGGCTATGAGAGGAGATTGAACACTTGCAGGCAGGCAGACACACACACACACACACACACACACACACACACACACACACACACGGTGCTCAGCTGTCCTGAAAAGAGGAAACCCTGTGGGGAAAGTAGGGCAGGTTGTCTGTTGTCCTCTCCTCATCACCACCCCTCCCTTCCAGACTCGCTCCAGTGGCCCCGACCTCCTGAGACCTGCCCTGACGCAGTGCCCGTCTTCTGCAGAGGCCCCCTTCCGGCCTGGGCTCCTCTCAAGAACGTGATGCCTGGAGAGTCTCCCCTCTTTGTTGTGGTTCTTCTCGGGCCCGGATTCAGCCCCATTGAGTCTCTGACACAAACATGGCTGGTGTGAGGGCAGACCTCCCAAGTGATGGCACATCTTGGGTGACCACAAACTAACCTATTGGACCACTGAGCAAGCTGTTTCACAGGCTCACTGAGATAGGAAGGAAAGGGAGGGTGTGCTGGACACCCCTGGGCATGCTGGCCACTTGTAGGCAACCATGGGGGCTGGGGAGCTGCTCAAAATCCAGCCATAAGGACTTTGTCTTCAGATCTTGTCTGAGGTTCAGGGAACAGGGGCCTTTTCTTTGTGGCTTCTAGGAAGTTTCTAGACATGCAATTTTCTTGGAACCCACTATGGGGCTAAAAAAATATTAATACTTTCCCTCCCATCTTGTAAGTTCTTCTGGCTGGGCTAATAACCAAATTAACACCGACAGATTAGCAGGAGAAAATATTTACTATTATCAGGGGGATCTCGCATAGAAATGATAAATTCATGACAATCCCAAAGACAGTGAGGCAACATTGGGTATATAAGACATTTGGACAAAGAAGAGAAGGGGAATGAGACATTAGATTTCAGAAGAGAGCACAAGTGATTTATAGGTAGTTGAGGAACACACAGGCAGGAAAATTCTTCTAACTGACTCAGGGACAATGTGAAACGGGTGCATCTAGCTAACAGGCACCTGCCTGAAGCCCCCTACTTTACCATATCGAATTCAAGTCAGGCTAAGGCAGCATCCTAAGATTTCCTTTCTGAAGCAGGTTTCTCTGTCTGAATTTCTTGGGCAGGAGAGGGGGGAGGGTCAAAGGTTCTTTCTGAGACTTTCGTTTCTTAATAAACAGCTTAAAATCAATGTCCCCCACAGCAGGGTCAGGGTGGCAGACGCTGGGTCCCTTCACTGCCTACAGTCTCTCTGCTTTGCTGCTGGAGCTTATTTCTGCCGCCCCCTCCCCTCTCCAGCTCATTGTTTGCTCTCTGTCCTCTGCTGTGCCCTCACCTTTCACTTTGCTGTTCCCAAATGCCTTTGGTCCCTCTTATCTCCCTCCATGAGGCTCTAATTAGCCTCCTCACAACCCCATAAATCAGCTGCCCCCACTCCTCCGGTTGGCTTCCTCTCGGAGGCTGCAGGCTCACCTTTCCCTTCCCAGATGACAAATCAGCCATTAATCTTGGTTTGAAAAACATTTATTGGCTGACTTCCTTCAGTAGCTTCTGAACTGTTTGCAAATAAAGAGGAGGGCTTTTGGGTGACCTCAACAGAGATAGGGACTCACAGGTGGATTTATTCTCAGGTTTGATTTTTTTCTTTTTCTTTTTTTCATGAAAAGGGTAAATATATTACCCTGCCTCTTCATGCTTGTGATTTCTAATTTTTAAAAAGTTTTAGGATCTTCTGTTGGGCTGCAGTGCCTTTGTTTGTATGGGTCAGGCTGGTTTGTTGCTAGGTATGCATCCAGACAGGGTGACCTGCAGCGATAATGAAGGGGGTGGCTTGACTGGGTGCTCAGTGACTCTGAACAGTTCAAACAGGGCACCGCCATAATGTGTTTATGGTCAACAGACAATGGCTGCAGAAGAGTAATCTAAATGTTTAGGAACTGGAGTTTATTTAGGCCTCTGGTCAGCCTGTTGGTTTCTCCTGCCTGATCTCCAGCTGTGAGTGCGCTCCAGTCTCCTGTCTTAGGCTCTGGGAGTTTGGGTCCTCTCACAGTCTAGATTCAGTCTCTGGGAAGAGGGATGAATTTATCAGCTGTGGTGTGTTTTTAAGGATGTAGGACATACAGTTGGAAAGCTCAGAGGAGGATCGGAAGGGTGTCTCTTGAGGGAGAGTCTCTTGTGGTTCTCAACCTTCCTAATGCTGCGACCCTTTAATACAGTTCCTCATGTTGTGGTGACCCCCAACCATAAGATTATTTTCGTTGCTACTTCATAACTGTAATGTTGCTACTGATATGAATCGTAATGTAAATATCTGATATGCAGGATGTATTTTTATTGTTTGTGACCCACAGGTTGAGAACCGCTGCTTCAAAACAAAGACCATGTTTTCAAATAGGATGGGTTAGAGACAGAATGTGGGTAAGATGTGGAGTGTTGAATCCTTTAGTCCCCACTCTGCTTTAACGCAAAAGGAATTTGTGATGTGAGCATTTTGGTAGAGGACCAGGGCAGTGGGGGAGGTGTTTTCAAGTCCTCAGGCTCCATTCTGGTTGTACCTCACGAAAAAGATTAATGGGGCTTTGTGACCTCAGTGCAATGGATAATCTTAAAACTGGAAGCCCTTGGGACATGATGTATGAAGTAGTCTACACCAAAGTAGTGATGTTGAAGTTTGTAATCTTTGTGTTCATTGTCTGGTGAACATCCCAACAGCTCATTTAGATTAAGGATTACCCATTCAAATAATTTTTAGAAAAATATTTTTTAGTCACCAGGGTTTAAAAAAAGATCACATGTATGCTATAAAATGTGTTCAGCAACTCTGTCTTGTCTTCCCCACGCTCTCTGACCTTCTCATATAGTGTCTCCCCATCATTGGAAGGTCATTGAGGATTAGAGTATTGTCATTTCCATCTTTGTGTCATCATCTCCCTCCCCAGGCTTATGTATTTACTTTTTTCCATAGATTTCTATTGATGCATAAATTACTTACAGTAAAATGCACAAATCTTTAGTGTGAGTTTAATCATTTTTGACAAATTCATACACATATGTAACCCACAGAACATTTCCATTACTCCAAAAAGTTCCTTTGGGCTCCTTATCAGATAGTCCTCTTCCCTTTGCCAAAACCAACTACTTTGATTTCCATCACTGTAGATTCATCTTGCCTGTTTCAAAACTTCATACAATTGGAATCATGCAATACGTATTATTTTGTGTCTGACTTTCTTTGAGAGAGAGAGAGAGAGAGAGAGAGAGAGAGAGAGAGAGAGAGAGAGAGAGATCCCTTGATCAATGACTACCATGGTTGGGCAGATGACCTTGACCAATCCACATAATTTTTATTCCCATGGAAAGGGTCATTGCCACTAGGGTATATCTGAGATATTTGGGATAGCTAAACAATTAGTGCCCATTTAAAAAATGTGCCTGAGAATAAAAGAAACTACCTACCTAGTGTGTATGTGGCAGGTAGGGTAGAGTAGTGGGTGCAATGCTTTCTTTCTAGTACTTTGAAGGTACTTTTCTTTGAAAGTATTTTCACATATACTCTGTGGGCTCATTGACAGAATTTTATAACTACTGTACTTCAGAGGGTTGTTCTTTGTTGAGGACGCTTCTGTGGGCTGGCCAAGACTCCAGTCCTTTGTGCAGAATATACCTCTTATATGACTTGCAAATGAACCCAGTCTGTTGAAAATGAAGAGATGCCTTGATTGTGGTCTTATCACGGTGCCTGGTGTGCAGGTCCTGACTTTGGAGAATTTTCTAGACATGCTGTGTCTGTGTGCTCTCTCCCATCCCTAATCCCAGGCAGCTTAGGTTTGACTGGCCTTGGTCACACATTCAGTTATTTTATAGGGTGGCGTTGTACCAGTCTAGCTGCTCCAGGCTGCACCTTAGGCACAGGCCAGAAAGTCACCGTAGTACTTACTTAATTTATCTCTTTCCCAGTGGTGCACTGTTAATGATTAACGTCCAGTCCTTCAAAATTGAAGATAATCATGCTACCCAGAGGTTTTATTTTATTTTAAGTTTATTCTGTCCTCTAGCAATGGTTATTGACTTGTTCAGTTAGATTCTCTCATTTGGTTCTTAGACATCACTGAATTTTAGAGCATTGAGTGCTTTTTGGAGTCACTTTTTAAAATTAAAAAAATGAGAAGGTATGTCAGAGAATTTCACCGATGCATGAAACTTATCCCACTATTTAGTGTAACTGGCTGGATGGCTGAGGTAGGAGCTTCCTGTCTGTTATAGCAACATTTATATATAATAATTTATATATAATAATCTCTGTGCAAAATGAAAGCCAGGAGAGCCATGTATTACAGTAATTGGTGTAAGTTCCACTGATAATAGGTGGCCACTACATCTTTAGAAAGGGATGATGTTTAAAGCAGAGGATTTTGTATCTCAGTTGGGTGACTTGGAGAGAAGATAATATAACATGTCAAAACAATTATATATGTTATATATATATATATATATATATATATATATATATATATATATATATATATATATAAACAATTAGTTATATTATTTGGCATCAATAAAATTTCTCTGGTCAAGGAATTTGGGAATGACCTGTAGCTCAGTTTGAATGGGTCATTTCTTGCTTTTGGCCTTCAGTATTTGATAGCCCCAAACTCTGACTTCTCAGCATTTAATCTTCAGGTAAAAGACGAGAGAGGGAGGTAACCCTCATCATGCCGCAGGGTCCCAGGAGACCCTCCTGTTGATGCCTGTGAGAGCTGAACATGTGGACCTGAGGGGAGGATATGGATCTGCTGGCTATAGAAGTCGACCTTGACTGTAAACTACAGAGTTTAAAAAGCAGCTTTACCCAAGGGCCCGAGGCTAATGATTCCAAAGTGTTGACTATGATATCAGAGTAAACAATAGCAGGCTTTCGTAGTGTTTGCTTAGCTCTGCAACTTACAAAGGGATTGCCTGGGCTCCATCCATACGGCATTGCTGGCTTATGTCACAGCGGTCCGTTTTGAAGCAACTTAAGTGATTTTGACCTTTTGTTTAGGTTGTGGGTCAGCACCAAAAGGAAGTTTTCTATAAACCACCATGATTTTTTTGGTCTCCAATTGGAATGGGCATGTATTTGATTAGAATTCCTTTTATATCCAGGAATGATGTCAACACACTGGATTGAAGTGTCAAACAGGACGGGCGTGTGCCGAAAACTCATCAGATGTTCACACCCCTTATTTTGTTTAATCAAAACCATGGCAGATGATGTGAGATGTTTAATTATGGTTTAAATCAAACCAGCAAAGCATATTCTATTCAAATGTACCCATACTATTGTATTTTTATAAGTAGCATTAGATGTACTGGTTTTACACCCAAGGGCTGTTGTGAAATTGCTCAAATAGAGAAAATTTTCTGAATTTCCTCAAAATAATTTTGAACTCCTAATTGTATATGGTACCATTTTCAAAGAGGCTGGTACTATGTTGAAATAAAATTAGTGGCACGGACTCTGCCCAGAGCTAATAAATGAAAACTGATAGAAAATTAGTATACTGGGTATGCTGGATATTAGTAGTATTATTCATTTCTCAAAATTCTTCTTGAGATGTGAGGGGGAAAGATGTACATACATTTGATCAACTGTGTTTTACTAATGTAGAGCCTGAAGTTCAACAGACTCAAGCAGTATAGGTAAACTCACCCAGTAATAGAACGGGACTGATCTAAGCTCCGGTTCCCGTTCCTGGCCTTTGGTCAATTGGCCACAGTATTGAGGGCACTGAGCCAGCCACAAGGGAATGGTGAGAGCTTTTTGCACATTGCAGCTCTCCTCTCCCTTTGAATCTTGTCACCAACCATTTAGGTTTATTTCCACCCCCACCTCATCCTGTCACCACCCATAAACCCAGTAGATGCCAACCCATTGCCATATTTTACACTTTTCTTGGCCCCTTCTCCAGACAAGGTTTACCCAGCCTGTGTCCTGTTTCCCAAGAGCCAGCCTTATGGCTTGATAGCCAAACAGGAGATAACAGCAGGGGTTGTCAGGCCATCATGCACATCTGAGCATTTCCTGGAGAGCAGAGGCTCCTTTCGTGTGTGGGTCAAAGCAAGCCCTGAGGCTTCCTCCTAAAAAGTCAACACTCCCTGGGATGGATAGTTGGTTCTGAATAAATAGTGGATGAATGAGTGAACAGGTGAATAATTTGAGACCAGTGTACCTATTTTAAAGGGGGAAATTAAGGTCCAGAAACCTGGGGCAGTCTGCAGTCCCAGGAGCAGAGACCAACGCTAGATCTTCTAGGGGCCACTCTTGTTACTATTCCATGTTGACTGTTTTTCGGGGTCAGTTCAGGTCCTGTTTTAGAAAACCTTCCAGAGAAACGTCACTCTCTTTTTTTCAACCCCCTGCCTCCCCTTGAGCCATGGCTCCCTCTATACATCTTAGCACTTGATTCCACCGGATGCAGCGCTTTCTAACATTACATTTCGCATTATTCCCATTTGAACCCAATGCCTGCTCTATAAACAGCACTCTCAGCTGTTTGTTGAGAAGTGAAGTGCAAATGTCCTGAAGAAGAAGGTAGACAGACACCTGCCTTCTATTTTTGTTGTGTTTATACAATTCACAAATGCCCAATAGGCACATAGTAGGGTTTCAACAAAGATTTATTGAATATAATTGAATTTCCTGGTAGCTGAGCAAGTAGACAGACTGGTGGATAGATATAAATTAGCAAAGCAGATTTAAACCACGTGTTGATCATTGAAAAGTCGTTTCATTTTTAGCCAAGATAAATGCTTTCTTAATGTGTAAAGAAATCTATAATTTTCTGTGCTTTGAATTAAAGCTCCTACTTCCCAGGTTTCCTGCCTGCTTCTGGCTGCTCTTAATGAGCTCATTTACCCCACCGAGGTGAGAGATTTCCTCTTGGGAGAGGGTTTAGATGTGACTCTCTCACATCCAGGGCCCCAGAGCGTTTCCTTACAGGGCTTTAAACACGCAGAACGCATTTAAGAGAGAAGCCAAGAAACAAATCTGTTATTTTAGCTTTATTCCCCCTTTGATCACATTTGCTGGAGTGGCAGGCCTGGAGACTGTTCGGAGAAGGGCTGGGTCTCTTTAGGAAGCCCAGTTCAGGGGGACCCACCCAGCTCCACACAATGAAAATAAAGTTGTCAAGCCTTTGAGGTGGCTGTGAAGATTTATTCTTCCTGGGCAAATTGGTGAAACATTTATATTTTAAAAAAATGCTTTGATGAACTTGATAAGGAAGCCCCTGGTTTGAATGTGGAAAAACATTCTAGAGCTTTTTCCACTGTTGAACTGGGTTCTCAACATTCATTGCGAAGCTTGACTTGTGGAAATGAACTTTCCCTTAAAGTAATGAAGAGCTCATGAAGGGACCATTTGGGTTTACAGAACACATGCTTACACTGTCTTAGAATGTAAGTCTCCATGAGACAAGGCTGTCTTAGAAACCTGCAGATCTTGGCATCTTCTCCACAGGTTTTTCACTCCTTCGCTGCCCACAAGTCTTCTTTAAAAACAAAACAAAACACATTTTTATTGATTTCAGAGAAGGGAGAGGGAGAGAGAGATAGAAATATCAATGATGAGAGAGAATCATTGACCGGCTGCCTTCTAAAGGCCCCACACTGGAGATCAAGCCCACAACCCAAGCATGTGCCTTGACCAGGAATTGAACAATGACGTTCTGGTTCATAGGTCAACGCTCAACCACTGAGCCACACCGACCGGGCTGCCCACCAGTCTTCTGATGGCTTTGTTATGGTTGCATTATTTCTACCAGCTGAAGCAATGAAAGATGCACCTTGCTTTTATTATGCGTAGCATGGAAATAGTTCCTGTCCTTGGTAAGGTAAAATGTCGCTTGTTATGGAAACAAGTGCCACATTGTTCTGTGTGATGATCACATTCAGATCTTGAAGGACCTAGGGGAGAAAATGGAAACTGGTGTGAAATATTTTTTTCTTATATTCCAGAAAGCCTTTTTAGCCAGGAACATCTGCCAACAACTCCAAGATGGTGCTTTTAACATCCTTGAGTTTTGCAGACCATTATGAATGGCTCTTAAAAGACTGTGAGCTCCAGACCCCCCCCCCCAAAAAAAAAAAAAAATCATGGACATTTATCAATTGGAAGTGGCAAAATAATCTACAATCATTTAGGGATTTTCTTGGGAAATTTAGAAAATTGCCATCTTTTAATTCTGTTATTGAGACAGCTCTGTCTTGGGTTGCAACTGGCAATGTGGCTCCATGGAGAGCCCATGGGCTTGTGACAGATGGAACCAGATTTGCATTCCTTTGCAGATACTTATTTTCTATGTCACAGGTATATTCTTAATTCTTTTTGCTCAATTAGCTCAACTGTAAAATCAGGGTAATTGCATTTGCTGGTTGGAGCCATTCAGGTTGTAAGGATCAAAGGCAAGCTCAGGTTACACTGGTGATCAGGGATTAGTATGAGAGACACAGGCACTTAAGGAAGTGTGGCAAATAATCACCATGCAGAATACAGCAGCACCTTCCTAAGACGCCCTGCCATATTTGCTGCATTGTTTCTTTTTTTCTCCTCATCTCTCTGTGCGCCAGTCTCCACTCTGCCTTCATGGCTTTTTCTCCTCTTCTACCCTTTTATCTCTCTCCCTGTCCTTGTCTTGCATTCAAACCTCACCAACAGAGAGGATTCCATTGAATCACAAGGTTACCATGCAACAGGGAGCCCCCTGTTGGTTATAGTTCCCATGCCAGGCTTCCTCAGAGCTGGCGCCAATCCAGGATCGAGTTCCTGAAACCATCTTTAATAGCCAGGCCAACAGGGTCACATGACATCACACAAGGTTACTTTGTTCAATAGGGGACTGTGCTTGATAATCTCCATTTATCCCTCCAGATTCATTCTTTTTTATTTTTTTAAATATATTTTGATTGATTTCAGAGAGGAAGGGAGAGATAGAAACATCAATGATGAGAATCATCGATCATCTGCCTCCTGCACGCCCCCTACTGGGGATAGAACCCACAACTCTGGCATGTACCCTGACTGGGAATCGAATGGAGATCTCCTGGTTCATAGGTCAATGCTCAATCACTGAGCCACACTGGCTGGCTTCATTCTCCATTCTTCTTTGCCCTGCTTTGTGTCCTGGGGGCTGACTTCTATAAACTGTATTGCCTGTGTTCCATTGCTGTTTTATTTCCTGTTGGGTTTAGCTAATAGTAAGCATTGGAAGAAGATAAGATGGTGGAAGAGAGAGAAACTGGGAAATTTACTCATCATCTCCCCCACTTCTCATCACCTGGTGATGGTTTTGACAGTGCTCAGCCTCTGTCCATCAGCCCCTCTACCATAGCTACAACTCTCTCTAGCATTTTAGTAACAATGCTCTTCTTCAGCCTTCAGGGCAATGGCACTTTTGTCATTACCATCTCTGTGGACTTCACCTTCCCTAATTGATTCCCTGAGCTCTGACCTTAGGTTGGCAAATAGTCCCTTCATCCAACTCCCATCAATGAACTCTTTGAGTGGGCCAGGTCTTACTTGTTGGAACCTTGACTGATACGGGGCTTATAGGTATGATGGATCCAAACATATCACATGCTGTCCAGGACAAACCCTTGACTTAATGGGTTTATGTTCCTAAGGGCCTACTGCCTCATAAGACCCAATAACTTGAAGATCCTATCATTATTATTTTTGTTATGTTTGTGGGGAAGAAGTTAATCAACATTGTGTGGCTATGAAGTCTCCTCACATGTCCCATTTAGTTTCTTCAATAACCTAGAAGTGGTCACTTCCCAGATAACAAGAATGATGGTATTAGACTCACTGGTGGCATAATGTTAATTTTTTTGTAGCAGCTTTAGAGAGATAGGAATGTGACAAGGGTCTCTGGGATATTATTGAAGGGCATGATATGGGGCACCTGTTGTTATTACATTATTAAAGCAACATAACAAAGTTGATAACTCAAATTGTGAAGAAATAAGAAATGGGGAACTTATTATTAGGTTGCTTCTGCTTTTCCTTTGCAATGAAAAGTTTGGAGTAACCAAGAGTCTGTGACAGAATATCAAAAAAGAAATCACATTTATAGATAATTGGAAAAAAAACCCCAAAGTGTTAGATATGGAGGGATTCTTATATGTAGCATATTTCCAATGTCTTCTTGTACAGATAATTACATTGAGGTCTAGAAGGCTCAATGCCCAGGTCATGGATGACAAATGTGTGGAACATGTATGACCACTAGTTGTTCTCCCATGTTCTTGATTGACATAAACAATCAGTCATGGTGCTAGTTCATATTCTGGCCAAACAAGACCTCAGATTTCTCCACATAGGAATCCACTTGCCATCACCTGGAAGAGAAATGGTCTGTCACTCTGAGCCTTAAGGTTTAGAGATTGTAACTCTTGCTAGTGACAGAGCAGAACAGTTGGGATTTTGCCTTTGAATTCTTGGGTTTTTAAGTTTCATAATTACACAGATTATCTTAAATATAGCTTATTAATGATATATGTAATCCATTGTGAGTTGTGGTAGTAGACATGAGAGGAAAGGGGGTTGGGTGCCAACCAATACATTCAACATTTGTCATCTAGTCTGAAAGTTACCCAGGCTTATGGTTTCTTTCTTTTTCTTCATTGACACCTTCCTTTGGTCTATTTACCCACCATTAAGACCACCCCCATAAGGCCAATTTGAGGAAACTAAAATCAATTTCCTTTCCTCCTTGTTTAGCTAAAATATTTGGGTGGCCTCAAGTTTCTAGACTATTTGTTTCTAGTTTTATTCATTGTCATTTATCCACCACTTTGTTGAAAGACAGCATTGGTTTTAACAAACAACTGTGTTCATTTACTCATGTTGCACATCATTAAACCATTTGAAAACACCATGAAGATTTAGAAATAAAACTAAAGAGGTTTTTTCTTTAATTTCTTTTCCATTTAGAGATCTATGAAGTTGAACCATGTGAACTTCCTGATATTCAACTATTTTTAAACTATCAAAAATGGCAATTTCATATGCACCTTGGAAAACTTATCCCTTATACCTTTGTACTCTTGTATAGAAATCCCTACAAACACAAGTCCACAAATGGTAATTTCAGTAGTTAGCAAGATTGCTTTCGTCTGAGAGCAATTATGTGACATACAGTAATGACCAAAGATATCTGTTGTCATTAGGTCAGTGTCAGATCAAGAGAGGGCAACCCCACCAAGCTCAGCAGTCTGCTCATACTGCTCAAAGGTCATAAGACCCATGTAGAAGAGATACGCTGAACAACTCCAGGGGTCACTTTTCACCTTCCAGTTAATGTGTGTGATGGTCATCGAACCAGGAGATCATCTTCTTCCCCTTATGAGTTATTACCCTATACAGTAAATATTGAAAATGTGAGCTCCACGGACTTGATGTTGGCAAGATTCTCTATGGAGCTTTTGATATTAATGAGAAAAATAAGACAGATATGAGGAGGTTTCAAGTCTCAAACTCTCTGCCTATGGCTACATAAGCCTTGCCAAAGGGATTTGTTTGGAGTTTTGTTTCACCCAGGGGTCAGTTGAGTGCATTCCATTATGTGCTTGGACCTGTGAAGATGGTTGCCATTTGACTCTAAATGTATAGATTTCAGAGATATCAATGATACAGTAGTTAGGAACTTGGGCTCTGGCCTCTGGAGTTAACAGGAACAAGGTTCTTGACCCAGCTTCATTCCTTGGGTTATGTATAAGCAATTTACTTTGTGTTAGCCTGAGTTTTACCAAGCGTACAATGGTGATAGCAATGGAACATACTTCCTGAGTTATTAGCTAATGTCTGTAACATGCCTTGGGAGAGATATGTAATACTCAAAAACTTTAGTATAGTCAGTCCTCACTTAACATTGTAGATAGGTTCTGCAACTTTAAGTGAACAATGTAAATATAATGAGAGGACATTGAACAAAATGACATTAATGGCATACCTGCTCTAGTTGTTATTGGTATGATAGTTCTACCAACACAGTTTGCAAAGTAGGGTGTGCATGGTACTCAGCCCAGATCATTTTTACTTGTCAGATGCACCCATGCTAGCTTCTGCCAACAGCTTAACCTGTGACCTTCAGAAGGTCACCTCTGAGCACTTGAAGCTTCCTCACCCATAGCAAGATCCATAAGGGACTGGGACTCAAAATTCCCAGCCAGCCCCAACCTGACATCTGTAGCCAAAGACGGACAGGGGTGGGACTGTGAAAGCCTAGTGTCTTTGCCTCAATTCAGGAAGTTGCTTGAGGTATAATTTTGCCCTGGAGCTCCCCATGGGATCAGGTGGAGGCTGAATATTTGCAGGAAATTTCAACTCTTGCTCAGCTCCTTCCCCTTTTCTGCCCAGCAACCTGGTGTCTCCTGACAGTGCTCCCCTGAGTAGATCACTGGTGTATGAATCCTCACCTCAGGTGCCCTCACAGAAGCTGACTGACTTAGGAGAGTACTGTGCTTCATCCATAAAAAGTCTTTGAGGTAGGGATCCCATTTTACAGATGTGGGAATGGAGGCTCAGGAGGGCCACCTGACTACCCAAAACTCACTCAGCTAGTAGGTAACAACTCCTAGACTCCTGCCTCCAGTTGCTCTGTCCTGGGAGGTGCACCTGCCTCCAAATCATTTACCTTTGTTTCCCGAGTTCTTCTTAAGAACAAGAGAAAGCCTAGCGTGAAGGATCTTATGAAGCACTTGGTATCGAGAGGCAGAGGACAACTTCAAGTAGGCCAAAGAGCTGTGAATCTTATCACAAAGCCTGGGTCCTGTTGCTTTTGAAATCACATAGCAGAGAGAGATTCTCTGATAGCAGCAAGAAGGGCCTGGGAGGGAACCTGAGGGCTATTGTATTTCTCATGCAGGGTACTCTGCAGCCTGCTGGATGCTGGCATTGGCTTGCTTCATGCTTAAACCGCTTATTAAAGTCTAGACGCAACATAAAAGCATGTAAATTGGTTCCAGCCATCTCTAGTAAAAACTTCAACTGGAGCTGGGAAGTGATTGGAGCATCTCTTGGTGTAATTAAAATTGACTCTTAAAGTTTCTTTAGCTTAATTGGTAACACTTTCTTTGGAAGTTGGTGAAAGCGTCTTGCTGGGAAGGTTAAATGCATTTCTGTGTATAAGATCAGAATTCAAATATATGGACACATTTACAGTTATGTTCTACCCGGGTGGTCTTTTTTTCCCCCTGTATCTTTTCTATTTAAGATTTATGCTGTCATTCACCACAGTCTAAATGTGTTTTGATAAAAAGAAAAAAAATGAACCGTTGCTGACGCATTTCAAACAGAGAGTTGGTAATATTTTGAAGCTTTCAGTAAATTGAACAGCAGTTTGGCTTAACCCAACTCCTTCTTTCCCCCAAGCCTTTCACTTTGGAGTCTGGTGCTTGAACTTTGTCTGTTATTGTGGGGGCTAAAAAATATAATACTTTTCCTCCCATCTTTTAAGTTCTTCAGGGCTAATAATCAAATGAACAGAAATAGATTAACAGGAGAAAAATCAAAGTTTTAATACTTATGCACGAGGAATTTGCATAAGCATGAAAAATCTGAAAACGGTGAGGCAACACTAGGTATATATGACACTTTAGACAAAGAAGAAAAAGTGGGTGGTGGGGGCGGGGAAATGGGGTCTTACATTAAGTAAGTGAGAATAAACAATTTGTAGGTAGTTGAGGAAGAGCAGAACACAGGGCAGGCAGATTCTTTCAAGGGTCTCAGAATAGAGGGGATCTAGTAAGCATGTGGGTATTCCTGTCCAATGCTAAGGTGATTCTGTTAAGGTTTCCTTCCTGAAACAGGTTTTTTTCCCCATCTGAATCTCTTAGGTAGGAAAGAAGAAAGAGTCAAAGGTTCTTTCTGAAGCTTCTGTTTCTAAATAACTGGCTAGAAAGCAACGACAGCTTTAGGTTGGAAAAACTTTGGTCCCCTTCACTACCCAGAAATTGAAAGTAGCTACTACTGTTCAGCTGGGTCCAAAGGTAGAAAGCCAACACTTTCTAAAATGGTCATGTCCTGGCTGCGGCCAAACCCATTTGACCCTATTATCTGAGAATGCATGTGTTTATGCACAGGAATGTGTTTATATGTGTTGGGACCTTTCTCTCTGGGTTTGGCTTCTTGAAGGTCCTGTTAGTGGAGTAATAGTTTCTGATAGTGAAAAAGTCTATGCTTTCAAATTTTTGGAGAGTGATCAGGAATGAAGTTTCCAATTGCCTGGACCAACCTTAATTCAGACTCGGGGGGAAGAACTGCTTGATTTTACATTCCTGAGCACTCACTGTTTATGATTTCCAGGGCCGTGCCTTGCTTCTTGCCTTAGGACCCATCTCTACATATAGCAGAGGGAGCAGCCAGCCATGTCCAGGTCAACCCAACATCCTTATCTGTGTGTGTGTGTGTGTGTGCGTGCGCGTGTGTGCGTGTGTGTGTTTACAGGCTTATATTCTCTTGTTGGATTGCTTCTTTTATCATTATGTAGTGTTCTTCTTAGTCTCTTACTATAACCTTTGTACAACATCTGTTTTGTCAGATATAAGTATTGCTACCCCAGCTTTTTTTATTTTATTTTTTTTTATTTTTTTTATTTTTTAAATATATTTTATTGATTTTCTACAGAGAGGAAGGGAGAGAGATAGAGAGTTAGAAACATCGATGAGAGAGAAACATCGATCAGCTGCCTCCTGCACACCCCCCACTGGGGATGTGCCCACAACCCAGGTACATGCCCTTGACCGGAATCGAACCCGGGACCCTTCAGTCCGCAGGCCGACGCTCTATCCACTGAGCCAAACCGGTTTCGGCAACCCCAGCTTTTTTTAAAAAAAGGTCCATTTTTATGAAAGATCTTTTTCCATCCTTTTACGTTTAGTCTGTGTATATCTTTTATTCTGACATGGGTCTCCTGTAGACAGCATATACATATATGGTTTATGTTTTCTTATCCATTCAGCTATCCTTTGTCTTTTGATTGGAGCACTTCAGTCACTTAATTTAAAGTGATTATTGATAGGTATGTATTCATTGCCATTTTATTCTTTTAACTGTGTTCTTCTGTTTTTTCCCTCCTCTCTCCCCTTCTTCTGCCTAAAGAGACCCTTTAACATTTGTTGTAATACTGATTTGGTGGTGATTGACTCCTGGAGATTTTTATTGTCTGGGAAGCTCTTTATTTTTCCTTCTATTTTAAATGATAGCTTTGCTTGGTAAATTAGTATTGGTTATAGGTCCATGCTGTTTTTTAAAATTAATTAATTTGTGCTTGAGAGAGAGAGAGAGAGAGAGAGAGAGAGAGAGAGAGAGAGAGATCTATCAGTTGCCTTCTCGTATGTGCCTTGACTGGGAAGTGAACCCACAACCTGGGTGTGTGCTCCTCCTGGGAGTTGAACCTTTTGGTGTACAGGGTGACACTCCAACTGAGTCACACCAGCCATGGAGATCCATGCTTCTTATCACTTGAATATTTCATGCCCACCCCTGTGTCCCGAAATGTTTCTGTTGAGAAATCAGCTGACAGTCTGGGAACTGCCTTGTAGGTAACTAATTGTCTTTCTCTTGCTGTTTTCAGGATTCTCATTATGTCTTTAACCATTTGCATTTTAATTATGATGTTTTCTGGTGTGGGCCTTTTTGGGTTCATCTTGTTTGGGACTCTCTTTACTTCCTGGATTAGTGTGTCATTTTCCTTCAACAAGTTGGAGAAGTTTTCTGTCATTATTTCTTCAAACAGGTTCTCGATTCCCTGAACTCTCTCTTCTCCTCTGGTACCTCTGTGATGCAGATGTTGCTATGCTTCATGTTGTCTCAAATGTCCCTTAAACTATCTTCATTTTTAATTTAAATTAATTAATTAATATATTTATTTATTTTTAACCCAAGGATATTTTTTCCACTGATTTTTAGAGGAAGAGGAAGGGGGAAGAGAAAGAGAGAGAGAGAAACATCAATGTGAGAGACATATCAATTGGTTGCCTCCCACATGAACCCTGACTGGAGCCAGGAGTTGAACCTGCAGCCAGGTATGTGTCTTTGACTGGGAGTTGAATCCATGACTCTTAAGTGTGTGGACCAACACTTTAACTGCTGAGCAATACTGACCAGGGCCTATACTAATTTTTAAAAGAAATTCTTTTTCCTTTTTGCTGCTCTGGTTGGGCATTTTTTCTACTTTGTCTTCCAAATTGCTGATTCAATCCTTTGCTTTATCTAACCTATTGTTTATTCATTTCAGTGTATTCTTAATTTTAGATATTGTATTTTTCATTTCCAACTGGTTCTTTTTAATTGTTTCTATGTCCTTTTTCATGTCATTGTAGTTCTCACTAAGCAGCTTGAGCATTCTTATACCATTTTTTAGAACTCTTTATCTGACAAATTGCTTGTCTCTATTTTATTTAGCTCTTTTTCTGGAGATTTCTCCAGTGCTTTCATATGGGGTATGTTTCTTTGTCTTCCCATTTTTCCTGCCTCTTTGTGTTTGTTACTATGTATCAAGTTGACCTGCTATGTATTCCAGTCTTTGTGGGTTGGCCTTACATAGTAGGTGTACTGTGGGATCCAGTGGTGCAGTCTCCTTGACCACCTGAGCTGGGTGCTCTGGGAATGTCCCCTTGTGGATTATGTGGACCTTCCTATTGTAAATGAGTCTTGATTGCTAATGGCTCATTCATGCCTGTGCTCAACCCCCAGACTGGATGACTTTCAGGATCAACCTGGACCACAGTGTGCAAACTGCTGTTTAAGTGCAGACCACATGGAGCAGAATCTGCCTCAGTGTGGTCCGGTGCCTGCCGAGATATCCCTTTGTATATGAAACTTGTGAAGCTTATTAGAACCAGGAAGTAAAGAGAGTCTCAAACAAGATAAACCCAGAAAGGCCCACACCAGAAAACATCATAATTAAAATGCAAATGGTTAAAGACAAAATGAGAATCCTGAAAACAGCAAGAGAAAGACAAGTTACCTACAAGGCAGTTCCCAAGACTGTCAGCTGATTTCTCAACAGAAACATTTCTGGACACAGGTGTGGGCATGAAATATTCAAAGTGATAAGAAGCATGGATCTCCATGGCTGGTGTGACTCTGTTGGAGTGTCATCCTGTACACCAAAAGGTTCGATTCCCAGGAAGAGCACATACCCAGGTTGTGGGTTCAATTCCCAGAGCAGGATCTGAAGCTGGCCACTGGATGCATTGGTTCTGGGGCCTCTTGGGAGGGACTCTGGTGCAGGCCAATGTCAGACACTGCCTCTTATTGGCCATGGGCAACCTCTTTGAAGCTACAAAGCAATGAATCCATAGTTTGTGGCTGCCTCTGCTAGGCCTGAGTGTGTGACAGGTACACAGCTGTGCACCAAGGCTAGCTTTTATCAGCACCAGTCCTGGGGGAAGGTCAGCAGAGGTCCCAAGGTACCCCAAGATCCACCTCCACCTCTACCTGCCAGCTGTCTGTTGGGCTCAGTCACTGAAAGAGCCTCTGGCAGTACTCAAGTTACATGAGGTAGGCTCTCTGTGAGTCACCAGATCGGGAAGAGTGGTGGTCACCAGATTGATACAGGTTCAAACTCAGTGCCAGTGTTGGGCATAAGGCTAATCAGCAAATGTCTAGCTGCCACCCACAGTGTGCTTGCACACTTTTGTGGTGGAGCAGGGCCTCAAGGAGTTGTCAGAGTGAGGCCAAAAGAATTAATCAGACCCAAACAGACCAAGATTTAGCCATGTGAAGGGAGGGCTCTGCATCGGTATGTGAGGGAAAGATGGACTTCATCCTTGAACCACACAACTTATTTTGTGCCAGATTCTGCTGAGAGGAGCCTGAGCTCAGCAAGGCAAGGCACCCAAATTCTGAAAAATGTGGCTAGTGATCTCCTATGAGGCAGAAGTACTGGTAAGGCTTAGGGAAAGATCAGGGGAGTGGACCCTGCCCCAGAGCCACACAACTCAGTCTGTCCCAGCTTCTGCCCAGACCTTGGCAGGGCAGAGCCACCAAGAGTTGTGAGGGTATAGCTGCCAGGATCCAGGAGAATGGGGCTAGTGGCTCTTCCATGAGAGGGGACATCAGCCAAGTTCACAGGAAAGTGGTGGGAATGACCCTCCAAAAGCTCCACAACTCACTGACACCTCCTGAATCAGCTCAGACCACTATACCCTGGCCTAGGCAGCTGACTTCTTTACAGGGTGTAGGGTGGGATGAAAGGAAGTCCAGAGGATGGGGCTCTTGCTATCCTCCATGTTGATGCTGTATGTAGGAGAGTGCTCCATCCAAGAAAGATGGTGTCTATGGTGTGGGAGAGTGACTCAGCACAGGGATCCTGGTGACTATCCCTTTAGCTCTCTCTTCAGAGCCACAAACCCCAGACTCTCCTCATGCAACTCTAGACTGCTCCACTCTCCCTCCACCAGAGCCCATGATGAGTGTCTGGGAACAAGATTGTGTGCTGGTTCTTTAAGAGTTTGCTTGTATCTCTTAGCAGATTCCTGTTTCTCCTTGGCAGAGAGATCCACACTGATTTTTACAGCCAGATGTTATGTGAGTGCCTCTTCCCAGCTCTGGTGTTCTGGGTTGGGGAGAGCCAGCAGTTGGGATATCTGGGTTAGAATATCCCTCCAGAATCTCAGCTACTGTCCATGGGAGTGGACCAGCCCTTTTCGCATCTCAGCCCTTCTTACCAGTCTTGATATAGTTTCTTTTGTAAATCCTTAGTTATAAGACTTCTCTTCAGCTAGTATTCGTTTGGTTATTCAGGTTGCTTGCTCTATATGTTCATTGCAATTCCAGTTTGGTTCTCGGAAGAGGCAAGTCTAACATCTACCTAGTCCACCACCATCTTGGACCTGCCTCTGTGCTTTAATAAATATTGATCTGTGTTATATGTACTATAGATATTAAATATGTCTTGATGTTTGATTATTTACATTTTTTATACTTTTTGAAAGAGTAGTGTTTTAGTTTGCTTTGTGAGTTAGGCAATGTGAATGTAGATACCATTTCTACTTATTTCATGGCAACTCTGGGTATTCTGGAAGGGGAATGGTAGTGTCATGAGATGAGATTATCTCTGCTTTCCAAGAAGATAGATATGTCCCCCAGCTCTGATTTAAGTTATGCCTTCTATATATCAGGTGTCAGCCCAGGGGTTTCTGTCATTTACAACCTGAAGAGACCAACATAGCTTTGAATTTACCCCCATTTAAGGCCAATCTTACTTTTCAACTTCATTTTTAATTAATTTATTTATTCAAGTAATATTTATTGAGTGCCTTCTCTGTGCCTGGTACTTTGAAAAAGTTCAGCTTCCACTTGTATGGAGAAGAAAGAGATGTACATTAAAGCTCTTCTTCTGTAAGCCCTGTAATAAAGAATATACTACCTTCAGGTAGGTATGGCTATGAATTAAAGCTGAATTGCCAGAACTCAGGGAGCAAATTTTTTGATTCTTAAAATAATCCAAGAGGTGGGAGAGAATTAGGCCTAAGGGAAAGTATGTGTGCTGGATTGATACCTTTTATTGAAAATTTATAATGATGGTAGTATTAGTAGAGTATCTGAAAATGGTCAACACATATAATTTTTATTACTTGATGAATCAGTTATCTCTTGCCACAATAATGCAGCACACCAAACAGCCTCAGAACCTGAGATGCATATGAAAATGAACAGTTTTTGTTCACAAATCAATGATTTTCTTGGGTGGTTTTGCTGATCTGAACTGGGCTCAGTAGAGCTTACACCTGTACCTGTTATCAGTTTTGGTTCATTTGGGTAACTTTGCTGATCTTGGCTGGACCTCCTCACTTGTCCAAGACCTTAAAAGTGGGGTCTGCTCCACATGTCTGTCCTTTGAGCAATCTAGTGAACACAAGCTTGTGTAAAATAGAAGCACAAGAGACTAAGTGGAAACATGCAACCTTCTGCTCACATCACCTCTGCTGGCTTTTAATTGAGCAAAACAAACCACAAAGCTGAGTCCAGAGAGAAGAGACAGGCACTACACTACTATAGAGCCAAGGGCAGAGATCCAGGGAAGGCGAAGAATTGAGGCCATTTTTACAATCTGTCTACCACCCTTGGTTGACTTACAAATAGTTCATTAAAATAAATATACATATAAGTGGTTTGGTTTGGTTTGTTGGAGTGTAGACTATAGAATTCCTGAGATCCCTGAATAACAAAGTTCTTCACATTGAGTCTTGGTCAAGTCAACTTTTCTCCAAACACATAAGATTTTCCCTTTTCTCCATAGAAAGAACCCAATATTTTGAGTCTTTTTTTTTTATAGAAAAGAAAAATGCCTCTTGGACTTAGAATATCTTGCCTTCCTTTATGGAGCTTAAATTTCCTAAGCTGGAAACTATGCATGTCTTTTTTTGCCAAGGTCGGTTCTGGGCCTATGATTTCCACTGTCTTCTTGAAAGAAAGAAAAAAAGAGCAACCAACAAGATATTTAGGGCTCTATAATATGTCCTTCTTCCACATTTTATGTAAATTTTTTAAAGGGCCTGATTACTTTGGATATAAGTGAAGCAGAATTATTGTAATTGGATTTTTAGAGACTCTATTATAACATTACCTTTGGTTTTCTGATGTTATGGATTTCTGTAGTATTTGGACTTTGTAATCCCTGGAAGTTTTTTGTTTTGTTTTTTAATCTCACTTTTCTTTTTTTCCCTCTCTGTCTTTTACAGGATACTAACCCTGAAAGGTGGGTAGGATGAAAACACTGAGTAGGTCCTTACATCTAGCTACCACTTTTTGTTAATTACAGGGACTTTGAAAGTGGGCAGTCTAGAAATGAAACCAGCTCTACTGCTTATTGGTTGGATGGCTTGAGGCAGGTTATCTAATTATTTTTAGCTCAGTTTTCCCTTTTGTAAAATGGTGTCGTAGTACCATTTTCACAGTGTTGTCATGGGGCTAAACAAGGTAATACATGGGAAGCCCTTTATCTTATGCTCCTAGATCAGTCATGGTGAACCTATTACACGCAAACTCATTTTTTTGGTTGATTTTTCTTTGTTAAATGGCATTTAAATATATAAAATAAATATAAAAAATATAAGTCTTTGTTTTACTATGGTTGCAAATATCAAAAAATTTCTATATGTGACACGGCACCAGAGTTAAGTTAGGATTTTTCAAAATGCTGACACGCTGAGCTCAAAAGGTTTGCCATCACTGTCCTAGATAATAAATACTCAATAAACAGGGGAGATTCTTATCTTTCCTTGTGAACTGATCTTTTATTCATTGCAATTGACAATATTCTTGAGCACCAGCTTCCTGTCCTGAAGAACTTCACTCAGGCTGTTGATGGCAGCTCAGAAACAGTTTACATAATACACTCCCAAGGAGGACCCAGGTCTAGGATGGTTCTAGGAATGACATCAGCAGGTGGGACATAACAGGAGGCAGCACATGAAGGCACAGCCTTGTTCTGCTTTTGTGGGGGTTTTATGTGTCTGCTCCCATCATTGTCTAGCTGCTCTTCTTCTATTTCAAACCTTCTATTTTCCTGCTTCAGGCTCCATCTCCTTTCAGGGGCCACTCACTCTCCAACAAGTTGGTGTAAAGATCCAAATATGAGAACCAGTGGTTCTCAAATTTGACAGCATGACAGAATTGCTTAGGAAACATAAAAAAATACTGCTGACTGGAGTGGGGCTTAGGCATCAGCATTTTTAAAACATCCCCCATGTGATGCTCCTCTGCAGGTAGGGTGAGAACCACTGGGCCAACCTATCTCAGGGCTTCTATGCAAGATTTCTAGTTCATTCTACTTTTATTATGATCCTACTTCTTGTCATTTGATTGCTGAAGCCTGAAAACATTCCTTTTGGAAGAAATGTTTGTTGTCACAATAGATGTGCAGCAAGAACAATTCTGCCTTACACTTAGGTAGTGACTTATACTCTTCCATAAGCTTTCACATTTGACATGAGAGGTATTGCAATACAGTGAAGGGCCCCACATTAGAACTTGAAAAATCTGAGTTGGAGTTTTACTTAGATCACTAATCAGTTATTGTGACTTTGGCCATAGCTCTTAAATTTTTCAAGACTTTGTTTCCTTACTTGCGCACTGTAAAGAATTCCAGTGTAATGTGTAGTGTAGATAACACTGGGTCTTTGCCCCTCCTGGAAGATGTGGAAACTTCTGCATAGGGTGAAAAAGCGAGTCATCAAAGATCAGGCCTTTAGCCCAGCATAGGTGCTACTACTCTACACTGGCAAATTATCCAAAGAGTTGGGAGGTGTGTTGTTTCAGCTAAAAGAAATGGGAATTAGAGGACCAGCTCTGTGTAGATATAACATATCTACACTTTTCTCTACTCCCATTTTTCTGCCTTCTCACTCCCTTCTAGGCCAGTGGAGATGCCAGATGAATAGATTCCCTTTCACAGGTGCAGTTGAGCAGTCATGAAGGCCCAGGCAAAGTCTTCTCGATTCTGTTGGCACTTGTATGCGTTCTTGTAGCCTTCTTTGAGCAGAATCAGAAAGAAATGGTAGAGATGCCTAGTGTATTCCTCAAATATGCTTTGCCTTCTTCCTGGCACATAACTAAACTACATTTCCCAACTTCCCTTGCAATTAAATTTGAATACCAGTAGAGTTCTTGCCAATAGAATGTGGATGTGCTCCTTCCGGGCCCTGGAAAACTCCAGGGCTTCCTCTGTGGGGTTTCCCTGTCTGTTCTTTGCACCATGGAAGCTGTGTATTTGAATTTGAAGACAGTGAAGCAATAAGGTAGAAGGAGCCAAGGTTCCTGGATGAGGGCTTGAAGAAGAGCTACCTGATCAAGGAAACCTGTATTGAACAACTATATGAGCAAGAAAACAAAAAACAAACAAAAATGCAGAAAACATACCCAAACTATGCTATTTTGTCACACCTTTGAGATTTTTAAAAGTTTGCTTGAATTATGACATTAACTAACTTTGGAGGAATAGAAAGAGGATTGGTGGTTTGGTGGGGTGATGCTCCTCACATCTGGAGTTCTCTGTGGGATCTGCTGAAACTATGACATCCCTTAGCTCCTTCCCCTGCCCTGTATTGTGTCTCTCACAGTCAGAGGTTTCACCTGAGAGCCCCCTCTTACAAGTCACAAGAATCCTCATCCCTGACTCTGCTCCATGGGGTCCCAATCTAAGGCATCGCCCTACTAGAATGTGAGCTCCTAAGGGCAGAAATGTACTTTATTTCATTCTCCACTGAATTTCTAGTTATTCAATGATCGAATGTATAAGTGCCTTATAAGTTTAAGTCACCAGACACTTTAAATATAAGAAAATATAAGTCATGGATTTGACTCTCTTTTCTCAAGTCTTACCTAATGTATTCTTTTTTATGAACCTTAAAAGAATGTAGACAATATTATGCCGTTAGTTTTCACTGTTTTTTTTTTTTTCCTGAATGGACAGTAATAAAGCATTTCTTTTCCTTGATTAGTATTATTGTATGCTTTTCTTCCCCCCCCCCCCCCCCGATAAGTGGACATCTGAGAGAATAGTTTTTTTGAGTAAAACTTGAAATGTTTCATATAAATTATAAAAGTTAGCCTGGCTCTAGAAGCAAAGAACATATCCACTTTAGAGACCTATTACATCTAAACATGATTCCTTTAAAGGACACAGTAGCTGACAGTGTGGCCTTTGCTTTGGAAGGCCCGCTGCAGGCATGGGGAAGGGGGGCTTCAGTTGAGCAGTGGGAGAGAAATGGTGAAGAGCGTGCAGAAAGCGATTGCTTTAAGTATATTGGCTTTTCCTTTCACATCTGCAACGTGATCCTATTATTTTGAAACAATGAGGTCATTTACGTGTGCCTGGCTGGAGGCTTGCTATTTTCCTCTATTCTTTCCTTTAAATCTTTTTGTCAACCATGTTCTCCTCTACTAGCAGAGCAGCTGTCTGGGTAGTTATAATCCCATTAAAAAGGCCTCTATTATGTCAATAATATATTTATAGAGAAATTAGTCACCTGGGGTTGTTGGGTGATTCTTCTGTTTAGACATATTGTACCCCAGAAAAGCATGACTATTCCCTTCTTGTTAGATAAGGCCTGCTGCCTTGTCACGGTACCATATTGGCAGAAACCGATTAGCAATTAACATGGAACATGCCTTCCTCTGTTTGCAAATCCCCCTTAATCTTTGCCACTGATCATATTCCTCTCAAGCTTTTTTGATAAAGCTGAGGTTGTAGATGTGTCTGGGTCTATGGGGCTTATAGTATTAGGTGAAAATATGACAGGCATTAAATGACCATCCTGATGAGAAAGGTGGGGAAATCTAACCACAAAGACTTTGTAAACCTGTTCAAGCGCATTTGATCAGTGCTCTAAAATTAGTAGTACATCTTCCTCCACAGATTCCATTCTTTATTTTACATTCTTGCCATCTGAGGTCAGGTCTAATTATATTCTCCTAAGGGGAAGAGGAAAGGCAAGGGGCTGAATTGCACTAAAGAAACATATCAGATTATTATTAAGCTATCCACCATTAGTATGTTTAGGTTTTGGAAACTCATCATGTTTTACAAACCATAAAACATAGGGCACTTTTTAGCATATTTTACAATTAAAAAAAGGGTGACATTGAAGTCTTTTGTACTGATTTTTCTTTATTTCCATAACATAAAAAATTGATTTTTGAGATACAGAAAGGATCTTGTTCAAGGGTGACCTCAAGGGCTCCCACTGTAATTCCTCAGGAGCTGAAGAATTTTGGAAATGCCCAGATGCAGAAAGAGGGTCATCTATCGTCTAGGTGGCCCTTGCTCTCAGAATGTTGATGTCAAGTTGCAAATGGAGGTGCAAAGGAAGGCAGCCTTCTGAGTACCAGCTGGTGTTATCAACTTTCAATACCATGTAGGCTTTCAGGAGAACCCTAATCAAATTTGCAGAGCAGACTATAAGATTTAAATAAAGGAATATAAAGCAGATGAGCGAATAAAAACTTGCAATATTTAGATAGCATAGCTGAAATTTCCTCAGCTGTTTGGCATTATTTAAACATTACATTCACAGTGAAATTCAGAGAAGCAAGAGTGCTTGGCCAGCTATGTAGCTCTGCAAGTCAGATGTTCTAAAAGTCTCTTTGATCCTGCCCTCTGGCTCCTCCTACTCTTCATCTAGAGAAGGTTTCTCACGGTTCTTTGTTTCTTAATTTCTTTCTTTCTTCTTCCTTTTTTTCACATTCAAGTCAATTTTATGGGTCTTTATTGAGTATCTACATGTAAGAAAACCTGTGCTGCAGGCAAAATGAGGATGAATAGAGGGCAGATGTGTTATGGTGTTTCTACTGGAGAAACGATAAAAATTCTTTGATGTGAAAGCATTGTTGGTTATTACTTAATCCCTATGCTCAGTATCCTGTCTTTTTCTCATTTGTCACTTGCATCTTGGGGTTGAGGTTCTCATGAGCATACACCCAAGGTAGCTTTATGAGATTCTACAGGAATTGAAAAATTCTCTGAGAGTAGAATACTCTAGAGCAGTGTCATCCAATAGAGCTTTTTGTGATGAAAGACATATTTTCTGCATTAACCTATTCAGTAGACATTAACCACATGGGACTATTGAGTGCTTGAAATGCGGTTAGTGTGACTGAGGGACTAAATCTTTAATTCTATTAAATTTAATTAAAATCTAAATAGCCTCATGCTGAACAACGCTAGTAGAGTAGGTAACTTTTCTAGTAGCCAGGATGGACAAAGATGCTATGAACCACATATCTTGAGATTACAATATAATATAGTGGTTGATTGAGAGAGGCAACTGGAACCAGGCTGGCTGGGTTCAAATCCCACCTCTGCTTTATTGAAATATGAAGTTGTGGTAGTTATTTAATTTCTATATATGTTGTGGGATAAAACAATAACAATACCTTCCTCATAGTATGTGTGTAACAATTTATTGGCTAAATCAAAGAAAACAAATAGAATAGTGCCTAGCATATAGAAAGCCAGATTTAGAAGTTGACAATACCAATGACATAAGATTCCTGAGACTCTACTCCAGGAACTAATGAAATAAATTAGGAGGATTGAAGAAAACACTTAACTATTCATAGGTGCTCACTCATGAGAGCTTTTACTTCTTTCCTTTCTTTTTCATACTAATAGTTATTTAACTCATATATTCACCTAACAAATAAGGCTGTTCTGTTCCAGTCTTGTTACTTGCATTGAGTCAGATCTGGCAACTCTGTGAATGAATGAGTGTTGTTCATAATGTCCTATCCTTAACTGCCCTGCTCAGCTTTTATGCACCCATGCGTATGGCTTCTTTTATGGCAGTGATGGTGAACCTATGACACTCATTTTTTTGGTCGATTTTTCTTTGTTAAATGGCAATTAAATATATAGAATAAATATCAAAAATATAAATCTTTGTTTTACTATGGTTGCAAATATCAAAAAATTTCTATATGTGACATGGCACCAGAGTTAAGTTAGGGTTTTTCAAAATGCTGACACGCTGAGCTCAAAAGGTTCGCCATCACTGCCAATCTATCTCATATTTGTCTTCTTTTCCTGATGTTTTCTATTTTTCCAAACATCATAGTTGTTTGAAAAGAACCCTTCCTTCTCATGATGTGCCCAAAGTAGGACAGCTTCCATTTTGTCATTATTTTTCATCCAGTGATGTTTCAGGTATAATTTGCTCTAGGACCCACTTGTTAGTCTTTTTGGTGGGCCTGGATATCTGTAGAGCCTCTCCTCCAATATAACATTTCAAATAAGTCAATTTTCTTCCCTGTCAGCCTTCTTCACTGTTCAACTTCCACATCCACAATAGTAATTGGGAATACAAAGGAATGGATGATCTTAGCCTTAGTCTCTAGTGACATGTTTTTGCTATTGGTGATCTTTCCTAATTCTTTCATTTCTGCCCCCCTGAGTCTCAGTCATCCCTTAATTTCTTGAGTGCAGTGACTGGACATATACCAGTGAACAGAATAATTGTGCTTGTCCGGAGGAGTTTATAATCAGCTGAGGGAGACTATTAAAGTTGGAATATAAATGTGGCCCCACTTCTTCACCCCTCTCTGTATCACACCCTTTGTCATGTCACTTTGAAGTAGCTCTTATCAAGAGGAGTCCATTTCCTCACTTTTAAATCTGGCTAGCCCTGTGGCTTGATTTGACCAATAGAATGTGGTAAAAGTGACCCTGTGCCTATTCTCAGCCTAGAGCTCAAGAGCCCTTGTGCAAGTTCTCTCTGTCTTTCTCTCTCTCTCTCTCTCTCTCTCTCTCTCTCTCTCTCTCTCTCTCTCTTGTCCAGCTGCTTTGTAAATAAGCTCCAGCTAGCCTGCTGGAGGACAGACACCAGATATACATGGACCACAGCCAAATCAGTCCAGTTAAGACGATGGTAGGACAGGAGGGCCCACACAGATAACCACAGATGCATAAGCAATGACAGCTAGGCACAGCCCATTGACTCGTGTTTGAAACCACTAAGTTTTGGGGAGTATTTGTGTGCAGCCATCACTCACTGACACAGAGATAGTTCAATCGATGCAGCAGCAATCACCATACAGAAGTGGAAATAAATATGGAATCTCAGAGGAACCTTCTTAATGGAAGACATTGTTAAGCTCAGACCTAAAAGATGATGAAAGAAGGAGATGTTTCAGGCAGAGGGAATTACATCAGAAACCTGGAACGTAGAGAACAAAACTCACTTTTTCTACATGCTATCAGGGACACATAAATATGAACATTCTTTTGCTCAAGGAGCTTCTTATGTTGCTGTCTTGTCAAGATTCACACACAAATAAAGAAGTCAGTTATTAAACAAAATGAACTTATTTATTCAGACTCTGATGCAAGAAGTGGGAAGAGCATGGATAGATATCTATAAGGCTGGAAAACAGCCAAGAAAACTCGGAAGATAAACTAAGTGTGATAGGACTTAAAGAAAGGGCAAGACATGGCAGGGAGCACAGGGGAGAGGAATATGTGCCTGGAACCTTTTTGTACATTTTGTGGGAGGATCTATGTGGTCACGCCTGCTCACTGAACCCCTACTGTGTGCTAAGCCCCATGGAAGGAACTATGGGAAAAGAAAAAATAAGCAGGAAACATTACCTTGTCTTCATGAAATTGAGAGTTATGCTTACCTTGGGATGCCAAGCTCCTTTCAGGTTGCATCGTGGCTTTTGCACAATATAAGCTCAGCCTATCATTTCTTCCCATTTGTATCTTTGGGGATGTTGCATGGTAGAAGGTGCAGGGGAGTTATGAAATTGTAGATCAATGAGTATACATTCAGATGTTTCCATAGCAGCAGGGGGATTGGTGGCCAGTTTTTCAGAACAGGCTGTCTCTTGACCATTTTTCAGAGACCAGGGAGCTCCATTTCTCAGCCCCCTGAAGTGTGGATTTCATGCTGAGCCAAGTTTGGAGTCCCAGGACATTGGCATCTGTTGAGAGCTTTATCTTCTCTCTTGAAGGATTTACTGAACCTCCTTGGGGTTTAGAAGCTTATATGGTATTTTCTTAGCCAGAACTCTTTGTAAAACTTCTCATACATAAACAAGAGGATGCCCCACCTTCTGAAAACAGTGCTTAGGAAAACGTTAATTTGAAGTGAGGGTCTGCGCAGAGAGTTCTGGAATTAGCTAAGAGCTGACAAGCCTGTGCTGAAGCAGAAAATTGCTTATTTGTGAGAAACATATTTGTTGAATAAGAAAAGAATGCTGTCACCAAAACTAAGACCAGGCATCCAGGGACATGTTTGGCGTTAATTCATGCTGACCCTCTTTCCGGTTCACGAATGTGTTTGGATGACTGGGTGGGGGGTGGGGGCAGGGGCTCTTTTTGAAGGCTCACAAGAGTCCCCATGGTGAGTGGAGTTGCCATCTCTAACCCTATCTGGTCTTATCTAGGCTTCTCTCATGGGCTCTCAAAGGCATTTCAAAATAAACAAGTGAGAAAGGTTCCCAAGACCATCCTAGTAATCTACTCTGACACTTACTGAGATGATGGGCCAAAGCTGGTCCCTGTCCATCAGTTCTCTGGTCTAGCATCTGAGATTATTTTCCTTGTTAGTTCAGGAGTGAGGTTCTGCATGTTACCATCAAGTGCTCTGGTCAGAGCGTTTCCTGTTGCCACAGTTTTAGAGAAATATTGTTTAAATGGAGATATATACTTTTAATATTATTTGTGGCTTCTGGACCCTCTCATTCATTTCAAATGTATTTAAGTATAGGGGGTAGTCATGGGCTAAAGGAGAAAGTTCCTGTGATTAACTGTTTTTTAAAAATCAGTTTCTAATAACCATATAGAAAAAATTACAGTTTATATGAAATAAAGAGGAGATTTCTATAATATATAAAGAGTATCTACATATCAATAAGAATAGACAAGAACTTAATAGAAAAAATGGATAGAAGATGTGATTAGGTAGTTCACTAAAAAGAAAATTAATGAGCCCTGGCTGGTGTGGTTCAGTTCTTAGAGCATTAGCCCATGTACCAGAGGGTCACGGACAGGATGGGTTGTGGGTTCCCTCCCCACCCCCTATTGGGGCTCTTGTGGGAGGCAGCTAGTAGGCAACCAGTTGATGTGCCTCTGACATCGATGTTCCTCCTTCCCTCCTTCCCTCCCTCCCTCCCTCCCTCCCTCCCTCCCTCCCTCCCTGGCTCTCTGAAATAGCAATGGAAAAAATATCCTCCAGTGAAGATTAACAACAACATAAAGCAAATTAATGAAATGAATATTTAGAAAAAACTATTCAACCTCATCCTAATATATAAAAACCCAGGGTCTGTAACATCCAAAACAACCAAAGGCTCAACTGACCAGAAGGCAGTGCTGGGTTGCCATCCCAGCACTGACTGCCAAGGGGGCTGCGGATCAGGCCTGAAGAGAGGCCTGGAGAGAAAAGCAGGGTCTGATCCATAGCTTATGTGGCAGCTGTTGATCAGCACTTGCCTCTCTCTTTCGCTCTGGGCCTGGCCAACAGCTGTGCTCTTCTCTCTCTCTCTCTCTCTCTCTCTCTCTCTCTCTCTCTCTCTCCCTCTGCTGGGGCTGCTGATCAGCCCCGTCTCTCTGATCAGGTCTGTTGATAGGCCTGGAGACACTGACTAGCATAGAAACTGACCAATCAGAACCAAATCTGGGTGAAGTGCGAGGAGCCAGTGGCTGCCTAGGAGGTGGAGCTTTTGATGTTGAATGGCATAGAAACCGACCAATCAGAACCTAATCTTGGTGAACTGCAAAGGCAGAACCTAAGGCAAGGGCTGAGGAGGGGTTTTAAGGGCAATAGCTGTTTGGGTGTAAGGTATAAGAAAGAGGTTCAATTTTTAAATGACCGGTTTGGCAGTATAGTGCATATGGCTGGCTATCAGTCCAGGTATAGAGATTGTAAATTTTTGTCTGCCAAGAGCATCTCCTTCTGATGAAAAAGGCTCCCCCCTCCCCCCCCCCCCACTTAAGCAATCCTCTCCTATATAATCTATCTATACTACTAAAAGGGTAATATGCTAATTAGACTGGGTCGACTGGCCATCTTCTGGACTCTGACTTCCTTCTGGACAAAGCCATTGTGGTGGGGGCTGAGGCAGAGGCCATTAGGGGTGATCAGGCCAGCAGGGGAAGGCAGTTGGGGGCAAGATCAGGCCTGCAGGGCAGGGCAGTTAGGGGCGATCAGGCAGGCAGGCAGAGAGGTTAGGGGTGATCAGGCAGGCAGGCAGGTGAGCGGTTAGGAGCCAGTGGCCCCAGATTGCGAGAGGGCTGTTGGACATCCCTCAAGGGGTCCCTGATTGAAGAGGGTGCAGGATGGCCTGAGGGACCCCCCCCCAACCCCCCATGCATGAATTTTGTGCACCAGGCCACTAGTCTATAATAACAAATACACATATTCAAACTATAATAAGATAGTTTTCATCGCCCAGATTAGCAAGCACCTAAATGTTTAATAATATATCTGGTTTAAGAGATGTGAAGAAACTGAAACTCTCATACATTATTAGTGACAATTTAAATTGGTACAAACAATTTGGAGGACCATCTGATACTAGCTACAAAAATGGCAAGTGTCCTTTGACTTAAAAGTCTACTTTTAGGAATTTGTCCTACAGAAATACCACACATGGGTGAAATAATGAATGCATAAAGTTATTCATTGTGGCACTATTGGTAAATACAAAAGGATGGAAACAATTCAAAATGCCTGTAAATACGGGTTTGGATAACATATTATGCTGCAATATATTATATTATGCAGTGGTTAAAAGGAATGAGGCAGATCTTTCTTTATGTACTGCTATGGAATAACACCCAATATATATTTTTATGGGAAAAATGCAGGGTGCAGAATAATTTCTTTTGTGAGCTACCATCAGTATAAGAAAGAAAAAAATGTATTTGTTTGTATGTGCATAAAATGTCTTTGTATACACAATAAAATGGAAATACCATTTTCGTCCAGAGGGGGGTTAGAAGTCAGAGGTGTGAGGGAGACATATTTTATTGTGTATCCTTTTGTATCTTTAGAATTTTATACCATGTATATGATTGTATCACTCATAAAAAATCTGAGCCTTAATATGGATTCTCAGATAAAAGTTTCTTTTAGGTTTTCTTCCGTCTGGAAATTTGGAATTGTTCTTCAAGCCCACCTGAGAGACTATTTGCTGCACAAGGGTCAGAGCCTATCACTGTCTTCTCCCCTTTGCCTAATCTAGTTCCTAGCATAGAGTAGTGGCTAAAAAATTCTTGTTGTAAATCTAAATAAAGGCTTAACATGTGTAAGATGACTACACAGAAGTTTGTAGCTCCCAAGAATCCACAGTGGGGCTAGTTTGTACACACTATGATTGCCAGGGGAGTAATTTTACATTGAAATTGATCATTTGCCTTCTTAAAGAAAAATTGAAGAAAAGAAATGGGCTTACTTGAGAATGTGCTATAAAAACTGGTATGACTGTATTGAAAGAGTTTAGTCACAGTTGTGGTCAGTGGTCATTGGTCACTGATAAATTCCTTCGGAGAGGATGGACAGTGAACAGAGGAATCTGTAGGCATGGTCTTGATCAGTGCTCTACTGGTAAAGGTTTAATAACTGGGTTCTTGAAAACAAACAAACCCTGACTTGTAGTGTTTGCCAATTTCCGTGGTGTAAATACTCCCACCATCGCTGATTTCAGGCTACCGCTGTGGATTCTCGAAATGTGAAGTTGGGAAGAGATGATAGCAGTTGGCTCTTGTGACCCAGTAAGAGCCAGGTCCAGCACATCACTGATAGGAATAGGTAAGAATTTCCCTTCTGTAGTTGAGCGGTTAAGGCTTTAGTAGGGGTGGGGAACCTTTTTTCTGCCAAGGGCTATTTGGATATTTATAATATCACTCACTTAATATAATTCACTTAATATAAATTTATGTTGCTATGAAAAAAGCTCCTAGATTTATTGAATTTTGAGTTCTGCCTGTGGTTGCCTTGGCAGGGCCAGACCACGTGATTTAGTGGGCTTTCTACGGCCCAAGGGCTGGGCATTCCCCTCTCCTACTTTAGAGTATAAATGACTCTTTGAAGGGTGGAGTGTTAGAAATGTTATGTAATTCTTCTAAGTCAGTGGCTCTCAAAGGGTGGTCCAAGCAAACGGTGGGGCTCCACCCCAAACCTGCTGAATCAGAAACTGGGGCTGGGCCCCAGCACTGTAGATTTGAAAAAGCCCTCCTGGTGATTCTGGTGCATGCTGAAATTTGAGGACACTTCCCCAAGCCTCTGCTTTCTCTAGAAATGGTCAGGTGTATTAAAAAAATACAGAAGGTCTATACTTAGAATTATATAGAATACTGATTATAATGGACTTGGCACAGGAGGGGTATTTTCTATGGCTCAATTAAACATTTAAGAGGCATTAAATGAGTTTGAGGTATCCTCAATTCCCTTTCAAACGGGCATATACCAAGAATAACATCCATAGCTTTATGTACGGTGGACCATGTGTAATTATCTCAATTTTTATTGCATCATTTGGGAGAGGTGAATACCAGCACTGTTTCATAGCAACATGCTTGTGTAGGATAAGATGCCTCAGACTAAGGTCAGAGAAGTGATTTACCCTCCAATGCTCAGCTCCTTGGTAGCTCCCAGTCTTTGCTTAACTGATTGAACCAACTTACTAGACATGTACCGAAAACCAGCCTCCATGAGAGGAAGATAATGAGCAGTGAAAAATGAGGAAAATATGTTTGGAGACCGAGGACTTGAATCTCAGGAAAGCTTCAGAGTTGGATAGCAAAACTTGTGGTTTTGGAAAATGTTAGCTTCATTTATTGAGCGCCTACTACCTACTAGCTGTTATCTTTATTTTACAGAAAGAGATAATGGAGAGCTCAAGTAATATGTTCAAGGTCACAGAATAGATGGTTAGCTTCTTGGATACAAGAAAGACATAGAGGCAGTCCCTTTACTACCATTATCTTATTTTCCTTTATGCATTTTTTCCTTTATGCCTCAGGCTGTCACTGATATAGGAATAGAAGGGCCACTAACCCTTCTTGCAGGCTTTTTTTTTTTTTCCCATTTAGGCATATTTTAGAAAGACTTATACTAGAATGGTCTATGGCACGCTTCCCCGAAGGCACGGAGATGAACTTCCAAAAGTTAATGCAGTGCAGTGGTGAAAGCATGGGTCTCACAGACCTGTGGTTGAATTCTTGCTCTACAACTCATTAACTCTCTGACCTTGAGTATATGATTTATTCTAAGTGTCTTAGGTCAAATTCCTCAGAGGCAGAGCCTGAGATGTGTTTTTTTGGGGGCAAATGTTTTGTTAAGGGAGTGTTGTTGGGAAAAATCTGAAATAGAATGAGCGAAGCCGGAGAGGGAAGGGGAAGATGCTGAGCAAGAATGTAGAATCTGGTTCAACTGGAATCTAGCTTCAGCCTCATCCCACAGGGAACTCTGGAGTGGGAAGTGTACCATAGAGTTGGTCACAAGGAGGTCAGCTTTTGGACCACTCTGCCAGTCAGTTTTTGTCTAGCGTCTTCCAGGGAGGGATACAATCTTCCTGTGATGTGTTTCTGTCATAAAAGGACAATTCTCAGGAGAAGGGGGCAGCTCTGAGCATTAGCTGCCATTATTCACAGTAGTTAGGTCTCAATGGGATTTGGGTAGGAGAGCACAGCTCCTACTATAATCACTCTCAGGTTTTTAAATAGAAAATGTATCCCTGGAATACATTCCACTTGATCATAATGTATGATCTTTTTAATGCATTGCTGGGTCAAGTTTGCTAAAAATTGGTTGAGGATTTTAGCATCTATGTTCATAGGGATATTAGCCTATAATTTTCTTTCTTTGTAGTATCTTTATCTGGGTTTAGAATTAGGATAATGCTGGCCTCATAAAAAGAGCATGGGAGTTTTCCCTCCTCTTAAATTTTAGTTTGAGAAGGATAGATGTTAGTTCTCTCAATATTTGGTAAAACTCATTTATGAAGCCATCTGGTCCAGAGCTTTTGTTTGTTGGGAATTTTTTGATTACTGCTTCAATTTCACTAGTTGTAATCTTTTTATTCAGATTCTCTGATTGTTCCTGCTTCAGTTTTGGAAGATTGTATGTTTCAAGAAATGTATTCATTTTGTCCAGATTGTCAAACTTGTTGGCATACAGTTGTTCCTAATATCTTCTTACAATCCTCTGTATTTCTGCGGTGTCAGTTGTTACTTCTCCTCTTCCATTACTGATTTTATTTATTTATCTTCCATTACTGGATGAGTATGGTTAAAGGTTTGACAATCTTGTTTATCTTTTCCAAGAACCAGCTCTTAGTTTCATTGATCGTTCTTATTGCTTTTTTAGACTCTATTCTGTTTATTTCTGCTCTAATCTTTATTATTTCCTTCTACTCACTTTGGGCTTTGTTTGTTATTTTTTTTTTCAAGTTCCTCTAAGTGTAAAGTTAAATTATGTAAGTCCTAGACTCAGCTATCAGATAAGAAGAAATAAAAGGCATCCAAATTGGAAAGGAAGAAGTAAAACTGTCATTATTTCCAGATGATGTGATACTGTATATAGAGAACTCTAATGATTCCGCAAAACAACAACAACAACAACTTCTACTAGGATTGATAAACGAATTCAGTAAAGTGGCAGGATCCAAAATAATATCCAGAAATCAGTTGCATTTTTATACACCCATAATGAACTATCAGAAAGGGAAACTAAGAAAACAATCCCATTCACAATTGCTTCAAAAGGAATAATATACCTATGAATAAATTTAACCAAGGATGTAAAAAAACTGTACTTAGAAATTATAAGACACAGAAGAAAGAAATGGAAGAAGGTACAAATAAGTGGAAGCATATACCCTATTCATGGATATGAAGAATTTACATAATTAAAATACCCACACTACTCAAAGAAATCTACAGATTCAATGCAATCCCTATTGAAATACTGATGGTGCACTTCACAGAACTAAAACAAATATTCCAAAAATGTATATGAAACCACAAAAGACCCTGAATAGCAATAGCGAAAGCAGAACGAAGTTGGAGGAATCATACTACCTAATATCAAACTATACTACAAGGGCATAGCAATCAAAACAACATGGTACTGTCATGAAAACAGACATATAGATCAATGGAACAGAAAAGAGAGCCCAGCAATAAACCCACACCTTTATAGTCAATTAATATTTAACAAAAGAGGCAAAAACATACAATGGGCTAAAGATAGTCTATTCAATAAATGGACAGATATGTGTAAAAAAATGAAACTAAACCACTTTCTTATAACATGCATAAGAATAAACTCAAAATAGACCAAAACTTAAATGTTAGACTAAACCATAAAAAATCCTAGAAGAAAACACAGGCAATAAAATCTCAGACATTTCTTGTATGAAAGAAATACTTTTTCTGACATATCTCCTTTGGCAAGGGGAACAAAGGAAAAAATTAACAAATGGGATTACATCAAGCTAAAAAGCTGTTGCACAGCAAAGGAAACCATCAACAAAATGAAAATATAATACGCTGAATGGGAAAACATATTTGCCAATGATACATCGGAGAAGAGATCAATATCCAAATTTTGTAAATAACTTACAAAACTCAATATCAGGAAGACAAACAATCCAATTAAAAAATGGGCAAAGGACTTGAATAGACACTTCTCCAAAGAGGACAGATGGCCAATAGACATATATAAACTTGCTCAGTGCCACTAATCAGCAGAGAAATGCAAATTAAAACCGCAATGAGGTATCACATCACAATGGTCAGAATGGCTATCATCAATAAATCAACAAATAACAAGAGTTGGTGAGGATGTGGAGAAAGTGAACCCTCATGTATTCTTGGTGGGAATGCAAACTGGTGCAGCCACTGTGAAAAGCAATATGTAGATACATCAAAAAACTAAAAGTGGAATTTCTTTATGACTCAGCAATTCTTCTGGGACTTTATCTGAAGAAATCTGAAACACTAATTTGAAAGAATGTATGCACCCCTATGTTCATTGCAGCATTATTTACAATAGCCAAGATTTGGAAGCAGCCTGAGTGTCCATCAATAGATGAGTGGATAAAAGCAGCCATAGTACATTTACACAATGGAATACTACTTGGCTGTAAAAAAGAAGAACATTTTACAATTTGTGACAGCATGGATGGACCTGGAGAACTTTATGTGAAGTGAAGTAAGCCAGTCAGAGAAAGGCAAGTACCATATTATGTCACTCATAGGTGGAATCTAATCAACAAACTGAACTAACAAGCAAAATAGAGAGTAGGCTGACAGCTCTTAAGGTACAGAGTCTGGGGGGTGGAGGGATTGAGCAACTAAGAACAAAAAAGAGAAAGAACTGGTAGACACGGACTACAGTGTGGTGATTGTGGTGGGGAAAGGGGTGGGTAGAGGTGGACGAGTGTATAGGGGGGATAAATGGTGATGAATAAAATACGGTAACATTAAAAAATGAAATGTTCAATACTAGTGCCAACTCAAAGCTGGTAATATAACTACTAAGTGACATGATGCATTCAGAGGCTTAAACACAGTGCCAGGCACAAAGTAAGCACTAAATCATTGTTAAAGTTTCCCTTCCTTCATCTCTCTGGTTGCAGTGAAGAACATTTTCTCAAAGGAATCAGCTATTCCCTGCCCACACCCTTATATTAGAAGAAAATATTTGGGGAAGGTTATTCACTTTTCCCTCAAAAATATTTATTTAGCACCTACTGTGTGCTAGTCATAGGTCTAAGTGTTGGGAATATAGTTATAAAACAGACAAGATCCTTGCTCTAGTCTAATTTGACTAACATTCTACTATAGAGGAACTCACAATAAGCAAATAAACTAGCAAATATTACCTATGATAAGGACTATAAGAATATATGTTAGGGGATGAAATCCAAAATGACTAGAGGGCTACAGTAAATTGGTTAGTAGGGCTTGGCCGGTGTGGCTCAGTGGCTGAGCATCGACCTATGAACCAGAAGGTTAAGGTTCAATTACTGGTCAGGGCACATGCTTGGGTTGCAGGCTTGGTCCCCCTTAGGGGGTGAGGGGTGCAGGAGGCAGCTAATCGATAATTCTCTCTTATCATTTATGTTTCTATGTCTCTTTCCCTCTCCCTTCCTTTCTGAAATCAATAAAATATATATTTAAAAAATGGAGTGGTAGGAAAAGTCCTCTCCAAAATGCCATTGGCTTGAAGGTCAAGAATGAATTGGCCATTCAGAGTTATGGGAGAAGACAATTTCAGGCAGAGAAACCAGCTAATGCAAATGTCCTAAGGTGAGAAGAAAATTAGCAATTCAGAGCACAGAGGAAAGGCCAGCGTGCCCCAAGTGCAGAAAACAGGAGGAGGATGAGGATAAGACTATGAGCCCAGAAGATAAGGTTGGAAGGTAGACACAGGCTGGAACTTTCAGAGCCACAGTAAGGTGTTCTAAGAAATTTTAATTTCACTATAAATCTCAAGGAAAGCCATTGGTGAGTTTACACAGGGAAGTAAAACAAACTTACATATAGATTTAAAAGATCATTCCAACTACTTTGTGAGGAAAGAATTATTAGAGAACAAAAGTGGAAGCAGAGAGACCAGTCAGTAGGTCTTTGTAAAGAAAATGTGGTCTTGGAACAAGGTACTGAAACAAACAAAATAAATGTAAATGGATTCGGGAAATGTTTTGGAGGCATATTTGGTAGGCCACCTTGACAGATTGGGTGTTGGCCCTGAGAGAAAAGGAGAAATCAATGATGAGTCCCCCATTCATAGCTTGAGCCCCTGGGCAAATGGTTAAGCTATTTCTGAGGTGGTAAGTAACAAGGATAGGCAGGGATCTTGTGTATCACAGAAAGAAGGAAGCTGATGAAAACAAAGGTATAGGGAGCAAAATGAAAGAAAAGGAATGTGCCACAAGGTACTAAATAAAATGGAGAAAATCAGAAGAAAATGAAGTAAACAAGATTAAAAGTTTAATACTACTGGCTGGAAGATTTAATGCACAATATGAGATGCATTGGAATATGAAAGGCCTATTCAAAGTATTCGGTCTTGTGATCAGCATTTTCATAGAATGGCAAATCAATTTTTTTTCTTCCAGTCACATCTAGGGGTATTTAGGTTCTGGAATCTTGGAAGGACTGAGAGTTTACTTAAGAATTACAAGTGTTTTTTCTTTTTCTTTTTTTCAGATCTAGTCATCAAAGCCATAAGTACCAGGGATGAAATCCTTTTCAAATAGGGATATTTTCTGAGAGGTATACTTTGAAAATCTCAATAGATGGGTAGGAAAAAAGCAAAGTCTCAGCTTTTTCCATTGGCCTGACTCCTTTTTGGGGACAAGAGGCAGGAGCTGGCATACTCTTTCCATCATATTCAATAGTAAGAAAAATTATGAAACAAATGTAGCATTTCTCCTTCAAAGATTTAAAATTAAGAAAAATATTTTGGGGTTGGAAACTTGGGAGCGATGGGCTGTGCTGATCTGTTTGTCCAAGACCAAAAATTCCAAAGAGCTTAGGAGAAAACACAACAGAAACTCTTCTGTAGCTTTGTTCTTATTCACTATTCTTCTTTCAAGGCCAACTTTATTCTTCCTAATTAGGCTTCCTTCTATTTTAATTTTTTAAGAACTCCAAAGGTTACCGGAGGAAGAATAATGTAGAGGTGGTTGAGATGTTGCGTTTGTTTTTCATGGTTGTGTGTTATGTTTCTAAAAGCAGCTATCAGGAACCACGGGAAATACTAGGGATTTCTTTAGAGCCATTTGAATCATTTAGTGGCCATCCATTTAGAGCTGGGACCCTATAATCATAAATCTCTCTTTCTTCTATTCCTCCATTGGCAAAAGGGTAAGATGTTGGTGCAGTCAAAAGAAGATAATAATGGGTCCTTGTTGAGAGTTTTGATAATGCTGTCATTTCCAGTCACCCATGAACTTGTCTGAGTGGGCTTTAATTGGAAATTGTAACGGGATCAGTGAGTCTCAAGCATCAGGAAATTATGCCCAATTCTAATACAATTGAGATGATTAGATGAAAAGCATTATTTCTTGATCTCTACTATGCTCCTGGTCCTACACTAGACATGTTATACATATTATAGTATTTATGCCTCCTGTTAACACCTGAACATTATAATTTCCATGTGAGAGCATTCTTGCCTAGCTGGATCTGAGGTGTGGACACATCAGGCAGGAGAAGTTGGGTGACACCTCTTCCTCTAGATTACTGTATGTATCGACTGATCCTCAGGGGAGTCCAAAAATTTCCTGCAGAGGAAAAGTAACTTGCATTGAAATGGACTTGGCAGGGGATTACAACAGAAGCCAAACTTCAGGGAGGGACTCTTGAGACCTCGATGAGTATTCATTCCAATAGAAGAATACAGTGTGATGAGGCAGATTTTGCAATAGGGATCACATTGATGTTGGTCCTGGGTCTAGCATTGAAACTGGCACATGATACTCCGACAGTATATATGAACCATTGGAAGAAAAGGGCAGTTTTAAAAGCCAGAATTCTAGTTAATGCTGTCCAGTAGAACTTTCTGTGAGGATGAAAATGTTCTATATGTGTGCTGGCCACATGGGGCTACTGAGCACTTGAAATGAGGCTAATATGACTGAGGAAAGGAATTTTAATTAAGTGGCCACATGTGTCTAGTGCCTACCACAGTTAAATGCTTGAGTGCCTACACTGCTGTGGGATTCCCCAGTACTAAGCATAGCTCAGTAAATCCAAGTTAGAGACGTGGAAGTCAGTGGCGGCAAAGTGCAGCAGAGTGTGGAGTGAGAGATGTCAGAGTGAATACAGCCCAAACCAATTTAGAGTTTGATAGAAATGTGCTTATGTACTGGACTTCTTGTATAAGCAGAGACTGGTTAAGAGCTGGCAAAATATGTGTATTAATGACATCAATTGGACCCACATGGTAGTGAGCTTTGGATTACAGTTAGAAGGAACAATTAGGCTCTTGCTCTGCAGAGTCTCAGCACCTGCTCTAGTTCTTAGCACATTGTGTATGTTTAATAAATATTTATTTTGGATGAGTGAAGGTATAAATGGGATATAAAGATACTCACCTGAGATCATTGTATCAGTTAGCTGTTGCCATAGTAATGCTGCATAACAAACTGCCCCAAAACCTAGTGACTTGAAATAAGATTCATTTATTCTTGCTCATAGATTAGGAAATGAGCTGAATGGCCTCTATCATGTGAATTCATTTAGGGGCACAAGAGAAGCTTTTATAGAGATGATAAAAGCATGAGGGCAAGCAGAAGCTTATACTTAAGGTGGGTCTTCAGAATTCTCACATTGTCACTTCCATCCACATTCCACTGGGCAATACATATCACCTCACTAATCCCAAAGGTAAGGGTTGGAGAAGTACCCTATGCCCACAGTATAAGGGGAAGAACTATGAAGTTACATGGCAAAGAACATGATTCAGGGACCGGTGAGGAAATGAGGCTCAAAATTAGATCTGCCATGGTCAAGTGGCAAGCCAGGGTCAGTTCTGGAGTTCATTCTAAGTTTTTCCAGTTCCAATAGTCTATATTTCTTCCTCTACTCCAAATTCTTCATGTGCGATCAAAGACAGTTTTACCATCCATGTGACTCCTTGTCTCCAGGGCAGATGTTATATTTTCATCCTTTAAAAAACCCGATATTCTGCTTTTAAAATTTTTGTTATTTATCTCATTGAATGATTGTCATTTTTGTGGTACTGGACTGCAATCAATCCACATGACTTGGCTCTGTCCTAGAGTTGGAGGTGTAGTCTCATGGAGGTTCAAAGAATCTGTTAGTCTGCAAATATTTTTGCTTTAATCGTGGACCGTCTCAGTTACTAAGAACCTGGGATGCTGCTGCCAATGGCTGAAGCACAGAGAATGGAAGTTTCAGTCCTAGTACCTTGGGGTTTGGTTTTCAACTTTGGCAGAGGTTCTTTGCTGCTATCAAAATCTACCATTGCCCTTTTCAAAAAAAGGTTCACTTAAAAAATATACAGCAAAATTCTATTTTGTGTGTGTATTATTTTATAAATTTTGACACATTTGGGATTCAAGTAACCACCAACACAATCAAGATATATCTGTCACCTGCAAAATTCCCTTGTGTTGCCCCTTCGTAGTCAATCCTTCCCCACATGTCCAGCCTTTTCTAGAATGTCGTATGAATGGAATTTACAGGGTAGCCTTTTGAGTCTGGTTTCTTTTTGTTAGCATGATGCACTTGAGATTGACCATGCTGCTGTGTGTATCAGTAGCTCGTACCTTTTTGTTTCTGAGTGGTATTCCATTGTATGAATGCCAAAACTTTATTTAGCCTTTCTGTGGTTGAGAGACATTGACAGTTCGTTTCCAGCTTTTGATAGTTAAGAAAAAGCTCTTATAAATATTGGCATGTAGGTTTTTGGGTGAATGTGAGTTTTCATTTTTCTTGGAAAAATTTTTACAGTGAAATTGCTGCATTGTATGGCAAGTATATGTTTTAATATTCCAATTCCCGATTAGAATATTGGAATCCAAACCCACCTTTTTAGAAACAGCCAACTTGTTTTCCGAAGTGGCTGCACCATTTGCAGTTCTACCAATAGTGTATAAGAGCCCTACTGTGATTTTTAATTTCTCTATTTTTCTCTTCCTATGGATTTACAATCCCAGACCCCGTTTTGATTTTTTGTGTGTCTGTGTGCCTTCCCTAGTAGTTAAAAAAAAGCTGTTACCTGGATTAAATCTGTTTTGGAATACATGTATCACATTTTTTTTTTTTTTTTTTTTTTTTTTTTGCGTGGAGAAATAGATGAGAATGCTGGAGTTCGAATTCATAGAACTGAAATGTTAATTTGCCATTAGTACACTGAACATCCAAGGGCATTTTTCTTCTTGACCTTTGTGACCTCAAAACATAAATAAAGGTGTTGACCTAGATAGTAAGTGTAGTTTCCATAAATCTGCATTAATGATTTATAGTTTCTTAGTCTTAGCTGCTTGCAAAAATTTGGGCCATCAACCTCCCAACATTTCTGATATTATTCAAGCTGAATTCCTGACTCTGGCCTTTACCATTTCAATGTATGCTGGCACGACTCTCAGCTGCCAGCGCCTGCCTCTTTTTATTTGCGAGCTTTCTCCTGTCATCCAAGGCCACTCTGCTCATGTGCATGGCAGGTTGGAGTGCCAGGGAATTAACACCTGCTCAGTAGCTGAGCGTCATCAAGAGGTTGCCAGTTGGATTCCTGGTCAGGGCACATGCCCAGGTGGCAGGCTCAATCCCAGGTCAAGGTGTGCAGGAGGCAGCCAATCGATGTTTCCCCTCGCATTGATGTTTCTCTCTCTCCCTCTCCCTTCCTCTCTCTGTAAAAATCAATTAAAACATCTTTTAAAAGAAGTTTAACTCTGCCCTGACCGGTTTGGCTCAGTGGATAGAGCCTTGGCCTTCGGACTCAAGGGTCCCAGGTTCAATTCCAGTCAAGGGCATGTACCTTGGTTGTGGGCACATACCCAGTGGGGAGTGTGCAGGAAGCAGCTGATTGATGTTTCTCTCTCATTGATGTTTCTAACTCTCTATCCCTCTCCCTTCCTCTCTGTAAAAAATCAATAAAACATATATTAAAAAAAAGTTCAACTCTTAAATATATTTTAAAAACCACAGACTGACAGAGAAAATAGAATGAAATGGTGTATAAACACCTCATCTCCTGCACCCTCTGGGTGGCATAACTGAAGTTCATGGCTCTACACTGGTTCCCAGAGTGCCCCAGGAGGTTTAAGCTCTGGTTGCCCACAGTAGCAACTTGCTTGGTAATGCAAACTTTCCTGATTGCCTTACTTTTGTTTGATTTCTCTTCTCTTTTGCTGATCCCTTTGTCTCCAAGATCAACTACTTAAAATCAGTCCTTGACTCTGTGTCTGCTTTTGGGGAACCCATACCAAGCCAGACCTGTTTCTGATTTATCTTCTGAACAACCTTTTTTGGTTACCTGCATTCTTGACCTCCATGTGTTCTATTCTTCATTAACTGAGTATATTCAAAATTATATCTAGTTCTCCAATTCCTGACACATTCTATTTTTAAAAAATCTATTTTTAAAAATTTACTTTTATTGATTTCATAGAGAAAGGAAGAGGGAGAGATAGAAACATCAATGATGAGAGGGAATCACTGATCCGCTGCCTCCTGCACACCCACTATTGGGGATTGAGTACGCCACCTGAGCATGTGCCTTGACTGGGAATCAAACCATGACCCCTTGGTTCATAGGTTGACATTCAACTACTGAGCCACTTGGCTGGGCTCCTGACACATTCTAAATGTTCCTGCTCTCTGCTGCCCATGCACGTGATATAACATTTGTTGTGGTTGAAAAGATCATGCTTGTGGGAGCCACATTTGTATAAAGTTGTATAAGTGATTTAAACTTCTCTGGCTTCAGTTATGTCATCTGTACAATGAGGTTAGTGGGCCCCATCATTAAGATGGTTTAGAACTTTAATTTCCTGTGGGATTTTAGTGGATAGTATAGATCAGTGGTTGGCAAACTGCGGCTCACGATCCACATTCAGCTCTTTGGCCCCTTGAGTGTGGCCATGAAGTTTCAATCGCACTGTACATGCGTGCCCGCACGTGGTATTTTGTGGAAGAGCCACACTCAAGGGGCCGCAGTTTGCCGACCACTGGTACAGATCATCAGGCTAAATTGGTTCTCGTGTTTCTCATTGTCTGATCACTTATAGACCAAGGTCTTTATCTTTCATGGCTGACCACTTTTCAAGGCCATACATTAAAGAATCAGTCTATTTTTACCTGTGATATTTGTTTTTTTATGGAGGGGAAATAGCATTTCCAAAGAATGGTAAAAATGATGATATTCTGGTTTTCATTGATGGGGATGTGACATGATATATTTGTGCCATAGTTCCTATGTTGGTAGATTATTTCAACAAAAGAAATAGTTTCTTCCAGTGTTGCAAAAATTACAGAGTATTTCATAAGTGTTTATTGAGGTTGGGTGAAAAAAAATGTGCAACTTGAAAACAAATGTCTTATTTTTGCTTTGAACCCCAAACATAATGAAAGAGAGAAGACAGACCAAAACAGAATCTGAGTTAGAAATAACAGGAAAATTGTTGTAACAGTAATAGTCATAGGTAATGTTTCTTGAATACTGGGGATGTGCCAGGTAGCAGTGTGCTAAGTGCTTTGTAGATGCTCCCTCTATAATAATCTTTTGAGGTTGGTCCCATTATCATCATGCCCATTTTATAGATAAGAAAACAAGTCCAGAAAAATTAATGAACTTGCCCAAGGTTACATTGCCAGTAAATAGTGTGACCAGAGGCCAGACACCAGAGAAGACATTTTTACCTCTGTGCCATACTGCCTCCCCAGCTTGAGTAGCCTTGTCATGGAGAATTAACAGTTTTCAATACATTATGTTTCATGTTTTATAATCTTAGTTCTTTATCTTGAGTGTAAATAAGCTCCTAGGTTTCTTAAATCCTTTGATTCTGGTTTTAACTTTCAGAAAAGGTTCTTTCTATCCTGACAGACTTTGAGGCTTACTCCATCCTCCCTCGATTTTCTCTTATCCAGAATAAATAGCTCCTAAAAATCCTTGCTGCAAATCACTTGTGTAGTGCACGTATTTATGATCACTGGAGAGATGGTGCATATCCATACTGGTCATTCTGAAGATAGCTCTTCACCAGGCACCAATTTACTTTAGGTTTATATCATGCCTAGTCTTCAGCTTGTTTTCATGGAAGGAAAGTTCAAATGGAAGCAGAAGTTTAATACTCTACAGGAAGAAATGAAGAACTCCAGAAACAATGGATACATGGGTAAATATACAGTTTATTTTATTTTATTATTATTTTTTTAGAGAGACCCTTGACAACTAAAAAATAAGCAATGTATTCCTAGATTTATAACATATATGATAACAATCACATGAAGAGGAAAGGAAAGTAAAAGGAGGATTCATACATTATATGTGACATGCTCTAATATTAATTCTTAATAGATTGTGATAAGTTAAGAATGCATATGATAATCTTTAGGATGATCACAATAAAAGTAACCAAAGAGGTATAGTTGAAAAGATAGTACACTAGGTAAAAAAGAATACTAAAAAATACTTGATCAATTAATCAATCCAAATGAAGACAGGAAAGCAGAAACAAAGAAACAAAGAAGCCCTAACCGGTTTGGCTCAGAGGATAGAGCGTTGGCCTGCGGACTGAAGGATCCTAGGTTCGATTCCGGCCAGGGGCATGTGCCTTGGTTGCGGGCACATCCCCAGTAGGAGGTGTGCAGGAGGCAGCTGATCGATGTTTCTCTCTCATTGATGTTTCTAACTCTCTATCCCTCTCTCTTCCTCTCTGTGAAAAATCAATAAAATATATTAAAAAAAAGGAAACAAAGAAAAGTGAAACAAATAGCAACCACATAACAAGAAAGTAGTATTTCAAACCCAATTGTATTCATAATTTCATTAAATGTTAATGGACTAAACACTCAAATTAAAAGGCAGAGATTGTTGGATTGAGGGAAAAAAATAAAGTCCACTTATGCTTTATTTACAAAGAATACATTTTCTCTATGAAAACACAGAGAGGTTAAAAAAAAAATAGGTGAGAAAAGACATGCCCAGGAAGGGGCTGACCACATAGACTAGTGATGTCTGCCTTGCCTGAAGCAGGAAGTATAGGTTTATATAGAGGACTGAAGCTTTAACAGAGAAGGAGGAAACTTGAGAAGAATGACACTTTGAGCAAGAGAATGCTGGTGCTGCTGTATGCTGAAACCATTTCTCCAGAGACTCGGCAAGTTTAGCAAACAATCAAGTATTATCTTTCCTTTTATGTGTTGTAGAGAACTGCCAATAAGTCGCCATGTTTAATGGTGTAGAATGGTGCGAGTTTTTATTTTTTATTCCACCTTTGCCAAAATGGCTCTTTATTTTATTTTCACCTACCATCTGGGCTGTGAGCAGTGGCAAACACATGACTTGGGTCCCAATTCCCTTCACCAGTTGGGGTTTGGTGATAAAGTTAGCCGACTGCCATCTTTTTTCCCTGATTCAGTATGTCCTATTTTCCTGCTGGCCCCATGACAGTGGCTGTTGCCAAAGCAAACAATGACAGAATATAAGAGAGAGAAATGAACTGTTGGCATATTTATTGCTCAAATTTTGCTGGTGAACTGAAGGGTGTAAAAACGAAAGAGATGCTGTTGTGGCTTTGTTTGTCATGCTTTGCTATGAGGCCGTTATTTGGTAAAAAGTAGGCTGTATGAGTAGTGAGTTATTTTCTACACATGCAGCACATATGCAATGTGTGCCTGGCTCTTCCAGATCTTTTGGAAAAAAAAAAAGGAACCCTGGAATGTTCCTTCTCTTCCTCTAACCCCCTGCTCTGACTCCTGCTCCTGTTTAACATCCCTTCAAAAGGCCCCTCAGCTGGGCAATTGCAGGGATGTAACTCCATTGACAAAATTCATGGTTCCAGTCCTGCATGTGAAACGAATTTCAGATAAACTGGAGATTGTCTACCACTGTGATACAGAGTTTGGCTGGACTGGGGAGAAACTCTCCGTGCTGGGTGGTTATTTTCCTGGGAGGGACTTTAATTAACCTGTCTTCTCTAAGCCTGCACACTGGAAAGGTTTTTGAAGGTGGCATTTCCCCCTGGCTGTTCAAAGGGAATGAAGGTGACAGTTGAGTTTATTCTCAGCATTGTTAATTTGGTTGATATTGGGACCTTTCCAAAGAAATTACTAAGCCTATCATAGAAAATGAAGGCTAACACATTTGAGAAGGATTCTGGAACATTTGGCTCTTGTACTGGCCTGCATAATGTCTGGCAAAAAAAAAAAAAAAAAAAAAAAGAAAAGAAAAGAAAAGAAAAGGATGAATTCATTATCTCAAAATAGTGGAAAATATTATAAATGGCAGTAAATGAAGTAAGTGGGAGTTTCCACTGTAATGTACAATTCTTTAAGCTAGCCACCCAGAAAGAACACAGCTTGGTTTTCTGGACGGGGAGTCTGAGCTGAAATTCAAGAGACTGTTCTTAGGCTCCGAGCGCTGTGGAATAAGGCATTCCTTTTGCTGCTGTGGAGCTCCTGGTTTATTGCCCAGCTGGGCGATGCATGTCTTGCAGCCTGTTGAAATAAACCCAAATGGAGTTCTCACCTCTTCAACTTAGATCTGACCTTAGGGTGTTCCTTTCCTGTCTGACTCAACCTCCAGGGGAAAAGAAAAAATAAAATAAGAAACCTCCTGTTTTGTGGGGAAATGGTCTCTCTTGCTCCTGGATGCCTCTCCCGTAGAACAAAAGCCATGGCTGTGTCTCCTTGTCAGTGGGATCCAGTGCTAAGCATGTCTGCTCAGGCCTGGGCTATGACGCTCTCGGCCGTGGACCCCGCCCTCATATCCTGGGGGCTGAACCTGGAGTTGACAGCTTTCCCACACAGGACCAGAAAGCCTCGTCCATCGTTGCCACCGCCGTCTCCCTCTCCTGCTCTAAAAGATCCACGAAGGGGATCCCCCACCTTTACTGGCTTATTGATACCACCTTCACCTAAATGAGTGAGTTACCCTCTGACCCAGAGTGGACGCAAGGGCCACCTGATGGATTCTCTTTTGTTCTTCAGGCTTGTAAAGTGGGTCATCTACAGCATCGCATCTTCTCTATCCTCTCTTCGAGTTTAGCGATTTTTGTGAAATATATAGAAGTAATTATAGGCTCTTGGTACCTGATGTTTGCTATGGGTTCCAGAAAATGGAGTAACTATGTCTATATTTGTATAAATTTAAAAATAAACTCATCTCAGTGTTTTATTTTCTATCTTTTATTCTGACTACAAACTGTCTTGTACCAAAAAAAAAAAAATAGCCCTGAAGTTTGGTTTGTAAACTCTTTTCAAAAATATATTTTTATTGATTTTAGAGAAGGGAGGGAAGGAGAGAGAGAGAGAGAAAGAGAGAGAGAGAGAGAGAGAGAGAGAGAGAGAGAGAGATCAATGATGAGAGAGAATCATTGATCATTGATCGGCTGCCTTCTGCATGCCCCACACTGGGGCATATGCCCTGACTGGGAATCAAACCATGACCTCCTGGTTCATAGGTCAACACTCAACCAATGAGCCATGCTGGTCGGGCTGGTCTGTGAATTCTTGCTGGTCCATAGAAATTAAGGGGTAGTGGTGCAAAATTAAATTCTATAGGTATTGTTGAGAACTCACTATGTGTAAATTTCAAAAGAAATATGAGTCACAGCTTCAGTCCTTAATAAGCATAAAATTTACTTACAAAGCAGAACAAACACATATGGAACACCTGGTATGTATTTCCTCCTATTTGATGTGCATGTATGCATATGTACATACACACATGCATGCACACAGATACACACATCTGTATGCATGCACACACATATGTGCATATACTCACATCTACACACATATAAATACTTATACATGTCTATAAAGCAAGTGTATATAATAATAAACACATTTAAATATATGTATAAATATATGTATAGTGCTTATGCATAGATACACACATACATACATTCATACATTTATATACACCTCCTTTTTTTACAGACATATGCACTCTCACACACTCTCACACACATATACATAGTTTCTCACATATATATGTGTGTGTATATATATATATATATATATATGCACAAATATATACTTTCACATGCATATACCCAGTCACAAACATATATAGATATATGCACAGGCACAGGCACGCATACACTCACACACATATATACTCACATACCTATACACACACAAATACACATTCATACACATATACATACAGAGATATACACACTGTTAAAATTGACTTTTTAATTTTGATCAATTAATTTAATAAGTAGAAACTGTAGACCTATATTAATTAATAATAGTAGTGTATCCTTATTTTAAACATTATTTTGATGTACATACTTCTAGTGTTTCACCATTACCATATTATATATATATCTTAAAGAGACTTTTATTCCCAATTTACTATGGGCTTTTTTTGTTCTGAGAAATTTGACAAATACCCCAAAATATGTTGAATAATGACACATATTTATATAACATCAACCAGAACTAAGGATTTGAAATATTTCACTCCATCCTAATTTAAATGAAAGAAATAACATGTTACAGAGAAAGTTTTCTTTGTTCTCTACTAACAGTTTATTTCCCATGTCCCAAACCCAGGGTAAAATGTGAACTTAGCACATATCTTTTTTACTCTATTTGAATACACTTACATACATATGTATGTCTCAATAATAATACATAATGTTTATTTTTTGGTTTGGAAATTGGACAAAAATGTCAAGATATGTGTCATCTGAAACTTGCTTTTTTTCAATTCAACATTTTGTGCAGAACTATAATTATGTGACTGAGTAGAGAGAGTTACATTATTTTAACAGTTGCAGCGTTCCAGTGTATGAATTTACCAAATGTGCACCTTGGATAAACCTGTCAGACACAGAACACTGGGCTGATGGACCCTGGGCCTGACTCAGTGCACCTGCACTTAGGATTCATCCCTCTCCTCACTGACCTACGATCAATGGCTATTATGCTGCTTAAAAATGCAGACCTTGAAACTGACAGCCTGGATTCAAATCCTAACTCCATGTCTCATTTTCCTTACCTGTGAAATGGGGATGATAATGATTACAACTTTATAGGGTTGCTATGAGGATTAAACCTAATATAAACACTCAAATATTTATAAACCACACATACACATATGTATACAGAAAGAATGAAAGGTAGAGAAAATACTTAAAGTAAGTCCTGGCACAAAGAATCTATATAATAAAAGCCTAAGTGACCTTTACGACCAGAAAGACCGGTCGACCAGTTGCTATGATGTGCACTGACCACCAGGGGAAGGCGCTCAACACAGGAGCTGCCCCCTGGTGGTCCCCAGCAGGCCAACCTTCCGCAGTTCCTACACCTGGCCAGCAGGCCCTGATTGCTGGCCAGGCCTAGGGTACCCCACCCATGCATGAATTTGTGCACCAGGCCTCTAGTGTACCATATAAATCTGTAGAAATGTTAGCTACTCTCACTGCTATTGTTGCTTTATCTCAGGTAGTGTTTAGTACTAAATTGCCGGGGTCCAACCCCAGCAGGTCCAGGGGTCCCCAAAGGTGTAGACGGAGTCGGCGAAGAAGGAATGACACGGAGACAGCGTTCAGTTGATCAGCAGCCTAGCCAGGATCTCTAGCCCGGATCTCCAGAGAGGTTCTGCTTCGGATCTCCAGCGAGGTTCTGTAGCCATGTTCCCTCGCTAGGTTCTCCAGCCAGGTTCTGTCCAGGCTCTCCAGTCAGGTTCAGTGTCCAGGTTCCAGTCAGGTTCTCCTGCCAATCTCTGTAGTCAGGTTCAGTCCAGGATCCCTTGCCATGTTCTCCCGCTAGGCTCTGTCTCTAGGCTCTGAGGCCAGTCCCTCTCCAGGATCCTCCGGCATGCTCTCTCCAGCGAAGTTCTTCTGTCTCTAGTTCTGTGTTCTAAATTCTGTGTTCTGAGTTCTGAGTGTTTCTGTCTTGTTACAACTGTATTTATACCAGTTGATTCAATCCTATCAATCTCTATTACAAAGGTTAGGGCGTTTCTTATCTCCATTCCAGGGAGAAAAGATTATGTAGTTTAAGCATGATTGTTCGTAGTTAAAGGGATTAATTACCCGCCTGGCACTTAGTTGAGGGGTTTTATTCCCTCCCTAACTTCAGGGGAAAATCCCTACCTGGGGATTCAACCTTTCTCGGAGAGGTGACCTTGGTTAAAACACAGCGCCAAGAAGGTGAGCAAACATATTAAGAACCGTATGCCATATATGCCAGGTCCCTTGAAACAGCAAGGATGGACCGGCTCCCGGCACTAAATCTCCTAAATTATGTGTATATTTTACACTTATAGAACATCTCAATTTGGATGCTAAATTGCCATTTATAGTTGAAAGACTTATGATGAAAAAGTAGGTTTACATGCTTAAATTGTTCTGGAATGAGCCTGACTGTCTACACCTTGTTCTTCATGTGCACCTGTTAACCAATTGCTGCTTTGGTTCAATTGGCACTCTGCTTACTTTACCCATGGCTCTGCTGACCAAGACTTGCTGTCTTTTTAAAAATGTTCCTTTATTTTTCTTTGCATTCTATTTGATTCCAGATAGCATTACAGCTTCTATTCTATCATCTATCTATCTATTATCTATCTATCTATCTATCTATCTATCTATCTATCTATCATCTATCATTTTTACCCATCTTTCCCCATGCCCTTTGTCAACCACTGGCTTGTTCTCTGTATCTGTTGGTCTGTTTCTTTTTCTTTATTCATTTTTTTATATACAACATATGAGTAAAATCATTCAGTATTTGTTTTTTTCTTATTTTCTTTTGATTTATTTCACTTAGCATTATTCCTCTCAAGTTTCATCCATGTTGTCGCAAATGTCAACATTTCATTCTTTTTTATTGCTGAGTAATATCCATAAATATATAAGTGAGAGGTAGAGAAAATACTTAAAGTGATTCCTGGCACAAAGTATATACCATATAAACCTGTGTAAATCTTAGCTACTGTCACTGCTACTGCTTCTCTATACATGAAAGAGAGACTTCAGCCACGGCTTATAATAGTTCACTGTCTTAAATTTGGGCATATGATGAAGATCCTAGGCTATGTTTGAAAACAGGGCCACTGAAATCATCACTGAAATGTGGATTTATGCCCTGGACCTTTTGCATTGCTCTCCTCCTCCTACCTCAGGGACAAACACATCATCCAGTTTCCCCATAACAGTTTAGTAGCTTAAACTGGTTCTGGGTGTCTTTACATAAATCCTAAATGTCTTGTCAGACTGTTAAAAATCCAAACAAATACAATAGCCTCCTTTAAAAATATTAGGTGAATAAAATGCCCCTGCCCCCAGTCAAATGCAAATGCTGTTTGACCGGGGTCTTTAATTCTTCTTCATCGCTCATCTTTATGTTCCCTGCAGTGCCTGCTTACAGAAAGTGGTCAGTTTATATTTGGTTAATGACTGCCTCTGTTTCCTACTTCCCATAAAACCTCTCTTTCAGAGGAGACTTGAACTAATTGCTCCTTTACCCATTTCATCCAGGCCACAGACAAAACCACAACTCATTTGGTGGCTGAAGTTTACTGAAAGCTTCCTTTCCTCTTGATGCAGTCAGTTTATTTAATCACATGGCAGGGTTGGCCTGAGGGTAACAATGGGCAAGAGTTGTTGGAACAGTGACTGCGTATGGTTGGGGGATGAGGGCCTTGCCTTCAAGATTTAGCATGCTGAGGCCCAGGAAATTGAATCTTTAAATTTATAGATTTGCAATGAGTGCAGTCAAAATGGGAGTATTGGCTTGTTTTGAGCATGATGGGAAAAAAACAATTTAAGTATTTTGGATGCCTACTGATGGCTGAGAAAGAGAATAAGAATTTGTGTAGTTTTACGGGGTGAAAATCAGAGCAATGCTCATGGCCTTTGATGCACATTTTATAAGCAAAGCAAGGTGGTAGCTTGAATTGGCAAGGGATGTTTTCATTTATTCATTCATCAGTCATCTTCTAGGTTAGCATTCATTGAATGATTAACATGTATCAGACACTATTCTAAGTACTTTACTTGCATTAAATCCAACCAATAACCTATTACTCTAGCACTATTAGAAGTTACCTTGCTCAAGCTTACATAGTTAGTAAATGGTGGAGTCAGAACTTGAGCCAGGATGTCTGACTCCAGAATCTTTTGACTTTACCACTAGATAGGTGACAGACTGGGTCCCTGCTCTGACAGACTTTATATTATAGTAAGTGAGACAACCAATAAACATATAAGTAAACATTAAATAGGAAATATTTCAGAGAATAAAAATGAATGTTAGAGAATAATAAGATTAACTAAGTGAGAAGGCAGGGTGTCTGCTTCAGCTTAATGGCCAGGCATGGCCACTCAGACCAAGTGACACTTGAACTGAGGTGCCAGTGATGACAAGAAGCTAGACACTGAAGATCTGGAAGGAGACTGTTTCAGGCAGTAGCAATATCTAAAACAAGTTCTTAAGGTGGGTCCAGTAAAACTGGTGATGCCCTGCCTACATTGCCTTCCCTGGGCCAATGTACAAATTCTGTAGCTGCTATAAATGTTGGCTGCTTTCTGCTCACAACTGCAGTTGCCCTCAGCTGAAGGAGAATGGCTGACATTATGTCCACCCCTGTGGGTTGACCACAGCCAATGGTTGATTGATAGTGTGGTACAAGATGCTGGCCCCTTGCCTCATGCGGAGTCATGGGATCATCAAAGTTAGCCTCCAGTGGAGACCACATCTTTGCTTGGCTTTTCCCCATTTCCTGTTCGGCTTCCCTTACTCTTTTCCAGTTTGGTTCTGAGATCCTTCCCCCAATTAACCACATGCACAAGAATCTCCATCAAAGGCTCTGCTTCTAGGAAACCCAATCTAAGACAATGGGAAAGAGCCTGGTGTCATGGAAGGACAGCAAGGGAGGCTGGTAATGGCTGAAGCACAGGGAGCAAGAGTGTGAGGGTGTGAAGGTACATATGGAGGAAGGGGACAGCTGAAGGAAACTTATGCAGAATAGATGAAAAGCTTAGATTTCACTTAAAGGACAATGGGAAGCCTTTGGAAAGTAATTTAGGTATCCCAGTGCTCTCCAGTTGTGGTGTGGAAAATGAGCTATGGGGAAGATGAGGCAGAAAACCTTCTTGACCAAAAATTGTAATATCACAGCTAAGAAATAATAGTGTCTTGCATTAAAAAAAAAAAAAAGGTGGTGAAACAGGTGAGCAGGGGCTGGATTTGGGAGAATATTCTAGAAGTAGAGTAAGTACTTCCTGTTAAATTGGATATGGCAGAGTAAAGAAATCTAGGTTGGAGAAGTCAGGCAAATGGCTAAGAGTGGTAGGAATAGTACTTGCTTTATCGTATGCCTTGGAAATTTCTCAAATGGGTTGTCAACATCTAATTCCACCTTCCTCATTGGAGGAAGCTAATATAGTTTTGAATTAAATGATACAAAATTGTAATTAGGGGAATGTTACAAAATCATTTAATTGTGTTTCTCTCCATGAAGGCTTCTCAATAATTGTTCATATTTAAGGGTGTTCGCTCCTCCTTGCTCTTTCTATTTCTTTACCACCTCTGGCATGGCTTTGATCAGATAACTCCTTTTAAGCTGGGAAAAGGCAATTCCATGGCTCCCGGCTTTTTTTCTGGGCAGGCAACTTTGTACATGGCTTACTGCCATAGCAATGCCTTGATTAAGCAAAGGCCAAAGAGCCATGCACCATCAGGGAGGGCAGAACTCCATTCCCCGCTTGCTCTCAATTCCAAGCGGATGTGAGTGGGAAAGAAAACGTGGAGTGACTGTTTGTGTGAGAGTGATTACCTTTCCCTTCAGAGAGCCTCTTGGAATATGGAATAGATTAAGATACTCGGAAGCTGTGAATGCCTCAGATCATGCCCAGAGGGGTGGTGATCATCCCAAGGGCTCAGGCCTCCCTGATTTCAGGGTGAGGCATGGAATTAGCAAGAGGCCCTGGATGGGGAATCTAGGCTCCTCATGGAGGAAGAGAGCTTTTCTTTATTCTTCTTTGTTCACAAGAGAGATCCTCCCCCCGCCTCTCTCCCCCCCCCCCCCCCCCCCCCGCCGCCTCCCCTCCCCCCAGGGGGAGGTGGGACTCATTCATAGCCAACAACCGATTAACTCTTTTTAACTTTCCTTACTCAGGGAGGGCAATGTTAGAGTCAGTGTCTTCCAGGGGAGGATCCCTCACAGAGGACTTTGGGAGCTGGGATGCCATGACTGGGAAAGAAGATCCAGGCACTCACACTAAAAAGAAAAGTGAGTCTTGATCACAGACAGATGCTTAACAAACCCACAAATAATTGAAAGGAGAGAGTCCACATGCGCTTTTTAATTGATGGAAGTAAAGCATTTAGAGTGTGAACAATAAGTGGAAAAGAGGTCACAGCTTTTCTTAATCCACTATGCCCAAGCCAGACACCCCCGTCACTTCCTGCTTCATGCAATGCTATTGTGCCTTGACTTGCAGCCAAAATAAGTACTTAATTTTCTATCGCTAGGTGTACAAGCAATGTTTGTCTAATTTTGGGTGATGTCTGTCTCTGTTATCAGGGCCTCGCACAGTGTAAACTTTAGGAGGACAAGAGGCAACATTCAGTGCCAAGCACAGAAGTAGGTGCAACTTGGCTGCTTTGGGTCAGTCAGGCCCCGGCTTTGTCCCCTCTCTCAAATTATTGCCCCAGCCCGGTAAAATCATCTGTTGCTTTTGCCTGTAGGCCTGTTTTGCCTTAGACCAGTGGTCGGCAAACTCATTAGTCAACAGAGCCAAATATCAACAGTACAACGATTGAAATTTCTTTTGAGAGCCAAATTTTTTAAACTTAAACTATATAGGTAGGTAATTGTTATTATCTTAATTAGGGTACTCCTAAGGCTTAGGAAGAGCCACACTCAAGGGGGCCAAAGAGCCGCATGTGGCTCGCGAGCCGCAGTTTGCCGACCACGGCTAGACTGATGCCAGTTCCTGCTCCCAGCAAGAATCACATAAGAAGCTTCCTAAAAGCTGTGCAAAGTTGTTCCTTGTGTCACACTGACTCTGCGTTAGCTAAGTAGAGCTTGAGGAGTCAGTGGGCCACACTTAGAAGGATGTCAGGCAGGTGGCTGGGTGTTTGCAGGTGTTAGATGTGTTCTGACATTTCAGAGTGAGTCCAAAGTAGTGATACACTTTTGGGAAACACACTGTGAGGATGGGAGCCAATGAGCAGCTTCCTGGGATAAAGACAGTACCATGAGCAGAAAATAGGCCAAGACTGGTATTTTGGGGAATATCCTCTATTAAGAGATGGACAATGAATAGCAGGGGAAACCCCAAAGGACACTTGAAATGAGCAGTAGGAAAAGTTGGAAGGAGACCAACATCACAGAAACCAAGGAAGACAAGCGTTCGTGCTGGGAGGTGAGAGTGCTGCTGGAAATGCAAGCAAGAGGGGCAGCGAACCCAGGCCTTTGATTTTGTTTGGCTTTTGTGAAAACAGTTTCAAAAGACCGGAGAGAGGAAGAGCCAAGATCCATGAGACGGAGGAATAAGTCTCCCATTTATTCGGTGTCTCTAAACTTCAGGCTGGATGGCAGACAACATCTTATTTTATTGAGGGAAAAAGAGAGAACAGGAAGCAGCAGACTTGGAGGGAGATTGGTACGACAAGGAAGGAGAGGAGTAGATCAAGAGGGGGTGTTATTGTCTATTTCCTTTTTGGATGGGAAGATTTGAGCTCATGTTTAGGAATTGAACAAGTAGCTGGTGAGGAAAAGGAAAACAGAGACCATAGTCATGAGAGGGAGGGTCCAGCATCATAGGAGGCAGGTGAAGGGGTTAACCTGCCCATGTGGCAGAGACAGTTTCTTCCAAGATGGGCGGGAAGGAAGAAAGTTTCAGTGAGGATCCAAAGAAAACTTAAAGAGCTGGGAGGAAACTTGTGGGAGTTCTCATCAGATGTTCTCAATTTTCCCAGGGAAGTAGGTGGAGAGGTCATCTTTGAGAGTGAAGGGGCAGGGGAGGAAATAGACCTGGAGGAGAATGAAGGAAAGGGGGAAGGTTGTGGTGGTGAATTCCATGACAGGAAGTACTCTGTGGGTGATGAAAAGGGTTGCAGCCAGGCACTGAGCCCAGCTACTAAGGTCCCCCTTCTCTGTTTACTCAGCCCCAACCCCCTTTGGCTCTAGTGCTGACAAGAACCGGGAGAGTCTTTACATGCTCAGAGATTTATTGAAAGAAGAGGAGATAGTAAAGGGAAAATACCCTCTGAATTGCTTCTAAGTAGCCAGGGAAGACTTTACAGAGGAGAAGAGAGTTTAGAAGGGCTTGATCTGAGAACACAGAGAAAGTTTGCACAATAGTAAGGGATCCGATGGGCCTCTCTGGAAACATATCTTTAAGCTTTTTGGGAGAAAGTAGAGAAGCAATTATTCAGTGGATTACCCGAATTCCTCTTTTAACATCATTGTATCACTGCCAGAAGTTGATTTGTAACACAGTTCAGCCACTTTACCACATCTTACCTCTTAGAAAGGATGGACTGGGGATTTTTCAGGTTACATGTATTTTTCAACCATCAGCATTAATACTGATAGATTATTTTCTTAGCTGTAAGTGTAGGTATAATGCTGTATCCAAGCCAGGGAGGAACATTTTATTTGAAGTTTTACTTTCTTAACCATCATCTTGACCTTCAATTATCGAGACTTCCTTATTTTTCCCCAGTTTTGGTGGAGAATATCTCAGTCTGGAAATCCAACTGACATAACTCCCTCCAATTACACTCTGAAAACAGTAATCTCCATAGATATTTGAGTGTGGTCTGTGCCTCTCAGTTTATCAACTTGAATCTACTGCAGAGAAGGCTCAAGGCAGAGTGTTTTAAAATCACAAGCTATGTTTGGTTTGCTGATAACTGAGCTGAAACAATCAGGACTGGCTATATAATTTGCAGGTCCCGGAGCAAAATGAAAATGTGGGGTCCTTGTTCAAAAATTATTAACAATTTCAAAATGATAATAACAGAGCCTTGAACCAAGTGTGGGGCCCTTCTAAGCACAAGCCCTGTGCAACTGCCTGAGTCACATGCTCATGATGCTGGTCCTGGAAATAACCCAAGGGCAGTCACACAAGTTGCAGAAACCTCACCAACTTTCCCCCTCCCCTGCCTCTCACAACTGAGCTTTAGTGTTGGATACTTGCTCTAAACTCTGAGCCAGGTTCTCCGTTATCTCTCTCTCCTTTTGGAAAAGTAAAATCAGCCCAACACATTACTCTTATGATCTTCTGCCCTGTGACCACCCCAGGAGTCTGGACAAGGAGGTTATAATGGGATGGTGCGGTGGACAGAGCAACACAGGGGTCAACCTGGGAGTCATGCCCCGGTATAGAATCACATGTTGGCTTCTAAGTAATTTTCAATTCTTGCCCAGAAGTAATATCTTAATGGGCAGCCAAAGCAGTAGTTCAAGTTAGGACAGCCTTGTGAGGGTGGGTGTGGTGAGCCCCTTTGCCATTGGGTATAGGCTTCCAACTGAAAGTAGATATATGTCCATTTTGTGACCTTATTTACAATAGGAACACTTTTTCTTTCCCAGTTTTCTGATGGAGAGAATTCTAACCCCTGACTATGAAGGTTTGGTTTCAATAATTAACAGCTTGACAAATCTCATCTAACTTAAAAGGTTTGGTAAAATATATTTTGCAAATAAAGTTATTTAAAATAAAAAAAAAGGTTTGGGAGTAGGGGAAAAATTATTCATACAGGTGGCTTGGACCTGAGTCTTGGCCTCTCACCTTCCTCCATGAACAACATGATCTTCAGCAACTGCTCCAGGTTCTCCACAAACTACTGGACCCTGGGCTCCATGTAGTTACCCAGCCATTGGACCAGCCAGCCAGCAGCATGGCCATCAACTATGCAGATGCCAGGGGCTCAGCTTTCAGATCTCTGTGTCCCACTTCACCAGCACGTAGAGTGGCCTGGCTTCAGAGATGGCTGGGGGTCCAGCAGGCATAGAGTGGATCCAAAATGAAGAGATTATGCAATGCCTGAATGACTATCTGGCCTCCTACCTAAGATGGTGAGAAGCCTGGAGACTGATAACTGGAGACTGGACAATAAAATCTGGGAACACCTGGAGAAGAAGCGACCCCAGGTCAGAGATTAGGGACATTACTTCAAGACCATTGAAGATCTGAGGGCTCAGATATTTGTAAGTTTTGTGAGACATGCTCACATGGTTCTGCAGATTGATAATGCCTGTCTTGCTGCTGATGACTTCAGAGTCAAATATGAGAAGGAGCTGGCCATGTGCTGGTCTATGGAGGGTGACATCAATGGGCTCTGAAAGGTCACTAATGACACCAATATCACTAGACTGCCACTGGAGACAGAGATCGAGGCTCTTCCAAAACCTATGGGACACAATGAAAGCAGTCCTGAGAGGGAAGTTTATAGCTCTACAGGCCTATCTCAAAAAACAAGAAAAAATGGTAGTAAATCATCTAACTCTACAACTCAAAGAATTAGAAAGAGAGCAACAAGAAAACCCCAGAGTGAGCAGAAGGAAGGAGATAATAAAGATTAGAGCAGAAATAAATGACATAGAGACCAAAAAAACAGTACAGAAAATCAATGAAACCAAGAGCTGGTTCTTTGAAAGGATAAACAAGATTGACAAACCTCTAGCCAGACTCACCAAGAAGCAGAGAGAGAGGACCCAAATAAATAAAATCAGAAACGATAGAGGTGAAATAACAACAGACCCCACAGAAATACAAATGATTGTTAAAAAATACTATGGACAGCTCTACTCCAACAAACTAGACAACCTGGAGGAAATGGACAAATTCCTAGAAAAATACAACATTCCAAAACTCAATCAGGAAGAATCTAAAAATCTCAACAGGCCAATAACCATGGAAGAAATTGAAGCAGTCATCAAAAAGCTTCCATCAAACAAAAGCCCAGGACCAGACGGCTTCACAGGGGAGTTTTACCAAACATTCAAGGAAGAACTAAAACCTATCCTCCTCAGACTACTACAAAAAATTCAAGAGGAAGGAACACTTCCAAGCTCATTCTATGAAGCCAGCATTACCCTAATACCAAAACCAGGTAAAGACAACACAATGAAAGAGAATTACAGGCCAATATCCCTCATGAACATAGATGCCAAAATCCTCAACAAAATCTTAGCAAATCGGATCCAGCAGTACATCAGAAAGATCATACACCATGACCAAGTAGGATTTATCCCAGGGATGCAAGAATGGTACAATATCCGCAAATCAATAAACGTGATACATCACATAAACAAATTGAAAGAAAAAAAAACCACATGGTCATATCAATTGATGCAGAAAAAGCATTTGACAAAATTCAACACCCATTTTTGATAAAAACTCTCAGCAAGGTGGGAGTAGAAGGATCATACCTCAACATAATAAAAGCCATATATGACAGGCCCACAGCCAACATCATACTCAATGGACAAAAACTAACACCATTTCCCCTAAGAATAGGAACAAGACAGGGATGCCCCCTCTCACCACTCCTATTCAACATAGTACTGGAAGTGTTAGCCATTGCAATTCGGCAAGAAGAAGAAATAAAAGGCATCCAAATTGGAAAAGAGGAAGTAAAACTGTCCTTATTTGCAGACGACATGATATTATACATACAAAACCCTAGAGATTCCATCAAAAAGCTACTAGACTTAATACATGAATTTGGCAATGTAGCAGGATACAAAATTAACCCCAAGAAATCTGAGGCATTTCTATACACCAATAGTGAACTTTCAGAAAGAGAGATTATAAAAACAATCCCGTTTACCATTGCACCAAAAAAATTAAGCTACCTAGGAATAAACTTAACTAAAGAGGTAAAAGACCTCTACTCAGAAAACTACAGGACGTTGAAAAAAGATATAGAGGAAGACATAAACAGATGGAAGAACATACCGTGTTCATGGATTGGTAGAATCAACATCATTAAAATGTCCATACTACCCAAAGCAATCTATAAATTCAACGCACTTCCCATTAAAATACCAATGGCATACTTCAGAGATCTAGAACGAACTCTCAAAAAATTCATCTGGAATAAAAAAAGACCCCGAATAGCTGCAGCAATCCTGAAAAAGAACAAAGTAGGTGGGATCTCAATACCAGATATCAAGTTGTATTACAAAGCCACTGTTCTCAAAACTGCCTGGTACTGGCACAAGAATAGGCATATAGATCAATGGAATAGAATAGAGAGCCCAGAAATCGGCCCGAACCAATATGCTCAATTAATATTTGACAAAGGAGGCAAGAACATAGAATGGAGCCAAGATAGTCTCTTCAATAAATGGTGTTGGGAAAATTGGACAGATATATGCAAGAAAATGAAACTAGACCACCAACTTACACCATACACAAAAATAAACTCAAAATGGATAAAGGACTTAAATGTACGACAGGAAACCATAAAAATTCTAGAAGAATCCAAAGGCAACAAAATCTCAGACATATGCCGAAGCAATTTCTTCACTGATACAGCTCCTAGGGCACTTGAAACTAAAGAAAAAATGAACAAATGGGACTACATCAAAATAAAAAGCTTCTGCACAGCAAAAGAAACCATCAACAAAACAACGAGAAAACCCACTGTGTGGGAAAACATATTTGCCAATGTCATATCTGATAAGGGCCTAATCTCCAAAATTTATAGGGAACTCATACAACTTAACAAAAGGAAGATAAACAATCCAATCAAAAAATGGGCAAAGGACCTAAATAGACACCTTTCAAAAGAGGACATTCAGAAAGCCAAGAGACATATGAAAACATGCTCAAAGTCACTAATCATCCGAGAGATGCAAATCAAAACAGCAATGAGGTACCATCTCACACCGGTCAGACTGGCTATCATCAACAAATCAACAAACGACAAGTGCTGGAGAGGATGTGGAGAAAAAGGAACACTTGTGCACTGCTGGTGGGAATGCAGACTGGTGCAGCCACTATGGAAGACAGTATGGAGTTTCCTTAAAAAACTGAAAATGGAACTCCCATTTGACCCTGTGATCCCACTTCTAGGAATATATCCCAAGAAACCAGAAACACCAATCAGAAAGGATATATGCACCCCTATGTTCATAGCAGCACAATTCACCATAGCTAAGATCTGGAAACAGCCTAAGTGCCCATCAGTAGATGAATGGATTAGAAAACTGTGGTACATCTACATGATGGAATACTATGCTGCTCTAAAAAGGAAGGAACTCTTACCATTTGCAACATCATGGATGGAACTGGAGAGCATTATGCTAAGTGAAATAAGCCAGTCAATAAAGGAAAAATACCACATGATCTCACTCATTCATGGACAATAGAGACCATTATAAACTTTTGAACAATAATAGATACAGAGGCAGAGCTGCCTCAAACAGATTGTCAAACTGCAGCGGGAAGGCCGGGGAGGGTTGGGGGGCAGGAAGTAGGGGGGTAAGAGATTAACTAAAGGACTTGTATGCATGCATATAAGCATAACCAATGGACATAAGACACTGGGGGATAGGGGAGGCTAGGGGACTGTCTAGGGCGGGGGGATAAAATGGATACATATGTAATACCCTTTGTAATACTTTAAGCAATAAAAAAATAAATAAAAAAAATAAAATTCTTTTTAAAAAGAAAAAAAAAAAAAGGGCTGCTCTTCATGAAGAAGAACCATGAGGAGGAAGTACATGGTCTACAAAATCAGATTGCCAACTCTGGGTTGACTGTGGAGTTGGATGCTTCCAAATATCAGGACTTCAGCATGATCATGGTGGACATCTGTGCCCAGTAGAAGAACTGAGAGGAGCTAGACAAATACTGGTCCCAGCAGATTGAGGGGAACACCACAGTGGTCACCTTACAGATTGCTGAGATGTATGGTCTAGTCCTTGGAGATTGATTTAGACTCCATGAGAAATTTGAAGGCCAGTTTGGAGAACATACTGATGGAGGTGGAGATGTGCTATGCCACATAGATGAAACAACTCAATGGGATCCTGCTGTACCTTCCGTCAGAGCTGGTCCAGACCTGGGCAGAGTGGCAGCACCAGGCCTAGTAGTAGAGGCCCTGCTGAACATCAAGGTCAAATTGGAGGCCGAGATTTTCACCTATTTCAATCTGCTGGAAGAAGGGAGGACCTCTATCTTAGTGACACCCTGGACAACAGAAATTTCCTGCAATCCATCCAGAAGACCACCACCTGCAGAGTTGTGGACAGGAAGTGATATCTGAGGTCAATGACACCAAAGTTCTGAAGCGTTAAGGCAGCAGTAGTGGGGCATCCTTTGGCGAGCAGGTGGCCAATAATAAGTTCAGAGATCAATGAAAAACTAACAAATAATTTTCCATCCATTAAAGAAGTTTTGTAGCTGCTGGGGAAAACCTACCGAAGAACCTATCAGAGGACAGTGAAGTTGCAGGAATTTGAAATTCAAACAACCCCATGGGTTAGAAACCCTGAATGTGCTAAAAATTAGATGCAAACAACTGCACAAGTTCAGAATAAAAAGTAGGTCAGAGATCAAACAGAGAAATGAGCATTGGTGGGGAGAACCAATGCAATCCATAGAGAGCGTAACAGAAAGTTCAGGCAAATAGCATGTGGGAGAGTAGTGGGAACTGGGAGGGTGGGACAAGGAGGACAGAGCCAAAGGGCCAGCCATAAAAATACTTTGGTTACCAGGATAACTTGTTCAACATGTTCTCCTGTTTCCTCTAAGGTATGTGACTGTTGGCTGAAGTGGGCATGATGAAAGGTGGAGCAAGAGGAAGTTCAACAGAAAAGAGTGTAAAAACACAGACGTATGCAGTCCTCTAGTTCTGAAGAGGAAATCTTTGCATTTTCTATTTTTGGACTGATAAATAAACTCTTCCAGGGCAAAGATCACTTATTCTATTTTTGTCCTTCTAGTCTATAGCATAGGACACCATTCTCATGCCCTCTTTCCCCCACTCTTGTTTTATTACTGAGACAAAATTTGTATATAATAAAATTCACAGATTTGATGACTAAGCTTGAGGAATTGCGATATATGTATATTGCATATGTAACCACCACCTGGATCAAGATGGAGACCTTTTCTATTACTCCAGTAAGTTTGTTTGGACTCCATTCATAGTCAATGCCTATTTGTCTTTCCTTACTCATGTAAATGGAATCAAAGAGCATGCAGTTTGAATGTCTGGTTTATCCTGCTCGTCATTATGCTGGAAGATTCATCCTTGTTATTGGGGATAGCAGCAGTTCATTCTTTTGCATTGCTGAGTAGTATTCCATTGTAGGCCTGTACCATGATTAGTTTATTCATTCTCCTCCTTAGGCATTTGGGTTGTTCCCATGTTCGGGGTATATGAATAAATCTACTATGAACTGTCTTTTTTTGTTGTTGTTGATATATACTCTCATGTCTCTTAATGTCTTCCTTTTTGAAATATTTTTATTCTTTTGTCATCCAGGGTGTGACTGTTTATTTATCTTCTTCCTATTTCCCTGACTTATCTTACTTTATGTCCTCTGCTGTTTTTTTCCTTATTTCCTCAACTTCTAAATGTTGGGCTCTCCCACCCAACCAGTTCAGACCTTGGCCTTCTTCTCTATCTAGATCCACATTCTGTGTTATCTTCTTCAGTATTGTGGCTTCAAATACCACCTTCTCATAATGCCCATATTTACAACTTTTGCCCAGATCTCTCACTTAAACCCAAAATTGATATATTTAAATGTCTTTCAACATCCATAGTTGGATATTTAACAGGTATCTCAAACTTTAGAAGACAGACATTGGCCTTCTAACCTAACCCTCACAATATGATGTACCTCTGGCTTTCCCCATCTCAGTTGTGGCAACAACATCCTTCTAGGGGCTAAAGTGAAAAAACTTGGAACAATCATCAGCTCATCTCTTTTTCTCTAACCTCCCATTCAATTCACCAGCAAATACTGTGGAAGCTACCTTCAAATTATACCTTATATCATTTCATCACATCCATCACCCCAAGACTGATGCTTCCACTTTTGTCCTCCCTAGAATCTCTCCTTCACGAAGAATCCAGAATAATCCCCTTTAGAAGCAGAAGCCAAATCAGGTCATTTATCTGCTCAGAATCCTCCAATGACATCTCATCTTACTCAGAGTCAAAGTCAAGTCCTTTACTATGGCTTATAAGGCCCTGAGTGAATTCCTTGTCTATCTATGCCTTCTCTTCATAGTCTTTCCCCCTTGCCCTCACTGCTCTAGACATGCTGGTTTTCTTGACATTCTGTGACCAAGCCAAATACGTTTCCAGGAACTTTGCCCTTGCTGCTTGCTCTCTCTGTAATGGTATCCCCAGATACCTGCACAGCTTACTCCTTTCCCATCTGCAGGTGTCTACCAGAGAGCATAATGGAGAATTCGTCTGAGCACCTTCTTTAATGCACTAACTCATCCTCACTCCATGCCATGGGGAAGGATGTACCATATGTTGATGTCTCTTACAGAGACTTCCTTAAGAATTACCCTTTCTCTGTAAAAACAAGCATTTTAAAGAAACAAGTGTTTCTCTCAAATTAGGTAATAATGTCAAGGAGAGTACATTTATGTTTTTTCTTCACTGTGCTCAGCCCAGGGATGTTAATATGTTTGATAAGTAGGGTTTGGTGAATCATACAAAAAATGAATAAATTAAAGCATCTGTAGAGAAGTAGTGATGTTACTGAAGGGACTGGTTTTTAGCAGTTACATGTCATGTAATCTTGAGCTAGTAGCCCTTTCTGAGGCTTATTTTTTGCATCTTTAAAGCCAGGGTAGTAATTCTTTTATATTTGCCTCAAGGTGAATTCAGCATGATTATTTAAAACAGACTGACTTTTGAGGTTACAGGTATCTTTTTGGAGAGCATTAATTTGGATGCTACATAAAAACATATATAAACTGTAAGATGCAGTACAAAATATAATATTAAAGTATTAAGGTATTGAGGAATTGTAATCCTGGACATTTCTATCTGTGGATGTCTCTATTTACACAAGTTTCTCCTCAGTCATTCCAATGGTGTATGTCTGAAGGCAATGTGATTATTATGTGAAGTCTCCAGCCTTCTGGAACCTTCTGTTACATGCCTCTGGTCTTCACAAAGCGATCATTAACTTCCAGGTGGCCTCCCGTTCTGACTCGGGCAATGGGCCAATTCCTTGATTCTATCTCACAATGTAACTTCCAAAGTAAATGTCTATTAAGCCTTTGTGTAAACATTCCAGGCCCGTAGCAAAGTCAACTGAACATAAATCACCCAACGAAAGGGCTGTAGGAAAATGAACGTGTAAGTTTGAAAAATGAAATAATACAGCACAGTTTGGTTGTGGATCTCTGGCCTCAGTTACCTCAACTAAGACTTTTTCTGGTCTATATCAGAGATCATCCACAGAGGTGGTGGTTTGCAGTCACTCTAGTAGCTCTGCCCAAATATAGAGAAAATAAGCTTCCCATGCAAAAAGATGCAAAGATGCCTATTTACAAATGGGCTTAGCCATCTTCTAAATAAAAACCACATTCTACCATCTCCTCATCACCAACTGTATCTTGTTCCTGTTTCAAAGGTTTGGCTGGAAATCAAAGAGAGTGGTTTGATAAGTTTTGTTGTTTCCCTTTGGTATTCTGTCTTTATTTAGAAATGGATGGTGCATGAAAGTTCTAGCTTTTATAAGTTGATTTTGGATTTTTTTTCCCTTTGGAAGGAAGGGTGAAAAGATGAAATAAAAGCCCTGCTGGAGAAGTGAATGGAGTGAAGGGCAGGTATTTGACAAAATTAAGGAACTTGGTTTGATCCCTGCCTGAGCGGCTTAGGTGTGCATTATGTCTCTCAAGTGTTAGCTTATCAACTTGACTTTTTCCAAAAATAGTTGCTCCAAACTTGACTTTTTCCAAATACATGACCCAGGAAGCATATGTGTGGAGCTACTCCTATGCAGAGGACTCAGTCAACCTTTTTGCAGATAGACATTTTCAAATAGGTTCTCACATTTTCAGAGTAGAACACTTTAGCTAAGAAAATCCTTTCCCTTCCATATACCTAGCAGGGCCTAAAAAAATTCCTTTTATGCCCTAGCCAGTTTGGCTAAGTGGATAGAGCATTGGCCCAGGTTCAATTCTGGTCAAGGGCACATGTTTCGGTTGCAGACTCAATCCCTGGCCCTAGTTGGGGCATGTGTGGGAGGCAACCCAATCAATGTGTCTCTCTCACATTGATGTTTCTCTCTCTCTGTCTCTCCCCCTCCATTCCCCTCTCTCTAAAAATCAATGGAAAAATATCATCAGGTGATGATTAACAACAACAAGCAAATGCAGTGTACTTTATTGATCAAAATATGTTGTCAATATTATTCTTTTTTTCTACCTGTTGGAAACCAATGTAGAAGAACAAAAACTCACCCGAAGAGATTTTGATGGTATGTTAGGCTGTCATAATTTAAATATATATATATATATTTTATTGATTTTTACAGAGAGGAAAGGAGAGGGATAGAGAGTTAGAAACATCAATCAGCTGCCTCCTGCACACCCCCTAACTGGGGATGTGCCCACAACCAAGGTATATGTCCTTGACCAGAATTGAGCCTGGGACCCTTGAGTCTGCAGGCCGACGCTCTATCCACTGAGCCAAACCAGTTAGGGCAAGGGTGTCATAATTTGACAAGCTTTGGAACAAGTGACTAGGAAACATCACACAGTGTCCTTCTCCAGAAGGTAACTCAGGATATGTTCTCCTTGGTTGGGCTCCTTTGGCTTTGGTTCTGTCTGAATGCATAAGATGAACAAGGACCTCAAAGACTTTCACTGTGTTCCTGAGTCACAGATGTCATTGCCCTGTTCATTCCTTTGTCCACACCAGGAGGTCACTTGCAGATGACTCTAGGATATGCTGGTGGCTTCCTGCATCTTTTAGCTCAAAGACATCTGGTCCTGTGGGGCTGTTCCTCCTATGCCTGGGGCTGGCTGGAAGTCTTCATTGAGGAGGTCAGTGTCCCAGAAGCACCCCTCAGCAATGTGGCAGGAAGTTGGCAGATAAATTCTCCAGGTGCCTCCACCCTCAGAGGGACATTTCTGAGGTGTGTGGTGTGTTCTGTGAAGTCACCCTGAGGGTCCCCAGTGGGATTGTATTCAGTTGTCCACAGTGGTAACCTGCTCATAAACACACCCTTAATTGCTCCCTTTCCTTTCTTGCCTTGACTAGCTACTTGCACCCAAATATTTGTCTCAGGTTTTGCTTCCAAGGAAACCCAAACAAAGACAATGTATGATCTCTTCACTTATAGAATTGCTTAGGCCAGACATAGAATCTGCTGAGCCTTTATTTCCTCAGCTCTAATATTTTAATAATAATAATAATAATAATAATAATAATAATAATAATAATAAAATTAGTTTAGCACTCACTGTGTACCAGATGTAATTCCAAATGCCATATATAGAAAATTAACTCTGTGAGGTGTGTATGACGAGGACCTACATTTTTCAGATAATAAAGTGGAGGCACAGGGAGGGGCAGGCGATTTGCTCAGTCTCACAAAGCCAGTACGTTTACAAGCTGGAACTCAAACTCAGGCATCTGCAACCAGCATTCCTAACTACTGAACCATCCTATCCACCCCTTGAGAATCAACTGAAAAAATAAACATGAGGGTGGCAAGAAAAAAGTACTTCTGTAGAAATGAGAGGGCTGATTGTTACTAAAACCTTCCCAAGGTCTTCATTCTATGCCTCCTGAGTGTTGAGAGGATTTTTAGCGAAAGTAAAGGCTGGCTCCACATTCTCTCCAGTTACTGAAAGCTGCTTCCAAATGAGTAGAACTTAGTGTAAAAGGATATTATATTCTATTAAAAGGATATTATTTCCTAACCACTGCTTATTTTTCAGAGCTATCGTGAAGAAGTCTATTGTCAAGGTTAGGGAGGTTTCATTGCAGTGGATCTTAAGAGGCACTGGGGCAGCTGATACACTGAGGTGTCATTAAGAATTATATCACCACCGAAGGAGAATCTTGCTCCAGACAAGATTGCTTTGGGCGTGTGCTCCAGTGTAGGTGCCAAAAATGCTAAGACTTGGAGAAAGGAGAGGAGAAAGTAGAGCTACTTCCTCTTGCTGCTGGGAAGGGAGACAGAAAATCATCAGGAAATGCTCATTTCTCCTCTTGGGATCTTTCAGGACCTCCCACCTGCACAGGATGGTTGATCTTTGCATTGGTCAGGAACGACTTGTTAGAAGATGAAAGGCAAGTGAACAGGAGTCCAGTTCTTCACAGCTCCCGCGGAGCTGCTGGCTGCCGTGAGGTGGAAGATGGTGTAGGAAAGGCATGGGGACAGGTGTGATGCCAGCCACATGGCTGACAGTTTTCTTGCTGGAGCAGCTCCAGCATGAGCAGTTGGGAGCCAGAGGCCTGCACAAAGCAGAAGCAAAGAGGAATTTTGCCTTTTCTTGACCGTCTTCAACTAGGCTGTTTTTTTGAGAGTCATAAAGGTGGTCATGATTTGACAGGCAAAACAGAAGAGATCTGATCTACACTGGGCCTGGGAAAAACTCCCCAGGTGTTGCAAAGGCCCAGATGTGGGCACAAGCAATTTAGAATCCTGAACTTTTCCTGGGCCCTCAAAGTTTCAGTGTTGGGTGCAGTCGACGATAGAGTTGACCTTAGGTGACTTGGCGCTTTAGGGAACGGTCTCAGGGCCTGGCATACTGCCACCCTTCCAAGGAAGATGGGGGAATAAACACCATTAGAAGGTTGATAAGTGTTTGTTTTCCTTTGGCATTAGGGCTAAGAAAAATAAAGTGGGGAGGGTATCAGGTCCTGGAGTAAGCCTTTAAAAGGTTCCCCCTTTTGATTCTTTTATGATTCTCTATTTATAATGGCAACAATCACAACAGAGAAAAAAGGACTTCAATCACCCTGGGACACATTTTGTCAAAATTACATTTAAGCACTTTTTATATATGAGCGAGAAGCATTATCTTTTATGATGTCTTTAGGCCAGCAAGGGGGAGTTGTGTGTATAAACCAAGGTGTTGCTGTGGCCTGTTGTCTTTTTTTAAATCCCTGGAAAGAATCACCAAGAAGGATGCTTCTGATAACTCTGTCTGCCAGGCAGTTTGCACGAGAGGAAAGAGGCCTTTCTAAAATCCATTAAAGATGATTCATTACTATCGGTCATACACATACAGTATTTTATTACTTAACTGCATAAATCATACACTGACAACTAATTGTGTGTGTCACACTATTTTAGACCCTGGGAGGACTAGAGAGGTACAAGATATGATTATTATTCCCAAAGAAAGTTCTTTAATTAAGGAGATAAGACTATCATGTATGCAATAGTTAGAAGCTACAAAAAAGCATATGATTAAGTAGTGAGCTGTGGATTACAGGCTAAAAGTGCTGTGATTCTCTTAGTTGTGACACAAGAGGTATCATGCAAGCAGCAAAGCTTGAGACAAGTTTTGGAGGACGGAACAGATTGAGGAGGATGGGAGAAAGTCTGGAGTAGAAGAATGGAATTCACAAAAGCAGAGAGGTGACAATGCATATATATGTCTGCGAATAGAGGGTTTGGGCAAATGAAGAGTGAGCAAGAAGATGAAAGAGAACAGGGCCAGAGTAGGAAGATATGACTTAAATCATGCATTTACCTTCCTCTCAGTGCTACGGCAAGTCTACGCTAGATCACTCTGTTTTGTCCATTTGCTTATTGTCAATTTTTAAAAGAGTAATTTGTGTACATGGGTGACATGATCTGTCTACATTTGGGTTTCCCCAGGGGCAGACCCTGATACAGAGAATCCAAGGCAGGTGATCCTAGGAAATTCTAGTAGGGAATTAGGAAAGTGAGACCAGGAGGTAAAGGAAGGCAATAAGGGGTGTGCTATCAAAATATTTACCAAGGCGGACAACTGGAGCTTAATCCCCCTAGGAAACAAGGGGACTCAGTGTAGAGGATGCCTCAGAGTGGTATCACTTGAGGGGTGAGGGAGTTTGCTATATTTATCCACCAATTTCCTTCAGTCATTGGTTCAAGGCTGATTTTGAGGGCATTCACTTTTGTTCCATAAAAAAGGCCCATAAGCAGAAATTGTAGGTGTCTGCAATAGGCAATCTTGGTCCTAATATGTCAGCATTTTTTTTAGACTGAAACTTAGAGCCCCTGTGTCTCCATCAGCTCAGGCTGCTAGAACAAAATACCACAAATTGGGTGGCTTGTAAGGAACAAAAAGTTAGTTCTCACAGTTTTAGAGACTGGAAATCCAAGATCAGGGTAACAGCATGGCCAGGTTCTGGCGAGGGCCCTCTTCCAGGTTGCAGACTGCAGACATTTTGTTGTATCCTCATGGTGAAAAGCAAAGGATGAGAGAGCTATCTTCAGTCCATTTTATAAGGACAATAATCCCTTTGTGAGTTCTCCACCTTCGTTACCTCCTAAAGGCCCCAACCTCCAAATACCACCATATTGGGATTAGGGTTTCGACATATGAATTTTTTTTCTTTTTTGGTTGAGGATCATGACCAGTCACTGAGTTTCAGACCCTCTAATGAAGGAAAAGTCACTCTGGAATATATTTTAAAATCCTGTTTATCTCTTCTTTTTTCTTTCCATGTGTTACAATTTTGACTCCAAAGCAGAGCACATTTTAGAAGACAAATTGTTCAGTTTGAGATGTGAATGGAAGCACGAGGGAGAGTTTTAGTTATAATAGGACTCCACCTGGGCTGGTTTACTTCTAGTTCAAGGAGTTTCCAACACAGCTGTGAGGGAGATTAATAAATACGACAATGACTCAAATTGGAAGGAGCCAGAGTAATGATTCTAGTTTGGGCCCTGGGTTTTCAGTGGAGAATGTATGTTAGTGAACTGAGCTCATGTTTCAATTTTCATGGGGAAACCAAGATGGCCTTATTAAAAATCTGCAAACAAAATATCCACCCATTGTATACTCCCATACTCAACACATATCCCTTCCCTTGCCCTTCATGTCATGCAGCATTTCCACAGACTAGTTAGGAAATATCAATTTAATCAGGGATTTAACGGAGTAATTTATTTTTTCTCTCCATCTGCAGCAACTCTCTATGCCAGTTGGGTTGTGATCCAGTGAAAGAGAGATCAATTAAAAGGAAACCACAGTAGAGAAAGCATTTAAGAACAACATTCTTTCTTTCTTACTAAATTTTAATTTTTAAAATTTGCTTTGGGTTTTTTTCAGTTAATAAAGAGAAGAATAAATAAGAAAGGAAAAGCAAATAACATTGTGTTTTTTCATATGCCTTGATGGAATCCTGGAATTGGAAGAAATCTTGAAAGGCCATTTTGATGTTCTTGACTTTCCATCAATATTTGTTGAGTTTGTTAAAGCTGTATTCTATATGAAGAATAGACAGAAGACATGCAGAGAGATTCAAACTCCCTCAATAATTTGGTATTTGTCCAGTCATCCATCCATCCATCCATCCATCCATCCATCCATTCATTTTCTCACCATTAGAAAATTCTATGTCAAGTTCTGTCAGACTAAGTATTCTTAGGTAAATGAAGAAGAAAAATACTTTTGTATTACAAACTTTAACACAAGTTAGATTGTATCATTTTTTTCTGATGAGGGTTCATGTCTGGGTGTCTCAAACTAGGTTTTTCCTATAGATAATTTCCACTTCCCCCTTATAGTCTACTCTTATCAAATGTAAAGTCATAAATTAAAAAATATTTTTATATGGATGAATAATTTTGGGAGTAGTTATAAATTATATGAGAAACATAAAAGATAACTTAAAAATGGAAAGCCATGTTCATAGATAGAAGAAAATATGATAAGGATGCCAATTCTTCTTTAATTAATGTGTAAATTTTATGTGATCCTAATAAAAACTAGGTGGAAAGATCCTAAAGTTTATGTAGAAAGATAATCAATAATAATAACGTTCTGACAAAGAAAGTTAATTAGAGATGACTGCCCTATCTTACAAAAACTCATTAATTAAGATGGCATGGTACGTGCATATAAACACGCAGACATCATCAAAACAGAATGAAAGTCTAGAATACACCCAAATACAAATGGGAATGCAATATAAGATGAAGTTTGGATTTAAAATAAGTGAAAAAATTTATTCATTGAATTAGGTTAGGACAATTAAATAGCACATCACACCTTATAGAATAATAAGTTTCAGGTGAATAAAATCTCTAAATGCTAAAAATGTAACCATAAAAATATGAGAAAATATAAAAATTATAATTACAGAGGAGAAAAGTGTTTTTCTTTTTTTTGGTTTTTTTTTTGTTTTTTTTTTGTTTGTTTTTTGTTTTTAACATTGACAGGAAAATCGTAAGACATAAAACAGAAGATTGATTGAAAATAAAGAATTTGTACCTGTTATAAACCACCAACATCAAAGTTAAAAGATAAATTAAAAACTGGAAAAATATTGCAATTTTGTGAAAGTGTTAATTTCTCTGTTTTATAAAGAAGGCATATAAACCTATAAAAAAGACTAATATCAAATAAAGAACAAAGATTAGGACAGTCAGATAATACAAAGAAAATTCATAAGAAAAGATGATTTACTTTGCTTATAAAAAGAGCAGTGCAGAGTAAAGCTAAACTGAGACATAATTTCAGCTGTTAAATTGGCAAAATTTAGGTACTACCTGGTGTTGCCAATGGTGTGCACACATTAAGACTTTCATGTATAGCTATGGGAAATGTCAAAGGGAAAGGTTGACACACAATGGCCTGAGTCAAATCCAGCCTAATGCCTGTTTTTGTGCTGCTAATAATAGTTTTTACATTTTTAAAAAATATATTTTATTGATTCTTTACAGAGAGGAAGGGAGAGGTATAGAGAGTTAGAAACATCAATGAGAGAGAAACATCGATTAGCTGACTTCTGCACACTCCCCACTGGGTATGTGCCTACAACCAAGGTACATGCCCTTGACCGGAATCGAACCTGGGACCCCTGAGTCAGCCAGCTGACACTCTATCCACTGAGCAAAACTGGTTAGGGTAGTTGTTACATTTTTAAATAGTGGGAAAGAATTTTAAAAATAATGTTAGTGATGTGAAAATTATATGAAATTCAAATTTAATGGCCTTAACTAAAGTTTTATTGGAGCAAAGACACACTGATTCTTTTTATATGTCTATAGTGCTTTAGTGCTATTTGAGTAGTTGTGACAGATTGTAAAGCTGAATAGATTTACTTTTATTTCCTCTTTAGAAAAAATTGCCGACCCCTGCCCTACAACTTAAAAATATCTATCAAACTTATAAGTTCCCTTTCACCTAGTGAACAGAAGACCAGGAACTTATCCTATAGACACATTTGCATAAATGTAAAGTAAAATATGTTCAGAATATCCACTGCAGCATTGGTTGGCAAAAGATTGGAAATGAACTAAATGTTTATCAATAAAGGACTGGCTATATAATTATAGTACATGCCCACAGTGAAATGGTATGTAATTATAAAAAAAGAATATATATGCACAAATGGAATAATTTCTAAATATATTAAATATATTTATGGAAGATAGAAACTACTATTTGTGTAAAAATGGGGGGAAATAATATATGTAAATATACCTAGATATCTGTATACATCTACATATATTTTCTCACATAAATAAAAATCATCTCTAAAGATTACACAGGAAACATTGATTGTCAAAGGGGAGAGTAGCTGGGTGATTAGGGCCCAGCGAGGGGAGGGGAGGATAATTTTCATAAGCTTTTATACATAATTTTAATACTTTTAGAATTTTTAACTATGTGATTGTGTTATATACTCAAAAATATTTTAAAACATTTCTTCCCTTATCCCACTCAGTTATTCTGTATCTCATTACCTGGTAAAAGTTCTTCATACCACATATCTCCATCTGAAATTTTTGTTCCTATGTTTCCTTCTCTACTATCCTTCCTAGACTACAGAACTCTTGAGATTGGTGATTGCATCTGGAGCCATGTAGGATAAAGCAACTGGCTCCCCAACGGTTGAGTGGTGAGGCAGAGTTGAGATAAATAGCTTGTAGTATATGGTCCCTGGAGCAAAGATGAACCCCTTCCGAGCACATGCAGTGTTCTTAAATGGTAGGAGTCAAATTTTATGTCCTCATAACCTTTGAACTCTCCAATAAATGCAGCCTTCTACCACTACCATTATTGCAATAGAAGAACAAAGATGTGTTTTGACAAAAATCAGCAATAAGCAAACAAAATAAACCAGACTTTGTCATTTCAGGAGGGCACCCTTCGTATTAACTACATAGTCAAATGTACAGCATAGTTTGTAATAGAGAAAAATCAGAAATAATCCCAGGGTTCATTGACAGGTCCATGGTTGGGAAAATGTTAGAAACCATGCAGGTATAAAGGGAGACCTTTATAAATTGACTTGAAATGATAATCAAGAAATAGAAAATGAAGAAAGCAGGTTGTAAAAATAGCATGTGTGATATGATTCTGTTTTTAAAAAAGTTATGCATAAGAAAATGTAAAAACAATGAAGAATATATGCCACATGGTTTGTAGTGATTGTTTCTGGAGACCAGTGAAAAAAGGGAATTGCATATTTTATGTTAATGATTTATGTAATATGTGAACATTCATAAATTTCTTATGCAAGTAGGAAGAATAAGTGAGTCTAAATTTGTATATAGCTCTGTGTGTTAATATCTGAGTACCTGTCATAAAAATTTTATCATTAGGAAAGTACATAACTTACCTACAGAACTCATGAAAGTCTAAATGATAGGAAACTAAGGTCTGGAATCAGAAAAGGAAGTGTGTCAATCAGGATTTATGATATGTGACACCAGGGATTGACATTGGTTCTCCAAAGAAAAATTGTATAGCACTGGAGATGGGGAGAGGATGGTTGTAGAATATGGAGGTCCTAATGTTAAATTTTAATCATGTGAATTTTAATAATATTGAAATAATAACCCAAGGACAAAAGGGGTTGAGGAGCCATGTCCATATACCACCTTCTATAATCACCTGCTGTCTTTGTTATTATATCTTGCTCTTGTTTTCTTAATTTTTCCCAATGCAGCTGAGACAACAAGACAGGGTGGTCCAGGGCTGGGAGTGGAGACACCTGGATTCTAGTCCTTCCTCTCCTCTGGACTTGCCCTGGAACTTGGGCTGTCCACAACCTTTCTCACTTTCTCAGTTTCCCATCCCCATCAGGGAACTGCTTGTTTTTGACCAGGCTCTCCTGGTTTCAGATGAGGGTATGGACATCATGGGATTTGGATTTTTCTTATTCAAATGGTCTCTAAGAAGGTGTGTGTGTGTGTGTGTGTGTGTGTGTGTGTGTGTGTGTGTGTGTATCTATCTATTTGATCTCAATTTATTTTTTCTGGTATCCTATGCAGAACTTTCTATTTCATTCTCTCTTTGCATTTGCACTCTGATGGTCATCATGCAACAATAGGGCTGGAGGAGGACGTAGAAACCATCTGGTTCAAGTTCATCAGTTTCCAGGTGGAACCAGAGAAGGCTGGATGACTTGGTCTAGACAGTGCTCACACTTTAAGGTTCACAGGAATTACATGGAGACTTTGTTAAAATGAAGATACTGAATCATTAGGTGAGGGTGGGTCTGAAGTTCGGCATTTCTAACAAGGTTCAGGAGATGCCAGTGCTGCTGTTCCATAGCCTGCACTGGGGGGCCAGGGGTCTAAGACAGCTTCTCCGAAGCAAAGGCTGAACTTGGCCCAATTTCCCCCAGCCACTGTGTGGTGCTCGCTCCTATAGAGGACATAATTGTTAACTCAGTTGTTTCAGGACCTAAAGCTATCACCTATATGAGAAGCTTTCTGTCAGAGTCACTTGGGGCTATTTTTAAAATTTTGGGTGTCTGGGCCTCTCTCCAAGAGTTTCTTTTTCATTAATACAGGTTGAGGTCTGGGAATGAGTATTTTAATAAAGCCCCCTGATTATTTTGGTTTATTCAGCTTATGATCAACTTTTGGAAACAACTGTCCAAGTCATTTAGGTATATTTAAGTATATTTGCTATGATCTGACTTTTAAAATTTATTTTAAATTATTGTGTTAGTGCATATTGATTCCTTGTATATTTTTAGCACTTCCTTAGTCACTGACAATGTCAATGTACTGTAGGAAAACCATGTTCATTAATGAGTACCAATCCTCAAAACACACACACACACACACACACACACACACACACACACACACACACACACACACATATGCATAGCTCAAAGCCACCCTGAGGCTGGGGTGAGTTGTTAGGGAAGGTGTAGTTTAGACTTCAAACACATGTAGAAAACCTTTCCTAGAAATGCATTTTCTGCCACCTCTGTTCCTTTGTAAATCTGGATTGGCAAGATCTAACTATCATCTTAGACTGAAGAACCCCTAGGCTTTTACCAAAAACCTATATTTCAAAGATTTTTGTATATTTACTGATGTTAACATCTGGCAGATTTTCTCCTTTTTGTGATTTATGTATGTATATATGTGTGTATGTTTTTATTTTTCAACTTTTGTGACAACCAAACAAGTGTGGAATTGCTCTCTTACTATCAACGTTCCCATTGCAATATGGTTGTGGAAATCATTCAAAAGCAGCCATCTGCTGGAGGAGCCATGGTAGCCCAGGGAAGTTGCACATCAACCCGGGGAAAGATGCCCATTATTTTAGGTTTTATCTTAGTCCCATATAACTCCATACTATTGTTTTCCCCACAGTGCCCACAGCATAGATCAACTCAGAGACTTGCCTTTCCCAAGCTTCTTAGAAAGAGCTGTGCTTTATCCTAGCACCTGACCTCTAGCAACAAGAGACTCTTTCATATTTTATCAGCAATTAATTGTAATCACTGCTGCTTTATGACCTGACAAAGACCTTCATCGCCATGGTTCAGTCATTGTTTCCTGCTCTTCACCTTCCCTCCCTGCTGTTCTCAGAGGTGCTAGCTCAGATGAATTTTCCAGCCTGCAACTGGGTGAGGCACTGGCTGAATCACATGAGTTTTGACATTTAATAAGACATGATTTATCTTTGAACAATGTATTCCTGCCTCTAGCCTACTGTGGGCAACTGAGAACATGCTTTGCCTGCATAATGACATCTCAGTAATGGAAAGAAAGGATGATTATTCAGAAGCATTGGCATCTAGGGGAAAATTTGGAAGGTGTCAGGCCTTGCCCTGTTGTCACTTTTAGTCTACCTCACCGAGGACCCATGATATGCCAGATGATGGGTGGATGATGACATGGAAAGTGTCAGATGGGGCACCAGGGTAATAGGTGAGGGCCTCATTCTCTTGAGCTAACGATGGACTGTCCTTTATACGTCATATAAAATTATTTGGTGGTACACAAGGTACAAGTGAAAATGTTCAAAATCAGATAAAACAAGTTTGGGTGGTAAAGTCATCTCCAAAAACTGTTTTAAGAAAATAGAACTGTCAACATGTTTGAGAAACTAATTTATCGTTTGGCAAGGAATAGAAGCAATGATCCTAGACTCCCTGTATTTTCAGAGCCTGCTTAAGCATTTTAGATACTGTTCTCCACTGTTCTTATTTATCTCATGCATATTCACCAAATAGACTCTGTATTTCCCAAAGGTAATGAGCAAGTCTTCAGGCTTTGGTTCTTTTCTCTATTGTTTATACATAGAATGGAACAGCATATAATATAAACTGAATAAATTCTTGCTGTTGCTAATAAGAACTACATTTTAGGGGCCCTGACTATGTGCCAATTACTAATCCGGGTGCTTTGTATATTAGCCCATTTAACTCTCACCACAAACCCTGAAATGGGAGTTATTAGAACATGGGACAATATTATATATGTTTTGAGACTGTGGGAGGGATGTTAAGAGTTGCATAATGGCAAGATTCAAAGACAAAATTTGAACCACAGTTTTGGGGGACCTTTTTAGTATCGCATGTAATGGATTGTTCCATTGTTGATAAGGTTTATTCTGAGTATGGGATGTTTCTTTTTAAAATAAAGGAGACCTTGACCACCTAGGACTAGGCTTAGACTGTTCTTGACTCAGCAGGTAGATGATGTTGTATAGAGAAACATGTCAAGTATAGGGCTGGTGTGAGCACACAGTGGGTGTATTCTGCTGTGATGCTCTTGAATTATTTTTGTGTTTTTGATTATTCCTCCTGGGTTTTGGATTTGGTGTGAGCCTATGTATTTATCTTTGGGTTAGCTGGTATAAAACCCAATAGTTGGTGGGGGAATGATAAAAGATAAACCAAGAACTTATATACTTACATGCATAGCCTGTAAGAACAATAGTGTGGTGAAGACCTGGGGGGTGGGGGTGAGTAGGGCTGGGTGGAGGGGGCAAAGTGGGGAAATGGGAGACATCTATAATACTGTCAACAATAAATAAAAACAAAACAAAACAAAACAACAAAAACCCAATATTGAAACCTTGCTGTACTTGTCTTTCACAAAATTTACCCAGCTAGAAGTTGTGAGAAAGAAGTGTTAGGAGAAAGGCCCATGAGATGAGTCAGCTTACCCTGTGACTTGAACTTGATGGTGGGAATCAATCAGTGTTTGACTGTATTCCATCTTAGTGTGGATTAGGATAAAGACACTACTATCTCCATCAGCTGGAAAATTCTTGTAATTTACTGATTGTACTAGAACTGCCTGAGGTCTAATATTCTTTTTCAAAATAGCACTCCTGGCAGCTTCCACTAACCAATTGGAGTTAGCATATGGCGTAAAAACTATCTGTGACCCCTGGGTTTTTTCCCCTAATATGCCTTTTCTATTTGCAAAACAAAACACCAGGGAAAGATGTGCTTCTATTTTGGTTGAGGCCACAGGGCTTCCCTTCAGGATGAGAGTTGTTGGGCTGGCCTCTTACCCAACCCAGCTGGAAACCCAGGAGCAGAAAGCTCCCGTCTAGTTACCCCTTTCAATCAGTAAGTGATATGGTGGGTCGGGAGAGAACAGACACATTTAGCTCTATCCTGCTGTTCTTTAGAATGAGAGCGCAAAGACTTTTAGTGGGATTAGATGGTCATTTGTCTTACTTGGGTAAACTGGAAATGCTATATGCCAACTTAAAACTCAGTGGCACCTCTCCTGAAATTTCCTATAAGTGAAACAAAGGGAATTTAAATGACTTCACAAGTACACTAGGCATGTGAGGGAGACATTCTCTTGTGGGAAAACATACAACTTACATAATGTGTAATATTCTAGGATATTTTTGGCAAATTGATTGGGAAAAATATCTCCAGTTTTCTATCACTTTCTATATCCATGCCATTGACATTGTGATCTTGCAACCCATTCCATCAAGAGTTGGACTCTGTCCCCTCCCTTGAATCTTGGCGAAACTTGCAACTTGTTTTGGCCACTAGAATGGAGTAGAAGGGATGGTGTGCCCATTCTGAGCCTGGGTCTCAGAGGTCTTATGTGCTTTTGTTTGCTCTTGTCTGCCACCACCCTGTGAACAAGCCTGAAATATTCTTTTGTAAGATGTAGAACAGAAATGAGCCATCTGAGATCAGCCAGCCCCCAGTCAAACCAGCAACTATCCAGAGGAACATGAGTGACATCAGATGAAGTCAGCAAAGCCTGCCATAGATCTGTGAAAGCACCCAGCTGACCTAGATGTGCATCAGCAGGAATAAATGGTTCTGTTTTAAACGACTAAATTTTGGGTTGGTCTGTTATGTAGTAAATGCTAACTGATACATATTCTGATTCTAAAGATTATTTTGATGGATAACTTACATAGCATGCATAGAGCTACTAGCAATGGTTTTGGCATTTGGTAGATATTTAACAAACATTGATCCTTACCTTCCTTTTCTTCAGCTAAAGAAATATACTGCCAGATTGGAATTTTCAGGTTCCAGCCTAGGATAGCAACTTGGAAGTTGCCTCACATTTATGTACATGAGTTACCATATTTCATAACAGTCAGTAGAGTCAGGGGCATTTCTTCCTAGGCTAGTCAGACTAGCCTTTCTAAGCAGCAAGACTTGATGTCATCTTCTTCAGGGGAGAGAAGAGGAAAGAAAGACACGTTAAACATATCAAAACATACCCTTGAATGACTGAAAAGTAAATGATACTGTTTTTGGTTTACATTATTTTTTTTACACAAAAAAATTATCAAAATATGAAAAACGCTGTTAGGAAAATTAAGAGTCATGGCTCTGTGTGATCTTGTGCAAGTCACCAGCTTTTTCTGGGCCTTGGTTTTCTCATCCCTAAATTGGGAAAGTTGAACTCTGCAAGATGACTCCTAGCTCCAACCGTCCATAACTCTTTGGCAGTAACATAGTGCAGTTAGAAACATAAGCTCCACAAGCAGGTTACTCGCTCTGAGATCTCGCCCTGGTTCTTTCTAGCTTTGTGCCCTTGGGTATATTGGTTATTTCCCTGTGCCTCAGTTTCCTTATCTACAAATGGGACTGCCTCGTGGCATGGTTCTGAGGATTACATGATATAATCCATGTAAACTGCTTAGAACAGTGCCTGGCTCGCAGAAAGTGTTTAACAGATGTTAGCTATTATTTCATTTGGCATAGAGTCCTGTCTTATGCAACTGCACTTTCATGGGATTTAAATGATGAAAGTTCAAATGGTGAACATCAACCCAGTAGATGAAACTGCTGCATGTTTTTGAAATTCATACACACACGAAAGGGTATTAACTATCTTCAAGCTCTTATATCCACCATTCAAAAGGTTTTCTTCTCACCTAGCTGGGTGTGGTGTCTTATATAAATGAAACCTCCCACTTTAGCTCTGAGCTTACTTTTCTCTCTTTTGCTGCTGCCTTTTGGCATTATTTAATGCAGAATTTATTTGAATGCAGGATTGAGAGGATGGGCTACTAACTCTGGCTCTGCCACTTACTAGCTTGGTTAGTTCTTTAATTACTCCATCCCTCCATTTTTCGCATGTGGGTGATAACAGTGCCAACCTCATAGGGTTATTGTGAACACAAGATCCGTTTAAGAGAAGTGCCTCACACATGGTAGGCTCTTAGTAAACACTGTGGATTAGTATATTATTATATGCTGCTGAGGTGGAATGGTTTTAAAGCAAACATTAGGAGACCAAACATTGTCCAAAGGAATGTCTTTTGAGATGAATTAGGGTGGTAGCTATAGGGATGCTGTTGCTGACCCATCCGAATCCCCTTTGGCAGGCTGTTGTCCCCATATTCCTTGTGCTATGAGCATTGGTTGTTAATGGGTTACAGCTGCCTCTTTCTCTAGAGAATTGCCCTTGGCCTAATGGGAGTTGCCTAGCCTAGAATTGTCTGGGAAGTTTAGCAACTCTTCTGCCCTTGGGTGTGGCTCATAGCCAAATACTGACTCAGGAGCTAGAAAGGACCCTTTGCCTCAAAAAGGGAAGGGGGCAACTCCATAGTGCAATCCAAGCTCCAGAGTTCCCTGTGGGATCAGATAGAGACTTGACTCCAGCTGAGACCACACCCTAGCTCTGTTTTCCTTTCTGAGTCCCTCACTTACTGTTTCCTTTCTCAATAAAGTGCTTCCATGTGAATCTCCATATTGGGCTCTGATTCTATCTAGACCCTAACTTAAGATAGGAAGGAAGGAGGAACCAAACCATGAGCAACTGGAGAGCTTTTGAGAACTTATTGTTGACTTTCTAGCAGGGCAACCATCACAGGTAGGTGCAGTTTTGATTCTGTCCAAATCTTTATTTGGGAGAAGAGGCTGGAGGGGCTGAATAAACGTTGGGATAACAACAGGACCTCCGGTGATGGCATATGTGAACCAGCAAAGATGGGCCATGTGTTACTGAGATCTGTACATAGATTGTGGTGACTCATATGAACCGCCACAAAGATTTTGATAAACCATATTACTTTTGCAATGATTAGTACCAATTAGACCTAGAATCTTCCAGGACCCAAATGACCATTACCCTAAATTTTATGCTGACTTCTTTTGACTATGTGGAAATTCGCTTTCGTGTTATGACAGTTGCCTTCTTTCCATACTTACCGAGGAAGATTGTTCAAAGGACTCAAGCGATAAATTAGGAAGATTAGTATGAAGTTTCCTGCTTATGAATGCTGGGCTGGGCTGGAGCATAGGGCAGGTTTTTCATGATAGGATCACTGTAATTTGTCCCAGAAAGAGGTATTCGTTAAAATTATCTACAGATTTAGGCTGGGCTTAGAAGTGCTGAAAAACCAGTCACCCACTTGAATTCAAAGTCCTATTTCATCCTGATGTTTCAATGGGGGGAATGAAATACAGAATATTTTCAGAATTATCTTCCTTCTCTCAAAGAACTGGGTAAGGAATCAACACTCATTTTCCTTTCATTCATTCTTTCTCTCTCTGTCTCTTTGACTCCGATTTATAGGTGACATCTTATGAGAATGCCTATGTAAACTCAATTTTAAAAGCTATTTAACATTTACTAAAATGAGTTAATAATTGAAATAATAATTTCTGTCTTTGAAAGGATCTTATGAAATTTGTCCTTTGTTTCACAAAGCTATGCAAGACTATCTGCAGAATAGAACATGGTGCTGAAGATGATGTTACAGAATTTGTAGCACTAGTTTTGTATTGGAAGGGGGCACAGAGAATTTGGTGTAGTATTTAAGTAGTCCATAAACTTTAAAAATAAACATGAGATTTCAAAGAAAAAGTTGCAATGATAATTGACAGTATGTGTTCATCCCTCAGACCTCCGGTGGAGTACAATGTTCTCTTAGGCTAAAAGGACAACTTTGGTGGATGTTTCTGAGAAACACTACTTTGTATGACTTCCACCAGTTCATAAGATAATGTGAATAAGCCAGCATTTTATCCAATGTCTGTAAGAATTATTAAAACATTCAATGCCTGACTATTTAGTCAGGGCATTGACCTCTTTCACTTGAGAATGTCAAATAAAAAAAATGACAAAAGCCAACACAATGATAGCCATCCTGTGTGAATGAATCAAAATTATGACTATTTTTTGGTCAGATTGGCAAAAAATATATTTTTGCTGTGCTACAGAGTTTTAATAATTAGTCTATGTGTGCTGAGTTGGAAAAGGTTGAAAATCACTGAAATAAGCATTCAAAATAACTGTGCAACAGCAGGGAGGAAGGGTTTAGGAATGTTCTAGTGCCATATTCAACCTAAGACTGGAAATGCCAATAATATTTCATATTTATATGACTAGTTCATGATCTAGCTGAAAATTCCAATCTTCACCTTCTCTGGAATGAAAAATTCGCCTTAGTGAAACACAGTTTTATTTTGGTATATCTTATGGGGGACAGGCCTGGTTGATCCCACTGTGGTAGACAAGATATAGGTTGCTTCTCAGAAGTGATTAAATGGGTGCCCAATAAATGAATGGTGGCCCTATGACTTTTGGGTGAGGAAATAAGAGAGTTATGTAATTTATGTGCGAATTGGCTCTGTTTAGTCCTGGGGAGGTTGCAGGCTTAGCCTGGCCTGAGAGAAGCTTTCTTTCTCAAGATTCTAAATCACTATTATGTTGCTTCTACTTTGGAACTGGCAGCATGTGGCCTGAGTGAGACTCAGGACTTATCGCAGGTCAGTGGGAGAGGCCGTAGTTCCTCACTTAAAGCAGTGGTGCCCTAACCGGTTTGGCTCAGTGGATAGAGCTTTGGCCTGTGGACTGAAAGGTCCCAAGTTTGATTCCAGTCAAGAGCATGTACCTTGGTTGTGGGCACATCCCCAGTAGAGGAGGTGTGCAGTAGGCAGCTGATTGATGTTTCTAATTCTCTATCCCTCTCTCTTTCTCTCTGTAAAAAATCAATAAAATATATTTTAAAAAAGAAAGAAAACAGTGATATTTTTGTCTAGTTTGTGTGGGGGGCCCTGAGGCTGAGCAATGCTCTGTGTAGACTGTGTTCCTTCAGAAAATACAGGTGGAGAACCTTCACTTTGGGTCAAAGTTACTGTTTCTTTTTTTCTTTTCTTTTTTTCTGGGCAGGGTAACGTTGATTCTGAACTCTTAGATTTCTATGAAAAAGCCATACAGCGAACTCAGGGAGGTGAAATTTGGAGTTGGTTTTGGACCACATCTGCAGGCTTTTCAGAAAGTGGCAAGACACAAAACATAGACAAAAGTTCAAGAAATGTGCAAAGAGAGACTGTCTCATATAAAATCTAAACAAGAGTGTAAGGATATCAGCTCCTAAGAGAGACCTTGAGAAACAAACATGCCATAAAGGAAAGATTAGGAAACCAAATCCCATTGCTTGACCAGAAAATCTTTGTCTCCTCTCAGTGTAAGGTCTGCTCTTGGCGGGTCTGTGTTTAAGTTTCTACATGCTACCTCTTTTTTCTTTGGGGATATTGGGTGAGCAGAGTCTACTCTCACAGGAAGAATGGAGTGGGGTGCACACCAAGTCTTTTGATTATGAATTCACTTCAAGCCTGAGGATAAATTTCATGCTTCCTCCATGTCCTTTCCCATGAAACATACAAATGAGTGGGTGGCTCAGCCAGAGATGCCCAATAAATATTTGCTGGTGAACACAATAGAGGGAACACTGATGACAGCAAGGTATTCTTTCCCCCTATTCCACCCCCCCGCCAACTGCCTCTAGGAGGTGGCACCCTGTGTTCCTGACCCTGTGCCTGTGGAAATTTCATGGCACTCTCTGAGCCTGGAGGCCCTGTCGCGCTCCATCTTGCACCATGCTGCCTACTTGAGTTTCCTGGGCAGCCCTGCCTTATTCCCAAGATTAGGAATCACTCTTTTTCCTAACGAGCATGCAGACAGAAGAGGGAATTAAGGAGACAAGTAGAAACCACCCAGCAAGAAGACCTGGATAGTGGGCAGGGGAGGGTGAGGAGAGGAAGAAAGGAAAAATGTGTTCAAACAATATAGTTAGTGTCAGTTCTATAACTTTCCACTAATCCATATGTGGATTTGTATCAGCACTCATGTCTTACAATCCAAGACGAGAACCAGACAAAAATGCGTGGGTTTAATAAATCCAGGGGAGAGGTTTGTTTATCAAGGTCTCTCATTGTTTGAAAACTCCACATCTGTCAAAGACTTGAAGTTCTTTGCCCCCCACATTTTGGACAGGTGCTTCTGGTCTTATAGCTCTGGTGAGTGGATTTTAAAGAAACATTCAATGGGAAAAACCAAGGTGGCTTTCTATCCATTGCCCTTACCTCTTTTTCCAACCAGGCCTCCTTCTCTCTCATTTGGACTCTTGTAGATCTTGCAAATAGGTCTCCTTGTCTCCCATCACATCCACACTCACCTCAATCTTCCACACAGCAAGTTAGAAGTTAGTCTTTATAAAGCCCAGCTTTAATATATATATAATATATATTTCAGAGATGGAGGGAGAGGGAGAGAGATGATTTCAGAGATGGAGGGAGAGGGAGAGAGATGAAATTCATGAAAGAGAACAACTGATTGGCTGCTTCCTGCATGCCCCACAGTGTGGATTGAGCCCCCACCTGTCCTGACTTGGAATTGAACCATGACCTCTTAGTTTAATGCTTAACCACTGAGCAACACAGGCCAGGCAAAAGCCCAGCTCTTAAACACTTATTAAAACTCCCCAAACTTCCTAGTCAGGATCTTCAAATTCTGAATTCTTTGTTTCTTCCAACCTATTTTTTATTATTATTCTTTCTCAGGTGGTCTTTTCTGATATTTTTAATGGAATATTTTTATAAACATATAACATAAATGTAGAAATATATAAGTGCTGCTTGCAAAATTTGTATGCCCACAAAATTGGCAGTCATATCATAAAACAGAATACCACCTGCACCCCCACAGTCCTTAAAGGTCCTTTTCAGTAACTATCTCTCTAAGGATAGCCATCATCCTAACTTCTAACCCCAGAGATTAGTTAGCTTTTTTTTTGGAACTTCACATAGATGAAATCATAGAGTACATATCTTACCATGTCAGTTAACATTAGATTTGTTTCACCCATATTGTACATATGCCTGTGATGGATTCATGTTCCTCACTGCATAATATTCCATTAAAGGGATATTTATTTCCCAGGTCTATTCTTGATGGAAATTTGGGCTGCTTACAACTTTTGGCAATTATAAATAGTGTAGTTATAAAAATTTTTTCTAAGCAAGACCTAAAAAGTGTTAAGCATAAAGGGAAAAGTTGATAAATTGGTTAAGATTGGTTAAGACACTTTTGAGAGAGGACAGGAAACCCATAGAGCAGAAGATATTTGCAATATAATAGCATATGTCTGGATAAAGGACTCATATATTGAACATATAAAGAGCTCATATACATCAATAAGGAAAAAGCAAATGACCCAGTAGTAAAATAGTCAGAAGACTTGAATGAGCACTTCACAAAAAGAGCATATCCAATGCTCAGTGGCCCTAAACACATGAAGAGGTATGCAGACAATAAACTTTTCAGACTTACTAATCTCTTTACCACTCCCCATTAAGCCACACAATTACTATGTCAATATCTTTGTACAGGTTCTTCCTGCTACCTGAGCTATCTTTACCTCCTTTCCCACCTTTTTTTTTTAAAGACCAGACAGATGACATCAGCTCCTTCCTGACACCTTCCCTGATTCCATAGGCAGAATTAATGTTAATTCTTTGGGATCCCAAAGTTTGATTTCCTGGAAGTGAGACGTTTAAGTAATATGTCTTCATGTCCCCAGTGCAGAGCATTGCACTTGGGACAGAATAAATGATCGGTTTTTGGGATGGATGTCTAACTTTTCCCTCAAACCTCCAGATAGGATCTAAAACCAATGAAGTTTATACAGTAACAAAGACTCCCTGTGTTGAACATGGGAGTGTTGATTAGCCAATACAAAGCTTACTTCATAGGGGAAAATGCTGGCCTATTTCCAAAGCTACAGCTCATCTTTAATGAATAGTATCACCACAAGCCTGTGGACAAAGACCTATGCTCTATAAATCGAATTGTATGTCATGATATATATTCATAACTCGGCCTAAAAAATAGCATTTATATTCCGCACAGGTAACTGAAGTGAGTGATTAGAATCCTGTTGTAGGTCTATACCATTTACTTGACACACAAGGGAGCTCAACAATAGTATTAACCTGAATTTACAGTCAAAGAGCTCTGTGGGGAGAGAGAGGGAGCAGTTTTTTGCTCACTCCTAATTGTACCACGACTTAAGCAACACTGCTATCTAAGCAAGGCTTCTTTTGTCATCTTCATTTCCTGGAATCCCTCTTTCTCACCAGCTCATGCTTTTATAGGGTTCTAACTTTCCCGGTCCCCTTGGGGTTTTGTGCCTCCAACCATCTTGTCTCCAGCCTCATTGATTTCTTCAGTTCCAAATTTTGTTCCCTCACTGCTCTAACTCATTTTAGCCAGATGATAAGAAAGGTTTTAATTTTTTTCTTAAAAGATTTTTCCTTTATGAAACTTTGTATTCCTGGCTATATAAACTTAGAGCCCTCTACATAGTGGGTTCTCAATAGGTATTTATTGAATCAATGGCTAGGCAATTTCTTACTAGAATGTGAATTATTGCTGACTCCTAACCTTTCCAGAGATATTAGCATTTTTAATGAGATGCTCATTAGCCTAAACAAATTTTCAAGTTATAGAAAGTCAGGTAATAAGGAAAATAGGTGAAAATATTTAGAAAAGTGGGTAGAGAAAGAGATTCTGAGGCAGAGAAGGCAACTTTTTCATGGATTTTGACTGTGGGTCCTTAGGTTGATTGTTTAGACACACAGCATTTTTCCTTTCTTTTACTTTGGGAACTTATATTCTAAATCAATAATACCTCTATAGAGTATGAGAGACCTTCTTTAACATCAAAAAAATCTTACATACACAAGAGTATTGAAATTGATAAAATATAAAATGGCCAAGACTTACCCTGAATTAAACATTTTAGGGTAAAAGGAATTTTAGGATCACAAGATCCATAAGTATTTGTTGTTATTGGTAAACATTTGAACAAAGAATAGCATTAATATAGGCTACAGATGAAGCTTGATGTGCTGATGAATACATGGGTCCCTGTCAATAACTTCAAGGACTCCTAGACCACTGTTGTAAAAATTGCACCTTTTCCCTCCCCGGTGGTATTCAGAATACATGGTGGCAAGAGTTTATAAACACAGATCAGATATTACCTGGATGCTGCCTACAATTATTGTTGGGGTGGATGCTAGCTTCATAAACCTCTATCTATGGCTTGTCTTAGGTGAGTTTCCCTAGAAGCAGAGCCTGACATAGGGATTTGAGGAAAAGTTATTTATTGAGGAAGAAAAGGAATGAGAGAAAAAGACAGGAAATAGGAAGAGGCATAGCAAAAATAAGGTTGCAGATAAATTCTACTGCCAGCCTGATCCTGCAAAGAGCTCTGGTGTGTGAAAGGCACCATCATGAGTTGTTTTACCTGAGAGCTGGGCTTTTGTCTTCCATGTACAAGACATTCATTGTCTATGGGATGCCTCAGGGAGATTATAAACTCACTACAGGTGAGGAGCTCAGATGCCCAAGGATACTATAGTAAACAAGCCTGATAAGGTCCTTACTTTCATAAAGCCCACTGTTTTGGGGGAGACAAAAATAAACTAATAGGTAAATATAGCAACAGGAAGGATAACTTCTGAGAGTGACAATTGTCCAAGAGAGAAAAGAGACAGTTTATTGAATGATTGGGACAAGGGGTGGGCACTTGAACAGAGATCAGAACTGTGAGAAGGAGCAAACTGTGAAAGGATGTGAGGAACCAGGGAATGGCCGCTGTCAAAGCCCTAAAATAGGCAGAAGCTCATGTGTTTGAAAAACGATGAAGGCCAGTGCTGGACTTGGGAGAGCTGTAAAAAAAGAGTGGAGAGGTGGGCATAATAGCTGGCAGAAGCTAGTATTATAAGGAGTTTGGTAACTTTGCATTGTAATTGTAAAATGAGTTCCTTGACCTGCATTAATATAGTAAAACTGGCCATTTGTCAGACTTAGATTTGCCTTAACATTGTTTACCAAAAGTGTTTGCTTAGCAGATTCATGGAATGAATAAGAAAAATAAGTTAGGTTTAAAAGACAGCTCACTGTTTTCAAAATCCAGGAGCATAGGGGACATTGAATTCAGACATCTTTTTATGGTAATTCTGAGAACATTTTCTTTCCATGTTAAAACACTCCCAAGAATTTAAGAGATATATAGTTGGATTCAACCTTCCTTTGTCCTTGGCAGTGTGACAAAGCAACATTTTTAGAAAAGAATGTAAGTTGGACTTGACCTTGGCTATAAGCAAGGAAAGTTATCAAGGTCACTTTTTTTGGTTTGTTTTTACTGCAATTGCTGTGAAAATTAATCAAGAAGTAAGCAGAGACCATCTCTCTGTTGCTCAACATTCTGCTCTATGCTGAGACCACAAGTCTTAAGTGCAGATCTATTTTCCAATTGCCAAATAATGATGCATTTTCCTTAATCTTCTCAAAGTTTACTGGAAAAGGTACCATGGTTAGAAAAATGACACTAGATCTTGATTGTGGAAAATGCTTCCTAGACTTTACTCCTGAGGAGAGATAATACTTATAGACCATTGACCTCCACCAAAGCTCGTGAACAGAACCCAATGAAATTGTATAAAATAAGCCCAGAAAAACAATATCTGCTATCTGATCTACCAGATCATTGTTGAAGACCAAGGTCATGGAACAGCTCTGTACAGTAGAACAAACATCATTTCAAATCAAGAGGAACTGACATAGAGGAATCATTCTCATTTGTTCTAAAAATGGATTTTTAAAATACTTTAACAGAGTGCTTTAACAAAGATTCAAAATCTTTTTGTCAGACTCAACCCTTGTTCACAACCCTTCATGTGTAAAACCCATGTTTAATTCAGGAGGAGCTTAATCCATGTGTTTCTGATTCATTTGCACAATGTTCTTTGTTAAGAGCTACTTGATGTCTAGAGTCTCCTGGGAATTTTATGTCTTTTAAAATTCTTCTTTAAGCTAGAAAAATCCTATTTTCCACCTCAAAGTGCCCGTCTAAACAGAGATACTCTGGGCTTATGAGAAAGCCTACTTTGAGAAGGCCTTAGCCTCAGGCAAAACATAATTCCAGTTGTGAGCTGTGCAATGAGACCCACTCAACCAGCTCCTGGAGACAGGAGGAGCAGAGGAGAAGGGGCACGAAAAGAGCCTGAAGAGTGTGGGGATTTTTGGACCTTCCATGTTTTTCCATTTCTAGGAACAACCAGTGACGACCTATAATCTCAGTTTCAATTTATGATGCACATCTGGAGCCAGATAATTTTCAGTTGGCTTTGTGTACTGTCTCGGAGCAAAGGCAGGGAACTCTAGAACAGTTTTCGGATTTGTAAATATAAAAAGGCTTCATTTATAAGCACACTTAGCAGTTGCGCAGCAATTCAGTGGCCAGGCTTCATTTTCCAGAAAGCATGATAAAGTCTAAAGATGAATTGCTGACTGTGGAGTTAAACAACTTCCCAGAATATAAAGCCTGTGGGCTTTTTAGGGACAAGTGGATGACTGTTGGCCAGTATGTGCAAAAGTATAAGAATCATTTCCTTTGTCCCATTGACTTCAGCTGTGCTATGACCCACTTTTTAACAACCTTTCAGAGCACCTGATGTCTCTGGGGGAAAAATGATCCATAAACCTTCCTATATAACCAAGTACTTGGCAATGCATGCACACTCATTAGAAAATGGTTATTTTATTGCTCAGAGCTTGGATTCATCCTAGCTCACGTGTCAGTTTTCTACTGGGCCTGAAATGTGCTTCTACATTGTCGTAATCCCAAATTTGGCTATTTTGCCAAAGTAAATTCTTACTCAATTCTCCTAAAATGTTTTCCAGTCCTACCAGATAATAAGCAGTAAGGTAACGTAGAAAGCAGAAATGGTGATAAACCATCCCATCCCAACAGATGCCACTATCATTTTTGTAATTTTTCAAAGAAAACTCCCCAGAAATAACTCTTGATTCTTCTTTTTCCATGCAATAGATTCCAAATGCAATCTACCAACAAGTTCTGTAGATTCTTGCTTCTCAACTGTGGTCTTTGGATCAGCAACGTTAGCATCACCTAGAAGTTTGTTAGAAATTTAAGATCTCAGGCTCCATACCAGACCTATAGAATTAGAATCAGCATTTTAGCAAGTTTCCAGTGATTCACATGAATGTTTGAGAAGCACTATTAGACCACACCTCCATAAAATGCTTCTTTATCCACTGCTTTTCTCTTGCCTAGATTATTGCAATTCTTTTCCAGCTTCTATCCTTGTCCTCCAGTCTAATCTCAATTCAACACCACAAGTGATCTTAAAAATATCAATTAATTCTACTCTTTAAAACCCAACACTTCCTACCACACATGAAATAAGACATGAACTCCTTGCCATCACTTAAGAGTCCTCCATGAAATGACCTTTGCATCTCTTCAACCCCTATCTCTACCATTCTTTCCTGGTTATTTATTCTCTCTTCCAGTCATACTGGTCTTTCTATCCCAAAGAGCCAACACCAACTTTCCCTTCACCTAGACTAGAGTGTTCTTCTGTAGAGTTTCTCATCATTCAGGACTCATTGCAAATGTTACCTTGTGATGAACTATTGGCCATCAAATTTCAATCCCTCTCCAAGTTACTTTCTATCATATCACTCTTTTTATTTATTTATTTTTAAAATATGTTTTTATTGATTTTTAGAGAGGTAGAAAGAGAGATTGAGATAGAGACATCGATGAGAGAGATGCATCCTGCATTGCCCCCACTGGGGATGGAGCCCGCAACCAGGCATGTACCCTGATTGGGAATTGAACCTGGAACCTCCTGGTGCATGGGTTGATGCTCAACCACTGAGCCACACCAGCCAGGCCTCTGTTTTATTTTGTATTGCTTTCTGAACCATATGAAACTGCCTTGCTTATTTCTTTATGGGTCTATTGATTATTATCCAGACTAACCATTTTCTTTAACTATGGGAGGCCCTCTGCCAGGGAAGGCACCATTGGCTTTCCTTTAAGTCATGTTGACTGAAACCAAGGTGTGGGCATAGCCCTTCCTTGGGGGCAATTCTGGCCAAAAGGTGAGAATGCCTTCAGCTCAACTCTTCAAAGCCTAGGTGCAGGGGGTAGGGGGGATGGGTTTTTTATTATGTAAACCCAGTCAAGCACCCGGAGTACCTCCCTTATCTTGAGTTTTGGCGAAACCTCCTGATATTTTGGGGAATTTGGACTATAAAATAAACACGCTGCTTTGGGACTGGGTCTCTCTGCCTCTCCATCAGAAGAGGACAGAAGCCCACCCAGACACAGGTTTTATTTCTATTTCTGCGTCTGTCTTTCATTTCTCAATCCCAAAGCACCTCTACTTGAAAGAACCAGTTCGAGCTCTCTTTCCATGCTGGACGCGGAGAAGGGAGCCCCAGACTCCGACACACTTAACACCTAGAATGGTACCTGGACCCGAGGAGATACTTAATACATATATTAAATAAATGAATACATTTATATCTATACAGTCTGTGTAAAAGCCAGTGTCTTGTCATTTATGTGTCTTTCTCTTTCACTCCTTTTTCTTTGAAAAATATTTGCTAAGAATTTAACTTATGCCAGGTACAGGCTAACTAGGGGAGACAGAGAGCAGATTCAGTCTCTGATGGTGTGGAGCAAAAAGGGAAGTAGAGGAGGTAGTTATTAACCAAAATCCCAGTGATGCCATTCCATAAAGCATATAAAGTCTTCGTAACTTATTTTAGGGGAACTACTGTGAGCTGAGGGCTGAAGGATGAGTACACTAAGCAGGAGAGGACAGCAAAGGGAGAAGGTAAGGAAGTGTATTTTTTACAGAAAGAATGACATATTAAAAGGCAGCATAGCATATTGAAGAAACAGAAAGAGAGGCAATAAGATGGGTCTCTAGGAAATAAATGGGATACTTTATGTGGTGGAGCTGGCAAGCAGGCAGTGGCCAGACCAGTAGGGCCTCCTATAGGTAGAGTAACCATAAATCCTGGTTTGTATTAGAGAGTTTTGGTTTACATCTGAGACCTGGTGTAATTATTCATACATTTGTTAGTCACTCATAGGCCATGTCATAGGTTATTATCTTCAGAGGTTCAACGCAAAGCTTGAGCACTCTGTATGCAGGTTATTATTTTTATTTATTTTTTGAGTAATTGGTTTGCTGTTATTTGCACTATGCAACTATGCCTCTTTAGGCAAATTGCTAAACTTCTCTTAACTTTGTCTTTCTTTTTAGTAAAATGGGGATTCAGTAATTATTATATTCAACTTGTAGAATTTAGATATTGTTTAAGTGAGTTAATCTTATAGCATAGTGTCTGGTACACATAGTAGGTAAGTACCCACTAATGTTAGCTATGTTATTTTTATTATTAATATTTTTGATGTATGGATATTAGTGGGAGGCTAGGAAAGTTATTAGAAGGAGGTGATATGGTCAGAATTGTGTTTTTCAGAGGTCATTTAGACTTTCACATGAAATATTATTTTGAGGGAGACATTAAAAGAGAAAATGCATATAGAGTTCTTCTAAAATGACTGACATGTATTAGGTGTTTAATAAATAGACACAGTAAGTAATCATCATGATCATCTAATATTAAGAATATTAAAATTCAGAAATAACATAGGTTTTAAATATTTCTGACCAATTTTCATTGGATAGTATTTGGGGCAAAGTAGCTATTTGGAATTGTAGAGTCAAATGAATAAGTATTATTTTAGAACCGTGGGAGAAGTAGCAAATATCAGAGTTGGAAGGACCAACCAATTTACTTGTATAAACCAAATTCTATATTCCCCCCAAAGCAAGGCAGTTAGAGTCTTTGGATTGCACAAAGTTTTTTCATATGGGTGTCCTATTAGGTATTCAATGACTTCCAGGGGTGGGGTGGGGGGCAGAATTCAGCAACAGCAGAAAGGAGTTGGAAGGTTTCAACAAATTCCTCCCAGTGGGCCTTGACTCGAACTTTCCAGGCCTGGAATATCTCCTGCACAGCTCCCTGACACTCCTGTTACCCCAAGGGTGAGAGGAAGCAACAAGAATGAAAAGGGACCTCTTTCTCCTGGGGTCAGTGTGGGACACACCTCACCTTCACTTGTCACTTTGAAATTCCCCTCTCCCAGGAGTGTGGAGAAGGATTACAGAAACCTGGCAGATAATTAACGTTTCCTGGTGTGAATGAAAGGGATTTGTCACACAATGACTTGAGCATCATGACTTTCTCAGTAAACCAGGGGGAAAGTAGGCACAGATTCACAGGAAAATTCCATTTAAGGATGGTTGAGGAACAGGAACATTGTAGTAAATTGTTAACCATTTGATTAACCAAGACTCATCATATTACCACATTTGGATTTTCCAGTTTAAAGTCTTAGGATATACTGAGGTGATTTTAGCAAACTAAGTTGTCTGACCTTTCCCAAGGCCTTCATTAGCCTTTGGGAAGCTGTTCTAATTGATGAGAGTCATTTGGGGCAGGGCTGGAGGGGGGGGGGGGGCGGGGAGGGGGGAGGAGGGAGCGGGATTGGTGGTTTGAGTTTCAAATAAAAGAGGATCTAGCCTGAACTAGGCATAAATGTGAAAATTTTATGGAACACTAGTAGATGAGACCTGATTAAAAATAACCACCTTAAGATCTGAGGCAATCATTTAATCTCCAATTTGCCAATGAAAAGATTCTACTTATTTGCAGTTGACAGAGAACTTAAAGCTATTTTTCTTTTTAATTATTATTTTTAAAAATATATTTTTATTGATTTCAGAGAAAAAGGGGGAGAGAGAGAGAGAGAGATAGAAACATCAATGATGAGAGAAAATCATTGATCGGCTGCCTCCTGCACATCCCCTACTGGACTAGGGATCAAGCCCCGCAACCCCGGGCACGTGCCCTGCTTAGGAATCGAATTTTGACCTCCTGGTTAATAGGTCAATGCTCAAATAGTGAGCCACACCAACTGGGCTCTTTTTTTATTTTTCAGGACTGCAAGGTTTAAAAAATATTTTTGAAGCCATGCTTATTGTCACGAAGATATCTTAAGGAGGTGGGTTTTAAGGTTAGTTTAGAGAGATGGCAAGAAGGTGAGGAGAGCAAAAACTGGGTCAGATATTCCAGGTGGGAGGAAAAGGGGGAGGAGGCAGGAAATCTCCCAGGTACAACAGACAGAGATGCTAGTAATGAAGATGAGGACAATGCTAACGTCTGTCAAGTCCTTACTTATGCGTCATCATTTCACTTGATTCTTCTTGACAACATTATCAGGGAATTTATATTATTCTCATGTCATAGATCAGGCCAGACTGCAAAGGAAATTGAGTGCCAACCTAAGCAGTTCATGTCTGCTATTATAGGTGCTATACATGTTTTGCCCAGATCCCCTTCACTGGGCTGGTGGGCCACTGTGATCATTGGCTCCTTATCCATCGAGGTGGACCAACCATGGAGCCATTCACTCTAGAGCTTCCTAAGGGGATCAGGCTAAGTGTGGACTTCTGAAAGCACATCTTTGCCTGACACTTTCCCTTGCCCCATCTTCCTCCTGTTGCTTCCTTACAGGTTTCTTCTATGAGCCCTCCCTCAGTATATCATTTTCCCAAGAGTCCCGTCTGAGCCTCTGCTTCCAGGGAACTTATCTAAGACCACAGACAGATTTCTGAGTAGCTCAAAGGCAATGAGCCATTCTCACCTAAGATTTTTAAAGCGAGTCAGGGATTGCCAATTGCTTTCTAGGAATGGAAGCTGACAGAAAGAATAGGAAGAAAAAAAAGATAAGATCTATGCTACCTCAGTGCTCTGCTGTGGGCCTGGCCACCTCTTTTCTCTGAAATTCTGTGGCTTATTCTTCGCTGAGCAAATATTTATTGTTATGTACATTTAGAATTTTTGGAGGGAAAGTCAAGGTCTTTCATTTGCAGCTTTCATATTCCTTGTAACCCCGCCCTCCTGGAGCCTTGGGATACAAAGGAGAAGAACACACATTTTTGTTCTAACCTCACTGTATTCTCCTTAAACTTAAAAAAATATTCAGACAATCTTAATATGATACATGTGGTTATATTTTAGCTCAGTGCGAGACCAGCCATATAGTGGTTCAGCTCCTTTTTGCTTCTATTTTTTTATTTACAGAAATTAATTGAATGGAATTCTCTGTCTGGTTCTGCAAGTGATTGGGATTTTTGTAATGGTTGCCTTTGGATTCTGCATGAAAGACATGTTTTAAATCACAGAGCAGCTGCACAGGTTATTACAGAAAATATTCAGTGATAAACAGCAAGACCTGCCGATTTCCTAAGTGCTCATGATTTAGAAACATGTTTACTTTCAGTCTTTCCAACTATTTAGAGTCTTCCGATTTGATCTCAGAATTCTGCTTCTACCTCCGGAAGAGGCATCACTTAGGGAAAGTTCATTGAGGACAGAGTGTTGATTTTACATCTGACCTTTGTTTGGGAACCTCAGCAAAGTTTATGGTCCAGTGCCCAGTTTTCCTATCAAAAACACTCACTAAAAAAGAATATTTATTCTATTTTAATTTCCACTACAGAGAGGGTGTCAGGAGCTGGTAGTTACTGAGGAAGCTTCCAACATAGCTGTTTCTGCCTTTGTTATGCTTCTAAGTCCAAAGAGCCTGAAAAGACCTGCATCTTAACCTTGTATCAGGTTGATTGTTAAGAAGGGTGTGAGTCATGGAAGAAATTCCTTGGGTCTCACATAACAATGAGATGTATATACCAGCAAGCCTGCTATTAAAGGCTTCATTTTATTTCTGAGCTCCACCTAACTTTGTCCATCTGCCATTGTGGTTCCACCCTCAAGCAATTTTCCCAGTACCTACTCCCTGTGGTACCACAATTTTTCCTTTTGACAATGTTTTTTTCTTATTTAAACTTTATTTTTCTCCACCCAGCCCAAGGACAAGTTATCTAGGTACCTTGAATTTTATGCTAATTCCTATCTGAGATAACTGTATTCCCACATCACCTTAATGTTTTTTTCTCATGGATCCTGTTGTTTTATTACCTAGATTTTTTCTTTTATTCAGTATTTCCCTTGCCAGGTCTGCTTTCAGGAAGAAAGAACTGAACCAAATGTGAAGTTATATCCCCTTTGACGGTAGCCTGAAGCCTAGTAGATCATTTTCCAATACAAATTTCTTCAAAGTTTGCTTCTGCAATGTTTTTTTTCCCCCCTAGATTTAGCATGAAAAAAACTCAATTATCTTTTAAAACTGAACTGGAGGACCTGGAGGCTATGGGTAAATGATGTGATTTTGTGACAATGGCTTGAGAATGATTTTGAAAGTTTTTGGAAGACAAATTATGAAGAGAAAAAATTTACAATGAAAAAATACAGGTTAGCAAAATAGAATAATTCTCCAAATGTTCTCATGATGAGGCTAAAAATACAAATAGAGGGTTCATAGTACACAATAAAAAGTAGCATCCAAGAACAAAATGAATTGTTTTATCTAGAAAAGTTTTATAGATATGAGATAAAAAGAGAAGAGTTGGGAATAGTCTAAATGGAGGTAAAAATAGCCATAGAATTGGAAATATATACACAGATAGATTTGTGTATAGAACAGATCTGATTGTATTCAATGGACTATATGCAGGTCAGAACTTGGAGCTTGGTGCCAATCACCCACACACAGCTTTGCACACATTGCTTTTGTTGTAGGTGGCAGGAACGGCATTAGGTGCTAGACCAGTGGGGTCAGACCGGACCTGGATTTAGCAACCTTAGTACTTGAGTTCTGGCCATGAAAAATTCAGAACTAAGACACCAAATATAAGAGAGTACTTATTTAAAAAATCACAAAGGAGGAAAAAGTGATTTGTAGAAGAGGTCGGTTTAGGAAACAAGTTATAGAGGTAAAGGAAGGGCCCTTGGAGCTTGGGAGGTAATGAATGGTAAAGCGCCTGATGGGGAAGTGGAGGGGAGAAGGGAAAGACCTGAGTGTGCTGGGTCCTCCATCCTAAGGGTTCTAAGGGTGGAGATTTTAGGGGAGGTCCCGGGTGGAAGATCTTAACAGAATACTAATCAGCTTTCCAGGTGTGTCTTTGAGGTTTAAGGTCTCATTGATAGATTGGTCAGCACCAGGGCAGAGAGCCATTAGTCAATGCAGCTAGTCCCGAAGGCAGTTTTGGCATCCCTTATCTGGTTTTGCTGCTTTTCTGGGCGTAGAGCTGAACTATAACTGAGGCCTAGAGTTATCTCTAGGGAAAAAAGTGTACGGGGTCCAAACTGCATGGCCAGCGATATGCCAGGGAAGAAAAGGTCACCCTGGGGGTGAGGGTCCACCCTACAATTGTCCTTTGCTAGGCACCTGAGGCTTTCCACCCTGCTGACCCTCTGTAAGTGGCTCATCATCCTTGCTCTTCTCCTGTCTAACTTCCTACCACACTTGCGCTGTGGTGTGTTGCCTAGATATTTCATCATAACTTCAGGAAAGCAATGCTGCAATATCTGTTTTTCCATGGCAATGTCAACCAAAGAAGCATTTTCAATCTCCCCAGTTCACACTTACCTATGAAATGAGATATTTTTAGATTTTAGAGGTACTTGATTTCTTTTGACCTTGAGGTTCTGTTGTCATTGAATTGGACCTCCCATCTGTAATCATTGAAAAGCTGCTGTGTTCTTCCTTAGATGATGAAGTCATCGTTGACAAATCTCATGGACATCTTTGTGGGCTGTTGCTGAACTCTAAATGCAACTTAAATGAATTGTGACATATCAACTAGGAGTGATTATGGAATTACATAACCACAGATACTACCAAGGTAGTGAGTGTATTTTACTGAGTTGTGTTAGAAGACCAAAGAAAGAGAGAGAGAGAGAGAGAGAGAGAGAGAGAGAGAGAGAGAGAGAGAGAGAGAGAGAGAGAGAGGTGGAACAGATATACAAGGAAGATGGAGGAGTTTTTGAAAAGTAGAAAGAGCTGCAAAAATTTATTGCTAGGGTGCTAAACCTTGCTCATTCAGCAAAATTAAGATTTTTTTTCCTGTTTATCCACACTCTTCTCTTCCCCTGAGAGAAGTGAGTCCATTTGGCCAGAATACATGTCCATATTACACCCTAAACCATTTCCTTTGTAAGGAATTATTTGAAAAAGTTTTTATAACAATTTCCAAGTAGAGAAAAATGAATATTTTACTGAAATTGCCTTCAGAGATTCATAGGGAATTTTATTTTATCTCTCTCTCTTTAAAAATTAAATCCTACCATGACATCTTCATGTGCTTCATATATATTTTAGGAAGATCATTAACTTTGAGGGCCTTACAATAAACTATCTTTAATTGGTGTCCTAAGATGCTTAATATAAAATGTAAATACTGCCACTTGAATTCTTTCAAACCTTGTCTTTTTGGAAAGAAAAACTAACATGAAGGGCATGAAGTTTACAAGTAATGCTATTTGTGACCTAGAATTTTATTCCTGTTTTGACCCTAGTGAACTAGTTGACCAGTTTATGCCTATTGTAATTCTTGATGAATATTTAAAGAACAGGGCAGTAAAGTGAGTAATGTGAGGTTGATGGGTACTTATGCTTAGGGAAGATAATGGCTCCTGCTGCTAAGATGCTTGTTGGGCTGAAGATCTAGAGGTGTAAATGGCTTTGTTATATTAAGATAGATTTTATGTTCTTATGGGTGAAGTGTCCACATAGGAAACCTGATTAGCCTGATTTTGATACCTGCCCTTTATCTCCTCAGCATCTAAGGAGGAAAGGGCATTTTAAGTGGCAATAATATTTGAAGGTGTCATTTGGGTTTATATATATAAGCTCATTGGTTAAGTTAGGGTTGGATGATATCTAAAATGTCACTTTTCACACAAAAATTAGCACTGGGGGCAAGTGAATTTTTAGAAGCTTTAATTGTTTGAAGAATTAGTATGCTAATCCTATCTAATAAAAGAGAAACATGGTAATTAGCGTACGACCACTACCCTTTCCATTGGCTAATCAGGGCGATATGCAAATTAACTGCCAGCCAAGATGGCGGCCGGCAGCCAGGCAGCTTGAAACATGAGGCTTGCTTGCTTCAGTGACGGAGGACTCCAACATTCCCCGCCTGCCGCTGCCGGCCTCTGAGCCGGCAGTTTGAAACATTGTAACAAATATAGAAGCTAAACAAAACCCCAGAAACCTGCTTTCAGCGAGCCGGGATCTCAGAGCTGGAGTTATACATTGTTTCGATTATAGAACCGAATCAAACCAGATACCTGCTTTCAGCAGCGGAGGCCTAAGAGCTGGAGCCTCAGAGCTAAAGCTGGCCCAGAATAAAAAAAGAAAAGAAAAAAAGGAGCGGTTGGGAGCTTCAGTCACCCGCCAGCCTGAAAACAGCCCTCAGCCCCTCACCCAGACTGGCCAGGCACCCCAGTGGGGACTCCCACCCTGAAGGGTGTTTGACCAGCTGCAAACAGCCATCATCCCCTCACCCAGGCTGTCCAGGCACCCCAGTGGGGACCCCCACCCTGATCCAGGACACCCTTCAGGGCAAACCAGCCAGCCCCCACACATGCACCAGGCCTCTATCCTATATAGTAAAAGGTAATATGCCTCCCAGCACCGGGATCAGCAGAGCCAAGAGGCCTCTCGGCACCGGGATCAGCGTGACAGGGGGCAGTGCCCAAACCCGCTGATCACCCTGCGGCTCTGTGTATGACAGGGGGTGGGAACACAACCTCCCTATCGGCCCTGCTCTGTTCATGACAGGGGAAGGCGCCCCAACCCCCTGATCAGCCCTGCTCTGTGCCTGATACGGGGAAGCTCCCCAACCTCCTGATCGCCCTGCGGCTCTGTGTGTGACAGGGTGCAGCACCCCAACCTCCCTTCCCCCCCCCACGGGCCCTGCTCTGTGTGTGATGGGGTAGAGCTATAACCTCCCCATCGGCCCTGCCCTGAGTGTGACAGTGGTGGCGCCCCAACCCCATGATAGGCCCTGCTCTGTGGGTGATAGAGGGCGACGCCCCAACCGCCCCCCATGGGCCCTGCTCTGTGTGTGATGGGGTAGAGCCATAACCTCCCCATCAGCCCTGCCCTGAGTGTGACAGGGTGCGGCACCCCAACCCCCTGATCCGCCCTGCTCTGTGTGTGACAGGGGGAGCTCCCCAACCCCCTGATGGGCCCTGCTCTGTGCGTGACAGGGTAGGAGCCCCAACCCCCCTGATGGACCCTGCTCTGTGAGTGACAGGGGGCAGCGCCCCAACACCCTGATTGGCCCTGCTCTGTGCGTGAAAGGGGGTGGCGCCGCAACCTCCCCATCGACCCTGATTTGAGTGTGACGGGGGGGTGCCCCAACCCCCCCGATCAGCCCTACCCTGAGCATGACTGAGGGTGGCATCGCAGCTTCCCGATCCGCCCTGTTCTGTGCATGACAGGGGCGGCACCCCAACTTCCCAATCGGCCCTGCTCTGAGCCCGACCAGGGGTTGCACCTAGGGATTGGGCCTGCCCTCTGCCACCCAGGAGCAGGCCTAAGCCAGCAGGTTGTTATCTCCAGAGGCGTCCCAGACTGCGAGAGGGCACAGGCCGGGTTGAGGGACCCCCTCCTTCCCCCCAGTGCACAAATTTTTGTGCACCAGGCCTCTAGTAAAATTTATAAAAATTGTTTGTTTTCCCCCAAGTAGAATGATGTATAATTAAAATTTTGCATTTATTAGTTCAATTGTAGATTTTAAAAAGTAATAGCAGTGACAGCAGTAGCAGCATCAAAAATAGGAGGGTGACCATAACATTTATTGTATAAAGTGAAATACGTTTGAAAGTTAAAAAAGGTGCTATTAATGATTAAGGGAGGGGCATCCAGTTTAAACTGAAACATATAATAAGTCTAAAGAAGAATAGTAATAGCAGAAATAATAATAATAACACATACTTCTATAATCCGTGTGGTTCAGTCTAGTCAGGATAATGGTTACACACACACACACACACACACACACACACACACACACACACCCAAAAAGGTCCAACATCCAAAAAGAAATTTGAAAATAATCAAAGCCTTTACTCACATTTGTTGAATATTGTGAAGAATGTAAAATCATACCATAATAATATAACCTCAAATCTCCCTTTACTTTTCAACAAATTTCCTCACATACCTCACTGGTGCCATTCCTCTCAGAGCCTCTTATTAAAAACTCCTGAGCCTGTCTTGGTCTGCATCATTTTATCTTCTCTCTTTGCTCTAGTCTGGAAAGGTTGGACCCTTTTGGGAGAACCAGGGCTGAGGAAGCAACTGAGCTGGCAAAGCATAATTCTCTTTAGTAGGCAGGGGGTACGCAAAGCTATTAATATTTACCTGTTAATTGGCCTGTGTCAATAGCTTATATTAATAAAGAAGTCTCTACATGTCTGGTGCTATGATAAAATTAGGAACCTCATTTAAATTCCATCCTAGATGTAGGTATTCTTGACATTCCCATTTTGCAGAGGAGAAAACGGAGGTTTATGAAGGAAAGGTAAGTTGCTCAAATGGCAGAGCTAGGACCTAGACTGGGCAGTCTGACGAAGAGTTGATGCTCTTAGCCAGCAAGTGCAAGGCAGACGTCAAGCTGTAATTGGGATTGCTTAAAAGTAATGAAAACTCTCATGAGTTTTAGTAAAAAACTTAATGTAATGAAACAATGTCCAGTTTAAAAGCACATGGTAGTGTTAGTAAGTGTTCTTTTTCCCTTTGAAAAACACTCTGGTGCGAATAGGGTATCTGGAGCTCTCTGATAAATGAGCCCAATATAAAAATAAATGCATATGAACACAGGTTATTTGGAACACTTACACATAAGCGAGCAGAACACACAGTGAGAATGGGCTATTTTTCATCCACTTGGAAGGGGCTGTCATTGACTGTTGCTATTGCCAGAAAGACATCAACCATTTTTAATGCTCAGACTATTTTTTTATGACTGCCTGAAGGATATCAGATGAGCCGTCTGTTATAAATCAATAATAATTTGCTTTAGATTAATGAGGAACTAAAACTGTTTCTAATAAACCTCTAAATGCTTAACATATTTTGAAAACCAATCATTTTGTGAGAATTAGGTTTCTTTGTCCTTAAGAAGGAGCTGGGGGTGGGGGAGAAAATGTAGCCAAACATTTTGGAAACAGAAATGTGAAAACAGTGAATGAGGGTATGTGCATTCCAGGCTTTGTTTTGTAATCTCAGCTGTTCAGAAGCACAGTCTGTGGTTCAAAGAGCTGCAATTTACAGCAAATAAGATGCCATAGTGCCCTCCATGCAGGTTGTGTGGCAAAGTCCATTGGCTACTTACTGGCTGGTCAGTCTTCAGTATCAACTAACTAACTGGAACATATTGGAATAGGCAGATTCTGGTCCAAGTCGTGGTCTCTGCATCCTGGCAACGCTCTGCAATGATTTAGTAACTGGAGCATGTCTTGGAATGTGGATGGATGGGTCTTGCTTTCTGTTTAATTGTGTGTGTGTGTGTGTGTGTGTGCGTGTATTTGAAATGTATCATGGGAAAATATATAGGGTAAACTCATCTATTTATTTGATAAGTCCATTTTCCCAAAGGTTCTTTTATGAAAATGAAAGGGAAAAGAAACCCATTGGGGAGGTGGGAAGCAGAGAAATGTTTTTCCCTCAATGTATCTGTGATGCCAGAATCATAGCTAGACTTGCTATCCATCAGACAAAGGACAGCAAATGATTACTTGTAGACTCCCTGCCCCCTAATCCCAGGCTAATTTTGTGGAAGAGATGGAAATAGTGCAGAATACTGTGGTGGGACAATAGTCTATTCTGAACCAGATTTCCTGTCTCTAGCAGCTTTTTCTTTAACAAGCTACAGTGAATGTCAGAATTTCAGATTCTGGGTACTCCTTTGCACGAGCAACACTTTTAAAATTATCTCTTATTTAACAATAAACAAAAAGTGGGTGTGTTACTTTATTGATCACATTTTTGGAATGGAGTAATTTACGAAAGAGCAGTTAGGAGCCAACTCTCAGTAATGTGATTCTGTATAAAGTCCGCCAAGATTCTGTGGCAAAGATTTGTCCATATCTTTGCTCTCACTTCATCTTTGGGACATAGGTGGACTGCATTTCCCTTACAGCTTGATGTGGTCATGTGCCTGAGCTCTGCCCAATGGAATGTGAGCAAATGATAGGTGCTACTTCCAGGCCTGGCTCATAAAACCCTCTTAAGAACCATCTCTTTTCTTTTCTCCCATATGCTATCTGAATGTGAGAACCCCTAGGACTTAAAGGAGGGTCAAGCTATAATATAGAAGGAGCCTGAGTCCCAGAGTGAGCACATAGAAGACTACCTCACCAGAAAAATCAATTACAGCTTATGTATAATATTATATTAGTTTCAGGTGTACAACAGAGTGATTACATATTTATATAACCTATGAAGTGACCACCCTGATAAATCTAGTACCCATCTGACACCATACATAGTTATTAGAATATTATTGACTATATTCCCTATGCTGTACTTTACATCTTCATGACTATTCAGTAACTACCAATTTGTACCTCTTAATCTCTTTACTTTTTACACCCCTACCCCCTCCCATCTGGCAACCATCAAAATGTTCTCTGTATCTATGATTCTGTTTCTATTCTGTTTGTTCATTTATTTAGTTTTATGGATTCCACATATAAGTGAAATCATCTGGCATTTCTCTTTCTCTGTCTGACTTATTTCACTTAGCGTAATACCCTCTAGGTCCATCCATGTTGCTGTAGATGGTGACATTCTATTTAAAACTGAGTCATATTCCATTGGATATATGCACCACTGCTATAACAATAATACCATAGCCTGTGTGGTTTGAACAGCTGACATTTATCAGAATTCTGGAGGATGGGAAGTCCAAGATAAAGGTACCTGTGGATTCTGTAGATTCAATGTCTGTTGAGGACCCACTTTTTGGTTCATAAATAGCTGTCTTTTCACGGTGTCATTATAGGATGAAAAGGGTGAGGGAGCTCCCTGGGGTCTCTTCTTTTAAGGGCACTGATCTCATTCATCAGGGCTCCATCTTCATAATCTAATCACCTGTCAAAGGCTCTACTTACAAATACCATTACATTGGGAATTAGGCTTCAACATATGAATTTTGGAGACTATAAATACTGAGTCTATAGAAGGGTGTCATTCTGATTGGCTGGTGCCCATACTCTACCATTGTTAAATACTGTGATTATCCCCTTGGTTATATCTAAGGAACATCCCACAGTCTTAACAGGGTTTTCTTCTGGAAAATAGGGTGGCGTTACAGAGCCTGAAGTGCCATTTGCCTCCAAAGGTGTTTTCCAAATGAGTGTTGAATGAATGGAGAAGTAAACGAATGACTCCCGGTTTCCTGATGACAGCTTTAAAAAAAATCATATTAGTTAAATGCAGACTGTGATCTAGATCTGAAAGCTGCTAGAAGATATATTTTAGGGACAGAATTGCAGAAGTAAACTACAACCAAATGGAATGCTTGGTTTACATCTTTTTCTTGAAACTGATTCTCTCTTCAATTTAAACTAGTTCTTAAATAATATCAGGATTTGCTATCTGGGGTTTAACGTTGGATTGCATTAATTTGTCCTAAAACTAGTTTTTCTGAGCTTTTGAGATTGTGTGCAGTGAGTGTATCTCCTAGTGATTTAAACTACAATTTGGTGAACAGGTGTTTGGGGACTTTGTCCACCTTAAAATTCCAAACATCATGTGGAATATAGTCAGAAATAAAAACACTGTGACTAAGATTCTGCACTCATGGCCACCACATCTCACCCAGCACCTGCTGCCTCACCCTCCACCCTCATGCTTTATGAGTGCTAAAAGTATATTCATTACCCCTCTATACCTCATTTTTCCAGACTTGAGGGCTCTAGTGGATTTTACCCTGTTTTTATGTCTTCTCCCTTACACGTGGAACTTGGGGAATGACGGCTCTGGAAGAGAGCAGTGATGATCAGTAAAGCCCATTCTGAGAATAGAGCAATGAGGTTTCATCAGGACACAGTGGGTCCTGTTTGCTATGCAGATTCCATTGGGAGTAATTGAAAGATGGATACATTACTTATCTTCATGGAAAAGCTCCAAAGAACTTATAGCCGTGAAGGCATACAAAACTTAGGTGATTGTGTGTACTGGTTAACCTGGATATTCCTGGTTTATACCTGTTGTTCTATTTTTCATCCAGGTCAACATTCATCCCTGACATCTTCCTTTGAGTGAAGAATTATTATCAATGTGTGTATTAAAATAGTTTGGGATAGACTTAGAAGACCTTCACATTATATTTTCACTTCTTCTATGATCTTGCCTAGCAGTGAGTAATCTCACACGTGGAGTAAACAGCATTTTTAATAAGTAGTCACATCTGAATGGAACAGAGATGACCCATTTTTCTTTTCCAAACTCTTTCCAGATGACCAAAATGAACATCTCCCTTTCTAGGACAGCATGTACAATGCATGCAGGTAAGGAGTGGCTACAGTTGACTAACTTCCTCTGCACATAGTGCTGGGAGAAAAACTCAAGACTCTGCTCCTGCTGAACACTCAATGTACCAGCCAGTTGTGCTGTGGCCCAGGGGACAGCCCTCACTAATGCTCCAGGGCAGGCTTCAAACAGGAGATTAGTGAAAGTGGTTACCTTCACATTTTGTTTTTTTTCTCACCTAGCTTATGGACTTTAAGTCAAGATTTTGCAAGTTTATTCAGATGAAAACAAACTACTTTTTGTAAATAAGTTTTCTCAATTTGTTTGCATCTTGTTCAAAACCAGTTGGGAATCTTTAAATCAAATTATTCAATGAGCAGAGTCTCAAGAAAATTTCAGCGGTTGAAGCTTTTAGAGACTTGAGTTTGTTGACAATAAAACTTGCAGACAGGAAGACACTTAAGCTTATTTCTATGCATTATACCTGCTGAAAACAATGAGAGCTCAAATGGTGTACAAGATTATGCTATGGGAAAACCCTGGTGGGAAGAATCTATTGATAGACCACCTATTTTTAACTGGACAAAGTTGTATTCCATATACTGGAATAAGATGAAATTGAAATGATTCATAATTTTGTAGCATCTTAGTTTGGCAAAACATTCAAATGTATTATAAATAAAATTAAGGTTTTTTTTGGAAAAGCTTTGCTTGTAAAATATTTGCCTAAAAAAATACTCAAAGAGAGGCAAATTCAGTCCCTGTGAAATTATTTGTGCTGAAAAAATTTTTATATTTCAATAAAAAAGTAGTAGCATTGATAATGGCCTTTGTTTTGAATTGAATTGTGGAACCCCTCCCCCACTCATCTGTTGAAGTCCTATCACCCAATGTGACTATATTTGGAGTTAGGACCTATAAGAAGGCGATTAAGGTTACATGAGGTCATAAGGATGTGCCCTGATCCAATAGGATTAGTGTTCTTATAAGAAGAGACACTGGGAAGCTCGCTCTTCCCCTCTGCCTTGTGAGGACGCAGAAAGAAGCCAGCTATTAACAACAAGGAAGAGAGCTTTAACCAGAAACTCAATTACCTGGCACCTTGCTCTTGGATTTTCTAGCCTTCAGAACCATGAGAAATACATTTCTGTTGTTTTAGCTACTCAGGCTGCTGTGTTTTGGTATAGTAGCCTGAGCAGACTAAGATGGTCTTTATTTAATAGAATTTACTATGGGCTTGGCTGGTAACACAGTAACTGTAAAGAGATTTTCTCTTTAAAAGAATAAAATGTTTCACATAATTTAGTCATCAATTTTGAAAAAGATCTGACATTTTATGAAAACAAGAAAAAATATAAAATAATGTTGAAAAACATGGAATAACAGACTGATTAACATATATAAATAAATAACAAGGGAATTATTTTGCCTGTTATTTATTTAAATTATTTTTTGATGTTCAGATAAAAATATTTTGTTTAAATAAAAATATGGATATATTCTATGTTAATTTTTAAAAATTTTATTTTTCAAAAAGTTTTGGCCAGACTATCTTTTTTAGTTCTACCAATAAATTCAAATAAATATTTTGGTTAACTTAAAACATTTCAAAATATTATTTCACTTTATTTATTTTTAACATCTTTTTCACTCTTAAAATTGTCTCAGGTTGAACCAAAATTTATACGCTCACCCTTTGGAAGGATAAAATATTCAGCCTGGATAAAGAATTTTCATAGAAATATGTAGTTGCTGTTTCTTAATGAATTAAAATTGGGTTGACAGATGTAAAGTGAACTCTTCCAATCCTCATGAGGTAAAGGCAGTGCCAATTAATACTAAAATCTCTAAACGCCCAGGAAGACTATGATTCTCAGTATTCCTTGAAGTAGAGAGCAGCATATAATGGACTGGAATACAGGCGGAGTGATGTATTTCACATTAGGATTGGCCCCTAAAATGTCTTCTATGATCCTCTAATATTCTTTCTTTCCTTTTCAATGGCAGGGATGGGAACAATCCAGTTGAAGACTTGAAGGATTTAAAAGATAGTGGAGCCAATTGAGAGGAGGGCCCAGGTCCCTGAATGACTAACAGCAGACCCTCCCTGTGGACTATGACACATCAGTAAATAATTGTATTTTGTGTTACACCAATGCAATGTGGGGTCTGTTTGTTACAACTGAAGGATTGCATACTTTCATTAATGTTCCATCCGAATTCCTCCCAGGAAAATTCAGCCCAGAATTAGTTTCTCTGGCTGATTGGTTCTCCTCCTGTTCAACTCCCACGTGATGTGGTAACATCTTGGTTTGAAAGCTTTCCCAGGATTAAAGAATGTGCTTGTCATCAAACCAATTGGTTACGAAAATAAGTGGTGTCTTAAAGGTGCATGGATGAGTATATATGCATTTGTGGGCTAATTTTGGATTATGTTCTTATTAGAAACACATTAAATAGGCAAGTACCATTAATAATATATACCATATATTATATGTAAAGCATACATTGATATGTAAAGCATATAAGCATACACTGATATGAAAAACACTGTGTTAAGTACATTTATAAACATAATCTTTATAGCAACGCTTTAAGATAGGTAATTTATTCGTCCCATTTTACAGATGAGGACACTAAGGCTTAAAAAGCTTAGATAACTTGCCCAAGGTCATATAAATAGAAGTGGCAGAGTGAGGGTTTGCAGGCAGATGTACTCCCTTCCAATACCTGGACTCCTGATTACTATATGAACCATAATGGAGACCCTCATTTTTAGTCCCTGGATGCCTTAAATCTCAGCATGATTCCTGATTCCTGATGATCATTATTGACAAGTCTGCACAGTCACTGTGCTCTGTGTTTCACTTGTGATAGTTTATTAAGTCTTCACAACCATCATATGAGACAGACATCATTACTGTCATGTGTACACACTGTGTACTTAGTAGCTACAGTCAGCACTCAGTAAATAGAAATCAGTGTCTAGCTCCCAGAAAAGGAATCTAGCCACAGCACCTTGTGGGAACATTCTGTCAAAGAAAGTGCCTTGGGCGCGGTAAGTCTTCCTGCTTCAGCGGGGCAGTGTGCAAGCCTTTTCTTCAAAGAAGTAAATGGAGATTGATAGCCTGATCGCTGTTTCTCAGTCTTTGGATCTGTCCCTTTTCATCAGTCTATGTTGTTCTCTATAATCCACAAATGTGTGAGATCATGTGGTATTTATCTTTCTCTGACTGGCATGGACATGGACAACAGGGGGATGGGAGCATGAGTGTGTGGGGTGGGGGGGGGGGAGGTTGGGGGGTTAATGGGGGGGATGAGGACACATTTGTAATACCTTAACTAATAATTAAAAAAAGAGAAGTAAATGGGAAGAGAGAGGAAGAAAGTAGTGTGGGACCTTGCGACTCCCTAAGTTAAAGCAACCCCCAAATTAAAGAGGGTGAGGACAATTATATTTTCTAAGTTGGATGTTTCCATTATATTAAGAATTAGGGCCCTGACTGGTTTGGCTCAGTGGATAGAGCATTGGCCTGTGGACTGAAGGGTCCCAGGTTCGATTCCAGTCAAGGGCATGTACCTTGGTTGCGGGCACATCCCCAGCGGTGGCGGGGTGTGTGTAGGAGGCAGCTGATCAATGTTTCTCTCTCATCGATGTTTCTAACTCTCTATTCCTCTCCCTTCCTCTCTGTAAAAAAAATAATAAAATATATTAAAAAAAAGAAAAGAATTAGGTTTGGTTTTTTATTCTCCCCCCTCCCCTTCTGACCACTACTGTCAACACACACACACACACACACACACACACACACACACACACACCCTTTTGCATTGTTTTTGTGAATCAACAGAGACTGGACACAATGAATCTTCACATGGACTCAGAGCCAGGTGGGAAAAGCAGCAGACACAGGATCGAGAGAGTTGAGCTGCATACCCTGGCTCTGCCTTCTCTTCCAACACAAGTAATGGGGAAAATGAATAAAAAGAAGAAAAACAAAACCTGAGACAGAAGGTAGGAGGAGACACTGGGGCAGCTCCAGCTTTCAGCAAGCCGGCTCGGTTCCACTTCCTTTTGATTGTCCAGGAAAGCTAAGAAAAGTAAAAACAGGGCTGTGAGTGCGTGAAAGCGGCCCCGTGGAAACCTTGTGTGAAACAATCGGCCTGTGGGTCAATTGTGAAGGGCGTTAATGTGCGAGACCCCGATAAAGAGATTTGCAGGAATGGCTACAAAGCATTTCATATTTAAATACGGGTCCCAGTTTGTTCTGCACAACAGTATAAATATAACTAAGGTGGGGTGGAGAATGAGATCTGGAAATCAGCCGATTTGAAGAAAGCCAACACAAACACACCAACGAAGGCAGCATTTCGCACAGGCTTTTGTGCTCATTACCAGTTGTTGGCAGAAGCTCATGAAAACAGAAAAGGTCATGAAACAGAGTGGCCGACATACTGTATGCCCTGGTGGTCATAAGGTACACTGTTTGCCTGAAACAGCCGTCCTGGGATGTGCATTGCCTTTGCTGGACCGTGACGGTCTTGTGGTAGTTCGTTTCATGGTGGCAGTGAGGAGCCAGGAGAAGGGTACGCTGAGGAGGGCTCCAGTTCCTTCAGTGGCCGTCTCCTCCTAACACAGGTCCCAGGGCAGAACTCCCTAACTTTGGAGACTTTTTAAATTAGGTTTTTAATATACAGGAATTATATTTTAGCCTGTGTAGGAAATTCATGCTGCATGAAAGGGTATTTTATACTAGACGAGGCAGGCCATATAAAATTAAGTAAAGCTGGATCTGGTGCAGAAAAATATTTGGCAGAAATCCCTGGAAAACCACATTTAAACATTTTTAATATATATTATGAGGCAGAAAAGAATAATTATCTTCTATTGAAGTTCCCAAGTGAGAGAAATGTATTTGCTGAACTCTTTGAAAGAAAACCATCTGTATGGCAAAACTGTCGTGTCTGGGATGATGTCCCCTCTGCTCCGGCTGATGGCTTGTGGCTTGTTTCTCAGAGAAGAAGCAGGCACCATCCCAGACATGACTCCACTATCTCATGAGACTGACACCTTGAGCAAGGTGTTTTCACCAAGACCCTTGAAATACTTGGCTTAGAAATGTCCAGAGCAAAGACTTTTGAATTTTGTGGGTATGATCCCATGGAGGGTTTGAGAACAAAACCCACTTTGAGTAACTGTCTCTCTATTTCTAAACTGAGCTCTTGATTTGGAATACATTGCCTCTCTCCTTCCTCACTTCTTTCTCTAGAGAGGATCACCTTTTATTGGAGGCACTCATGTGTGTCCAGAACCTTGCATTTCTGAGGCCAGTGTCTGATTTAGTTGAGGTTTCCTCAAACGCAGACCCTCAGGTGAGAATTTTGGAGCAAGTAGATTTTTTTGTGAGTGGATCTCAGGAAGCACATTGAGGGAATGGGGGAAGTATGGGAGGGAAGGCAAGGGAAGAAAGCCAGTGAAGGGTTATGAGGGAACAGAGCAACTCCATAGGGCTCAACCCTGCTGGGCACCCTCTGAGTCACTGTGTAACCCAACTGAAAATTGTCCCTTGGAGGATGAAGCAGCTCAGGCGTGCATTTGCCAGCTCCTGTCCCCATGTCAAAGGTTGCTCCTGAGATGTTATCCCTCCATCTGAGACTTTCCAGCCTGTCTTAGGTTGATAGATTTACAGCCAGAGAATGGCCTTGGGCAGAGAGAGGCAAGAACTGGATCCATCTATATGGGAACTCTTTGCAGGCTCTCTTGGGGATAGGCCAAGTGGATTTTGGTGGCAACCTGGATCAGATAGTCACCAACTGTGCCAGTTAAGGAAAGCTTCTTGCAAAGAAAAAGTTCTTAGTTTTGATGTGTCCTCTTCTGGCTTTTCCCCCTTAATGTGAATCTTCTTAGTTTTTGTAATAAATGGGTAACTATGGCATTTAATATCATTAGTTGCTGATAAAAGTGATAATTTAGAATTTAACACTTATTGAGCATCCGCTTACTGGTAGTGTCAAATACCTTAACTTACTTAATTCAGCCTTTATTCCATGACATAGATAAAAATGAACTCAAATTGGATTCTATACCTAAACATAAATGCTAGAAAATATCAAACCTAACACATAGGCTAAAAACATAAAACTTCTAGAAGATGTGGGAAAACCTTTATGACTTTGACATTTCTTAGATGTGACTCAAAAGCACTAATATAAAAAGGGAAAAAACCCCAAATTAAATATAAGTGATTAAATTTGAACCCTCTGCTTTTCAAATAATATTATTGAGAAAATGCATAGGCATGTCCTACTAGATAGAAAATATTTGCAATAACCATGTCTGAAGAATGACTTTTATGCATAATATATAAATAACACTTACCAGTTAATAACAAGAAGACAGATAACCCCGTGCAGAAATTGGCAAAAGACATAAATAGACACTTCAAAATGGAACTTAAAGGAATGGCTGATGCTATGGGCTGGATGTTTGTGTCCCTCCCAAACTCATATATTAAAGTCCTAATGCTCAATGCGATGGCATTTGGAAATGGAGCTTTGGGGAGATAATAAGGATTAATGAGGTCATAAGGGTGGAACCCTCATCTGATGAGATTAACATCCAGGTAAGAACAGATTCCAAAGAGCTCCCCCGTCCCCCTGACCCCTCCTCCCCACTGTGAGGACACAGCCAGAAGATGGCTGACCGCAAGCCAGGAAGAACGCCTAACCATGCTGGCATCCTGATCTCAGACTCACAGCTTCCAGAACTGTGAGAAACTATATTTCTGTTGTTTAAGCCACCCGGTCCATGGTTTTGTTATGGAAGCCCACGCTGACTAATATAGCCACTGAGCTCATGAAAGATGTTCAACATTATTCCTCATGAGGGAACTGCAAATTAAAAACACAGCGAGATATTACTACACATCCACCAGAATGATAAAGTTTAAAAGGTCGACAATACCAAGTGTTAGCAAGAATATGAAGCAACTGAAAATCTCATGCCTTGGTGGTGTGAATGTAAAATTTCACAACCTCTCAGGAAAAACAGTTTAATAGGTTCTCATAATGTTAAAACGTCTACTCTATGAGCCTGCAATTTGTTTCCTGGATATTTCCCCCAAAGAAATAAAAACTTACGTTCTCAAAAGGTTTGTACATGTTTATGGCAGCTTTGCTTGTAATAGTCAAACACTGGAAATAAGCCAGGAGAATAGATAAAAACATTGTGACACAATTGTACAAAGGAATATAACTCAGCAATAAAAAGAATAAACTTCTGCTACATACACCAGCATGGATAAATCCTGAGCAAAAGAAGCCAGACCAAATAAAAAGTATACACTGTAGGTTTTACTTAATTGAATTCCTAGACAATATACAGTGATAGAAATCAGATCAGTGTTTGCCTGGGGCTAGAAGTGGGGTGACTGAAAAGGGACATTAGGGAACTTTTCCAGGGTGATGAAAATGTTTGATAACTTGATTGGGGTGGGTTGTTACACCACTATACACATTAATCCAAATTCATGGAACACTTGTGTATTTTATTGCACTTCATTCAATAAGGATGATTCATAACAACAACAATGAAAAACTGAATCATGGGGTTTGTTTATTGTCTGTTGTGTTTTTCCATATTTTTTAAAAGAATAATTTCTCTCTCAAAAGTTTCCTGAATGGAGAATTCCTAGTCCACTGCCATGTAAATCTCTTATCACTTATATTTCACCTTCATTGCTATTGCTCTAGGAAATAATTTAATTAAGGGAATTTAATTAATTAGTATACAATTCATTCCTCACAAAAAATTCTGGACAAGTCTTTAAGTCATTCATTGCTCTTGAATTTGGATGTTAGAAATTTTTTAATCATTTGAGACTCTTTTATGACTAAATAGTGATTTTTGACAAGCTGAGGTATATATATATATATATAGATAGATATATAGATAGATAGATAGATTTATATATCTATATATATATTTGTAGTTGTCTCAACAGTTTTCCTGAAATTCATTTAAACATGCAGCATATTTATGTATGTATGATGAGCTTTGGGATAGTTTTTCCCCTTTTTGTTGAAAAATATATTTGAAATGTTTCATTAGGTCCTGTGATGAATTTTGCTAATACCATGCCCAAAGGAAATCATGGCTCAGATTGACAATTTCCTTATCTAACTAAAATTCCAGGACTCAGGTTTTCTTCCTTCAAAGAAAGAATATGGGAGCTCCCTCCTTTTTCATTTATCACTCTCAGACTCCCACTTAAACTCGTGTTGTTTCTTGGTACAAAGTTCTCATCATCCAGTAAGAAGGTCAAACCTTTTTAGCTCAAAATTTTAATGAAAGTGAAAAAAACCTCAGTATTCTCATTCATTTTAGGATAGCTGGTAATAGGAATTTGTGTCTCCTTCTAAATAGGAATCTTATGTCTCCTGTCCACTTCAGTATTCCTACCACCTGGAACCACGTTTAATAAGTATGAATTCTACCAATGAGGAAATAATAGATGCTCAGAAAAATTTAAATGAGTTGCTTAAAGTGACACAGTTAATGATTCTGCAATTCCACCTCTGGGTATGAATCCAAAATAATTGAAATACAGTCTCAAAGATCTATTTATATACCCTTATCTATCATAGCAATATTCACAATAGTCAAAACTGTCCATCAATCCAAGTGACCATCAACAGATGAATGGGTAAACAAAATGTGGTAGACCCATACAATGCAATATAATTCAGCCCGAAAGGAAGGCTGACATTTCACTATATCAGTGATTCTCAATCTTAGTAACACATTGAAATCACCAGGGGAGATTTTGTAAATATTGATGCCTGGGTTCTACCTGATCTTCTGATGTAATCCCATGCTGGGGTATGGCTGGGGCATTGGGATTTTTAAACGCTCCAGGTCTGAATGCAGCCTAGATTGAGGATGACTGCTCTGTTATGAGACGTCTTAATTCCTATTAGACATCTTGATTCCTGATAGAATAATGTGTCCCTGTGTGTCAGAACTCTGAACGTTTCTCACACCCCAAGTACCTGAGCTAAACTGCAGGCTTAGCATCTCACCCTGAGCTTTGAAGGAGAGGTTATCAGATCCTTTCCTGAACCTTTGAGTGAGAGGAGGCGTTAACATAGCGTATGCTTAAAGGTGGGGCCCTGGAGCTGGCTACTGGGATGAAATCGTGGTTACATCACCCACTAGCTGTGCAACTTCAGCCTAAGTGCCTAACCTTTCCGAATCCCCAAGTGAGCACGATGTGGGTCCTTACAAAATTATTTGAGGAATGGGTGAGACAATTCCTCTAAAATGCAGTATTCAGCAAAGCCTGACAAGTCAACCAGTCTTAACTACTAATTATAAAGAACTCGTACTTAATGTCTGGTTATCTTAAATTTTTTTTCTCATTTTATGATAAGACACATTTCTTTAACATTATATGTAGAACTAGGTTATACAGTCCTAGATTTCTGAAGTTCAAGAGAGGAGAGGAAGTGAGAAGGGGGAGATAGATAGTAAAGGTGAGAAGAGGTGTGTGCCTGTGCGCGCATGTGTGTAAAAATAAAAAGTAAGACTACCAAAAGATATTTACTAAAAGATTGGGGAAATTTTTTTTTTTTCTTCCTGAACTTGACAACCAATAGAAGTTTCAAGAAGAAAAGAGGAAGCAAAGATTTAAAGCTTCCTCAGAAGGGAGAGGGCTTCCACCCAGGGATGACAAGAATCTTGGCCAAAGAGATGGAGAGAAGAAGAAAGAATGAGACTTGGAATCAGCCAGGAGGAAAGAGACTTCAGAGAGACCGGGAAGAGCAACACTTCAAATATTTATTTTTTAATGCTGCTACATGAAAGTTAAACTTGGAGGCAGAGCCTGTTCGGATTTATATTCTGAGTCACTTCTGTAAAGGAGAAAGCCCATCCTGGAACTGTTCAGAGGAGCCACAGAAAATGGAAGCTGCCTTGTGATGAATCCCAGTTCATCACATCTCCTTCCAGACTTGAGAGCAGCCTGAGCTGCCTGAAGAACCAAGTGTTAGGTACTGAGCTCCACTCTGGAGAGCTTGCAAGTTGTTTATCACACTCCCCCATGGTCACAGTCATACCTCCCGCAGTGGGGAGGAAAGACTGCCTTGGCCCAGCTGCAGAGAGCTCAGAGGAGGGAGGTACCTGCCCATGGGAATGAGCTCAGACCCTCCAGTGATGATGCAGCTGGAGGCCTGGCATGCATCTGTGAGGGTCACCCTGGATGGTCTTCCTCCAGTAGAAGGGTGTGTTGTCCCTGTACCTCGGGGTGGGTGCTGGGAATATCCATCCCTCGTCCCAATTGTGTTCATTCCATTTGCTGACTAATTCTTCTGAGACTTAGTCAGAGGGAAGGGCTTTGGCTGTTCCTTTTTGTGCACAAACATGGGCCTCTACTCTCACTGGCTGGAAGAGTTCAGCCTTTTCTCTATCATCTGGCAGGTTGACAGGTCCACTGTAAGATTGACCGTTTTGCCCAGTGTGCAGGATGTGGAGGCCTTTATGGATTTCTCCACTCTCTCTGCTCAGCGTGCCACTCCACACAGTGGGGAGAAAGGCAGTCTGGGCTCCTTCATGCTCACTCTCTACCCACCCACCCACTCAGTGACTCCCAATGGGATTAGCTCAGAGAATAGAAACTCTCCAAGGAGTTCCCTCAAGCCAACGGCTGGGCCCCCTCCCTGGTGCCTTTGGGTCGGCTAGCCTACATTTTTTTGAAGTTGTATTTTTTAAAAAATATGACAGTCCAGGCTTGAAAACCAGTACGTTTGGAAATATAAACTAGATGAAAACAAGCTATAATGAAAGTGAAAAAAAAACATATCAGCTTACTGCCGATTGAAAATCAGGACCAGATGAGACTATGAGGCTCTGGGCATTTAATTCACAGGAAGAGGTCACTGCTTGGCGAAAACCATGCTCAGGCTGTGCTGGCTTCCCCTCTGCAATGTTGTGTTTATTTGTTTGTGCCCTTCCCTACTTTGTGGAGGGAAATAATGAACCAGCTTGTTTGAAGTTCTTTCTGCCTTTATGTATCATGGTGTGTTTCATTTCATTTCATTTAGAGAGGAGGGTAGGAAAAAGGCATTGATGGCCAACCTGGGAATCCAGTTTGTTTCTTAAAATGTGAAGGCTGGAAGAGGGCAAGAGGGGCATCAGTAGGCAGGAAGGATGGATGCTCAGTGAGAGAAGAAGAGAGGAGGTGTAGGCTGCTCCAACCAGGACTATGAATTATTGGACCTTATATAGTTTTCCATAGGGTGGAGAAAAGAAAAATGGAATGGGAGGATAGCAGCAAACTCTAAGTGTGGTCCATAGACCAGCAGCTCCACCGAGCTTGTGAGAAGCGCACAGCTCAGTGGTCACATCAGACCTCTGAATTGGAATCTCTGTGATGCTTTTTCCCAGAGGCTGCTCACTGGCAAGGCAAACACCCCTTTTAACCAACAGACCTGTTTTGTTTGAGCGATAGCATATTGACCTGTAATTAATTTTTAAAAATTGATTTTGTTGCCAACATTTACAAATCCAGATTTAAAAAAATCTAGATTTCTGCCTTGTAACAAAGTCAACAGTCTGGCATCTCTTGTGTGGCACAATCTATTTGAGTGAAGTAGAGCTTGCCGCCTCGGATTAGTGTAGACTTCCAGTGTGTCCTACTGTCTTCTCAGCCTGAGATCAAATGTCTGTTGCAGTTTAGCATGGCTTTAAGGTCTTCAGTGAGTAGTACAGGAATGGGAATAGGACCCAGCCCATTGGCCAACAATACACTGCTAGAGGGTTATTAAGGGAATTTTCTCTCTCAGGGAATTTCTCTTTTTCTTTCTCATGTTCTCTATGTGGCTGTAACATCTGTGCCTCTCTTGCCACCAGCCTATCAATGAGACCAGCACCAAGGTGGTGAGGTGGAAACCAGGAGAGAAGCTGGACCTTTGAGGGCCTTGTTGAACTGTTGAATCCACTCACCCTGGATCTGGCCCCACATCTGTACTTCCTGTTAGGGGTTATGGTGCAATTCTTGTTGTTTAGCCATTTTGCTGCTTGTAACCCCAAACCTCCTAATTGATTCAGTGGAAAAACAATTTGCCAATAGAGAAGGTTGTGTGCTTCTCACATCTGCCATCTTTATTGATTCTGTTATCTGTCTGGTCTGGGCCTTAATTTCCTCCAGTGGATATGGGCACACTAGGCCCCACTGACTTTCCTGGGGCAGAGTGTGGTTCAAATGTTATCCTTGGGTGTGGAAGTGCCTCGTGCCCCATGTAAAAGGAAGAAATAAATAAAGCACAGTGTGAGCTTAGGACAGTCACTTTTGGTTCTAATGTTGTTACCTTGATGATCTTGACAAGTATCTCTTACCTTGCTAAACCTCAATGTCCTACTCTCTGACCTACTTTCATACTTAGAGAGTTATGATGCTGGTTAAATAAGGGAAATGTAATAGTTTGACTTCAAATTTTGATGTGTGATTGTTCCTTCTTTCCCTTGTGTCCCAAATCTGGGAATAATGGTAAGAAAGCCCAATGCTCCTTTGGAGCTGATGGGAGATTGGAGCCATACTCCCCATATACACATGGGTACCCTTATCCTGCCCCACCTCCAACACAATGAAGACACCAAGCCAGTGTCAGACCAGGGTGGGGAGGAGCCTGCCCTGCTCTCCCAAAAAGTTTTATGATTAAGTAATAAATCTTTCCATACCCTCTTGGTGTGTGTGTGGCATAATCATTCTGAGAGCGGCCATAACAATGATGCATGTAAAGCAGCTTTCATATTGTAAGTGCTCAGGAAATATAACTCTTCACACTCATGCAATATAGCATTATTATTATACTTGTAAGAATATTTTCAAAACATATTAATGTGGAAAAAATAGTACGGTGACTCTGTTGTGCCCACCACCCAGCTTTAATAACCACTGCCTTCCCGCCATCCTTGTGTCCTCTCTCCCCACTCTTTTTTTGAGATAGTTTTAAGCAAGTCCTTGCAAATTGGCTGGTAAGCACTTCAATATATGTCTCCAATAGATAAAGGACTTACCTCTCTTAATATTAGCACAAAACCACTATCAGCTAACAAAATTAACGTTAGTTCTTTTACATCACCAAATACATAGTCTGTGTTCAGTTTTTCTCAATTAAAAATTGTTCTTACAATTAGGTTTTTAATCAGAACCCAAATGAGGTTTATATATCTTTAATTTTTTACATAACACTTAGTGCCATTTGAAATTTTCTTACTAAATTGTTTATTGTCTTGTTAATTCATTGTTAATCATCTTTATCCATCCATTAAAACTCCATTAAAGTGGAAACCATATGCATGGACTCTGGTGTCAATTTTGTACACCAGAGCTCCCAGCACCTAGTTTAGCAATTCATACTAGATTCTCAAGAAATATTTGCTGAAAGAACAAATGAATGAATGAAAGGACAGGTTTGGAAACCACTTTGTCCACACATCAACTTGTATATATTTACAACTTTTTTTTGCGGCGGGGGGTGGGGGGGGGACCACAATCCATAGGACTCATGACTTGATTCCTCCTTTCTTTTTGTACAATAAGAATAAAAGAGAAAGACTGAAAACTGATGTAATAGTCACAAAATTATCCTGAAGGAGTACTCAGAAGACTATAGTAAATAGTTATATGTTCTGACATGACTGAATGATAAATATACTGAGATGACCTTGTTAAAAGGAGAATTAGCTTTATTCAGAGGAATTTACCCTGTAAAATGAGACCTAATTTAAAAAGGAATTAAAAATGTGTTTCTTTAATTCTTTATTTTGTCAGCATCCATCATAAAAATTTCATATAATAGGAATATTTTTTCCAATTGCCACAAATTCTATAGGAGTTATAATTCAATCTTTAAGTGGATGTCTGCTCTGTAACAGTAGGTCATTTAAAAGCTAATCTGCAGGGACATGAAGAAATGGCCATGAGATCTTAAGGTCATATACTCTGGCACCATTCCAGAAATGATATACTTGCATTTTATTTTTTTGTAAATTCAAGAAGAAAATCTCACAGAATTCCTCTCATGAAACCGAATGAATTGAAATCACCTTCCTTTAGGTTCATGCAGAATTAGCATCAGTGGTCTAAAAGATGAAAATTTTGTTCTAAAGACATATGGGATCTTTCAGATCTTATAATCGGTTTGGGAGCCAGAATGTGACCTATGACATTAGGGAGGACTGGAGAAAGAAGAGTGAAAAGACAAAAGATTATTTATTTGGGACTCGGGATAAAATTTGAAGTAAACTTCCATTTCTCCTTCTCTATTATTGAAGAGATATTGAAATACTAAGGATTACTTAATATAACATCAAAATATATATGTACAAAAACACATATATTCAAGTTCAAGTAGCTCTGGGAAATTCTGTACTTTCCCCCATTATTTTATTCATATTATGCATGTGGCCCCTGAAAGTGAAATATAACAGTGGGTCAGGAATACAGAAGTTGCCAAGATCACACAGAGACTGCTATTTTAGATGATCTGAAAAATGGTAATGATCACACACATAGATCTGAGAGATCCAGAGGCACACAGCTGTGGCTTTAGAACCCCAGCTATATTTACCATCTGTCTATTAGCACTGGGAATCTTGGCTGAGATAGCTGCTTTGCAGATCTGAGAATTCTGTCTTTTCTCCAAGCACCCCTGGGCTGGGTTTTCCAGAGGAGTAATGAAACCTAGGAGAAATAACTTTCTTGCTCTCTCACACTTGGTGTAAAATGAGGGGAGGTGATTAACTTCAAGTTAATTGTGGGGCCTTTCACATGTTTTTGTTTGTAACTCTGTGGTTGAGATATTAGTCACCCATCTTCCACGAGGGGAGTCACTTAGAGTAGAGGCTCAAGGAGTTCCACATTTAAACAGGGTCATGGCTGAATTTGGTGGGGGAAAAAGATTGTATTTTTGCTGGCTAATACAACAGTTCTAGATGCTCATTAAGCTGTTATAAAATGTGAAATGATGACTCATTGCGAACCCCTCCCAACCCCCCTCCCTGCTCCTATTTGCCTGCGGTTGATGGAATGTATACTGACTTGAGTTAAAGAAGAAACTTGTGGTTTCCATTATAGTCTGTAAACATCGATTGCTGAAAGCCTCAAGCGAGCTATCATCTCCCGCCACACACATGCTTTATATACAGTTCATCTCGGAAAACAGATTGGGAGAGCACGGTGTTTACAACTCCAGAGTAACCCAACTAATGGGGGACTGGTCTGCCTGGGGGTCTCCAGACTGTCACTATTCCCAGCTAAGCGGAGGTCCCTTCTGATGTCTTCTAAACCGAAGCATCAAGAGAGAAGCCAAGGCCAACGCTCCTTAAAGAAAGTCCTTCTTGGTGCTGTAATGGCCCTCTGCCACCCCATCATCAACTAAAGTGTCTTAAAAAAATTGTTTTTCAGAGACAGAAAAAAAATACTCTGCTTTTCTTTTAGGTTTTATCCTTAGGTCTTATAATAAAAGTCACTTGAAAAGTTATTTTATCTTTCATTTTCAAGGCCATTGGCAATGCTGTCATTTTGGACTCAAGATTAATTTATGAATGAGTGATTCTGATGGTGCATAATGGGTTTAAAGAGCCCCCCGGAGAGAGACAGCAGAGGGTATCTGGAGATTTGCTTGGCATCCTGACTGTGGCTGATAAGAAGAGCTAAGCAGGGGCCAGTCCCTTCTGGAAGGAGGAATCAGGGGTGTGGTATGGGTGGGAAAAGAACAGGATGTAATATTACAGGGTTTGCATTTGGGTTCTGGCTTTGACATTTAGTGGCTTTGTGACCTAGGGCACGTCTTAAATTGTAACACGGGTCCCTTGGAAGTTTTGTTACAATGCAGAATCGGACCCAGTAGGTGCAGGTGGGACCTGAGACTGCCTATCTGACCGCTGTTCTTCCTTGCACCAGCTGTGAGTAGCAAGGAATCCGGCAAGTCTTGGAACTGATGTAAATCTTAGTTGGCTCTTTAGTAAAATAGGGTTTAGAACGATGCCGACCTTCCAGGATTATTATCAGGACTCAGCCAGCACTTTTAAGAGCACCGGGCATGGGCCCTGAGATGGGGAAGACAAGTATTAGATGTTGGCTTCTGGGTATGGAGATGTTAGTGATGGAAGACATCTGAGGAAGGGCCTAGTTGAACCTCTCGTGTTACAAATGGAAAAACGGAGGTGTGTGGAGGGTAGCACTCTTCTTAGATTCAGTAAGTCACTAACTACACCAGCATCTCCTCTTTGAGTATAAATGGAAGTCCGGTGGACAGACATGTCTGATTTATACTTAGAGTAGGTGTGGTTTATATCTCTGACATCATATGACCTATGATTTGATACAAAATTAGTCATTGTTGCAAATATTTCACCTCCTTCTCCCCTTATTATTATTTTTTAATAAACTAAGGAGTTCCCCTTACAGGCTATGCTAATATCTTTTATTCCAAACAGAAAGGAGCAAGGAGTCTGTGATTTCATTCATGTTGAGCTAAAAGTGTTCCCTTTTCCCTGATGTCCAACCTCTCATCCCTCCTAATTCCTTGCTCTAACTCGCCCTCTCCTCAGCTCTTAAGAATGCTAGGCAGGTCTAGCTGTCATCTTTAATCAAGTAATATGATCAGTAAACACTATAAAATAACATAATACCTTTCTGCTCTTTCTGAATTGCAGTAGTGGGGAAGGTACTAATGATGTAATGACAAGGCTAATTAAAACCTAATAAAACGCATAGTCTTGGAGTTTGGCAAGTGGCTAACAAGAAAGGCTTAATTCCACAGCTTGCTTACTAATAACTCAATGTTCCTTATTAGGAAGTAATTCTCACTGCCTGTTTCTCTTTATGGAGACTGGTAACATAAGGTTGTTGAAAGACCCTCCGCATGGCTGGGCTTTGAAGAGGGCAACACTTTACTAGGTTTCCCAGCTTTTAGAGAGTTGTGTTTGCCATTGCCCCTGTCTGAGCCAGTTAGCTGTCTGAGCCAGTGGTCTTGTTAGTATGATGCTAATGGAGTTGGAGTTTTCTCCCCAGGCATGTTTGTAGGACTCAGCACAAAGAGATGGTTTCTGTTCTGACCCAAGACTGCACTGCTCATGTTGGTCTAATTTCTCTGAATATGAGGACCAGGAGATAGCAGAAGACTGGCTCCACGAACCCTGAAATCTCTGCTCGGGTTCTGGGAAAGATGGGATGGTGATCTCATCTTAGTTTACAAAGGACAGACCACAAGCAGTGAGTGAAGAAGCATGTTCTTTAAGAAGCACTAGGAAAGGGGTTGCATAGGGAGACCTATGAGTTTAGGGCTGAGTGATGGAGGCTGAATGATGGAGATGGCTGAGGATAGCAGGATCCCAAACCAGGGTAGGAATACTAACCCCTTTGCTTACCGATACTGCTTCATTAGGGCAATTACTAACATTCCTTGGCCTGCGGCCTCACCTGACTAATTTGCAGCTTTTAAAGTGCCATTCCTTTCTTTTGGGGTCTGAGATCTAGACTCTGAAAGCCCTATGCATGTGACTACTCATGAGTGATCAAAATTAAGTAACTATATAAATCTGACTATAGTGACTGGATTGATTTATGGTAACAATGATTAACAACCAGCAAGGTGTATGTGGTAACCCCAATTCTTCACCCCGCCTGTTTATTTCACCACCCCTTGAATCTGGGCTGGTCTTAAGACTTGCTTTGGCCAATAGTCTGCAGTGAAAGTAACAGTGTGACATTTTCATATAAAGAAGCCTTTCGAACTTGCACTTGTTCTCTGAATTCCGTGACCTTTATGTGAACCACCTCCCAGCTAGCCTGCTGGAAGATGGAACATGAAGAAGAGCCACTCCAGGTGAGGCCATCATAGACCACACAGTGGATCTTCCATGTGATGGGGCAGAGGCATGAGCCAGGATCCAGCCAGGATCAGCAGGATCCTCCCCAGAGCAAATGAATATATATAATGAACTAGATAAGTGCTTGATTTTTCTCTCAACACTTTTTAAAATTAAAAATTTCAAACATACAGAAAAATGGAAAGATTTTTTTTTCAGGGAACAGCCATACCCCCACCACTTAATATTTTACTATATTTGTTTTATTACCTAGTTATTCATCTATACATCCTTGTATTCATCCATCAATCTATATTCTTTTTTTCTGGTAGTTATTGCTTTTTATTGCTTCTAGTCACTAAATTTTGAGATGGTTTGTTATGTAAGCATTAATTGGGATAGTATGTAACTGATACAGTGGACATAATATAAAAGGAAGACTTAGCTGGGGAAGAAAGCAAAGGTTCTGAGAAAATTGGTTAATATGGGGCTCTTTAAGTGACAGTACTTTTCTAGAAAATATATATATATATGTACTAGGGGCCCGGTGCACGAAATTCATGCACTGGGTAGCGGGGGGGAGTGTCCCTCAGCCCAGCCTGCCCCCTCTCACATACTGGGAGCCCTCAGGCGTTGACCCCCATCACCCTCCAATCGCAGGATCGGCCCCTTGCCCAGGCCTGACGCCTCTGGCCTAGGCATCCCGCCCGGGCAGCGGGGACCTGCAGTGGCAGCGGGGGGTGCTGCTATCGGCGGGCTCCGCCCCTGCCCCTGCAGGACGCCTCTGGCTGAGGCGTCCAGCCCGGGCAGTGGGGACCCGCAGCTGCAGGGGCCCCGCGATCGTGGGCTCCACTTTAGGCCCAGGCAAGGGACCCCTAGCTCCCGGGACTGCCAGCTTCGACCGTGCCCAGCTCCCATCGCTGGCTCCACCCCTACTTCCTGCTATCACTGGCCAGGGCGGTAAAGGCACCTGATTTTCCGATCATGGCTGGGGGGCAGGGCAAAGGCGGCCCCAGGGCTGCCTTTGCCCTGCCCCCCAGTTCTTAGCTCCCCCCTGGGTTTCTGATCACTGTCAGTGGCAGGGGGCTTCTTCCTGCTTTCCCTTTCGCCTCCCTGCATTGTGCCTACATATGCAAATTAACCGCCACCTTGTTGGCAGTTAACTGCCAATCTTAGTTGGCAGTTAATTTGCATATAGCCCTGATTAGCCAATGAAAAGGGTAGCTTGTACGCCAATTACCATTTTTCTCTTTTATTAGTGTTGATATATATATATATATATATATATACAAGAAGTTGTATAATGGCTCAGGGTTCTCAGGGTTCATTAGCAAGCAGGGGGCCCTGGTCAGACTATGTCACTTCCCTATTTTCTCTGTCTCCCGGGCAGTTAGAATTGCTCAGAACTTTTTAACTCAGAGTAGATATTTAGGAGGCAGCTGTCCATGGGGATGAGGAGAAGGAATGTCCCTTATAGATGTACACATTTTTACGGATTCTATGTACAGATGTGTGTTCATTTTGACAGTAACAGCAAGAGGAAAGCATCTTATAGATTTAAAAAATCAAAGCTCAGAGAGGTTTTTGATCTGTTCAGTGTCAGTTTAAAGCTGAGATAAAGCTTAAACCCACACCTTTGCACTGTAAGTTTCAACATTCTTTTTGTAAGTTTCATGGCTCAGCTGTCCTTTTTGTTGTTGTTGCAAAAAAAAAATAGAAGCATGGCAAATGAGAAAGATAGGAAAATGGGAAAGAGACATAAGGAAATATAGGACTGATTTATTCTAAACTTGTTTTTAGTAGAAATACTGCACCGCCTTCCAATATCTGGTGCTGTGCTAGGGGCATGGCATGGCACCAAGTCAGAGAAGACAGCCTCTACCCTGAAGAACAGGCAATCCAAGTTGGCGTGATAGATACAGAAAAAATGCCTCTGGTATTGGCTTCAGAGAACCGTGGCCCACCTCTGATTTCAGCCCACACATGGGAGACAGTTTCATGATCTAAAGACTCAGCTCTAGCTGTCAGCATCTCACTTCAAGGGTGTCCTGTGTGGCTTTCTCTGCTCTGCAGAAGGCCTTCTGCCAAGCCATGGGAGCTTGAACTTGTTTGGCTTGTAAGTGCCACTAAAAAGAGCTGGGAAATTAATAGCCCTGGGGCAACATTCACCCCCTGGAGGACAGGATCTGGTGGGTAAATGCTCCATCCTCCCACCTTGTATTTGGACAATATCAGGAGGAACTTGCATTCTTGTCTTGGGTTCTGCTGTTTTTCTCAAGCTAAGTCAAACAGACAAAACATGAGCTCACGAAATCATAAATAATGTAGTGAAATAATACTATAAGGCAGTATGAATATGTATTATATATAACTAGAGGCCTGTTGCAGGAAGATTCCTGCAAGAATAGGGCTTCCTGCGGCCGGATCGAAGCAGAGAAGGGGGTGAAGCCCGCCAAGGTGGGCTTTCCTCCCGTCTCCACCGTCCCACTTGCTTCCCTCCCATCTCTGCTGCCCCGCTTGCTTATCCGCAGCTTTGCTCCCTTCTGCAGTGCTTGGCTTCCTTCTACGCTGCCTTCAGTCTTCGCTCTGTGCCTGTGTGTGCAAATTAACCACCATCTTTGTTGGGTTAATTTGCATACCCACTCTGATTGGCTGGTGGGCGTAGTGGAGGGATGGTCAGTTTGCATGTTTCTCTTTTATTAGTGTAGATAATTATACTATATGTTATAGTATATATAAATTATATACTATATATTATAGTTTCATAGATATATATGAATGAATGAATGAATGAGTGAATGAATGAATGAGAGGGAGGGAGGAAAAATTAAGCAGACAGCTTTATTTTCTGGGTCTAATAGGAAAAAGAGAGGGAGAAAGAGGGAAGAGAGAAAGAGAGAAAGAATAAATAGATAACACAGGAGTTGTGAAAAGCAAGAAGAAGTCACTGAAAACTGGGGTCATTAGATTCACCCTTTAAGTGAGAATATAATTTTAATATATGGTTAAATGGAATCCTGGGCATGGGAATCCATAGGAGGAAATTATTCTGGGTTTTTTATAAACCCCTGCTTTTCTTTGCTTTACTAAATGTCAACCATTAACAGTGCTAGAGCATCCAGTGGAAAATTTAATCATTAAGTGCCTATATGAAGTAGCAACTTGCTGATGGGTAATGGTATTGAAAACCTAAGTTTACTTTGTTTTTTTCTATCTTTTTTTAATTGTGGCTTAATATTTTTAGGGTCGGTCCTTTATATTTTAGGGATGATCACATAGCTTCATTTGCTGGTAGGATATTTTTGAATGTATTCAATGCCAACATTACTTATCTAAAGTCCCATGGACAAGTAGGGTGGGAAAACCAAGGCTGATTGCTGATAGAACTTGTCAGTGAAGGAGAAGTGCTAATGCCATGTGGTTGGCTTTTAAATCAGGATCAGATGGTGAACAGTATCTGGTGGGTCTCAGTTATACTCCAGTTGTCTCATGCTCTGAAGTCTGACGAAAAGTGAAGGTATTTTTGCCACAGTGAAATTCTGGCACTGGTAGCCGGTTGCCTTGATTTCCATCACAGAGGGCCGGTTCGGTTCGGGAGCACGACTTGTAGAGAAGCAGGGAGGAAGGCCTAGAGGGAGAGGGCGGATCTCTTGGTCTGCAATCAGGCCAGAGGAAGGGTAGGGTGTGGAAGTGCGCATGGCAGCTCCCTATGTAGTGCCTGATCCTGTTTTAGGCAGACAGCTTTATTTTCTGGGACTAATTTCTCTCTTGCTCTTCATCAGCTCAATGCCTGAAAGGCAAAGGGGTCCTCAAAGGGGAAGCAAGAAGGAGGAAATTCAAAAGGGAAAGAAAATATCTGCACGTCATGGAGAGCATAAACAAAATGTAAACCTTTAATAATAGGCACTCATAGGCAGATGAAAGGAGATGAAGCAAAAGCCCCCTCCCAAGTAGCTACAGCTGCACAACTGTCTGTTGAAAACACTTTAATCGCTCCAAACATTAACTATTTTGTTCTTTTCAAAGTTTATAACCTTTTCCCTTTTTGCTCAGCTGTGTTCTAATGACAATTTTTTTTTTCCTTCTGTTAAACAGGACCGGTTTATGAGAACAGGATGTTTGTATTAAATATTAAATCGTCAAGGCTTCCTTCAGCCGAAGGTCCCAGCTTGGCTTCAGTTTTGATTGAAACAGACAAACCTACATTCCTACAGAACTGCAGAGAGTACAAAGAGTTTGTCAAATCTTGATAGTGTAACCCGGCGTGGGGCCAAGAACAGAATAATTGGTTAATGTCTGCGTAGTTCTTTGAAGATAGAAAGGACTGTGCAAGTTCTAAGGAGCATTGAGAGCTGAGCCGGCCCTGGAGGGCCTGATTCTGGGGTCAGCAGACTAGTCTCCAAAATGACTTTCGAGGAGCAAAGTCATTGGCTCATGTGGATTCTTTGTGGGAGCCATTTGGGTTCTAGAAATTGGCCTCAGCTCTGGCATGACTACTCTCACTTCTTCTTGTTGGAAGTTTAATTTTGGGCTTAGCTGTGTCATCTTTGGCCTTCAGAGGCGATGCAATGTCCTAGAAGGTGTCCTTCATTTCATACAAAAAAAAATTCTTCATTTAGGAGGCAGGGTTTTGGGAAAATAGGCAAATATAACTTAATAAGGTTTAGCAACTCTTCTGCAGGATGTCAGTACATGGTCACAAAGATGAAGAGAAAGTGCTGAAATGAGTTTTGGGCATGCTCATTCCTTGTCTTGGAGAGTCATAAAGCAAGTATATTGCATCCATTATTGCTTTTTAAGAAAACTGAACCCACAATAAAGTGGTTTAATAGAATTTAATATAGGAACTGAACCAGAGAGGTATTGGAAGAGCTGAACGCAAGGCAAGGCAATCTAAAGGTGAGCAATGCAGGTTGGAGCAGGAAGGCAGTGTCAGCAGAGCTCAGGGCTGCTTCTGGGGATCTGGACCTTATGAGGGAAGCCTTCAGGAGGGGGTGGGAGTCATGAGGAGTTGCGACCTCTGTCTAAGGAACCTCTCAAAGCAAAGAGAGGAGACGAAATACTCTGGCTTCTTTCTTCCTCCCGCCCAGTCCCCAAGGCCAGTGCTTCCCACCGCTCCAACCTAAATAGAAATCAAGTGGGCAAGAGAGTCTGGGGAACTTGCCCTGTTTAGGCCAGCTCTGAGAACAGAGCAGGATCAGGGTAGGGGATAGATCTGAGGGTGAAGAGACAAGTAGAGAGGCACATGGATGAAAGGCCCAGAGAACCCGGTAGTTATGAGGTCTGCTTATCATTCTCTGACTCAGAGTCAGTCACAGTTATTTGATAGTGCTACTTTTTTGTCGTTTTGGTTTTTTTGGTTAATCCTCACCTGAGGATTCCACCCCCCCATTATTTTAGTTTATTTTTGTTAAAGAGAGTGGAAAGGAGGGTGGGGAGAGAGAGAGATATCCATGTGAGAGACACATCGATTGGTTGCCTCCCCTATCCACCCCAACTAGGTCCAGGGGTTGAATCTGAAACCCAGGTGTACATGCCCTTGACTGGGAATCAAACCTGAGACCCTCCGGTATGCAGGCTGACTCTCTAACCACTGAGCAATGCCATCCAAAGCTATTTTGTTGTTGTTGTTTGTTTGTTTGTTTTCTTACTTCTATGAATCCTGTATGGCCATCTTTATGGAGTTTCAATAGGATTTCAAGTTGCAAACCTAGGTATGCTGACTTTGCACTGCAGCAGCTTGTTGGTTTTATATGAGGTTAATCAGAGGTGTAGAAGCAAAAGTAATTAGAGGCAGAGACTGTGGCTTCTCTAAGTGGGTTTGTTTCTCCTTGCTTCTGCTCTCGCGTGAAGGCAGGCAGGCATGGAGGTCTGGGGATTCAGTTAGTGGCAGTCAACGCGATGCTGGCAGAGGGTAAGTGTCCCCTCCGGAGCAGGTCAGGGCGCATGGTTGGGACCCTCCTCTGGGAACTCTGAGTTAAACACTATCAATGGAACTTTAATATTTGCAAATGCGTACAATTATCAGATGAAAAAATTACAGCCAAGGGTTTGGACTATTGGTATCAAGTGTCAGTGTGAATTCTATCACCCAAATGCCGAGTAGAACCGCTGACCCATCTTCCCACACTGTGTGTTTTACTTTTGTCTCAATGCCTGGTCCTCCTAGTACTGTGACCATTTCCTCTCAGGATCGCCACGGCCTCTAGCCATGTCTATCTTACGCAGCTCACAGAATGAACATCCATTCATAAATACATATATAAATATATATATTTGAAGTATTATCCACACCTTTAAGAATCCTTTGTGTAGTGTATATATGTATTTCTGTTCCTGAACTGCAAGAGGTACTATCCCTACCTTCTCTGCCACATCCCTCAGTATTAGGACCTTCTGAGGTCTGCTGCCCTGAGCCACATCTGGAAACTGGGCATCTATAGTGGACTTGGTGCATAGTGCCAAGGCTGCTCCAGAATAAAAGAGAGACCTTTCAAAGAGTGGCATCAAAAAACAGCAATATCTTGGTTTTAGGCTACCAAAACTTTGATCTCAAATCTGGAAGATGTTCTTGAAAGCAGTGCATGGGGTAGAGGACTCTGGTATCCACTTCCAGGCTGCTGCCATTCAAGGTTGGTGAGTCGCGAGGGAACTCCACTCTGCATCTACTACCAAATATCAAAAGCCCTTCCTTTTCATCTCTTAGCTCTTTCCGGCCACATAACCCACACAGTCAGTAAGGCCAGTCTCTGTAAGTGTAATGCCAAATACTTCACTGACAAGCAATGTGGGAAATGTAGTCCTTGACAATGAAATATTTGGTACTTTTCAGAATGGGGTGTGGCTTTGTACTTCTCTGAAGATAACTTTTACTATGTTCCCTCCTTTGGTCTGGACAAATCTCTACTGCTTTAATGAGCTTCTAGATTCAAGGGCTTGTTCGGTTGCCCCAGAAGTCCATTATCTTTGTAGTCTCCGTCTTCACTAACCACAGTTTTCCTCTTTCCTAACTTTGGCCAGATTCCTCCTCCTCCAGATCTTTTCTGCTTCTCCCCAGTCAGCATGAGCAAGAAGCTTTCTCACTAACCAATGAGACTCCGCAGTTTCTTTTGTAGTTGCTATCAGTTTAGCCCAAACTTCAGGCAAATCCTTGAGCATGTTTGCATATAATGATGGTTGGTTTACTACAAATATTCAGACAGGTAACCTCTAAGCTTCCCTTCTATTCTCAAGATTTACAATTTGTTTCAATATTACACAATGAAATATATTAGAAGGTGAGAAGGGAGTGGCATAATTTTATGTAACTGATGAATTACCTGACTGTCTTTCACCACTGCAGTGAAAACCGCATGAAACTTCTTTGGAGGTGACATAAATGAAATTTCCCACTTTTGCACATTGTGCCTTTTGCTTGCTACTTTACTGTCTTGATTCTAGCTGGGATGGTAGGTGGAAGTACCAAAAACCACGAGAGAGGCTGTGCTTGCGATTATTGCCAGCCTGAATGGAAACAGGAAATACCAGGAATCTTATAATAAGTGCAGAGACTTCCAGCCTAATTTCACAGTCTCAGATGTTTGAATAGAGGTTAGACTCGGCTGCAAATCTTGGGCGTACATTTCAACAAGACTTCCGGTCTCATGGTGACTTGCCCTGTGTCAGAGGAGTGGCTGCTAAACCACTCCTCTGGTTCTGGTTATCTAAATTCTGAGATGGACAAGTCCCATTGCCTTTTCGCTGTTTGAATGGACCATGAACAGAATGGCTTTGGCTGTGTTGGACAATGGCAAGGAGATTGAATCACTTTGATGATTCTCTATAGCCGGTTAGGAAATCATTTTCTGTGGCTTAGATAAAGCCCTATTGCTGGGAAAAAGGAGACCAATCTGGACAATTACTATTCTCTGCAACAGTATGGTCTCACCTGTGAGCTTGGTAGCAATGCAGGATCTCAGGCCCCAAATCACTTCTACTGAATCAGAGTGTTTTCATAAGATGTTCCAGGGATTAGCATGCACAGTGAAGTGTGACAGGCACTGGCCTGGAAGACTACTGATCATTCTTTGGAAGTTGAATGATTTCTACTTGGCATGTGAACATTGAATAATTTTTATAGGTAGATACATAGTTATATAATACATATATATAGTATACGTAATGTTATAGTTTCTGTATAATCTGGACTCCCATAAATCTATCCTCTAATTAATTCTCTCAAGCTCTTACAGTAGAAGAATTTAAGTACATATGTATATCTATGTGTGTGTATATATATATATATACACACATATTGTGTGATATATATATCATATTGTTGTGTAACAAATTATAATACCATTAGCAGTTTAAAACAATGCAAATTTACTATCTCACAGTTTCTGTGGGTCAGAAATCTGGACGTGGATTAGCTGTGCTCTCTGTGTAGGATCTTATCAGACTGAAATACAGGTGTCAGCTGGAACTGACTTCTCACTTGAGACTCAGGTTCCTCTTCTAAGCTCACGGGTTGTGGACAGAGTCTATGTCTTGTGGCCGTAGGACTTGGGTTAATGCACTCTTGCTGGCTCTTGGCTTAGACCACCCTGGTGCCTATGTGCTGCTCCCAGGTCTGTGCCATGTGGTGCTCTCCTTCCACACATGGCTGCTTGTCCTAGGCCAACAGGAAAGCATCTGCTGCTGCTTCTTCTCTCTTTGATGCATCCACCTGATTAGGTAAAACCTGGCCAACATGATCTCCCTTTGGATGAACTCAAAGTCAACTGACCTTAAATATATCTGCAAAATCCCTTTTCCTATATAAATAATTATGGAAAAAATATCCCATGATATTTTCAGGTTTTTGCATGCACTCAAGGGGAAGGAATTATACAAAGCATGTATACCAGGAGAGCCATGTTAGCATTCTGCCTTTTATTATACATATGTGCATATATACACATACAAACACATAAATATCTGTGATTTATGTATATGCAAATTATTACAGGATTATAAGTAAAAGTGCTTTGGAATTAAGGCATGTTTCCCAAACTACATTGCTTTACTTAACACTTTTAAAATTATTTTTTAAAGTATATTTTTATTGCCGAAACTGGTTTGGCTCAGTGGATAGAGCGTCGGCCTGCGGACTGAAAGGTCCCAGGTTCGATTCCGGTCAGGGGCATGTACCTGGGTTGCGGGCACATCCCCAGTAGATGTGCAGGAGGCAGCTGATCGATGTTTCTCTCTCATCGATGTTTCTAACTCTCTATCTCTCTCTCTTCCTCTCTGTAAAAAATCAATAAAATATATTTAAAAAAAAATAAAGTATATTTTTATTAATTTCAGAGAGAGGAAAGGAGAGGGAGAGAGAGATAGAAACATCAATGATGAGAATCATTGATTGGTTGCCTCCTGCACACACCACACTGAGGATTGAGCCCACAACCGGGCATGTGCCCTGACCAGGAGCCCAAACATGACCTCCTGGTTCATAGGTCAACACAACCACTAAGCCGGCTAGGCAATACTTTTATTTTTACATAACCTTGAAAACCTTACTACTGTGTACAAATATATATTTATATGTATATACATATGTATATATTTATATTTATATCCACACTAATAAAAGAGAAACATGTAAATTAGTGTCACTCCGCTATGATCACCAGCGAATTGGATGAGTATGCAAATTAACCCAACAAAGATGTAGGTTAATTTGCATACATAGGCGCCCAGTAGCCTGGGTCCTGGGAACATCATCGGTACCTAGGTCACTCCGAGGTAGGTCCCGTGTGGGCCCTGAGCAGCGTAGGAAGGGCCTGAGCCAGGGGGCTCCTGGGCAAGGGTGGAGCCGGCTATCGGAGCTGCGGGGGGGCCCCTGTCCAAGACTAAAGCCTCGGCCAGAGTCGTTAGGCCTGGGCAGGGGGCAGAGCCAGCGATCGGAGGGAGATGGGGGTCCAAGCTGGCGATCGGTGTGAACTACAGAGGAAACACCTTTTCTGACCGCTCATTGGCTAAGCTCCCTGTATGGCACTGGTAATATTCTTAGTAACTTGGGTAATAAGAATCCCAAAAGGTGATCTAGGGTTTTTCACCACATTCCTGGTGAAAAAAATGAAGGTCCGCTGCTGGAGGGCTAAGAAATGTCATATCCTGCCCTAGCCAGTTTGGCTCAGTGGATAATGCCTCGGCCTGCTGACCACAGGGTCTGGGTTTAATTCTGACCAAGGGCATGTACTTAGGTTGTAGGCTTCTCCTTGGCCGGGGCCCAGGTCAGGGCTCATGCAGGCAGCAACCAATCAAAGTGTTCCTCTCACTTTGATGTTTCTCTCTCTCTTTACCTTTCTCTTCCACATTCTCTAAAAGTCAATGGAAACATATCCTCAGGTGAAGATAAAAAAATATAATAAAGAAATGTCATATCCTATGAAAGACACATCTTGAAAATGCCTAAAGAAAGTTGTCATTTTTTCATGGTGAAGGGACTGGAGTCCGTGTTGATGAAAAAACCTTGGTGGCTGCGGTGACTGGCAGTGGCTGCAGCAGTGGGGTGATGGGGCTGGTGCCTTCCCCTGATCAGCCCAGTCGCCTCCCACAAAGGGTGGCCAGACTGCAGCTTAGGCCCACTCCCCAAGGGGAGCAGGGAGCGGGCCTAAGCCATCAGTATGACATCCTCCGAGGGCTCCCAGTATGTGAGAGGGGGCAGGCTGGGCTGAGGGACCCCCCCCCCATTGCACAAATTTCGTGCACCAGGCCCCTATATATATATATATATATATATATATATATATATATATATATATAAATTATATATATTTTAAATTTTTAAATTTATATTTTAAAAATATTTTAAATTTAAAAATTGTACTAAAAAGGAAACTTTAAAGTCATTAACAAATTGAAGTTTATTATCATTCATCATGAAATAAAAGGTCATATGACACAAAATTGAAATTCAAGGGAAATAAAACATTGTCAAATTAAATCTATCAACCATTGCCTGAACTTGAAGCCTGTGCCTACGCTTGCTTCTCTTTGTTAAAAAGTGAGAGTGACAAGTGTTTAAAGAGAGATTAAGATGTCCTAATCCAAACCAAGTCTTTCTTCCTGAGTTTATAAACTGTTAGATGAGTGTAAAAAGAATCACTTTCTTGCTGTGTGATTCACATTATTGATGCTATGTGAATGCCACCTAATATCCACAGTTTGGGATACTCTGCATTTCCTGAATGTCTTTATTAAAAACAATGTATTTTGCTCCAGTGAGCAGAAGACATTGCACAGAAGTTTTGTGTGTTACCTTACATTGTTAGGCTTTTGTTTCCTCCTATATAAAAAAATGCATGTTATTATACCAAATATTCTGACAGGGCCAAAAATAACTTCTGAGAACTCTTCTAGCTCCAGGATCTATGATTATATCCAATCAGTGGTACTAGATATTTGCATGGAGTTATTTATTAGATTGGCTTACTACCCAACAAGGAGTAGTTTTCCTTGAAAAATTGGAGGTAGAAAGATGTAAAATGGAAATATGAGGACTGGGCCCATCTGAAATATGGGCTGAGACTCAAGAAAGATAAGTCTGTGTGGGGACCATATGGAGGTCATGGGAAGTTGAGGAAGCAGCACAGGATAATGGTGAACTTGTGGTGGTGATAGTGGATCAGCCATAAACTAGGAAGAGAAGACCATACAAAGTTTAGGAGGTATAAGAGACGAACCGTTTACTTCACCTTTGCCTAAGGCAGAACCTCTCATTCCACAGCTTATCTAATATCTTCCATCTGCCCCCTTTGGTCCATTGCCATATTACTTACTTTACTCTGATTCCTGTGGACTTCCTCTGATTTCTAGATGTGCTGGTCAATGGGAGGCATGAGCAGGAGATGGGAAGACTGAAGAATGATGATGGGGCATTTTCTTTTCTCCTGACTCCCCACATCCCCCACCCCCTAGCCCTGGATTGGTTGATCCTGCCACGGAAGGCAATGGCTCTTGTTAGGCAGGTGTCTCCTATAGAAATCCTTTTCCCTTCCAGGATCTTCTGATATGCACACCAGCTGTAAATTTAATGAACATATTTTGGAATATTCCAAGCCTATAAGTAAAGGAGAAAGTTTCCTGCGAAGACTTACGTTTTCCACCTTGGATTATAAAGTTGGTTGTATTCAACACTCTTCTTATAACAGCATACAGTAACCTCACCTGACTCTTCCATCCATACCGTAGACCTGAGCTGTATATGAAAAAGTACTTGAAAATAATAATTTATTATTATTTTTTCATTTTAAGAAAAACTGCCTTCTGAAGGTGCAATAGATTCACTCTGCTAAAGTACAGTTAAGTCTGATCTTTTTTTAATTTAAACTCACAATGACAGAAATGCTTTTGAAGTTGGGGATACAGTGTGATGATTCCTTCCCCTTATTATTATAAAGACTTGAAATGAAACACTTAGACCCATTGAACCTTCTCAATTTTGTCTATGAAAAGGATCAAAGTAGTGGGTATAAGCCTGAGACAGGACGCTGAGTGTCTCATAAAGGAAAGAGAAACAAGGCTGGATGCCAATTATCCTAGAATTCAATGGTTTCGATTTCAAACAGGATAGGGATTAAAAGTTCTTGTTTTTATATAAATTGAACAATTATCATATTCCAACAAGAGGTTAGGTAGGATGAACCCGAATTTGAAGACAAAAAGACATGGGTATTTCTTTTAAAGGAGTAGCACTGAGCTAGCCATGTCTTATTCAGACATATCTTTACTCTGAAGGAAGCACTCACACTGTTTTTGGTGACTCAAACTTTCTTCAGCCAGAGTAGGCTTAGACTGTCAACAGGAACATTCCAACCAGAAAATTCATGACAGTTGTTCTCTATGTATATAACTAGTTGAAATAGTGTGAACAGATGATCATAAGCTCCTTTGTATATAAGTATGAAACAGTCTAGGCTTGTATCAACAGCTTCTCTTTGAAGGATTTGTCTTCCTAATAAGAACAATGACCGTTTTTTCATTTATTGGGTGTAAGAGTTGAGTAAATGTTGCTATGAATCACTGGTGTCATGGGAAATGGTTGCAGGTGATTCAATAGAACCCAATAAATAACACATTTTGTAACAGTTTTCCCTTTTCAATAATCTTCCAGGCTTTTACTTGATATTAAGGACTCAGTCTCAGTTTGTTCATATTTCATTTATTCTAAGATACACATAATTTTGCATACTAGCATTACTGAACTGGGGTGGGTGTTATAATTTGATGCATCTCAAAATTGAAAAGTAATTACGTTGTCATTGCATGTTTGAACTTCAATTTGGTTACTGTTTGTATTGTCCTATATGAAATGTGCATAAAATAGTTCTTTTAATAAGTATAGAATATATATTCTAAGTGTCATAGTTTAATTGGCAGCAGTTTCTTTTTATCTGTTTAAGAAGAATGATGGTTACATTATTATTTATCCACAAGAATGGCTGTTCTGTGCAATTTGATGGTATAGGGAGATGGACAAGATGACATATTAGTCATTAAAAGGAGGATAAGAAACAAATATATTAAAAATAAAATAGGTAATTTTAAAGTGTTTTGTAACTGAGCTATTACACTAAGACATAAACAATCACAAGTCCATTTTCCATTGCAATCTATAAAGCAGGTTCACCTACATTTTCCCATTTAATTTGCTCATTGAAACTTTGTAAGTTGCCAAATATGCTCCCAGGAAATGACATACAACTTTATAGATTTGCCAAATGTCCGCGATAGCTGCTGTCAGCGCTACTTGGTCCACAGCAATGGATGAGTCCATGCCCAGGTCTGTGGTGAGGGCAAGGGAGCCCCTGCAGGGCCAGTTGACAGGAAAGCTTGCTTTTCATTCTGGCCGTGGCCCCAAGTGCTCTGCAATCTGCCATGTTAGGTTTTAGACAAGTCATTCTGAGTCTGAGGTAAAGAGAGCCAGAAAAGAAGGTGAAAACATCATGAGTTTGTTGAAAGCGAATCTGACACTATTCTATTTATGAATCTAGAAATTCCATTCGTCAGTCCAAAGTGCTGGATTGTTCTTCGTCAGATTGTCCCTCTGCTTTACCTCTCACATTCACCAGCTGGGTCACTCCTGCTGTTGTCCCCTAACTTGCATATCCACATTGTACTCCCCATGGATGGATCTTCATCAACTCACACATGGAAAATGACAATTCACCTAGCTCCTTCAGACTACAGAATATTTTCATCATATTTGGATTTCATTCTCAGCAACTTGTTTCTCCTGATTTATTTTTCTCTGCTAGTAGTTTTCCAAATCTCAAATACTATGATTGGTATTTATTTCTGAGACCCCCATAGTATTGGTTCACCCTCTCCAATCACTCCATTCCAACCAGGCCTCTCACTTTGCTACCCTGATGGTTATTCTGTGCATTTTCCGCCTTTGGTCTTCTCGCAGCTGGAACATTTTCTCCTCTGTCTGCTACAAACTCCCATCACACTCATTTTCCAGGCATGCATCCAAATCTCTCCCCTCTCCCAGTGCCTATACCCTTGATTTGTCCTCTAATGGATAACCATATTTTTTCTGATTTAGTTTCACCAAAAACAAGACATTTTTTCTTCTCTGTGCTCAGGATCCTTTAGTTTTCATAAATCGATAAAACACTTCACATACTACCCACCACACAGTGGTGTTTTGAGAAGAAATGGAAAGAGTGTGAGAGAACGTCCTTTGCAAAGTAAAAATACCAGATGTCTTATCCCTCATTTTTGATCCATAGAAACATAAAATCTTGCAAACCAGTTGTAGAAAACTTTTCAGCAGATCCCCTTGGAGCACATTTAGTGGCTTTATGAGCTCATCCCCAGCTTCTCTGTGTTGTTTTTTTGCACCTTAAACTTCTTAATCTATCCCCCTTATATCTCTATAAGCAGCCCATACCTCCTTACTGATGATAAGGGAGGTTGAAAGCTCAGCTCCTCTCTGTGAAGAGGGATAAACTCTGAGGCACGACCTGTATATACTCCAGAGGTCCCACGGGATCAGGGATTGGACGGAGGCCAGGATGTCACCTGACATTGCACTCTTGTTTGGTGTGTCCTCTCTTCTGCTTGCTTCTCCCACTCACTTAGCAATTTCTCTTTGGAGGACATTCTTAGTAAATTATGTATATACATATCCTCTCCCCAGGTTTTCTTTGGAGAGCTCAATCTAAAAGAGCAGTCTTCAAAGCTTCTCCAGAGATGTGATTTCCACAGAATAAATGTGACTCATTTATTCAGGCACATATTTAATAGTTACATAATTATTAAGTACCTATGTATATGGCAAGCACTGTCATAGCTAATAGGCTACAAATGAATGATGGAAGTCCCTCTCTTTGTGGACATATAGGACACAAGTAAAAAGTGACAGAAATCATGGTTTATTTATTTTATTTATTTTTTATTTTTTTAAAAATATGTTTTTATTCACTTCAGAGAGGAAAGGAGAGGGAGAGAGAGATAGAAACATCAATAATGACAATTATTGATCAGCTGCCTCCTACATGCCCCACACTGAGGATAGAGCCTGCAACCTGGGCATGTGCCCTGACTGGGAATCGAACTGTATCCTCCTGAGAACCAGAGTTTAAATAGAGTTCCTTGCCTCTAATTCAGTGCTCTTTCTTTGTGTGTTTGTTTTCTATACATGATATAATAAGATGCTCTTGTACACGACCCCAATGAGTTTTGAAGATATGTATCATTTGTTGATTGTAAGGATCTTCCAAAGTCAAAGTAAAATAAAATAATATTAATTTTTATAACCCACTAGAGGCCTGGTGCATGAAATTCTTGCACTGGTATGGTCCCTAGGCCTGGCCTGCAATCAGGGCCATCTTCCTCGGCTGCCAGCAGCCAGCCCCACCCCATGCTGCCACCCACCCCTGATTCCCCATTTGCCATGGGGCGAATGGAGCCTGCCAGCCAAAGGGAGTGACCAAGAGGTCAGTCATTCCCACCCGCTCACTGGCCCCATCCCTGCCGCAGGTCGCTGTCTGTGTGTGGGGTGACCAGCATGGCGGTGCCTTGGCCTTGCGCCACCAGTGTCCCCCGCCACCCACCACTGTTCCCCATTCACCATCATGGGATTGGAGCCTGCTGACCAGGGGGAGGGACCGAGAGGTGGTCAGTGTGCCTCATAGTGATTGTTTGAGTGGTTGTTCTGGTTGTTCTGCAGTTAGGGCCATTTTGCATATTACCCTTTTATTATGTAAGATTAGCAAAGATACATAAAAATAAGTTGTGTATAGATAGTTTGCTTTTCAGTCTGCTTTACTGTCCTGGGAGAAACATGGTGAGTTTGATCAGTCAATATCACGAGTTGATTTAGAAGTCAGACAAAGGTTTTAGATGAGCCAGGTATGACCTCCCAGCAGCCAGAAGTTCCATTGTATTGATGGCTGATGCTTTACCAGTGGTTCTCAACCTTCTGGCCCATTAAATACAGTTCCTCATGTTGTGACCCAAACATAAAATTATTTTTGTTGCTACTTCATAACTGTAATGTTGCTACTGTTATGAATCGTAATGTAAATATCTGAGATGCAGGATGGTCTTAGGCAACCCCTGTGAAAGGGTCGTTCGACCGCCAAAGGGGTCATGACCCACAGGTTGAGAACCGCTGCTTTAGACAATGGTGAAAACCTGTTCATGGGCTTTGTGACACATCCTTCACATCAAGGACGGTATCGCAGGAAGGGAAAGGCAGCCTAGCAAAACCTATAAACATGTCCTTCAAAATTTGAGCCACTAATCCCCTCGCCAGATATTATATCTGCTGATATTTTGAAGTCCAAGGGGAGGGCTGAGCTGCAGATGGAACGCTAAGTCTTCCCACAATGTCAGCCTTGCCACTGTGATTTGCTCCATCCACAGGATAGCTGACAGCTTGGCCACCTGTGGGGGATCCGGAATGTCTTCTTGCAAACTGACTCCAGCTTTTTATTTTCTCAATGGCATGGTCAGAACAGTAGTTTTATGTCTGGAAGTACAGGGAGATTGCAGGGGAAACATCGAGACTTCTACATTGATCTGAAAACACTCATGCTTAGTGTAATTTATATTTGCACTGACCAATTCAGCACTCCTCTGGGATGGATCACTTAATTAGAAAGAATAAAAAAAGCTGTTGTTTGATGTATGTGTCTTAATTATTTCCAAGTGGCAGAATTGATTCCCCCATTATGAATTCGCCTCCATTTGTGAGCCTGATGAAGCACCATTAAAGGGAATGGAAGGTCAGAGGTCACCCTTTCTTTACATTTAATGTCCTCAAGCTGATAGATTATTTATGAGAGTTATTATGCCTCGGGTAATGTTCCCAGTTTTTCAGAAGAGCTATAGGGATATGTAACGTTGAGATACCACCCATCTTGACTTCACTTGAGCTCCAGATGGCAACTGGAAAGTAGACTAGGAATATGATTCATTGCCACAAATACTGGCAGGGCTTCATGCCTATCAGAAATAGTGATTTGGCTACTGTGGGCTGTACCGCTTGTTCTTACTCAGTGCTTCAGGCAATTCCCTGTGTCCTAAAGAGAAAAATAGTGCTTGTTTACCAAAAGCATTCATAATATGGATCCTAAGCTGTTTTTTCTTTTGGATTATGTGCAAAATTTTGTCCCCCACGAAAATGAGAGCTTTCAGCATAATTGCACTGAAGAGTTTTGAGCTTGTTTCCTAAGCTAGATTTCCTCAGTTCAAATGCCAACTTCATTACCTATAATTTCTGTGGTCTTGGACTCCGTGCCTCAGTTTCTTCATCTGAAAAATGGGCATAAGAGACTATATTGAAAATTAAGTGAATAATTTCATGTCCTACTGCTTAGGCCACTTTCCAGCACATAGTAGGCACTCAATAAGTGTTAGAAGTTCTTACTGTAAAGACTTAAAATTGACCATGGGTTAGTTTCTTTATTTCTGCCCCAGGGCTTAATTCCTGGGCTGGTCCAGAGGGTTGACATTTCAGTGGATTATCTGTTTGCTTGTTCCAGCTCTCCCTCAGCTCCATGCTCTGCAGGCTTCTCTCTTTGTTCCCAGGAAGGGTTCTCATAACTTCTTTTGAGGGGGTTGGGACAAGGCCCAAATATAATTTGCCACAGGCCAGTTCTCATCAGGATGGGAAATGCAAAGTCACTGTGTGTATGTTTGTTTATATGCAAGCAGTTGTGGCAGGGTAGTGATCAAACCATAGATTCTGGAGTCAATAGCTCATAACTGGGTCTTTACAGCTATATGACCTTGCACAAATTACTTTCTCACTCTAAGCCTCAAATCCTCACCTGTAATATGGGTACAATTCCTGAAGTGATTGTGAGACTTAAATGAAACATAGTGCTTGTCATCATTTTTGGCACATGGGAAGTCTTTAATACATGTTAGCTATTCTATTTAAATATCCATATACACAAAAAACATAATTACCAGCTAACACCAAATAATTCCCACTATATGTTGAGAATTATTAGCTTTTATAGACTGACTGGTAGATAATTTAAAATTTAAAAATCTTCCCTCTAGTTTCCAATCAACACTCTATTGCAGTTCTTGTCAGGTTTTAAATGGAGAATTTCACTGAATTATGCAAATACAAAGTGATACATTTAACCTCTGCCTGTGTGCTGGGGGTTCAGACAGTTCCACTCCTCATTTGATCTTCTGTCTTCTGCAGAAAACCCATGGGTCCCCTCTCACTTGTTTAGATGGCTGGTGAAATGGTTTTTGTCATGACCAATAAAAGGTTTGACACACTTCTCAGACAGATGACAGGACTGGGCCCTGATGAATTTGTTATTGCTGTAATTGAAATTACATTTGGGCCTTATCCTCCCCCGCTGGAGGAGAAATGGAGAGCTTCACTTTGAAAAGATGGAGCTGGGAAAATCCCCTGGAAAGTGAACTGTGGGTGGCACAGGACCAGATCTCCACAGTCATGTGGCCGATGCACAGTCCACACTGACCGTAGGTCAGGCACAGGCTCATCTCTCAGAGGTGAAAATGATGGAGCTGAAGAGAAGCAGGGAAGACTCACAGACCCCAGCTTTGATTTTTTCAAAAATCCTAGCATGCCTTGGAGGGCATTATCTCCTTGTCGTCTGTTCCATGAGACCTGAGGCAGGTTTGCCCTACCTCCTGAGTTCCTGGCAGCCCAGTCTGAGGGACACTATAGCATGTATCGTATCCATTATTGAATGTGCCTGTGTTGTACTGTGGAGACTGTGATGGAGTTATTTCTGAGCTCAGTGGTATTTTACCTAAAATATCTGAAGATGGATGAAGTGATTTGTGGCGATGAAGGTTCAATCCCATATGACAAATTTCTTCCCAGATGACATATCTTTAAGTAAGAATGGCTAAAATATATTGAGTTCTTACCATGTAGCAAGTTAGACATTTAAAATTTATTATCACACTTAATCTTTTCAGCAGCCTTGAGAGGTGGCTTTTATCATCCTTCTCATTTTACAGACGAGGAATTAGAGCTCAGAAGGCGAAGTTTCACATCTGAAGAAGAATAGAATCACAGAGAGACCAAGAATGATATAGCTGGTGGGATGGTAGAGTTTATTGTCCAAGCTGGAAAGACATTTCTGGAGTGAAAAGTGACACTATTTTTCACTAGAGCAACAGGAATGGTCCAGGACCACTGATGCAAACTGGGGCTTGAGTGCTCAAACAGCAGCTATGCTAACTGCCTGTGTGTGTGTGTGTGTGTGTACACATATTTATATAGTGTAATATATTATATATAACATATCATCCCATGAAAGTTGTTAAAGATGAGTCTTTCAGGCACCTTTTGCTAGGGGCAGGGAAACCTTTGAACAGTACTCAGATGCATGAGCATTCCTTGAATGTTTGCATAAGGTACCTGGTTTGCAAGTCAGATTGAATGCTATCTTTCTGTTTTCTTTTTTTTAAAAATCATCACCTGAGGATATGTTTTCATGGATTTTTAGAGAGAGGGAGAAACATTGATGTGTGTGAGAGAGAGAGACATCAATCGGTTGCTTCCCAACCAGGGATGGAACTGGAAACACAGGTATGTGCTCTGATCAGGAATTAAACTTGCCACCTTTTGGTGTATGGGACATTGCTCCAACTAACTTAGCTACCTGTCCAGGGCTTTTCTTTCTTTCTTTCTTTCTTTCTTTCTTTCTTTCTTTCTTTCTTTCTTTCTTTCTTTCTTTCTTTCTTTCTTTCTTTCTTTCTTCCTTCCTTCCTTCCTTCCTTCCTTCCTTCCTTCCTTCCTTCCTTCCTTCCTTTCTTTCTTTCTTTCTTTCTTTCTTTCTTTCTTTCTTTCTTTCTTTCTTTCTTTCTTTCTTTCTTTCTTTCTTTCTTTCTTTCTTTCTTCTTTCTTTTTAATATATCATGTGCTCACCACCACCATTAGAACTTTACCTCAATTCTTTTTTTTTCTTTATTGAGTAAGGTATTACATATGTGTCCTTATCCCCCATTCCCGCCCCCTCCCACCCCCCACTTCAATTCTTAAAGATCATCCTTAAAATTAACATTGCGCTTCAACACCTGGGTAAGATGAGCAGCTTCACTTTTTACTGAACACCTTTCAAGCACCTTTGTCACCAATCCTGTTATAGGATAAATCAAATACACCTCTAAAGCCCTGACAGGCAAGGCTGCTCTGACTTTGTTCTCAGGGTAGAAGATTCGGGGAGAAGCATGTGAATTCAAAATTGCTTAATAAAAGTTTCAGGCTATGGTGGCAAAGAAAATCGGAACAGAAAACTTTCTGATCATCTCCTTCACAGGACATGTTCCAGGACAAAGGAGGACAGGACCAGCCCAGCTGTGGCACATACTGATAAGCACTGGCTTTAGTTAAATATTCATGGAAAGAATGTTTGCTTTGTCCAGGGTCACAATGGTCTTCTCTGTTTGGGGTAGGTGATGCCCTTCATACTTTCTTGGAATAAACACAGATGACCCCAGAATGGATAATCTGGAACTGGTGTATTGATAATTTGAAAACTTTTGTTTGGTTGGGTTGTTCTGTTAAAGAGAAAATTATTTGGACTTCTTTGACGGGCCTGTTTGTATAAGGGGCACCACCAGATGGGTCTTTTGGGGTGGAGGGCAATGTGTCTCAGAGCTTGGATGTTCTGGTTGGATGTTCTGGTCTCTGAGCAAACCAAATGAGTGTGTGTGTGTGTGTGTGGGGGGGGGGGGGTGGCAGGGGGGCGGGTCTGGATGGCTCGTTGGTGCATGGTCTAGTTTGAAGACTATTTTAATTAGTAGGTTGTGACAAAGACAGGCCTTAACATAGCCCAAGTGCCTTGCTGCCTTCATTTGTGAAGGCCAGAGGTCACAGCCGATTGCCAGGAGAGGCAATGAAGCCTGTGATTAGGTATTGTTTGACCTATGCAGTGCGGGTCTTAGTTATGGTTTTCAAAAATTTGAACTAGGTAACATGTGGTAGTCAGGAGATTTGTATTAATGTTTAGATTTCAGGTTTCCAGAAATACCAGAGGTTCTAATGACAATGATCTAATTGTCATAAGCAGATACATCCATATGAATGGGAAGTGGACCATACAGGGAACTGGTCCCTCCCGGCATTCCTGCTTCCCTTGCCTGGAGGCTACTTAGTTTGCTGCCCCTTGAATAGCCCTTTACACTCTTTAAGTTACTACCCTGTGTTTTTATTTGACTGACCCTTTCCCTTTGAGGTAAGCAAGGCATGCATTATTTTTCTTAATATATTTAAGATAAAAAAGAAAGTGAGACCCAGGAAGATAAACTAACTTGGACAGACCTATCCAGAATATTATGGGGAGAGTCAAAATCAGATTCCAAGTCTTCTGACCTTTAGTCTAGCATTTCCACTACAATATAAGTCATGCTCACACACCTAGGGCTGCTTCCGACCATGGAGTCAGTGTTAACTTGTGCCTTAGATAGACCACACTGTTCCTGCCTTGACACAAACATCAGGTACCCCCGCGTTTCCGCTACACATATTGGCATTGGAGAGCTATAGCCTGGAGAATAGTATAATCCAAATAATCCTGCAAATCATTTTCTCCTCCTCGTCATCCTCCTTCCTCTTCCTCTTCCTCTTCCTCCTCCTTTTCCTCTCCCATCCTCTTTTTTCTCTTTCTTCCTACTCCTCTTCAACCACCATCATGTCCTCCTCTTTCTTCCTCTTGTTTCTCTAATACCCTCTTCTTTCTTCCCCCTCTTCACTCCTTTCTACTTAAATCTACAGTTAGCCAAAAGTTCCTACCTGAGTTGTCTGGTACAAATTAAAGATGAACACCTCTTTGGCTGGACACATTTCAGTCCCATGATCAGGCAGTCTGTCATTGGTTGAGTGCCTCAGAAGCTGATCCTTAGATAAGACTTGGAATGAAAGTAGTTTTTGTTTGCCAGTGGGTGATCTTAGTAAGTATCAGTAAGGACATGGAGAAGTGAGACAAGAAAGGGCAAGAAAATCAGTAAGTGGTGTATCAAGCAAGTAACTGTGAGATGTTGGAGCTGCATCCCCTTGGGGAAACCTGTGAGGCAGTGTAGAACATGTATTTCAGAGGTTCAAGGGCAAGAGTAGAGGAATATTTACTCACTAACCACTGATAGTCACTAAGGGATGCTCTTTTGGTCTTGGACATAACTTCTGTGGTATTTCTAGCTTGCCATGCACATGGGAGAGTGAGCTCCAGCATCCAGAGAGAGTTTTTAGGCAAAGAATCCCAGGTGCTGGCAATTGAAGCCACCATGGAAATAAGCATAAATGGGATATGGATGGGGAATTGACAATATGTGCTATGCAGTCCTTTGCAGTGGGGACAAAGAATAGTTTATCAAGGAGGCAAAGAGCTGGACGAACCAGGATAAGTCTTTTAAGAAAAACTCAGGTCTATCTATACCCAAGGCTACACGGAGTCTCTCAAGGTTATTCCCATGAAGTTTTGTCCCCACAGTCTCTAACCCAGAGTTGTTCAATATCAATTAGGTACAATTATAAAGTGACACAAAGCCTAAAGTTAAGTTTCATAGTAGTTAATGAAATCTCTGAATGAAAACGTTGGAGTTTTTATGCCTCTGTTTATTTTTTATAGTCCTTGTCATCATTGAATACACTAAAAAGTCTATGATGGTGAAAAGAGTTAAAGAGTTACAGCATTCGGATTTATAAATCAAGTTCCATTGTGCTTATTACATTTTAATTTTTGGAAATTTGATATTACTCAACTTAGTCATTTTGGGGGTCATTTTTGCAGATTCTTTTATTTGTGTTTTCCATTTTCTTCTAATTTCTATGGAGCTATTTCTACTGAACACATTTTAAGTATTTGGGTCCAAGGTATAGGAACAAAGCAAAGATTTTAGAAATTTTGATTTTTTTTGTTTGTTTGTTTCTTTTTATCAGTGGGGTTTTCTGATGTGAATGTTTGGAAATAAACTGGCTTCTGCTATCATATGTATTTTTATATCTATAATCATATGTCTCTCAATGGTTATGTATTATTGTGTATGTATCAAGTCCCCCACAAATATATATAACTTTATTTTTTTATTTAGTTTTGAAGGTAGATCAATGATACTTATTACATTTTCATTCACTGGTCTCTCTCTCTCTCTCTCTCTCTCTCTCTCTCTCTCTCTCTCTCTCTCTCCACACACACACACACACACACAGGCACACACACACACACACCACATAATTTGTCATAGAAATTAAGAGCACATAGTCACCTTTTACTCATCATATCACACATTTGGCATTTTAGAGAGGGAAGTGACTCTTAGATCTCTGGATCTGTATCTCAGTTGCTGATTAGAGGGTTGTTGAGGAAAACAGGAAGAAAAGGACTTGTGATAGTATCTCACATAGTAATGATGAGAGGCAGCTAGTCTTTAAATACCTGAAGAAGTTTTAAGGTAGAAAATTTTGCAACTGAAATTTCCAGGAAATATTGGAGCTTTACCCGAAGAAACTCAAGCCTCTTTTAAGACATAGACATGTAAAATTTTGATTGGACACAGAGTAAACAAACTGACACTGATTGTATTGCTAAAGTATATCAAATGCATCTTACCAAGAAGAGACAAATCTGATCTAAGAGAGAGGAGTCAAATACTTAAATTTTACTCACAAATTTATGCTGCATTGATTTGTGTATTTCTGTATGGAATATTCATTGAGCACCTAGTATGTTCCAAGCACCATGCTAGGTGCAAGCTCTCAATAGCTCTTCCTATGCTCTTAATTTACCTTAAAGTAAAGGCCTTGAACTTCTACTTCCTGCTTCTATTTTCTTTTCTACAGATGGGCAGACATGTATAATCTTGTTAATTATTTACTTGGGTCTTGAACTCTTAAGAGAGGCATTCTAAGTATGGAAAGAATTCTGCTAAGAATTGTCTATTGATCATCGACCCTTTCAAACTTTTAAAAGGCCAGTTTTATTTGCTCATGTAATCCTCCAAAGAATACAGATGTTCTTATCCAAAGCAGGAAAACCCCTGGGATAGTTCCATGATTCATTTTTGTACTGAATTAAGTCATAAATCAGAGAAATTTAAGCTCTAGCAGAATGGTGGAGTTGAAGGGTTAGAGCCCCTAATGATTCAGAGTCAAACTCTGCTGCAATCATTTCTTAGCTATGGAGCAAGTTTCATTCTCAGCGTTGGTTTATCGGGATTCCTGCCCTAGGCCTGGTGCTGTAGCAAGCCATAACCTGCTTCTCCTTGATTACATTTCTTTCCATGAGGTAAGAAGTCCACAGGTCTGGGGCATGTACCCACTCTCCCTTGGAGACCATGCTCCAGGTAGTGTGGATCAGGATTCCCTGCCAAATTGCCATGATTCTTTTCCAGGGCCTGCAAGGGGCCTCCTCTCCCAGTGTATCCTCCTGAGAGTGAATGGCGCTACATGCACCTTTAGGCCTGAAGAGAGGCAACTCTTTGCAGCATGGTAGGTGTGGGTAAAGCTTGGGCAGGTGGCCTGGGTTGTCTACTGCTCTTCGCGAGGATAGATGGCTTGGACGATGTAAATAAAAGAAAAGGTGAGAGGCCTCCCTTGTGTCTTTGCCCTGGCTTCACAGAAATTTGGAGCAGGCCTAAAGCTAACAGTGGGAAAGTTATATAACCTCTCCAAGCCTCAGTTTCTCCAACTCTACAAGGGTAATAAAAATGCTCATGTTGTTGCTCTTATGACTAAAGAGCATGAATATAAAAGGCACATAGTTAGCCCTTATTAAAAGTTCCCACTTTATAGCAGTAGAATGTGTTTTTTAAGCATAACCTGAGTACAGAAATAGCATAGTATACTACTAGTCAGGAAGACTTTAAAGGGAGACTTTTCCATCAAAATTACATAAGAGAAAAAAATCAGTACGGCATAGGATTTCTATATGGAATCCTAGAATATAAAGTTTTCTCATCTGTAAAAAAGGGTATAAAAACAACAGCTGCTTAATAATGCTTAATTAGACAAGACCTGGCATGTAGAAAATGTCCAGCAAACATCAGCTATGAGAAGTTACAATCATAGTAAAAAATGAACCAACCTCCATAGTGTCGAATTTGTTCATTTCCACATCTGATGAAAAGAGAGAAAGGGTTAGCAGGAAACTGAGCTCTGGCAAGTGGATACATTAATTGAATTCCAAGGGGCCTACCTCCTCTGCATCAAAGTTTAGTTGAGGTTATACCATATGGGGCATGATTACTTAGGTTTTTCATTTTATTTGATTTAAAATTTTTCCCCACACTTAGTGTGTTTAAGAAGTCTATACCTCATGCAAAAGCAGAAAATAAATTTTGTGAAGGAGGTGAAGAAAAGAGTATTGAATGTGCTCTGAAAGCATATAGGAGAAGATGATAAGAAAATATTTGACATATTATGCCCTTCAGAGATAGCTTATCAAAGACTGGGTCAGCTTCATTGGTTTCACAAAATGGTCTTGTTATGGGAAAGTTTCCCAGGGCCAGCCAATCCTGTGACAGTTGTCTGTGGGTTTCAAGTTCAAGGAGATTATTGTCTCCAAAGCATCATTTTTAAAGACTTTTACTTTCTGGCAGGGTGTACGTAATCTGACCTATACATTGTGTAAAGGGGGCGATGGGCTTTGAATTTCTATAGGCATGTGTCAGGCAGCTCAGGCAAAAGGAACCAACATTGCTGCCTACCTGAGGGACAGAGGCTGAGGTAGAGAGAGGAGGGGGAGGGGGAGTCTTACCAAACATATAGTCAATAGCAAATGCTTTTAGAGTAAAAGACAGAGATGGAGTAAGACCAAGAGCAGCATTGATGCTGAAAATTTTCAAGATCAGTAATGAGGTGCTATCTCGTGTTTGATTCCTTAGAAGCAGAGCCTGAGACAGGAATTCAGTGCACATGCCTTATTGAAGAAGTGCTCCCAGGAGAAAGGGAGTGGGGAAGTAGGATGGGCCAGGGAAAGCACTGAGCAAGTAGGTGGTCTCCTCCACAGCTGAGCTTCAGCCTCATTTATTTCATGGGGAGTTCTGGAGTATGAATTACAGTATAGTTGGTCCTACCTTGAAGCAAGAAAACTTGTCTTCTTCTGATTATTATTTAAACTTACTTTCAGCCAAGCGTTGGTTGTCTCTCCATAGCCCTCAGGAGCATGGAGAGTAACATTCCAGGCAAGGTGGACTTGGTTTGGCTAAGGACAATTGTCCAACTAAGGGACAATGGTAAAATACCCACAGCAGCAGGATAGGTACACCAGCCTGTTAAAGAGGATTAGGGTGGGGAACTAAGAGTGTTCACCACAAGCACTGTGATATGTGATTATACATGTGTGAATGTATGTGGATATGTGTAGATTTAGCTTGGCGATTTAGGATTATGCTTACATAAGCATATTTCCAGGAATCACAAATATGTCTTACAAATATGATTATATTTCTTGAGCCTAATTGTATTTAAAAGATTTATGACAACTCTTTCAAGAGTGTCAAATTCCTTCTCTGTACAAAACTATATACCCTGGGTCAGCACTTGGCCCTAGTTCTAAAAACTTAAGTGCTTAATCAATAGGATTTTGCTCCATCTTCATGTTAGGGAATGAACTAAGAGCAATGACATTCTTTGGAGTGGAGATGGAGAGGAGGTTTGCTTTGAACCTTTGGAGGCACACTGGAGGAGAGATTCTCCACTGACTTAGGGTTAGATGAAAAGAGGGAGAATCCTTTCTCTGTCATTTCCTGAACTTGGTAAGGCAGGCTGAGGATGCAGGCAGCTTGGGTCCATTCTACCTCTTCCCTTTGTCATGAATTTCAGGAGTTTCACTCCCAGGATTCCTTGGAGTCTATACTTGGGTATGTGATGACAGACAAGTCGAATTGCGATGGGATCCCATGTTTCCAGTTTGCCATGATATTAAACTCTAGTGCTCAGGGAATGAGGTGGCCCCTGATATTGACAAACTGTCTACAAGCTTGCACCTCAGATGGAGACCAATTAGCTATTGCATTTCCAGTGAACAAGACAAGTTTTATGGTGTGGATAAGCAAAGCTGATAAAAATATACATATTGTATCCTACAGTAGAAATAAGTGTAGTTCCCTTCCCCCCATTTCAAATGTACATCTAACACAATGAACTAATTGTGGAGATTTTTAAAGAGGAAAAAAGCCAAATTTATCCAACAGCTTGCATTTTACTTTAGTTCCAGAAGTAAATTCAAGAAAAGAGAATAGAAAAGAAAATAGGCACTCAGTTTTCTATTCCTTAAAACTATTTTATATTTCCAGAGAAATTTTCATATGGTCATCTGGGAAAAACACACACACACACACACACACACACACAACCAACACCCAACAATACAAAAGAACATTTGAGCAATAATGAAAAAAATATATTAAAAATATTTCAGCTGTATTAAAAATTTCTCTATCACAGTCAGCCTGATAAACAGTCAACAGGAGATATAGAAGACACACAACTTGGCAAAACAATATAACTTTTACACTGCAGTTACATAAACAGCCTAACTTCCTTCATTGTGAACTTCTTAATTTACTTATAATTTAAGTGTCTTTATTACATCTTTTATATGGTTACATTTATTATTTTATGTGTTCTACTACTAATTCTATTTCTGTTTGGGGCCTGTATTTCTGGGGTGTTTTGGACATGTTCATTAAAAAAAAAAATCAAAGACATAAGTAAGGTGTGATTTACCTCTCCCTTATCCCTTTCCAGAACACCATCTCCACCATCATGCAGTTAGAAGTTGTAACTACTTTGCTAACAGTACTGAGCAACTCATGCCACTCAAGTATCCTAGAGGACAAGGAAATAAAGGAACTGGTCTGAAATCTGCTGGGCAGGCTGCTAGTCTTATAGAACTACTTCTGTGTGCCTTGCTCTGGCCAATCAGATGGTAGCAAGTGTGAGAAAAGCAGAGGCTTGAAAGTGCTTGGGCATTGAGACTGGATTTTTCTTGCTGCTCTTTTGAATGTTGAGACCACCCAGTAAAGAAGCCCAGACTTTGCTGGAGGATGAGGAACCCTTGGGTCAATCATCCCTGTTGTCCCAGCCAACAGCCAGACATGCGAGTGAGGCTATCCCAGATCCACCATCTACCAGCTGACCACAGGAACAATCACTTTGAGAGCCCAGACACATCAGCCAAGCTGGTGCAGACCAGATCTGTCAGTTGAACTACAGAGTAATGAACTAAATAAATGGTTGTTGTTTCAAGACTGTATGTTTGGGGCTGGTTGAGAGAAAAGTGATACGACATTGCAAAAACACTAGCCCAAATAATTTCCAAGGTCATTTTGCATCCACCAACTTTTATTTATCCTTAGGTTACTAGAAAGTTGGATGGATTTTTATCTTATGGTAAATGGGAGGCTCTAGAGTTTTTAGGTAGTTTGTTCCTTAGGACTTTGCAAACCTGGCACCTCACTAGAGACAAAATCTACCAAAAAAGAATTAGGGCCCTGCTATGCACCAATCTGTGCTCAGTCAAATCCTACCCCTTCATTCTCTCACCACAAGAGCGATATTAATGAAGAAATATCACTTGCTAGCACCTTCTGTGCACCAACTGTGGAACAAAGGCCCTGTGAGGGATTCGTATCAGACTTGCTCAGCTCACCCATGTTTGTTACAGAACTCATGCTGGGCTGGGCTCACTGGTTGCTGATGTGACCTCACCAGCAGCAAGGTCACTGCAAAGCAAGGGCCTGATGGCTAGAGCCCAGAGCTCTAGTCAGAGAGTTGTGACTGGTACAAAGGAAACACATTACTTAATGAAAGATTCCAGGTCCTTGATCCATCAGATGTGGGCCTTTACCTGCCTGGCACCAGTGTTGACTTGTTAGCTCACACATTCCACCTGGAAGAGTCAGCAGGGAAATCCCAACCCTGGTCTGGCTGTGCCTGGCCAGAATTCCTGACACATGCAGAGGGCAGAACAATGGAGGCACGCTTGCCAACAGAGGAGGTATTTTGATCTTAAGTCACTGGTTCCAACATTTACTTCTAAGATTTTCTTTGCAGAGTATAAAGGGCATGATGAGGAGAATCAGGAGGTCTGAGTTCTTCTTGCCACCATGGCTGTGTGCCTGTGGCCAAGGCGCTATCTTTTTAAGGTCTCTGGTTTTTTTTACTGGTAGAATGAGGAAGCTAACCCGCATTGTCCCTTTGAGAACTGGTAGTATACAATTCAGTGGCATTCAGTACTGTCAAGGGGTAGATTTTCAGGTGGGTCCTTGAACAGAGTTAAGCAAGAGATCTGAAATCTGAGGCAGTTACCAAGAAAGATATTTCTCAAAAAGTTTTTCTTACTCTAATCATAGGGTGACCGCTTGTACCAACCTGGAGGGCTGGTGTTCACAAGAATATAAAATAATACATTAATCAGACTGCATCTTAAAGAGTTTCCTCTTGGCTTCTCAACAGAATACTCTCCAAGTTTTCCACCTATAGTACTGTCCATGTCTTTTCCAACTCCTTTGCCCTCTAATCCTTGAATAGAAGGGGCCCAGCCTTAGCGTTTTGGTCTTTTTCTGTCTACACTACTTTCCTAGATAAGTGGCTTCAACATTGGCTACACACTTAAAAATATCCTAGTGCTCGGCCCATGCCCCAGATAAACTACATCACCACTTCTAGAGATGGCAGCCAGACATCAGTACTTTTATTTTATTTATTCATTTTTTAAAAAATATTTTTTATTGATTTCAGAGAGGAAGGGAGAGAGATAGAAACATCAATGATGAGGGAGAATCATTGATTAGCTGCCTCTTGCACACCCCCTACTCGGGGGATCAAGCCTGCAACCTGGGCATGTGCCCTTGACCAGAATCAAACCTGGGGCTCTTTAGTCCATGGCTCTATCCACTGAGCAAAAATGGCTAGGGTGACATCAGTATTTTAGAAATTACCCAGGGATTTTAATATGCAGCCAAGAATGAGAACCAATGTCTTGGATCGATGGTTCTCAAAGTGTGGTCCTTGGATCAGCAACATCAGCATCACCTGGCAAGTTGTTAGAAATGCAACTTCTCCAAAACAATTGAATCAGAAACTCTGTGGTGGGGTCCGGCAATCTATTTTAATAAGGCCCTCCAGATGGTTATGATGTTCACTCAAATTTAAGAACCACTATTCTACATCTAATATAATTTGGGTTTCTCAACCTTGGCACTCTGAGATTTCAGACTAGATGATTCTTTGTTGTAGGGGACAATAACTCTTTGTTGTCCTATGCCTCGTATCCTTGGCTTCTACCTTCTGGATGTCAGTATAATGACACCTCCTCCCTCCTGTGGGATAATTTAAGATATCTCCAGATACTATTGCCAAATATTCCCTGGGGTCAAATCACACTCTGTTAAGACTACTCTTCTAGATGCATATTTGTGACAATGGTTCTCAAAATTGGCAGCAGTTTGGAATCACTTGGGGAGATTTAAAAAATATCCATGCTTGGCTCCACCATAGAGATTCTGATAAAATTGATTTAGAGCATAGCTGAGGCATTGAGATTTTTTTTTTTTAAGTTCACCAGGTGAATCCATTCAAGGTGCACCTAAGACTTTGAACAACCAGTATAGATTATCTCATCTAGTTCACATGGCACTAATTATTCTTCTGAACTCCGAGTACATATACAACTGCCTACTTGACAACTCCCCATTGGATGGCTCAAATAATGTCAAACTTAACATGCCCATGGCGGCCTCATACTCTAAAGCCTCAGCTAAGAGTTACCTCCTCAGAGAGGCTTTCCTTGGACACTGAAGTTCAAGTCCCTTCCCAAGTTTTTATTTTATCATTCTGTTCAATGTCTTCCTAGCACTTATTGTAATACCCTTTATTTTTACATATTTATTGGTTTACTATCTAACTGATCTCCATGCAAAATGTAAGCTCCTTAAGTGAAGGAATCTCTCATGCCTTATTTATTGCTATACTCTCAGACTCAGCATAAGTCTTGGCATTTAGTACCTATTCAATGAATAGCTGCAGAAAGAATGAATGAATGTAGCATGCCCCTGTCCTCAGGAATACAAATTTCAATCCAGCTAAGTTTTATCAGATAATGCCCAGAGATGTAGAGTGATTTTGGAATAAAATCCAGAAAGTGGAGTCTTGGGGAAAAATTCTGACTAAAGATGATATTCCTGACGCTCCTCCTGTCAGAGGAGGGATCCACCATGGCTTCTCCTTTGTGTCCGTAGCCTTGGTTTGGGCAAGTGTAGGGAAGTCCTCCCCAGCTATTCAAAGGCATAAGGGCCCTAACAGAGAAAGAATGTTCATATCTTTAAGCAGCGCTTTTTATTTTATTTTATAACTTTGATGATAAAACAGAAGCCAAGGAAAGCTGCTTTGTCCTTGTAAAAGACGTGGGAACTTTCCTTCAGGTGGCCAGTTGCTTCCCTTGGAAGCTGTGTCCCGCACACTCTGAATGCTGGCAGCCCCCAGCAGCCTGGCCCTGACTCCTGGCTGCTTCTTAGGAAGGTGGCTGTAGGGCCCACCCTGCGCCTGTGCCTGCCCACCCAGCCGTGGGGTCCCCAGGACCTAGCCTGGATGTGCTCAGGCCTGCCCTGGGGCTGCAGTGCTCTTCCTGGCAAACCCCGCTGAGGCTGGGACCACCAATGATGGGAACTAAAACATGTTGACTGCAGGTTGAAATGGCCTTTGTGGCAGCAGATTTGCCTCCCCTGGGGCTTTGAGTTTCCACAGCAGTGTGTGCAGTGTCTGGGTGGTCCTGTGGGGTCTACAGGGAAACATGGCTCTGTGGTGATGCCTTCTGAGCCTTTGTCCTCAGAGCTGCCTAGAGTTCGGCCTAAAAAGCCAATGACTGGACTTGGACAAGGGCTCTGGGTTTCTTACGGGAGGCCCAGCCTCCCGCTCTGACATCCTGGGACAGGTGTTTTAGGTCCCCTTGAAGTCTGGGTCCTGGGGAAGGATGTCCCGGGTGTAGGGCTGGTCCTTCCGGCCTAGCTGGCCTGCCCAGTGACAGGCAGTCAGTGTCCTTTTCTGCAGCACTGGGGGAGGCCCTGGAGCCAGGGGGCCTTGGGCGCTTCTTTTCACTGAGCTCAGGGGCGTACCTGACCTGGCTGGACCTCAGTCAGGTCCAAGTGTCCTTAGGTGGCAGGATTTTTGTTGTGATCACAGAGGAAAGGGTAGCCTGAACAGCATCCGGGAATCCCTAGGGGCATCAGGGTGCAGGGCTAGGAAACCCAGGGGCAGGTCATGGCCTAAGGTCACCTCAGCCTGGAAGGCCTGGCAGTCCACACAAAAGGTTGGGACTCTGGCTGTCACTTGTGCTCAGCCACATTGGTGTCAACATGTCCTCAATGTGAGAAAGCCCCAGGGCAGCCAGGTCACTGTGCCATGGGCATGGTGGCCTGCAGTGTGGGTGCTGTGGGTTCAGCTTCCCTGAGCTTCCTGCCTGTTCCACCTTGTGCTCTGAGCCCAGCAGCCTGGGGACCCGTGTGGTCACTCGGTCGTGGTGGTGCCAGCATGCAGGAGCCGCCTCTCAGGGGGCCAGTCCCCCTTGTTCAGTGTTAAAAGCTAAATGATTTCTAGAGTCTCTTCTGATTTTGCGTGCTTCCTGTGGAGACATTTCTTTCTTCCCGCTGTGATGTGGAGAGTACTTCTAAAGATGAATGTCTTATAAATGTCCTAGGGGTCTTCTGAATAGAACCACATATTTCATAGTTGAAACTTATTTCAGGATGACCAAAACAGTCTTCAAATTCAGGAGAATTTGAAGCTTCCGTAGCATCTACAAAAGATGCAGGCTAATTAAATGATTTTTAAAAATCAACCATGTTTGGTAATAAAAAGACAAATATTTTTAAAGAGAATATATTCTTCTGGGGGTAAGTGTGCCCGTATTTTTTAAATAGATTTTGTGGGGTTTTTTTGAGAACGTTTAGGTTCACAACAAAATTGAGAGGAAGGTACAGAGATGTCCTATAAACCCCAGCCCCACACATATTCTGCTTCCCCTGTTACCAATATTCCCCAACAGCGGGGTACATTTGTCACACTGATGAACTGCCACTGACTCATCATTATCCATTAGGGACTCACTCTTAGTGTGCACTTTATGAATTTTGACAAATGTATAGTGACATGTATCCACCATTTTGGTATCTTGTAGAGTAGCTTCATTGCCCTAAACCTCCTCCATGCTCTGCCTATTCATACCTCTTTCTCTGGCAACCCCTGATTTTTTTTTTTTTTGTCTTCATAGTTTTGACTTTTCCAGAATGTTATAGAGTTGGAATTACACAGCCTTTTCAGATTGTCTTCTTTCACTTTGTAATATGCGTTTAAATTTCTTCCATGTTTTCTCACGGCTTGATAGCTAATTTCTTTTTAGCACCAAATAATATTCCATTGTCTCATTGTAGTACATTTGCTACATTTGGATAAACATTTATTTATCCATTCATTTACTGGAGGACATTTTTTTGTCTCTCCTGGTTGGGAAAGGTAAGTGGTGGTGGTAAGAAAGTTTAGGAAGTTAACCAGGCAATAGGCTTTAAAATAATTTCTGGGCAGTTTTGCAGAATGTGATAGAAAGTAAGTAGCTCTGTTGGTCACACATACCCATAAGTTATTATATCACCTCATCTATGTTAATTCCATGTCCTTACTAGTTCCAGGAGTATATGGTTCTCATTCCCACTTCACACCAGTGAGAATGTGCCTATCATTTTTCTTTCAAAATCTTCCTCACTCTCAATAAAATGACAGATTTATCCTATCTAATGAAAGAGAAACATGGTAATTAGCGTACGACCACTACCCTTCCCATTGGCTAATCAGGGCGATATGCAAATTAACTGCCAGCCAAGATGGTGGCCGGCAGCCAGGCAGCTTGAAAATAACATGAGGCTTGCTTGCTTCAGTGACGGAGGAAACCAACGTTCCCCGCCTACCTTGCCGGCCTCTGAGCCTGCAGTTTGAAACATTGTAACAAATATAGAAGCTAAACAAAACCCCAGAAACCTGCTTTCAGTGAGCTGGGATCTCAGAGCTGGAGTTATACATTGTTTCGATTATAGAACTGAAACAAACCAGATACCTGCTTTCAGCAGCAGAGGCCTCAGAGCTGGAGCCAGAGCTAAAGCTGGCCCAGAATAAAAAAAGAAAAAAAAGAAAAAAAGGAGCAGTTGGGAGCTTCACTCACCCGCCAGCCTGAAAACAGCCCTCAACCCTCACCCAGACTGGCCAGGCACCCCAGTGGAGACCCCCACCCTGAAGGGTGTGTGACCAGCGGCAAACAGCCATCATCCCCTCACCCAGGCTGGCCAGGCACCCCAGTGGGGACCCCCACCCTGGTCCGGGACACCCTTCAGGGCAAACCAGCCAGCCCCACCCATGCACCAGGCCTCTATCCCATATAGTAAAAGGTTAATATGTCTCCCATCACCAGGGTCAGCGGAGCCGCGAGGCCTCCTGGCACCGGGATCAGTGTGACAGGGGGCATCGTCCAAACCCCCTGATCGCCCTGCGGCTCTGTGTGTGACAGGGGGCTGGGCCACAACCTCCCTATCCACCCTGCTCTTTTCATGACAAGGGAAGGTGCCCCAACCTTCTGATGAGCCCTGCTCTGTGCCTGATACGGGGGAGCTCCCCAACCTCCTGATCGCCCTGCGGCTCTGTGTGTGACAGGGTGCGGTGCCCCAACCCCCTGATTGGCCCTGCTCTGTGTGTGACAGTGTGCGGCGCCCCAAACCCCCGCCCCCTCCACAGGCCCTGCTCTGTGTGTGATGGGGTAGAGCCATAACCTCCCCATCGGCCCTACTCTGTGCGTGACAAGGGGGAGCTCCCCAACCCCCTGATTGACCCTGCTCTGTGCGTGACAGGGTAAGGGGCCCCAACCCCCCTGATGGACCCTACTCTGTGCGTGACAGGGGGCAGCGCCCTAACCCCCTCATGGGCCCTGCTCTGTGCGTGACAGGGGGTGGCGCCGCAACCTCCCCATCGACCCTGCCTTGAGTGTGACAGGGGGAGGTGCCCCAACCCCCCAATCGGCCCTACCCTGAGCGTGACTGAGGGTGGCATTGCCTCCTCCCTATCCGCCCTGCTCTGTGCATGACAGGGGGCGGTGCCCCAACTCCCCAATCAGCCCTGCTCTGAGCCCGACCAGGGGCTGCACCTAGGGATTGGGCCTGCCCTCTGCCACCCAGGAGCAGGCCTAAGCCAGCAGGTCGTTATCTCCCGAGGTGTCCCAGACTGTGAGAGGGCACAGGCCAGGCTGAGGGGACCCCCCCCCCCCCGTTTCCCCCCGAGTGCACAAATTTTTGTGCACCGGGCCTCTAGTTACTTATAAAATACTTGATTGATTTAATATATACTCAAGACATTTGCATTTAGTCCTTATTATTCTATAGATAAAAAAACCCAACAACACCTAAGAACCAAGACTCTTAAAAAGTTTACATAAAAGACTTTGACAGTGCTGTCTTCTAGGAGATAAGTTGAATGTTGTTTCTGACATTTTGGACACACTGTAGCTACAGTAGATGTGCTCCCTTCCTTGCTCAGAGAACTCACCTGGGCATTCTCATCGCTTCTTTTCTCCCAAGGTGTTGTTCCTGCCTAGGAACGGCACACCTAGGAACGTCTGTTCTCGGTCATAGTTCTTCATTCTCCTATGTCCAGGCACAGCCCTTCTTTTCCCAGGAAGCTTTCTTTGGCTATTTGCCACCACTGAGTATGCTTTCCCTCACCTGACTACAACAGTATTTATCAATACATCCTCAATAATTAACAAAAATTAGCCTCTGCTACATTGAATTCTTGATATTTTTATGCCTATTTGTTTTTAATCTCCCACATAAACCAAAATAAAAAAAGGTTCTTGAGGGGAGGTAATATGCCTTATAAAACTGGTTTCTTTCTCTCATTGCTAAAATTTTTATTTTAGAATAATTTGAGATTTATAGAAAAATTGCAAAAATATACAGAAATTATCATAAGTCTTTCACCCAAATGTATGTATGTATGTATGTGTGTGTGTGTGTGTGTGTGTGTCTGTGTGGCTAATGTTTTCTGAACTTTTGAGACTAAGTTGCAGACATGATGTCTCTTTCACTCCTAAATATGTCACAAGATAGTTTGTAAAAACAAGGACTTTCTCTTACATAACCATAGAACAATGATCAAAATCAGAATATTTAGAGAGATAAAGATCTATTGTCTAATCTGCAGACTTTATTCCAATGTTATCAATTGTCCCATTCATTTCCTTTATAGTCAAAGAAAGAGAAATCTGGCCCAGGATCTAGTTCAAGGTTGCTTGATGCATTTAGTTGCCATACCTCTTTTGTCTCCTTCAATCTGAAACTGTTCCCCAGTCTTTCTTGTCTTTCACACTTTGACATTTTTAGAGTATAAGCCAGTCATTTTGTACAATGTCCATCAAGTTGGATTTTTTTGAGGTTCTTCATGATTAAATGCATGTTATACTTTACTTTTGGCAAGAATATCACAGAACTGATGATAAATCATCCTCAGTGCATCATGCCAGGAGGCATTTAATTTCCATTTGCCCTGTTAATGGTGATATTATCTTTAGTTACTTGCTTCAAATGGCATCTCCCAGGTTTCTTCACTGAAAAGTTACTCTTTTTTCCTTAATAGTTAAATATTTTACAGGGAGATACTTTGAGTTTATCTAAGTATTAGAGGCCCGGTGCACGGAATTCATGCACTGGAGGGTGGGGGTCCCTCAACCTGGCCTGCACCCTCTCACAGTCCAGGAGCCCAATGATGGATCACCCCAAAGAGGTAGGCCCTGCCCACCAGGCTGGGGCTCAGTGATAGATCACCCCCAAAGAGGTAGGCCCTGCCCACCTGCTGCAGCCTGCTGGTCAGTGGCCTGGGTGTCCCTCTTTGGGGGTGATCGTGGAACCCCCCTGATTGATTGCTCCACCAGCCCGTGGCCTAGGCCTCCCTCTGCAAGGTGATCATGGGGCAATGGGTGGGCCCTGACCAATCGCATGGCACCTGCCTTAGCTGGCCTTGCGCCAGTGGGTGTTATAGCATGGTCCTCCAGACGGTCGTTATGCATATTATGCTTTTATTATTATAGATCCCACTCCCCCCCTTTTTTTTGATTAATCCTCACCTGAGGATATTTTTCTATTGCTTTTTAGGGAGAATAGAAGGGAGGAGGAGTGACACACAGAGAGAAACATCAATGTGAGAGAGGCACATCAATTGGTTGCCTCCCACACAAGTCCTGACCAGGGTCAGGGATTGAACCTGCAACCGAGGTGTGTGCCCTTAACCGGAATTGTACCTGGGACCCTTCAGTCCATGGGCCAATGCTCAATCCACTGAGCCAAACCTCCAGGACCTTTTCTCCCCTTTTTTGAAGTAATTTTAAAATAGATCCAGAGGCAAAGAAGCATGCAACAGACTGACAGATCTCAGAGGTAAGAGTGGGGGAGAGATAACCAAAGAACTTACGGTATATGCACATATGCATCCATGGACACAGACAATAGTGCATGAAGGCCTGGGGAGAGAGCAGAAGCAGGAAGAAGAGGGTTAAAGGGGGGGGGGAGGAGAAATCTATAATAATTTCAACAATAAAGATACATTTTTTAAAAAAGAAAAGTTGCAAATGTCACACAGAATTCTAGTATACCCAGTATCCAGCTTCCCCATATGTTAGCAACATACAGAAATATAGTTCAATTATCAAAATCAAGACACTAACATTAGAATAACAGTCTTAACTAACCTATAGATCTTACTTGAATTTCACCTGTTTTTTTACTCTAATGCTCTTTCTCTGTTCCAGGATCCAGTCGGGGATCCCATATTGCTTTTATTTGTTGTGTCTTCTGAGTCTCCTGTAATCTATAACTATTCCTCATTTTTTGCTGATCTTTCATGACCTCAACACTTTTAACAAGTGCTGGTTATTTGATCTTTAGACTCTTTCTCAGTTAGGGTTTGTCTGCTGTATTCTCCTGATTAGATTGTATTATTGATTTGTGACAAGAATGACACAGGACTGACATTATATCATTCTTGTGCGTGATATTGGGGGAAGAAACATCATCATACTGATGTCTTATTGATGGTGATGTTAACCTTGTTTGCTTAAGGTGTCATTTGCTGGTTTTCTCCATGTAAAGTTCCTATTGTAACTGATCTATATCTTGGGGGAGATAGCCAAATATATTGTTTCTCCCCAAACTTTCCTCATTGAGTTTAGCACCCATTGGTGGATTTTGCCTGCAACAATTAGTACTGTGGTCTTTTTAATGGTGATTTTGTCTGATAATTTTGTTTCTCAATCACTTTTACCCACTAGTTTTAGCTTCCATTGATAATTCTTGACTGGAACAACTATTACTATGGTGATTGTCAAATGTCCATGAACTAAATCTTCATTCTTACTTCTGAATGAATGATGAGCATGAATTTTCAGAAGCATATACTAGAGCTAGTAAATTCCTATTGTTAACTGTGTACCCACTGATTCTATTTTGTGCCCTACTAACACTAGACTCTAATTTCTTGATGGTCATTAAAACCATGGTTGCTTTGGAAAAAACTATTACCTCAGAGGAATTATTAAGATAATTCTCTGGGGTTATACCAAATCTTTGTAATTTTGTATGTAGTTTCTACCTTAATTAGGTGTTAGGCATAATAATAGCAAATACTGACATTTGTTTAGCACCTTATAATTTTAAAAGCAATACTTAAAACACATTGAAATATATTATTTGATGTGTCCACAGGCCAGATTTGGCTTACTGGCACTTGCAATATCTTTTTATAGACTTTTTTCTCTATTTTCTAAGTCTTTTTTTTTTTTTTTTTTTTTTTTTTTGCTGAAAAGGGTGAGAAGAGTAGAGAACACTAGCTTGTCATAACACACACCACCAACACCCCAATATCAGCAGCTTGACACAATACAAGTTTATTTTTGCATTGTATTTCTTTGTACAATGAAGGTGTTCTTAATCAGTGGGCCTTTCACAGGGTCATTCAAGGACCCAGGCTCTTATATTATGACTTCCATAGGGGCCTCTTAGTTGGCTGGATTCTCTGCTTTTTGGATGGCAGATGAGAGAAGCAATTTGGAGAATTACTGGGGATGTTCTTATGGCCAGGCTGGAAATGGCATATAGCACCTCTGCTTATATTCCATTGACTAGAACCTGGTCACATGGCCATTTTTACTGCAAGGGAGACTGGGAAATGTAGTTTGTCTGTATGCCCAAGAAGTAGGGGAAATAGTTTTGTTGAAACTTAGCAGTTTCTGACACAGTTTTGATTTTTGGAGGTCATCACATGGCACTATTAAGCCCATAACTTAGCTCAGAGGAAACTAATTAATGTGTTGTGTTGAATGCATCAGATATATTGGAACATTTGGGGCATTAATTTATAGAAAGAAGGCTTCCGAACTTTTTAATTCCAACTGGCTTTGCAGTGACTTCCCATTTCCACCAATGACTCTCAGTCCCTTGAATACACTGTCTCTAAGAAATTTTTACTTCAACAAATTATTAAATCAATCTGTCCTTTCACCTAAGTGCTATACTTACACTTCTAGGAAAAAGTCCTGAATCACTCAACTGCAAATCAGCATAGAAGAGCTGAAGGAATCAGAAGCATTTCTAAGATGGAACCGCGGATCCAACATAGGAGTAGAGGAGGGCCTTTGAGGAAGAGACCTCTCTCTTGCCTAATTTCTACCAGGGAAAAATGGCAACACTTGGAATCCTACCATTTAGGGAAAACATGAACTTTTAAACAGATCATGTTTAAAAGCTCATTAGCAACAGCATGACTAATCCATCCCTCTTTAGACAGAACAGAAGTGCAGTCTCTTTGAATTTGTACCTCCTTCAAGTTAAATATCCCCATCACTATCCACATAATAAAGAAATACCAATCACTTATATCACCCATTGAAAGAGGCCCAAACCCCTAGCAATTTGGGCAATGAACATCCTTACTACTCACTAGAGAGCCTCATTAAAGAAACCTATTGCAGAGAGGGGTGAGGCAAATCTACTGAAGGGAGGATGAAAAAATTCTTATAACTTTCAATGCTTTATTTTAAAGGAGTGGGGTTCTCACTAGGAATTGCATAAGATTATACCCTGAGAGAAGCTTAAGAAAATTAAAAATCTGCCCTAACCGGTTTGGCTCAGTGGATAGAGCATCGGTCTGCGGACTGAAGGGTCACAGGTTCGATTCCGGTCAAGGGCATGTACCTTGGTTGCGGGCACATCCCCAGTAGGAGGTGTGCAGGAGGCAACTAATCGATGTTTCTCTTTCATCGATGTTTCTAACTCTCTATCCCAGCCGTGGGCAAACTACGGCCCGCGGGCCGGATCCGGCCCGTTTGAAATGAATAAAACTAAAAAAAAAAAAGACCGTACCCTTTTATGTAATGATGTTTACTTTGAATTTATATTAGTTCACACAAACACTCCATCCATGCTTTTGTTCCGGCCCTCTGGTCCAGTTTAAGAACCCATTATGGCCCTTGGGTCAAAAAGTTTGCCCACCCCTGCTCTATCCTCTCTCCCTTCCTCTCTGTAAAAAAATCAATAAAAATATATTTTAAAAAAAGAAAATTAAAAATCTAGCTCAGCATGGAGTTTTTTTTTTTTTTTTTTTTTTTATCAGAAAAGGGTTATTCCAAGTATCATTGGTAGAATTAGCAGTTTGTGAATCAGAACGATGTTAAGGTAATGTGACAGGGAAAGTGTTTTCAGCTGAACATTATTTTCTACTAGAGGCCCGATGCACAAAATTCATGCAAGAGTAGGCCTTCCATCCCCCAGCTGCCTGCACCGGCTTCCTTCCAGCACCCAGGACCTGGGCTTCCCTCGTAGCCCTGGCTTTGTCTGGAAGGTCATCCGGAAGGATGTCTGGTCTAATTAGCATATTACACTTATTATTATAGATGATTGATCCTAGCTGCGAAGTTTTCTGCCAACAGGAACTTATGGAAGGGTTGGCACTGCCATCCCCACTGTCTGGACAGGCGGAAACACACTGGGGCTCTGTGCTTTTCTCTTTTGAGGCACCACAACGTCATCATATTATTAAAAAGAAGTTGGGCTTCCCTTCTTGTTTAATCCACATCTAGTTCTGTAATTGATGTGAAATGTGAGTTTTACGGTTGGGGTTCAACTGCCACATGACCTCCCAGCTTCCATTGAGTCATGTCATCAAACCGCCCTTTCCCATTATTATTATTTATTGTTCCTTAAACTTAGCAAGCAAAAGTGGCTCCTACAATAACTCTGGCAGTGCCAAAATAAATAGACGCACTCCTGCCCAGAGTTGCTTAGGGTTTGAAGACACAAATAATACTGTGCAAAAAAAAAGCATAATGGAGACTGTATATTTCCCCTTTGTCCTATTTCTTATGCCATCAACTCTACTGTCTGACTCAATGAGGAAAAGTATGCTTGAAAAATGTCTCTCCACTTCTGAATACTAATTGAATAACACTGAAAAGATTTTAATATTTTAATATCTTGTGAAAAGGTGTTTTTAAAATTCCACAAATTTAGAGCCCTAACCAGTTTGGCTCAGTGGATAGAGCGTCGGCCTGCGGACTGAAGGGTCCCAGGTTCGATTCCGGTCAAGGGCATGTACCTGGGTTGCGGGCATATCCCCAGTAGGAGATGTGCAGGAGGCAGCTGATCAATGTTTCTCTCTCTCATCAATGTTTCTGACTCTCTATCCCTCTTTCTTCCTCTTTGTGGAAAATCAATAAAATATATTATATATATATATATATATATATATATATATATAATATATTTTATTGATTTTTTACAGAGAGGAAGGGAGAGAGATAGAGAGTTAGAGAGTTAGAAACATCGATGAGAGAGAAACATCGATCAGCTGCCTCCTGCACATATTCCACTGGGGATGTGCCCGCAACCAAGCAACATGCCCTTGACCGGAATCGAACCTGGGACCTTACAGTCCGCAGGCCGACGCTCTATCCACTGAGCCAAACCGGTTTCAGCAATAAAATATATATTTATTAAAAAAAATAAAATTCCACAAATTTAGAAATTTTAATTCTTGACAGAAAAATAACTTAATTTGGGGGATAGTTCTTGAAAAAGAATACTTATTAAAAACTATTGTTAAATCTATGTGTAAGTATAGGGAAGAAATGTGGAGGATTGAAATCACTTAGTATCTATCATACTGGAAGACTCTTCTTAACTGCTTGTTATTCACAATTTTAACTTCAACTTTAAATTATATTGCATGTAAACTTTGGGATAAAGTCTCCCTGGAATTATTTGAAAAGTTAAGGATTTCAATGAATAGAGGGAGGAATTAGTTCTTGCTAGAGACTCAAATAAATGCTTATCATGGGAATGACTGAGTGAGTGAGTGAATGAAGGAATAAATGAACAAACCTTTCTTGGTTCTTTTCCATCAGATCTCTTTTCCTATCTTCATTATTTTTAAAAAAGTTATCTGCTGGTATAGCTTCTTCTCTCAGATAACAGCATTCACACATATCTTGAAGACCTCTCTTCCTCCACAGTTAGATGATGTGGTTTGAGCAGACGTGACTCCACCCCCACATCCCAGGATGTTCACATGACCCAGGTTCATCATGAGACCCACATACATCCACTAAATACCAGAAACTTGTTGCAGATACAGGAGGTATGGAAGGGGATGTAGAAGGAAAGTGTATAGGACTTGTCTGTGGGCTGCCATTACTAAGAAGTACTCCAGAAACTATTCTAGAGCTGTCAAGTGCACTCTTGCCATCTTGGGTTGTGGTGGCAAAATCTGTTTTGAAAAGAGTGTACCACAAAAAGTGTGATTCCTGAAAGTTCTCTGGATGCCATTTGAGTTTCTAGATATAATAGTTCTTGAAACCACTCATGGGTATTGAGTTAATACAATTTTTAATTTTTCTTTCACCAGTTGAGTTGCCTTTGCTGTCAATGTTCCAAAAGGATTTGAACAAATGTGTCTTCCCAGAAAAACTCCAGCATGTTTATTAGAGAAGAACATAAACTAGAATCACAGCAGTGTTTACTAGATAGCTTTCTTTATTTCTACTATCACTGCATTTTTTTTTTGTTATCTTAATTGGTGTTCTCATGTAAAGAAAATGCTGCAGAAATCTCTCCTCGCATTATTGTCCACATGTGGACTACAGAAGAGCATGTCTGCTATACTTTAAGTTATTACATTGTCATTGTTAAGACCATGGGATAAACTGTGCTGGTGAAGTCTTTCTCTCATGACCGTGCTTTGACTGAATCCTGTCTCCAGGGAGAGGAAATGTTTCTGTCACTCTCCCTCTTCCTGAGGAAACATGTCTCCAGCCTTGCAAAGTCATCATGCCTGAAAAAATCACCACCAGGCTGTGATAACACAACAGATTCCTCCCATGTTGCTAATTATGTGGTCCCCTCCCCCTTAAAGCCACTCACCTCTGCAGTGTCCCCACCACTGAGTGATTGGCTTTTCCTAGAACAAACACATACACCATGTGCTAAAAATGCAAAATCAGGGAAACTTCAGGAAAAAAAAAATAAAAGAAAGGTACCACTTTATGTTCTATTATTTGTAATATGCTAGCTTTTTCCCCCCTTCCTACTTTATTTCTCCTTGGTTTGACTCACATATAAAAGGTGATGGAGCATGGAGTGCCTATACTTATCCTGAAACTTGGCCTGTCTGTTCAAGTATGTAATCTTAAGCAAATAACTAAAACTTTTTATTCTCTGTTATACTAAACTAGAGGCCAGTGCATGAAATTTGTGCACTGGTAAGGTTCTTTGGTGTGGCTGGTGATCAGGGCTGATCAGTTTCCCCACCTCCCTGCCTCCCGCCTCCTCTTTCCCTTGCTCCCTCAGTACCCCACCGCTGCCTCTGGTTGCCTGCCATGTTCCGTGCCACCCTGTGGTGGTCAGCACACATCATAGCAAGTAATCGAACTCCCATTCTCCCGATGGAACTCCTGAGGGGACACTTTGCATATTAGCCTTATATATATATAGACTAGAGGCCCAGTGCACAAAATTCATGCACAGAGGGGTGTCCCTCAGCCTGACCTGCACCCTCTCCAATCTGGGACCCCCTCGGGGGATGTCTGACTGCTGGTTTAGGCCTGATCCTGCAGGACAACCCTCTCACAATCCGGAACCACTGGCTCCTAACCACTCACCTGCCTGCCTGCCTGATCACCCCTAACCACTCCTCTGCCAGACTGATTGCTGCCTAACTACTCCCCTGCTGGCCTGATCTCCCCCAACTGCCCTCCCCTGCCGGATTGATTGCCCCTAACTGCCTCTGCCTTGGACCCCACCACTGTGGCTTTGTCTGGAAGGAAGTCGGATGTCCAGAAGATGTCTGGTCAACCCAGTCAAATTAGCATATTGCCCTTTTATTAGTATAGATGTTTAAAAAGTATTAATAATACATATCACATTATGATGTCAGAATTAAATTAGATAATATACATAAAATATTTAGAACAGTGCCTTGTACATAGTAAGCACTCAATGAAGGTCAGTTTCTGTTCAGTGACTGGAAAGTTTATCTGTATTCTCCTCCTGCTTCCCCCCCCCCCCCCAAATTTCTCTTCTCTCTGCCCTGAGCTAGAATGGTCACCTTCTTTCCTTATTAGAGTAGGCAGCTCCTTCCAAAATATGATTTGAAGAGTCTCAGAAAGGTTTTCCTTGTACTAAAATAGTTATTCCTTTGCCTCTGCTAAAATTCCCCTTAAAATCTTATTCTGTATTTAATGATATTTTAAAATATAACAGCTTAAGTCCTTATATACTTTTTAAATATGTTTTTATATTGATTTCAGAGAGAGGAAGAGAGAGGGAGAGAGGGATAGAAACATCAATGATGAGAGAGAATCATTGATTGGCTGCCTTCTCACATCCCCTGCTGGGGATCCAACCTGCAACTGGGCATATGCCCTGACAGGGCATTGGACTGTGACCTCCTGGTTCATGGGTCCATGCTCAACCACTGAGTTACACCAGCCAGCTTTTACATACTTTTAATTCACTATTCCTCGCAAAGATCAGATTCTAGGGGCATGAGGAACAGACAGTGAATGAAGATAGGCCAAAACTCAGCACTCGGTTTTGTCTCTGATTTCAGAGCTTTAGGATGGATAAGAATAAGGTGTTGAAAGAAGATGAGATCCCACATGGCGAATCAGGCAGACAGAGTCAACTAGTGAACATTGAGTGTCAGTGTCGGAGGTCAAGGAGAGGGCTCCACCGTCTTTTCCTGGGATGCTGCAGTGGGGCACTCAAGGCTGCTGTCCAAGCTGGATGGCATAAAGCCACCCTAGGAAGCAGCCAGGTCATTGAGGAGGACAGAAACTGATCTAATTTGAAATCAGAGGAAATTAAGACGGAAGGGAATTGGACACAGCTAATGGAAGATCTGAGATGCCAAAGAGAGGCTGATGAAAAAAATGCAGAGATTAGCAAAAGCAGAAAGCCATTATCACCTCCAGAGCTAGAAGTCCAAGGGAGTATGTAGTGTCCTTGAGCCTGAGGTCACCTAAGAAAAGCTAGAACCTCTGTGGGCCTTTTCTGGCAGAAACCAAAGCACAGTTGTTGCCTGAGACATTGCCTATGAAAGAGTAGAAAGGGAGAATTACCCTGGCCTCTCCCTCCATTCTTTCTGCCCTTTAACCTCCTGCAGGGTCTCCCATTGGGTGAACGTGGCTGCAAGCAAGTGGGTACAGAAGCCTGGAGCCTGGAGGCTGCAGGGCTCTTCTCTATGGTAGACAGAGTGGATCAGGGGATGGTGTTAAGAATGATCTAATGAAATGGGCACAGTACTGAGAGGAAGAAGGAAATCGCTCTCCCACAGTCAAATAACAAGGTGACACTGAGGAATTTGAACTGTCAATGTCTTCATGTTTGCCATGCATATCAGGGATTTGGGCTTGGTTTTTAGGTCTAGGTCTATATGTGTAATATTATTCACTTTTGTTTCTCTAAAAGGATAATCTGTGGAGGTTTTGCATTAGAGACAGCTGTGCTGCTCGTTCAACATGCTAACTCCTGGGCCTCACTCCAGATCTAAACGCATTTCCCTTATTGTGGGATCCATTGGTTTGTCTACTCCTCTCTATGTTGTAACTGAGGTTTGTGTTCATCAAATATTTTGAATTTAAAATTGGGATAGTCACTCCCTGAATGAGCTTTGTTCTGCTTCTTTTTCCTTCCTGGGTGAGGGATGATGCTGTCCTTATGATGTTCTAGTCAAGTGGCCTGTTCACTATCCACCCAAAGATTCTGCCCAGGACTTAGGTCGCTGATGTGAAATGTCTCTTGTCCAAAGATTAATGATTTAACTCAAGAGAAGGGCAACAAATTCTCAAGCATGTTAACAAGTCTCCCATCCCACGAATAAGGTTACATAATTGAAAAGTTAGAAATAGAAACCAGAGGAATTCCTTGGTGCAAGAGGTCAGCAAGATAGACTCCCCAGCTGGACTGCAGAGCATGCTGTTCACTGGCCCTGGGAAGCCATTTAGGGCATTTGAAGCCAGTTGCTTTGTATTTCCTGTGGTGTTGCTATAAATGATTCAGTTTTTCATTGCTGTCACTGGTGGTGTGTTGGTGCATGTGTAATGAGCACAGGTCTGAATCCAGATGCTGGGGTTAGCTATTCCTTTGGTGCACAAGTTAAGACTAGTATCCTCTCTGTTTTCTACCTTCAAAATGGGGATAGCTGCTGTACTTCCCTTATTGAATAATTGGGAGAATTTCCTATTTTTATTGAAGAAGGACTTTTTCTTAAGTGTCTTCCATGTATTAGGTCTCATATCAGAATTATAAAGACAGCATTGTAGCTTCTAAAAAGAGAATCTGTGTATTGAAAGCAATTCACATTGAGTTAAAAGCTATTATTTAAAATGTTATAGTAAAATGTAGCTTTGTACTTATGGGTCATGAAGGACAGATTTGGAAGGTCAATGTCTTAAACTTCAGGACCTTCAGGAGGGAGTCAACAATGCCTGGGATGCTATAGGCAGGTCCAAGTCCTCACTAAGGGAAGGAAGAAGAAAACATAAAAAAAGGATGATTAAAAGGCAGGAAAATTAATTTAAAAAAAAACTGGAATGAAAGGCAAACAGGGACAGTGCATAGTTCCTAATGTCTGCTTCAGCTACTCCTCAAAGGATCCCCCTACCCAATAGTTCCATTTTCCGTTTATCAAGCATGTACAACCAGGGATAATACAAATGTGAGCAAAAATCTGTTTTCAAGGAAAAACAAAAACTTGCCTTTCATGTTTTGGGGTTTATTTTTTCTTCCTTATAAATTATTACCCACATTTTGTTTTCTTTGTTGTGCTTTACTTCTGAAGATAGTGGTAACCTTTTTTTTTTTATTATTATTATTCTTTCAGTTTGGGTTGTCATGTTGCATTGTGTTTTAAACACTGCTCATTTTACCTAATGCTTTCTTATTTTAACCCAGTTATCTTCAACTTTTAGCAGCAGCAGAGTTACCTGGAGGGCTTGCTGAAACACCTCCAGAGTTTCTGATGTTGTTTTTGGTCTGTTTGCCTAATACCCTTAACAAATGCCCAGGCGATGGTAATATTTCTGGTTTGGGGGGCAGGAGGACTACTTCTTTAACATTTTAATGTTATTGAATATTTTCTCCCATGGGCCTTGATTACCCTGTGTTTGATGGTCCCTCTTATCCTTTAGAATATATCCATTGTAGAACATTTTAATAGTATCTTATATGTTAACTTAAGTTTATGGGTTTTGGAGAAGTTCTTATGCAGAAAGTTTATATTCCAAACTGCTTGGGAATCCCTCTCAATGACTGGTTCTATATTCATGTATGCCATGGGCAAAGGCCAGACCTTGCTTAAGTTAACAAGGAAGATGTACTTCCAGGTACCCAGCTCTTCAGTTCTAACATGAAAACAAAAATGTGGCTTGGATAGGTGAACTACATTTAGTCATAAGAATATTATAAAGAGTCATCTCTATTGTTCAAGAGTGACCCCAATGGAGTAGATATTCTTACTTTGGCTCATCTGTGAAGATCTGGCAAGAAAAAGAAAATTGGACAGAAGGTCATTGTGTGGGCATTTAAGCAAGTTATGCCACTCTTTAGCTGTGTCACTGGCCAAATCCATGGTCCTGTTTGTTCAATGAGAAATCAGGAACATTATATACCATTTCCCCAATTCATGGAGTTACTGGGAGGTTCAAAGGCTGCCACACATGGAAAGTGCACATTGATACATTGTCTACTTCTCTATGTCCAGATTGGCTTTCTTTTCCTCCTGTGTCACTCTGGCTTGGGATGGCACTTCCTGGTCTGAGTTTGGAGGTGATGACAGATTGCTGTGCTACATTGAATAGAAAATGCCCTGCTCACAGGAGCTTTGCAAGATAAGAGCCACTCATTATATTATAAGGAGAATTTTCCTATAATCCTTAAAGCAGTATCAAAGCTGCTATTTTCATACATTTGGCTGACAATATTGTGCGTGAGCTGTGAATATCTCAACATCAAGGGAAGCAATCTTTCGGTTTTGGTGAGGTAGATTCAGGAAAAGGGAAGACATGTATTTAGGATTTCCCTACTTCTTTTTTATAAAAAAAAATTTTATTGATTTTTTTTACAGAGAGGAAGGGAGAGGGATAGAGAGTTAGAAACATCAATGAGAGAGAAACATCGATTCAGCTGCCTCCTGCACAGTCCCTACTGGGTATGTCCCCGCAACCAAGGTACATGCCCTTGACCGGAATCGAACCTGGGACCCTTCAGTCCACAGGCCGACACTCTATCCACTGAGCCAAATTGGTTAGGGCAGGATTTCCCTACTTCTTAGTAGGGTCTCCTGCAGTAGTTTACTCATCAGTCTTGGGTTAGATGGGCTTGAAGTGACCAAAAGGGAATTTATAATAGAGTATAGTGAGTTACATGCATTCTGGTATTAGAAAGCAATTTTTTAAAAACGTTTTATTAAGCTGTAACTCATATACAGAAAAATCCATACAGTGTAAGTATACAGTTTGATAAACTTTCAAAAACTAAACACACTCATGGAACCAACACTCAGATCAAGAAACATTACTGAAACCTCAGGCCTTCTCTATGTTACCCTCCAGTCATTACTACACACCCCCCAAAGATAGCCACTGCCCTGACTCCTAGCACCATCAACTAATTTCACCTGTATATTTTTATTTGTCTGGTTTTACTTACTTAATATGTTTGTGAGGTACACTAATGGCATATCTGTGATTTGAAATTCATTCATTCTGTTCTATAGTAATTCATTGTATAAATGAGCCATAATTTATTGATTGATTCAAATGTCATAGAAATTTTGGTTATTCTTAGATGTGGTTTTTGTGACTAGTGTTTCTATGAATATTCCTGCACTAGTCTGTGGTAAATACATACATGCATCTTGGGGTTACAATTATTTCTTTCAAGTGTGCATGTATTCATCTTTAGCAAATTCTGTCAAACAGTTTTTCAAAGTGGTTGTATCATTTACATGTCAAACAGCAGTGTATGATTGTTCCTGTTCCTCCACATCATTGCCAAACCCTAAGTTTGATTGTGGTTTTATTTTAGACATTTTGGTGGTGTGTGTGTGTGTGTGTGTGTGTGTGTGTGTGTGTGTGTGTGTAAGCCACACCTACCACCACCCCAACATTAAAATTAGTATGGAATCCCCTTCTCCCCTCCCCCAGCTCAGTACTGGTGTTTCATTGTACACTAAATAAACTATCCAATTATGGGAGTCATCTACACATGATGGCTAGCTTAACCTATGGAGAAAGGACTTGAATCAGTTTAGATTAACACCAAGAACAACTGTATCTGGGTGAAGATTTAATATTTTAGTACAGGAAATATTCTACATTTGTTATTGCTACATATCATAAAATTCTTTCTCAGGGCAGTCTCAACCTGGAAATTCTTCTTCACCCACCAAGACCATAGGGAAACATTTATCCACAGTCAGAATGGAAAATATGTGCATGCATTTTAGAAAGAGAAAGACCCTGATACTCAGAGGCCACAGAAGAGACACACACTCTAGAACAACATCTGGAAGTTGGTTCCTGACATTGGCATTTTACAACCTCCCTCAGATGAGTCTGATGTGTAACCAAGATTGAGAACCCCTGTTATAGACAGACATGTAGACCAGGGTGTTTCAAGTAAAAATTTCAATGAAGATTTTGGTGCTCAGAGTATGTAGAAAATTTATTCCTATTTGACTGTGGTAAAAGCATTATCTCCTTTAAGGGATTTGAAGGGGACCAGAAGTTTTGCTTTTGGGGATATTGATTTTAAGTTGGTTATTAAGAAACAAAAGCCCTAGCTGGTTTGGCTCAGTGGATAGAGTGTTGGACTGGGGACTGGAAGGTCCGTGGTTTGATTCTGGTCAAGGGCACCTGCTCAGGTTGCGGGCTTGATCCCCAGTAGGGGGCGTACAGAAGGCAGCTGATCAATGATTCTTTCTCATCATTAATGTTTCTCTCTCTCTCTCTCCCTCTCCCTTCCTCTCTGATATCAATAAAAATATATTTAAAAAAGAAACAAAAGACTCAGAAAGAATGTTTGACTCTCCCTTCTTCCTCCTTTCCTGCCCCCAAAAATCAGATAAAAAAAGGCTGCTGCAGGAAGGAATGCTAGGATGTTCACTTTAGTCAAATTTGAATTGAGCATGTTGGATGAGAGTGTATCAAACAGGGACCCATTTACTATGCTAGATTACCCCAGTGTCTCATTGTTTCTAGGTTGCCTAGTAAAAATTTACCTGCTGTGTATGTTCCACTCTCTCAACTACTTGTGAATTGTCCATTCTCACTTTTGAAATCTCAGACCTGTACCCCCCTTTTCTTCTTTGTCCAAAATGTCATATATTCTTTTTTTAAAATATATTTTTATTTATTTCAGAGAGGAAGGGAAAGGGAGAGAGAGAGAGAGACAGAGAGAGAGAGAGAGAGAGAGACAGAGAGAGAGAGAGAGAGAGAGACAGAGAGAGAAATATCAATGATAAGAGAGAATCACTGATCAGCTGCTTCCTAGCCTCACACTGGGCATGTGCCCACAACCCGGGCATGTGCCCAGACCAGGAATCCAACCGTGGCCTCCTGGTTCACAGGTTGACAGTCAACCACTGAGCCAAGCCGGCTGGGCAAAATGTCATATATTCTTAATGTTGCCTCACTATCTTTGGAATTTTCATGCATGTGAATTGCCTGTGTGGATGTATTAATTTTATTTTTTCCTGTTAATGGCTGTTAATTCGATTATTAGTCCAGCTAGAAGAATTAACAAAGTAGGAGGAAAGGCTTTATTTTTTTAACCCTCACAGGTTTTTCCAAAGAAGTTTCTCTCTGTCTCTAAATATAGATGGAACCACATCAGCTTTGAAATATCCTCTCATCTAGCACCTTGGCTCCACAGACAAGAAAAACAAAAACCCATAGAGGCTTATTCACCTTCCCAAGACCATGTGACTAATTAAACACAGTAAGTCTGGGTCATGAAACGTCTGTCTTTCCCCTTCTTCAGCATCAACCTATTTTCAAAACACAGACGTAAAAGTTTTGGGAGTAACAAGGTGGGTCCTTTAATCTTCCCAATATTCATAAAACTACCCAAAGCTTCTCTTGTTGACCAAATATAGAAGGCAGTTCTTTAGAAGTTTATGAAAAATTCCAGAAAATAAAATTACAGGGAGCTCTCTGACTGCCTAATGCTGTGGTCCCCTAAACTGTCTTTCAGATAATTCTATAGATTAAACACTGAGTTTTAACGTGGTCACTGGAGTTCTTAGTGTGTTATTTATTGTTGAAAATGGTTGCCTTTATTCTAATTTAGACATATGGCTTTTTCAGAAACCACAATAAAGGCTCTTGACTCCCATCTCCCTGTCTTTTAAAAGACCCTGGAGCACCAATGGTGTGGCCTATCACCTTCTCTTAGCATATCAAAGTATCTTTACAATGGCAATGATATCCTGATCTTTTGGCCTTAACACACCTAACTAACCATCAAACCTACATCAGAACAAGCAGGGTATAAACATTTGCATTTCTAACGTGTTTTAGGTGATGTCCATGCTATTCATCTTTGGGACACCCTTTGGGAGCCACTTTCCTAAAATATTTGAAAGCTTCCGTGTTTATGTCTGTGGGGGATGGAGAGTGAGGGTCCTGTGATGACATACAGAGAATGGAGATTTTTGTAATACCTGTTTCACCCACTTAGTCATCACACTCTGTGCTTATTAACTCATTTTGCTATCTGTTTGAGTCCTCAGATGAGAGCTGGTTACTGTTCCTCTATACCAGACTCAAGGGGCCAAAGAGCAGCATGTGGCTCGAGAGCCACAGTTTGCTGACCACTGCTCTATACTAATACTGTGGATACAGTTGAATTACTCTTAGGAAAATTATAATACAGAAAGGGTTAAAGAGCATTGGTTTTAGGTCCAGCTGTGATTCTGACACTGAGTCACATCACTTGGGAAATTCACTTCATATCCCTGAACCTCAATTTCCTCTTTTATAACCTCGAGATAATAACAACAACAACACAACAACAATAATAATAACAATAATAACTCCTCATAGAGTTAATGTTAAGATTAAATGAGTTAAATGCAAGAAAGTGTTTAGTCCAGCCAATGGCATATAGTTAGATTTCAAAATGTAAGTTATTTGTTGTTGAAGTTATTTTGGGATAAAACACAGGATTGTAATCAATTTTGTTGTCTTGCCCTTTATAGAATATACTTTTATGGCTGGAGTTTTGAATTAAGAACAATGGTGTATGATCAAAGGAATCTAAAAATAAAATAAGATTCCACTCCATTTGTTGTTCCACAAAGCAGAAAACCAGAATCCCCGGATGAAACTCCCTGACATTGTTCTCTAAGTGATAAAACTAGAACTGATACGATCTTATCCCAGGATTTTATGACAGAAGAAAGCCATTGCTTTTCAGGATATGTTTCAGTCCTGTTGGCAAGGCAATGGTGCAATGATGTATGGTGTGATTTCTCCATGTGTGGCTGAGTGGTCAGAGCAGTGGCTTTTGCAAAAAATAGCCCCTTCCAATCCAATGTGTCTGCTGTGTCCAGTGCTGTTGAGTCATGCTACTTACCATCACAGACAAGTGTTCACTCATAAGCACTTTAAGGTGCCTTGGCAATAAGGGGAAAATCACGATTTCTTCTTCTGTGTTCATCACCAGCATCAGGAAAGGATATACTCTAATTATAATGCCCTGTGTATTTGTGAGAACCAAATCATCCTATATAATAAAAGCCTAATATGCTAAGTGTCTGACCATTCGACCATTCGACCAGTCGCTATGATGCACACTGACCTTCAGGGAACAGACACTCTGACTGGTAGGTTAGCTTGCTGCTGAGGTCCGGCTGATCGGGACTGGGTGAGACAGGCCGGACACACCCTGGAGCCCTCCCGTGGTCCCTCCCTGGACCCAATTGTGCACTGGTGGGGTCCCTTGACCTGGCCTGCACCCTCTAGCAACCTGGGACCCCTTGGGGGATATCAGAGAGCCGGTTTTGGCCTGATCCCCACCAGCCAGGCAGAGGGACCCCACTAGTGCACGAATCTGTGCACCGGGCCTCTAGTAGGAAAATAAATATTTAAATTCCCAGATGTCCCTCTATGTCAAGATTAAATTTAGTCATTTTGCATTTACAGGGCATCTTTTGCAATAAAATGTAAGGCACAACTGATATTCTCTCTGAACTAAAAGCATTGACAATTTTGGCACAGGAGAGAAGTTTATGGATTTTAGTAGGAAAGAAAGGAAACTGAAGAAGATTTTAATAGAGTTGATTGAGTGTATGGAACACGCTGCTATTGGGAAACTAGATTATGTGGAGATTCCTGTACTGAATGGGTTAGAGACAGGAGTATAACCAATGTTCCCCAAAGTTTAAAGCAGTGTTTTAAAAACTGGCTACTAACACACCTATAAGTCCCAACAAGTATTTTACAAACTAAAATAGAATAAAAATATCAGAACGGATAACTCTTTCCCCTTTGGAAAGGGTATTTATATAGAGGGGTGTGTGTGTGTGTGTAGTTTGTAACACATAGCTCACTCTTTCATTGTGTCATAGATGAAAAAAAAGTTGAAGAACATTGCCTTAGGTATTTCTTGAAATAATTTTATTTGAGATGCTGACACAGAGCTAAATAACTGGATTTTGTGGCAAGATTCCCTTTCAATCTCTCTTCTTCTTTTTTAAATATATTTTTATTGATTTTTTACAGAGAGGAAGGGAGAGAGATAGAGAGTTAGAAACATCGATGAGAGAGAAACATTGATCAGCTGCCTCCTGCACATCTCCTACTGGGGATATGCCCGCAACCCAGGTGCATGCCCTTGACTGGAATCGAACCTGGGACCTTTCAGTCCACAGGCCGACGCTCTACCCACTGAGCCAAACCTGTTTCAGCCCTTTCAATCTCTTTTATTCCTTCTGATTAGGTAGTCAATCTTCATATGTTGCTAACACATCTCCATCTGCTCTCCAACTTATGAATTTCCCTTTAAAAGGAAGAGAAACAGGCCTCAAGCTCTGAGTGTAGGGCTGATTTTTGTTATGTTCTATCGAAGCTTCTCATATACTTCAGTTTCCACGTTTCTGCTTCCCCGTTGTTCCACAAGACTATTGTTCTTTTCTCCCCCACAGACTTCACTTAAGCAAATAATGATTGTGAAGAAAAAGTTAAATGGTATATCTCTTGCAAACAATGTTAAAGAGGTCTGGGGCTGCCTGGGGAGTTTGTAAATCAGTGTACTTGAGTGTTTTTGGCGCTGTACCCTCCCTAGCTTCCATGGCTGTGTGGTGGACTTTCTGTGGCCAGTGCAATGGGAGATCTCTTCATGAAGCTGATCAGACTGATTGCCATGGACATTCCCAGGCTTCCCAGATGTTGCAGGTGAGAACTGAATTTCCTCCACAAAAATGAAGAAAACACAGGTGCTGTGTCCCAGGAAGTCTGTGCTGACGTCCCACAGATAATGTCCTATCATTGTGTCAACATTTTCACCAGAGACTATGTCTGGGGTCTTGGAGCTATTCATTTTGTCTTTGACTGGCCACTTCATCTTGATTATATTTCTTTTTTTTTCTTATACCTAAGCATTGCCTCAGTGGGAAATAAACCACCAACTGGCTGGGAAAATTAAGTGGGGTGATGATACAGACCCCACTGGGGACAGATAACCAAGCTCACATACTCAGGCTCAGTAGCCACTCTGAGAGCTGGCTGTACCTCCTGGCCAGGTCTTGATGGAAAATTATTTGGGGCCTTTGTGTGCAGGGAAACCTGAGAAAACCAAGTGTGGTCTGACACCTGAAGTCCAACTGGCCCTGCTCGCCTTTCTATGATGGAAGAGCCTAAAAATAAAACAGAGGCAACAAGTGTTAATGCAGGCATCAGTTCTCTTTCCTGGTACAGATAACACCCTTTTATGCAAGAGTAAGTAGGCCAGAGGGTAAATTGAGCGTTTCCTTTGTCCTGCCGTAGACTCTTATGGATCAACACCAGGGCTACATTTCTCTTTCCTTCAATTCACTTGGCAAGTCATTATTGGGATTCCCTTCCTCCCCCCCACACCCCCAGAGATGAGAGCCAGGAGAGCTGCTAAAATGCCATCCACATCCTCAATGAACTGACCCCTTCTTCATCCTGGAACCTACAAATAGTGGTGACGCTGCTCCTTCCCCCATGGCCTGGAGTTGTTCCTTGTGTGTCAAACTTGACTTCCACTCCAAACCATTGTGAGTTTTCCTTCCTCTTCCCTCCCTGAGTGATGTCATTTGAAAGGTGACACTTTGATTCTCATGGAATACAGCTTTGTGAAAGGAGATAGCAGATTTTGAGGGAAAGGTCCACATTTCTCAAGCGTGGCTTTGGCTGCACTTGCCTGCTAATTTGAGTACAGAGGAAATGCAGGCAGAATGAATTGCCCAGGCGATTTATGCCTCTGACGAGTTGTTCCAGGGGCTTGAGAGAAAGAGGAGGGGACCAAAGGGCTTTGCTGTTCAATTTAAAAATAGCCAGCCTTGGGCTCCTCCTCTTCCTGCTCCTGTCTCCTCTTCTCACAGGGAGAGCTTTTGAAAGGATTCCCCTCCGCCACTCTGGGTCCCCTCCCCAATTCCTGCCTTCTTCTACCCCCTCTGTGACGCCAGTTCATTTGAATGGCAAGATTTTTCTGAGTTGGGGTAAGTGAGATACAGGAAATCACTATTGAAAGACTTCTTTATGCTTGATGTCATCATCACCTCAGTAGGAGGGATAACTAAAGGGTCCAGTGACGAAAGTAGAGGCATGGGCCAGCCAGCATGTCCAAGGACCCAGAGGTGATGGAGACAGAACTGATCATACTCAGAGGTCAATGGCCCTCGTTCGAAGTGGTGAACCTCACTCACTTCCTTGGGTCACATTGGTGGGACCTTAGATTACACTCTGAAACTTCAGATATTTAAAGATGCTTTGTCTGTCATTGACAGTTGGGGTGAGGGGGCAAACCCAATATTACATCCGTCCCCTCCCCCACTAAATTCTTGATTCTTTGTGCACCTTGCAAGGCCAGGATTACATGGCGAGCAAATGAGCTTCCTTAGGCTGAATATTAAGCAATATCTTTCCTAATTTTGAGTTGATTGTACTCTGCTATAGCTGAGCTCAAACCTATGGTAATTCTGTTTGTACCAAGGATGATCTACATTTAGTTTTTGGTTTCTGAAATGGTTAGATGGTCACAGAGTTTAGATATCTTCATACTCTAAAGAACAGAATTGAGTAATTATAGTTTTCTATTATCTAAACTTTTTGCCACATATATTAAATTAGTGGTTCTCGAAGTGTGATTCCAAGATCAGTAATATCAGTATCAGCATCATCCAGGAACTTGCTAGACATGCAATTTCTAAAGTTCCAACCCAGAACTTTGAAATCAGAAATCCTGGAGGTGGGATATGTTTTCATGAGCCCTCCAGGTGATTTGAACAAAGCCTCAATATTGACAACCTCTGATTTATACCTGATGGTAAAACTGTTGAGAATCAATACATACCTTCTATCAGGTGGCACAAGTAACTTTCTGAAGCTTACGTTTTTTGAATGCCTCCAAACAGACATTAGATGGGTTTATACATAATCATGACCGACTTCATGGAATTGTACCCATTCTCAAATAAATGCATGTATGTATAATCTTACTAATCTAAATATATAAAAGCCTAAGCGACCATTATGAACAGAACAACTGGTAGACCAGTCCCGATGACATGCACTGACCACCAGGGGGCAGATTCTCAACATAGGAGCTGCCCCCTGGTGGTCAGTGTGCTCCCACAGGGGCAGTACTGCTTAGCCAGAAGCCAGGCTCACATCTGGCGAGTGCAGCTGCGGAGGTGGGAGCCTCCCTCGACTCCGCGGCAGCACTATGGAGCAGCAACAGCAGGTGCAGCAGGCCGGGATGAGCACAAGTGGCCTCGGCTTGGCCTCCTCCCTGGCTGCCTGCTGCTTGAACACTGCTACATCCTTAAGGAGTCCTGGATTGCAAGAGGGCACAGGCCAGGCTAAGGGGAACCTCCCCACCTCCATCCTTGCACAAATCCATGCACCGGGCCTCCAGTGTTTATTATAAAATTGGAGATATATTTTCTGACTGGAGAAAAGAACTGTTCACAGGAGATCAGAAAGTGGCAGTATAGAATTCAGAAAAATTCTTTCAAAATTATTTTAAGAAAAAATGTGATTGTTTTTCTGGCAACAACATTGTAAGTGATAGGTGTCAAATATAGATGTCATCATTTTGTTTTTTATTTTTGGTAATAAATGACAGCTAAGTTAATAGAGCCCACTGGAATGAGTAAAAATTTCCTTCTCCTTTTAAAGGTTTCTTAGAGGAATAATATCCACCCACTTGCTTAGCCACCATTCCCAATATTTAATAGCTGTTTTTTTAAAAAAAGGGAATAGGATGATTTGCGTGAAAAAAAGAAGGGCAAGATTTGAAATGTAGAGGTTAATCAAAATGAAACAGGTTTACTGAAACATGAGACCTTAGGATGCCTAAGTATTTTTATGATACAAAACTTAGGGTAACATAATCAACTAGTATTTTCAAAAATAAAATTTGCATAATAATATTTACAAGTAACTGTCTCAGTGAAATCTAGAGCAGTCCTACATGCTTGATGATGTGTGGTTCACTGACTTAAAATTTCAAATAAGCAGCCAGAAGTGGAAGAAATCTGAAGACACCAAGTTGTAGAATGCAAAACCCCAGAATAAAGTGGACTTTAGCTTTGTACACCAGATGCTGCCTCAAGGTAGGGCAACTTTCTGAAATTGGCCCTGTATTTGTAACACTTGCTAAACTTTCCAGAAAAGAATATAAGCAAATGAATGGTTTGGGTGGTCTTGTAAATCCAGCTCTGCCCTCTCAACCCTCCCACTTCAAACAGTTTAATTTCACTGGAAGTACATGGTTTCAATAATTGTGAAGGGAATAAAAATTATTTTAGAACTTGCTTGATGTATAACTAAGAGTCGTTTATATTCATTCCTTTCTGTATTAGGAAAACAAATGCATAAAATATCTGAGTAGGCAATTTTTTCCCTTAATATAATTATGCTGTGGCTAAGACCAGTTTTTTTTTTTTTTAATCTGTTTGTTTTTTATATTACTTCATTTGCCAATTAGATTTTCTTAAGAGCAAAGATTGCTACACTTGGGTTTCCTGTGTTGAGAATTTAATAGGGGCTTAATAAATTAGCTGTCTCCTGATTAGCCAATTCATATCCAGAAATTCGCCTTTTTTTTTTTTTTATCTCCAGTATTACTGAAGCAGATTTGCTAAAGTAACCTGGAATTTGTACTTTAAGACCTGAAGGAAACCTTTGCTCTCATATCATACAACCCTGTGGTTTTGTAGATGAGGAACCAAAAGCATAGAGATGTTAAGTCACACTGGGCCTTAAAAAAGTAAAAATTCCCATAGCTCCTGGGACCACCAAATCTCCATCTTGGTCTATTCGTACATTGGCCACTGCTAGGAACAGTAATTAACAGTAAATAAAACATGTGCCATTACCAATTTCTGGCCCATTTACTTAAGCTTCTACCTGCTCCTACCAATGCATGCATCACTGGAGGATGTTCTTAAGACCTGGGCACCTGAAAGCATGACTTTCTCATTTTCTACTTATAGATTACTTATTTGACAGTGACCAGGCCTTGAGAAAATCCTAAACTAAAAAGGAATAACTTTCCCTTTGGTCTGGCATAATTTATTTTTCCTTTTTTTTCTATAATAAACTCTTATTGTGTTTATTTTCAATCATACTTTTACAAGGAGAGAGGGTATGTTATTGATCTTCCTTAACACAGCCCAGATTCAACAATTACTGAGGGTTTGCAATATTTGTTTAATCTTTTTCTTCTCCTCTCTCATTTTCCTCCCTGAATTATTTTAAAGCAAACTCCAGATGTCATTTCATTTTACCCCTATATTCCTCAGTGTATATCTCTAAAGAATTATGAATATTTTGCTACTTAAAACTAATGCTATTATCACACTTAAAATTTATAATGAAAAGGTCATCAAAGCTCCAGTCAGTATTACAATTTCCTTCATTGCCTCAAAAATACTTTTAGAGTTGTCTTTATTTATTGTTCCTATGTGTAGCCATGGATTCAAGATTCTTGTAGACACGGCAACCTTAAAAAAGAAAGAAGACGAAGAAGTAAGCTTACTTAGCAAGAAGGGTTTTCCCAAATTCTCACAGCTCTAATCTGGATACCATTCAGTGTGACAGACTTCTTACTGGGTTCCCACAGCTGGTTAGTGTTTTGAATTCCAGCCCCATGAACTCATATCAGGCTACATGGGCTAATGCTCAGCGCCCAGCCTAGCGCTGATATCTCCGATGACAGAGTAATGGAGCAACCGCGGGCATTGTCTGCATCTTTCTAAATGCACTGTCATCTGTGTTATTCTTCCATTGCTGCGGGCAGTGAGTTACTCTAATGCCTCTCGGAAGCAGTTAAGCCGCCGTGGAGGCAAAAATAATGCCATTTAAGCATCTTTTGTTGAAAGACCAATAAAATAACCTGCTACCTTGTGCACAAGCTTTCGGATCTCCTGGGGCCCATAGGCTTGTTTCAATGCACTCTCTTCACATTCATGCCTCTGCCTCTATGTTGAGGTTTGAAAAAGATATGAAGATAAAGTGGAGAGGGATTACTTCCATATCTTGGACATTGTATATAATGCTGCTATGAACATGGGGGTGCCTATATCTTATCAGAAGGGGGGTTGAGGGATAAGTGGAAAAGGTGAAAGGGATTTAGAAATACAAATTGACAATTATAAAAATGTTCATGGGGATGTAAAGTACAGATAGGAAATATAGTAAAAAATACTGTAGTATCTATGTATGGTGTCAGATGGGTGCTAGACTTATCAAGGTGATGACTTTTGTAAGGTATACAAATGTCTAATCACTATATTGTACACCTGAAACCAATATAATATTGTATGTCAACTATAATTGAAAAAATTAAAAAGTATGGAGAGAGAGAAAAAAAATAAAGATATACCAGGATTAGATATAGAATATGTTAGCTTAGGCACCGAATTTTGATTTTAACTTTCCTATCAGCTCGTTATAGATAAAATTCCCTAGAGAAAAAGCAGTCTTCTGCTAGTGGAAAAGAAAAATGATTTCCATAAGAGGCTACATCTAAATCAGAGCTTCTCTACTGGAAAACATTACAGGCCCTCTTAGATGCCCAAGGGGTGCCACTTGAAGGTCCCCATTTTCCTTCCCCAACACCTAAAAGACTACACAGTACTTATTGAACAACACCTGAAATTTGAATTGTTTTTGATTTTTCATAATGTAAATGTCCTGCCTCCTCTCCATGTGCTTTGATTTATAACTTGGTGTGCATAGAATAGGTTTTCCCCCCAATGTTAATGCTACATAATTGACAGATGAGAATAAGTTTTGAGAAAGGGTGAGAGGGGAAGAGAACACTAGACTTTGTGGAAGTGTAGGGGGCATATATTGGAACAGTGGGCACAAGGAATCTGGTGCCTGTTTTAATGGAGCCTTGTATTTTCATGAGGGAGAATGGCCCATAAACTTAGAAACAAGCTCATAGACACAGTCATCTCCTGTCTTGGAAAGTTGCTACAAGGACAATATTAGACAGTGTCTGTTGGCAGGTCCTTAAAGGGATGCCTGTGGTGGGGGACTACTTTATTAAAAGGGTGACATTTGCACAGGAAGCTGAGTGAGCTAAGGAGCCAGGCATGAGAGGGTTCTTGGCCAAGTCCTCTCGGAGGGAATAAACCAGGCCTGCAGAAGTGCGTCCAGGTGGCATTTGTGGCTGGAGCTTGCGGGTTGGACTAGATCACTGGGGCCATGCAGGTCACGCCAGAGAGCGTGGGTCTTGGGCCTCCATGGCAGCTGTACAGGAAGTATATGAGAATCCTTTTATGGAAACTGTATTGGCAGCCACAATCCTCAGACTCTAGCCGGCATTAGACCACCTGAAGAATCTGTTACAACTCACAGTTCGGGTCCCTCCCCGAGGGTTTCTGACAACCGGTGTGTGGTGGTGACTGAGATTCTGCATTTCTAACACGTTCCCAGAGCATGTAGGGTTCAAGGTCACATTTTGAGAACAGCTTTAAAAAGCAGCTTCAGGTAATCATGGTTTCGGTGCATCCTTTGCAGTTACCCCAGAGAAGAGATTTCCAAGTGGAGGTGCTTGGATGGCAAGTATTTTGACATCATTCTCCCTTATCCACCTTTCCCAGAATGCCTTGCTTTTCACTTCTTTAGAATAAGCCTGAACCTCTGTATCATATCCATTCACCAAAGTGGAAAGAGAATTTCCAAATGCAATCAAATCGCCATATTTGAGTCACTCCCTCCAGGTTCCCAGATACACTGTCCTCGTGGGGGCAGCGGGCTGTGGCCGCTGTGGCACAAGCTCTGCTCTCAACAGTCCCAGGTCCCCTGAGCCCCCATCCTCCTTTCATTCTGGGGCTCCCTGAAAATGCACTCTGTCCTCCCCGGCATTTAAACAAGAGTAAAAATTTTAACAGAGGCCAGCGGCATCCCTCCCTGATCTCCAACCAGGAAGCACTCAAACTGTTAGGAAACACGGGCGAGCAAGTGTTTACTGACCGTGTAATTAATATGATGCCTTGCTCTGTCTATCAGCCCTTAGCACCGTATTTCCTGTTCAAGGCAGTGGAAAGCAAAAATATTAGTTGCTGTTTGACCAAAGGAACAAGTGTCTTCCAAATGAACACATGATCTATTAGCAGTCCTGCCGAGTCTTCCCATGGGAACAGGCATTTTACTTTGTTTTACAGCTAATTTCTTTCTTACAGCAGGTTCCCAGACACATCAAATGCCTTGCATGTGAGGCTGAAGTCAAGATTTATAGCTCAGGCCCATGTAATTCAATGTCAAACAACTCTGATAACATAAGGGCTGGAAGTCAACCATTTTCTCATGAGTTCTCATAAAAAAGTCATGTTAGCCAAATTGAGTTTGAATAGTGGGTGTGTCTCTGTGATTTGATGGATGCTCCCTACCCAGGAGCCCCTGGGAAGAAGCTGGCTACTTTCTTTTTGCTACTGTAGCAACAGAATCTGAAAACAGGCAAAGTGATTCCTGGTTGATATTGTTGGGTTTTGAATTTCATTGCTTTTTTCTCTATTGACTTCAAAGGAAGAAAAAGAAACTCAGCACTCTCTACCGTGGTGGTGCCTTGTACCTACCTTTTCCAGCTTTGATTGCTCTTTCCTTGTCCAATGATTTGCTCGACGTCTCTCTGTGACCCATGCACCATGACGGTCTATTTCCCTAAAGTAAAACCATCACTTGTGCCAAGAGTAAGTTGGAAAGAAGGGTGTTTGCTTTGGTTCTTACTTGTAGGTTCATCAGTTCACAGACTCTTGGAGAAGAAAGGACCTCGGGGATCCCTTAAAACAGTTTCTGCTTTATAACTGAAAAGGAAGGGAAGTTAAGTGGCCTTCCTAAGAGTGACACAGCCAACTAGGATCAAGATCAAGGGTCTAGGGCAGGGGTCCTCAAACTTTTTAAACAGGGGACCAGTTCACTCTCCCTCAGACCGTTGGAGGGCCGGACTATAGTTTAAAAAAAAACTATGAACAAATTCCTATGCACACTGCACATATCTTATTTTGAAGTAAAAAAACAAAACGGGAACAAATACAATATTTGTATTTGCATGTGGCCCGCAGGCCGTAGTTTGAGGACCCCTAGTCTAGGGAGTCCTCAGCCCCACCTCCCCTTATAATACCTTGAAGTTTTAACTGGCTGTGGGATATTAAAGCAGAGGCAAGGTATTGCTTACTGTAGCCCAAAGCTTTCTAGGTTTTGATGTGATGTGATTGACTACTTGCCACAAGGAAACTGATTATACACATCCCTCAACAGGGCTAGTGTTTTACCAAGATCACATCAAAACTCTTGGCTAGAGGTCTGCAATATGTTAGAGCTGAACACCTGTGGAGAAAACCTACTTTGGGCTTTCTGAAGAGGAGTGGAAAAGGGGATTACATCAGGACCCAAAAATTCACCTGCAACATAGTGTAGTGAGTTTGTTCTTTTCTCAAAATACCCAGATTAGGAAAAATGTAAAGTGAAATTAAGAAAGCAATTTTGAAAACATGGCTTTAGTTCCTACAGATCTGAATTTTTTTTTAATTAAAAATTATTTTCTTTTACCCTCTGGCACAAAGCAACTAAAAATGCAGCAAACATGCCCATCCTGTGGAGAAATGTGTATATTGGAGGCCTTCTAATTCAGAGGAGAGCAGAGAACAGGCAGAGCTGAGGCTCTGGGGAAGCCTCGTGGCCAATAATCTCATTGTGACAGACAGAATGGGTGACAGTAACATTGAGGATGATTACGGCAGAGGTTGGGAATAAGGAAGGGGAGACCAGTTTCTCTCTGTCACACGGACCTAGCCTGAGGTATTAGGTGTAAATATTAGCAATAATGAGGAATCAATCCCCAATCAAAGCAGTTGTGTGCATCTCTTCCACATTGTCTATCCCAGCATGAAGCAGTCCTACTCCCAGTGTGGTCCCAGGACAATAGCACCAGTATCACCTGGGGGCTTGTTAGGAATGCAAATTCTCAGGCTCTTCTCAGACCTGCTGAATCAGTCCCCTGAGGTGGGGCACAGAAATCTGTCCAAACAAGCTCTCCAGATGATTCTTGCTTAATTTCCCTAAAGTTTTAAGAAATGTTGGTGAGAAAAGCTTATATTATGGACATGTGAACTCAACCTTGTGATGTGGGTATGCTTATTGGAATTATGTAGGAGGATTTGTTGCTTGAATTTAATGTCAGATTTTTTTTTTGCTTTGTTATGGAGATAACTGGGATACTAAAAGAATTTACTTTTTCTTCCTTGTTCAGCTGAGAACTGATTGTATGAATTATCAATTAACTCTAGATAATTGAATTAAGTCTAGAGTTCAGATAGGTACTTCTGACCATGAAGGGGGACTAAAATTTGGTTTTGTGTTATTTCAGGACTCAGAGGGTCAGTGGTAAGGAAGAAATTTCAACTTCTTTCCTTTTGGGATTTCTAGTCTCTACCTTTAGATTTGGTCCTACAGAGGAAAGGGCACCTGCTTTAGAGTCAAATCCTGGTTTCAAAACTTGGCTCTGCCACTTAAAAATTGTATTTTCCTGGATAAGCTACCTATGCTATTTCCACCTCTGTTTCTTCACCTGTAAAAGTGTGAGAATAATCACTGCCTCATAGCAGTCTTGTGAGGATTAAAAGGTCAAACGAGGTGGTGTAAACAACATATCTAGAACCCAGTTCAGTGCATGGCAAATTCTCATGTAATGGCCACATATGATGATGGCAATGATGGCTATGATGGTAATGATGTTGATTCCTGTTACATAAACATGATTGTGATTGGAGAGTAGCTGTCTTTTCCTTGGTAACTTCTTTTAATCTTCCAAGGTTTTAATTTAAATCTTATTGAAGTATAACATGTTTTGCAAAAGACATAATCCCAAGACTTTCACAAAGCAATTATAAACCAGCATTTAAATTGAGAAGCAGCACATGGCTAGCCCCCAAAATTCCCACGTGCCCAACCCGTCACTGTCTCCAAGGATAGCCATTATTCTGATTTTTGCACCAAAGACCAGTTTTTCCTGTTTTTGAAACACCTTCATATAAATGCATCAGAGTATGTGCTTTTCTGTGCCCAAGCCAGGCACTTGTGCTAAATTATTTTTTTATGAGATGGATCCATATTGCAGCATATTGTTTTAGATTGTTCATCCTCAATGCTAAATAGTATCTTATTGTTTAAATATTTCATACTTTGTTTACCTCTGTTATTCTTGGTAGATATTATTTTCAGTTTTGGCTATTATGATTAATGATCTATGAATATTTGTGAACATGTCTTTGTTGAACAAATGTACACATATATGCTTAGGGTAGAATGGCTGGATCATAGGATATGTATGTGTTCAGCTTTAATCATATTGTTAGATGTTTTTCTAGTATGGTTACACAGATTTATACTCTCATTATCAGAGAATGAGAGTTCTACTTGCTCTAGTTTCTCCCCAACACTTGATATATTTGGTCCATTCTGGTAGCGTACACGGAATCTCACAGGGGTTTTAGTTTTCGTTTCCCTGATTAACAGTGAGATTAAGCAGCTTTTGATATGTCTACTTAGATATCCTCTTTTGATAAATGCACAGTCCATCATTTTCCAATTTAAAAAACTGTTGTCTTTTTCCTATTGATTTGGTGGCATTCTTTATATGTTCTGGATATCATTGCTTTTGCGAGATATATTTATTTGAAATATCTTCTCCTACTCTACTCATATGAATTGCCTGTTTTGGTCCTGGGTAAAATTTTGCATGAGTCTGATTTATCTAAAATTAAAAGCTGTAAAAATACATGACATTTGAATTTGAAAACAACAACAACAACCAAGCAATTTTCTAGTATAGGTATGCCCAGAGACTTATAGTACAGCTTTATAAATACTTATAGGGACATTATTAAAGTAAAACTTATTCATAGTTTATCTGAAATTCAAATTCTACTGGTTGTTCTGTATTTTTAGTTTTTAAATATGGTGACTCTACTCATACAATTTTGTGGGGCAAGGTCTCCAGTGTTTCTAGAGGTGGCTTTGAGGAAGGGGGACCCTTGCTTTACCAATTAGAGCCTCTTGGTCAGTTTCAGAGCCGCACCCAATCTACATCAAAGGATTTTAAAATTCTGCCTTTTTTGGTTGAACTTAACCTCTCTATATCTTTCACCTACAGTCTTTCTAAGTATTTATAGGACACATGCAATATCCGTCTAGCTGTGCTCTATTCATTTTTGACTTTCTCTCTCTCTGATTCTGAACCATGCCTTTTAGTATTCAGTGGCCAGTGTTAGTGAAGGTCCAAAAGGAAAGTAATTTAATGTCTCAGCTCTCCCTTCTGTTTACTTTCCTCAGGCTTCTTAACTATTTTCCTCAAAATCAAGTTCTTTTTCCCCCTCCCTTCCACTCATCACTTCATGGTTACTGAGGGACTGGGTAACTTGAAGGTACAGCACAAGAAAAACAGCTGTTACTGTGGCTGGTGCCAAAAAGGAAAGATGTATTAGGAGGAAAATGTAGGAAGAAATTAGAGGATTGATGCTAACAGTAGAGACAATAGAGCTGATTCTGAGGAAGGCAATGACTAGAAGAGTGTTAATTCAATAAATGCTATTTGAGCAACATGTCCTCTGCTAAGATTTTAAAAAGGCAGATGTGAGAAGGGTTTGAAATGAGAACGGAATTGTCCGTTAGAAATTGAAGAGAATGCTGCAGGTCAAAAGAGAATGTGGAATTCATGTAAAAGAAAAAAAAAGACTGAGAATCCAGTGGAATGCAGTATCACACACATCAGAAAGTGCTCTGGGAAGGAAACTCAGAAACTGGGGGCTGGTCTTGATTTCGACATAAATGGTAAGATATTGGGAAATTTAGTTAGTATGGGTCTCTAGCAGTTGGGAGCTTGTTATGAACCCAGAATATGGGCCCCTCCCCAGATCTGCTGACCCATAATCTCTAGGGGTAGGGTCCAGAAATGTGTGTTTCAACAAGTGCTCTAGTTGATGATGTAGCTTTCTGAAATGTGAGAGGTACTGACCTCCTTCATTGTTTTTCAGACTTTGAAGTGCACCAGAATCAGAGCAGTTTCTGATTTCACAGAGCTGGGGGAGGTTTAGGAAGCTCTCAGGTGAAGCTGTACTACTGGTCAGCAGACTACACTTGCAGTATCAAGGATCTAGAATGAGTGCTATGCTCCCTTTGAACTAAGAAAACGAGGAGAGAAAGAATTCTAATTAAAGAGAAAAACAGAGTAGCAGTAAAAATAAATCTGTATCAGTATACATATTAGTGTGGGCAATCGTGTTTATGAGATAGCTTTTCATAAGATTGTGTTTATGATTTTAAGATAAGGTTATTCTGAAAAATCTACATAGGGAATGGCTTTCTGTTTGCTGCTTCCCCCTTCTCCCCCCCACAATAGCAGAATGTATATAGTAGTCTTTCCCCAATTCATGAATTTTTGGAGTTTGTAGTTAGGCAAGTCCCACCCACTCTTAAGTGTTTGTAAACACACACACACACACACACACACACATTTTCTTAGTGGCAACAAATCTGGACGGATACTTGAGCCAGTGCAGGCTACAAATGTCTTGGTTGCAGCATAGCTCCCAGGCCTGAGGAATCCCAGGCTGTACCACAATTTAACAAGGCAAACTCAGACTGTTAGAGTTCAGGCTACGGGAAGTTGCAGGAAGCTCCTGGCAGGCAGCCCCCAGGCCTAAAGATTGATTTGGGAATTTAAGCGCACAGATTGCTTGATCCAGAAAATTGTCAGGGTAGGAGAAGCCTCGCCTGTCTTCGGCTGATGTGAGGGAAGTACAGGGCAAGACAAGAGTCAACTGGATGCTGGGTGAGAATGTCTCTGCTCTAGGACCTTGTAATAGAGAAAGGATATGAATAGGGGGAAAAGATGGATCAGAAGTTTATTTCATCAATATCAGTAATGATGTATTTTGATCACTTTAAGGTGTCGGTTTCTTTTTCGAACCTTCATGTATATTATTTAGTCCTCATAATAGCCTTGTGATCTGAGTTCTTAATTCCATTTTATAGATGAGGAAGCAGAGGTCACAGATTGATTGGTTAAATGGTATTCACAAAGTCAACTGCAAAGAAATGCTGGAAGCTTGTAATAAGTCCAAGGGTCTGATTCAAAAGCCCCCATGCTCAAATATGTCCTGGAGTTCATGTAGCTTAGTGTGGGGTAGCATAAAGAGTGGAAATTTGAAATAGGAATGTTTGCTCCAAACATTGCCACCGATTAGATGGATGTGCTAGATTGCATAAAGGCTCCAAGTCTTCTATTTTCTGTAACCCAGCCCTTGTGATGAAACTGCAGCCACTCTCACCAAGAGGTGGAGTCTATTTTTCTACCCATGGCTTTGTGAATTTGGCCAAATAAATGTGGCAAACGTGAAGCTTGAGTGGCAAGGTGCTATGCATGCTTGTACACACTTTCTTGGAACACTGATAACACTGTGAAACTTTGTCAAAACTAATTAGCTGGAGGTTGGGTGTCATGTGGCCTAACTGCCTTTCTTGCTCCAGCCTACAGCCATTCAACCATCAGATATAGACTGAGGCAGTTCTAGCCAGCCAGCACTATTGCCTGGATGTTTACAATGAAGACCTCTCTGCTTTACCATGAATGAGTACAGCCAAGATCAACTGAGCTTGGCCCAAATCAGCAAGTCTGCCCATGAATGACCCATATAAGTAATACCCTTATAAGTAATAATTTAGGTTGCTGTTTTAGGGCACTAAGTTTGGGGTGGTTTGTTATGTAGCAACAGATAACTAATACATTATAAGATTTAGGGGAAGCCATTTAAACCCTACAGAATTCAGACAGAACAACAAGAGTGAAACCACCTCCAAACATTTCGTAAGTCCCTCATCCTCATCTTGGTAAGGTGTGATATCCCATTCAGCTTTGTCAAGAACTTGGATCCTACTTTCTTTTACACGTTACAGATGTTTGTTCAGTGGATACAGGGCTAATTCTCAAGCCCGCTGTAAACTGAGGTCCCCCACCATGTGAACATGTTGGCAGCCCACCATGATGGATCGTGTCCAACCCCTCATCATGGCCTCTCATTCATAGTGGGGCTTCCTCATCCTCTTCCTGCCTTCTGGGGGATGCACAGCAATCCCCCAAGGTCTACATGGGGCTTGCCTCTTTGAACCTGCAATTAGTGGAGTCTTGAATCTTGATTACTTTAGGGGTGGCCAATGAGTCTGACTTCCCCAGATACCGATTCATTAGATTCAAGAAAAGCAGACAGGTCTTTATTGTAAACATTCTGGAAGATAGTGTTTTGGTTTTATTTTTTGTTTTTTGAAATTCACTTTCACTTCTGTAGGCAAATAAGTGACTAGATGATGGAAGCTAGTTTACTTTCTGTTGAGGATGAACTTTCTCCAGCTATTAATAATGTGAATTTAAATTCTGGGAAGAAGACCATCTAATCTATGAACTACGATGTAGGTTCCTTTAACTGCTATGTGAAGGGATCATGTTTCTCTGTCTTCTAGAAAGGGAAGAAAAAGGATCCCAGTTTTGTTAGTAACTGCCTCACTGAAGCTCTCTGACTCTGCCACATGTGTGCGGTTTAGCTGGCGACCGTGGTGTCTGTATGTATGTGGTCATAGATTTGTTATAACCTCTTGCCTGCCAAGGCAAGACCACCAGTTCCATTTTAATTCTAAGTTAACCTCAGGCTGGAGCCAATCCATGCTGCTTGAACATAAACGCTGACACTCAATCCACTCATCCTCTTGGCCCCACAATTTGTTTTTCTTTTTCTTTCTTTTTTTTTCTTTTCCTAAGGGAGTTTGAACATTTGTTAGCAATCCAAAACCAACACTTCGTATACAAGATATAGTGATTACATAATTCTTTATAGGTTCTTATACTTTCACTATTTTGCAAACTTTGCAGTGGTTTCATAAAATGTCTCAAATTGAAGAGCAATTTCAAAATGACATCCTTGGAGCAAGGACATCAAGTTTTACTATGGTGATAATTGCAATTCTTTTGAGAAATACAGAATCACCACCTTAAATGGAGGGCTGTCTATTTAAGGAATGACTTCAGATAGGCTCTGTTCACTGGATCTTTTAAAATGGTAAAGATGGAAACGCATGGTATTTCCTGAACCTGTGTATTTCCATAGCCTGGCAGTGCAAATGAAGGTGACAAGATGACATTGTTCAAGGAGAATTGAATTATCTTTTATTCTCCATCCCACCCCCTAGTTTTAATTTTTAATAAAAATAAATGAAGAAATGCATCTGTTATACAAATTTTCAAAACTTATAGTCAATCAGTATTATGTTCGGGCTATGACAGGATTTTCACCCTTAATTCTTAAATCTGAATTTAAATCTCTTAATTCTTAGGCAATCCAAGCAATTGTAGGCTTGACAAAAAGTTGGAAAATTTTTCTCGAATAATGTTTTGTGGCAAGCTTACATGGTGGCCCATGTCCATTGGTCCAATTAAAACGTTATTTGATTTGAATATATTTCTATATTTGGAGTTGTACTTGTTCTCCAAGACAGCCTGCCTTCTTTCCAGAAACCTCACCCAGTGACTTGTTTGCAAAAGTAACCAGTTAGACACTCTGTAAAATCGCCAAGGGTTCCTCTCTTAGTTACTAACCAAGTTTCATAAACATCGCATTATTGTGAGTTAAAAATAGTTCCTATTGGTCTGATTAGAGAAGAATGCCATAGTTAACTGCTAAAAATATTGAGAGTGTTATGGGACACACTAAGAAGAGAGCTGATGTTTCAGCCAATTGCATCCAAATTCCTACTTATGGACAGTTAACTTCAGTCCTTATGGGGCTCCTCTGAGATGGAAGATGCAACTGAAAAAGGACAGAGTGGAATAAATACTAGCTTTAAATTCAGCAAATGATCTGGGTAAGAGCTCCAAATCATCAACACACTTTTAGTGCACCAGTGATTGGGCATATTATTCAATTCTATCCCAGCCTCAGTTTTCTCATAGGTGAAATGAAGATAAGTATTTTAACAGGACCAAGGGGAGGATTATATTGGACCCTCTATGCCAAGTAGTTGATACAAACTCCTCCACTTGCTGTCTTTCCTCTCTCCTGCCTTCTCATCCTCCATTACAGATACAGCCTGAACTTCCTAACATGTCACGCAATGCCTTCCTTTCCAGGTCAGTCTCTCCCAACCCCTCCACCTCACAGGCATCTAATTCCGGCCATGATATATACTTCCATGCCTCAGGTATCATGCCATTTCCTTAGCCAGAAATGCTTCTCCATCTCCATTCATGTGGCAACCCCCCACTTTTCCTTTAAGACTCAGCTCAAACATCACTTTCTACCAGAAGCTTTTTGTCAACAGATCCATCTCTCACCAATGTCCTCTAGCCTTTCTTTATACTGCTAACATAGCAACCCTTATTTTTGCTTAGCATTCACCTACTGAATATAAGCATGGTGCCACTTACCATTATTCTTCTTGCTAACTTGTCTCTATATCTTTCTACTTTCTTGGCTGTGTGATTCCTAGGTCCATTTTAGGTTCTTTCTTTCAATCGGAATTTTAAAAAGTGATTCCATTTGGGTAATCACATCCGAGTTGAGTAGACAAGACATGTACACATAGAAGTCTTTGAACTTTTAGGGTAAGAGGAAGCATAGAACTCCAGGCTTATTCCTTCACTTAATAGATGAGGAAAATAAAGCAAAGAGAGGTTGACAGGCTTTACAAAGTCAACATAACTGTGTACTACAGAGAAAAAGAGAGCCAGATTGGGTGACTTTCAGCCCAGTGGCTTTCTAAGAGAGCAGTAGAATTGGTGAGCAGTTGATTAAAAAAAATCAGCACTTCTTCCATTCATTTGTTAACAGTTCTTTGCTTTTCCTTTGGGGAGTCAAGTCATACCAGTATTTTTTCAACAATCTATTCTTTTAGTTCACTGAGAGGGACATTTACCCAGCCCTAAAAGTGGACCTATGACCCAGGCTGGAGTGATTGGTTTTTGACAGGCATGTGATTCAGCTTAGCTCAATGAGATTCAATTCCAGAGCTTTTGCTTGAATAGAGGAGAATATGCTGGAGTGTTTACCCTTAATGGTGTTAGCCTTGATCTGTGGAGGGCTTAGTTGTAATTGAGGCTAACACAGAGAGATAAGTGCCCAAGAAGGTGGGAATTGAAAGAAGAGAGTGAGAGCAAGAGAGAATGAGAGAGAGCATGGGATCCAGAATAAATGCCGTCATTATATCGCTTAATGATGGGGATACATTCTGAGCAATGCATTATTAGGCAATTTCATTGTTGTTCAAACATCAGAGAGTACAATTACACAAACCAGATGAGATAGCCTATTACACACCTAAGCTATATAGTATAGCCTGTTGCTCCTAAGTTATAAGCCTATACAGCATGTTATTGTAGTGAATGTTTTAGGCAATTGTAACACAATACTAAGTACCTAAACATATCTAAACATGGGAAAGGTACAGTAAAAATAGGGTAAAAAGGATAAAAAATGGTATACCTGTACAGGGCACTTACCATGAATGGAATTGGCAGGACTAGGAAGTTGCTCTAAGTGAGTCAGTGAGTGAGTGGTGAATGAATGTGAAGGCCTAGGACATTACAGTACACTGCTGTAGACGTTATAAACATTGTCTGATCCACAAGCCCTCCTCCTGCTTCCTTCCAGGAGGGTCAGAAATAGAATATTGAAGCTGTCAGTGCTGTTTTAGGAACAGAGATGTGGGCTAGACTGATTGGAAATATCAGGAGAAACTGACTGGCTAAGGTGGAAATCAATATAATAGTGACTGTCAGGAGGGAGTGAAAGGAGGCCTGAGGATCAGTCAGGAATAAGAAATGAAGATGGAGAAATAAAGGAACATAAGGGATTGTCATCCCAATGTGGTTTTGGCTATTGCATTGGAGAAGTGGTCAGATTAAGGAATTCTGTGGTATTCATAAAAAAGAGGGTGTTGAATATGAAGGGGGTATAGAACAGAGGATTCAATATTTGGATTTGGAAATTTGTTGTTGGTTCCATTGAACCTTCTAGCACAAAGGGTTCTCTCTAGCATTGAACTGGTGGGAGAAATAAAGCTTTACATCATTACAACCTTAAAGCATTTTTAAAGTACAGGGACAGCTTAGCTCCACACTACCACAGGAAACTTTACTAAAATGACAGTGGATTTAATATTTGTTAAGTTTGTTCCTGGGGACCTGTGTCCTTGTGTAGAATCGTGGGTCCTCAAAAAAAAAATTGACAGCAATGTTCTCTGGAGACCATCAGGCTAGATCTGGGAGGGCTGAAGTGTCCTGTTAATATGTAACATTGGGGGACAGGCTCCTCTGCACTGAAACATGTAACATGTGCCCTCAAAATTGAGGTATTGTGAGTGAGAGGGAATCTATGAAGCTCCACAGATATTGCTGCCATCAGAGAAAAAAAAATCTTCCTGAACCACATATTCTTCCATTTCTTACAGGAAATTTAGGTCCATAAGAGTATTGGACCACCAACGATCTTGTGACCCATCATTAACCAAAATGTCATTATGGGGCACACAACTATAAATCTGTCATTTGAACCCCTGAATCCAGCTGGCAGTTGAATCAGGATACCTTGGAATTTTTAGACACATGTGCCAATATTTCTCTCTTTTGCTCAAGCCAATTTGATTAAGGCTTTTCTCTTACTTGTGATTGTTGCTCACTTCTAGAGAGATCCTTAAAGTCTCAATTCTAGGATTTTTCTGGCTTGAGTTACTTAATTGTCACTTTCTGAGACTCAATTTCATCATATGTTAATTGAGAGCAAGAACATCTTCATATTTGCAAAGATAAAATAAGATACACTCATAAAGCATCAGCACAGACTAGATGATCAATTAATGGTGTTGATTATGGTAATGATAAATCTGATACATGATGCTTTGAGATTTGGATACCATAGTGAGTTTTAGTGCGTGTGTGTGTTGGGGAGAGGATGTTGTTTTTAATTTTCAAATACAAATCTACACTTTTAAAATCAGTTAGTAGGAATGTTATCAATATGCCTCCATTAAAAGCATAATGCATGAATATATTCATGTTGTGTCCTCTACCTGTCAAGCTCTCTCTCAAGCATTTTATAAATAGTAATTTATTTGCTCTTTATTTATTTGAGGAGGTAAGTTCTGGTATTATCTCCATTTCACAGATGGAGAAACTGAGGCACTCATGAGGTTACACATCTCTCCCGTTGTCATTTAATTAATCAGTAGCACCTTTTCCAATGTCATAGCTAATAAGTCACAGAACTTGAGTTTAAACCAGGACTATGCTACAGGCCACAGTCTTTGTCACTGTGTTTTGCTGCCTCTCCACAAAAGCCTAAGGGCCACCCATGGTCTTGTGATTAGTAGCAGCAGCATCTACTGGGAACTCATTAGAAATGTAAATTCTTTGGTCCATTCCCCAGGATGCTGAATCAGAAATCTGGAGATGAGACCCTGCAAACTATGGGTTAGCAAGCTCTTTGGGTGATCCTAATTTGGTTAAAGTTTAGGAACCCCTGTCTGAGGTCATTGCATTTATGTTACAATTCACAAAGTGGCTACGCCTAGTGCACTAAAGTAATATGTCAACAAGTGATTTTTGAATGCTTACTATGTGCTAACTGACAATGCACTTGCAGGTATTGCCAGGCAGTTTAAAATCAGCAGTGTTCCCTGGGAAACACACAGTCAAAAACATAAATAAATACAAGACCCCAGCTGCCAGATCTGATAATTTCCAGGAAGGAAAGGAAAAGTGGGATACCAGAGTATATAACAAGGGGTGGGAGGTGGTGGTGGTGTCACAGGAGTCTTTCCTAAGTAAGTGATGTGTAAGGACCTGTGAATTCAATGGTTTTTCAGTTTGGCTGCACGTTGCAATCACCTGGGGAGCCTTACAAATGTCAATTCTCAAGCCATATCCTAGATCAACCAAACCAAAAAGTGAGGGGTGGGGCCCAGGCATCAGTGTTTTTTTTTTTTAAAAGATCCCCTGTGTTACAGGCTGCATAGGAACTATTTAGACATGATGGAGCAGTGGGGAGTGTGAAGTTAGTATTAAAATAAAGAGGATTTGCTAGAATAAAAAACTGGAAAAGGCATAAGATTTGGCTAGGCATAATGCACCCATTTAATATAATACGCTTAACACACTGATGCATAAAACAGATTAGCTTCTAATTACAAGCTATTACTACATGTACTTATAGTAGAAGAGATGTTAGGGATATACAAGTGGAAAGTGGAATATGAAGAGATAGATGAGTTGGCTGAAGAAGTCTGCTATTATTTCATATAAAAATTCCAGTGAATATTTATGGAGTGACTACTAAGTGCCCTCTATTAGAAGCTGTGAAGATAACCTCAACTTTCAAAGCTTTTCCCACCCACAATAATCTCAGGGTGTGCTGAGGTAATGCTTCTAGGAAAAGCAGTTTTTATTTCAATATAAAATTCTAACATGACTGTGGTCATATATCAACTCAGGTGGGAAATAATTAGAAAGTACATGAACCGTGCTCCTGCTCAACATCTTATTTCCAAGACTATCTGGAATATAATTATCAACTGGCTAAACTAGTTCAAAAAAGAATACTGTCTTAGACTAAAATATGAAATATTGATGGTATTGCTGGCCTCAATTAATAGCTCCCCTCTGTCCACACTCTGGCAATGAGACTTGGCAGCTCTTCCCTTCAAGAGGTGAAGTCCGTTTCCCCAGCCCTTGACTCTGGGCTGGTTTTGTGATTTGCTTTGACCAGTAGAAATCAGATGAATTGTTGATATGCCACTTTTAAGTCTCAGCCTCAAGAAGTCTTCATGATAGTGTTCTTTCAGCTAGCCCGCTAGAGAATGAGAAAGGCCCATGGTTCAATCATCCTGCTGCCTCAGCCAACAGCCAGTCAACTCACAGATTCGGAAGTACCTAGATAACCCAAAGGGACCACAGACACATGATGGAGCTCAGCCAAGGCAAGAAGCATCCATCTGAACCCAACCTAAATTGCTGACCTGCAATGATTGAGAACATAAGCTAAAGACATGGAATCATATAAGCTAAATAAGAGGTTATTATTTAAAACCATTATGGTTTGTTCCGATTTGTTGTACAGCAACAGCTAGCAGATAAACTAAGCTTTAAAATAGTTTTCCATAACACATTTTGTGAAATGAGTCAGGAGATTCCTTCCGAACAATAACTCCTGTGAGAACAATGCTAACTAAAAATAAAAGTTATGAATGCTAATTATACTTTCTCTATTGCAGCTGTTAGGCTCTGCTCCTTCACTGTAATATAATTATCAAATTAAGTAGGTTCAAACCTAAGACAGGGAGGTTTCTAAGTGGCAATGATTTGTCTGTCTTGGTAAAAATGAGAACATAAAAGGAATCTGTTGAGTCTGTAATTGTGTGACATGTTATTTTTTTGGCAGCAATGATTTGGGAGGAAGAGGCTCCAACATGGATTTTTATTCTATTAAAAAATAATCACAGAATCCTGCCTCCCTATCCCAAGGCCACAAATAACTTAATTAAAGTGTATAAAACAAGACACATGCATAAGTAAGTTCCCTTACTGTACAACTTGGCATGCACGTGTGTGTGTGTGTGTGTGTGTGTGTGTGTGTGTGTGTGTGTGTGTGTGTGAGAGAGAGAGAGAGAGAGAGAGAGAGAGAGAGAGAGAGAGAGAGACTGCATTTGCTTTATTATCAGACTTGAGAGACTCTGGAAGAGAAAGCCAGGGGTGAACCACTTGATCTTGTCATGAAATGTCTCCGACACATCTTCTAGAGTGTGGGATCTTCTGTCAGGCCTGATTGCCATTTGCTAATGGGCCTTTCTCCATGAGTAAGGAAGCTGGGTCATGTGTTGGACATGTGTCAGAAGGAGACAAAAGAGCATGAGAAACTTGCTCACAACTACAGTGAGCTGAGGAGTTCTGATGCTTGGTTATATATTCTGGGTTATTTCATTTTACTGATATCTGTATATGTTTTCTATCTTTGAAGATACTTGTGCATACATACAGCATCAGAATCTCAGTGCTGGGAAATAGAAATTTAAAAAAAGATTAATCTCTGTTGTGATTCTCAAAGACCAGTTCTTTACTAAATTCCTGAAATGAAGAGGTCTATGCTATCTCTTAGAAGTGTATTGGGTTGATGGCTGCTGTGTAGTGATTCCCCCTGCTGTGTCCACTTCTATCAGCATCACTCTCCATTTCCCCCTTAAGTGGAGTCTGAGGGGACTACCTGGCATGGACTAGTCCATGGGAGTAGTTCAGAGGCTCGTGGGTAAGATCATGTCCTGCAGTGGAATTGACACTGATTTGGAGGTTGGGAGGCTCAGCTCTGATTCCCACCTTGACACTCTACTGAGTTATCTTGGATAAGTCATTCAGCCACCGAGTTCCAATTTCATCCCAAAAACAAGAAAGTTGGAGTTGACAACCTTTTCAGTTCCTTTATACCTATTTCTTATGACAGTAGCTGGGAAACTTTGAAAAACAGTATTCACTGACATGGGCACAATATGTATGATTCTTATTTGTTTTGCCTCAAGACCTAAAATATTAGACTAAAGAATTTTATGGTACCCCCAACCCCACTCTGACTTTAATAGACAGGCTATGAACTAAGAAAGTCCTTAAAGCTTTAGTGCCCATGTCAAGGTAGTATGTGCAATTGAATGTTGATTATAAAGTAATGTCAGGTATTTTCATTTTACATATTTAAAGTGAAAGTTTTGATGCTTAAAAGGATATGTTTTAGATAAGCAATAAAAAGTGTTTGGAGAGATTGTGGAAATAAGGGACCCTTATTCACTGCTGGTGGGAATGTAAACTGGTACAACCAATATGCAAAGAAATCTGGTGAGTCCTCAAACACTGAGAATAGAGCTACCATTCAACCCAACAATCCTTATTCTGGGTATATACCCAAAAACCTCAAAACCATGTATTCTCAGAAATATATATACACCCCCTATGTTCATTGCAGCATTATTCACAGTGGCCAAGACATGGGAACAACCAAACTGTCCTGCGATAGAGGACTAGATAAAGAAGATGTGGTACATATACACAATGGAATACTACTCAACCATTAGAAAGGATGAAATAGTGCCATTTGCAACAACATGGATGGACCTTGAGAATATTATGCTAAGTGAAATGTCAGTCAGAAAAAGCTACAAAACATACAATTTCACTCATATGTGGGATACAAAACTGAAACTCGTGAACACAAACAGCTGTGTGGTGGTTTCCAGAGGGAAGGGAGTGGGGAGAGAAGGGGGTTCTCATATATGTTGACAGGAGAAGATCTGACTTTGGGTGGTGGGCATACTGTGCAATACATAGATCTTGTAACATAGAAACCCACACCTGAAACCTATATGTTCATGTTGACCAATGTCACCCCAATAAATTTAACAAAAAATGGGTATGTTTCTATTTTTGGAGTTTCTACTCATATGAACATGGAATGTGGTTCGCTGGCTCTGGTACTACTTAGCAAAGGAATTATAGGCCTTTCATCAACTCCTTTAAGCTATCTCTTCAGAAACATATTCTAATGCAAAGGCTCAGTTGAGGAGTTATATTGTTATCCAGAGGATGCTATCCTTTTAAGAGAAGAATGCTTTCCTTTTCAGGAAAATGTTTCTGGTCAACTTTGGCTAAGGCTTAAGAAAGGATTCATGGGTTTCAGTTGACCCAGTTGTTGCTTATCTAGGCAAAATGAATTTTCTATTGATTGGTTGTCTCCTCTAATTACATTTTATCTCTAGAGTGGGATCTGAGGATGGAGAGAGGATGAGAAATGCATCTTCTTTTCCCTGGGAAAGCTCGGGAGAAAGGCTTTCCTTTCCTTGATTCCTGGATGGTAAATGGATGTGTCACATCCTGTAGTTTGTATGATCAGATGTTCCTTCACTGGTGTCAGACACTTATAAGGACAATAATGCAGGACTAACTCTTTATGCTACATGCCATCTTATTCCATTATACTGACATGACAATACGGACAGGGTGGTTTATGTGACAAATTCTTACACTATTTCTTATTTGCACTGCCCACTACATTCACATTCTAAAATTTAAAAATCTTCATAGTGACAGCCTCATAGCTCCTTTCAGTGTATTTTGTTGTTGTGTGTGTATTCATTAACTTTATATTGAAGTACAATTCATATGCATAAAAGTGAACATGTCATAAGCAGACAGCTTGATGCACTTCACAAGCTGATCACACATGTAACCAATATCCAGATTAATAAAACAGCCCTTTTCCACCTCCCTGTAACTCTTCCTCCTGTCCCCTCCCTCAGCAAGTGTAGCTCCTCTCCTGACTCCTAACAGCCAAGTTTTATTTTGCTTATGTTTGTCTTTATATGGAATGGATTATACAGTTATTACTTTTTGGGATCTGGCTTCTTTCACTCAATATTGTGTTTGTGGGATACATTCTATCGTCCTCACTGCTGTGTGAGCACACACCGCTCCTACACTCCACTGTTGATGTGCATTTGGGCAATTAACACTCTGGTCCTATTATGAATAATTCTGCTATGAACATTCTACTGCATTATTGTCTTCTAGTAAACATATGTGCACACTTTTCTTGGGAATATGCCTAAGATCAGAGTTTATGGGTCATAGGTGTACATATTTTTCTAAGTATAATATTAGAGTTGGGTATGCAGAATTGACTAAATTATGAAAATAAAAGCTAATTTGCTTAAAACCAGAAGTAAGTGCTGTTTAGGGAAAAAAAGAATAATGTGAAGAAACATAGTTTTTTTATTCATGGGAACACATTCCAGGTCTTCTGAGCTGACATTGTCAGCTTCCACATTTGAAGAGCAGGACTTGGAAAGTGTGCTGATACAGCCGTTTTCTGCTGGGCTGCTCCTGGCCCAGTGTTCTTGCCACATAAACTCTTCTGCCCAAACCTTGAAAGTGTTACGGGAAGTGGCATCCGCTCTTTTGTGTTCTTTTCCAGCACCAGGTTGCTCATCTCTCCTTGTTCCCATTTGAGGTAATGTACTGACAGTTGTCAAAATGAATCATGGCTCTTTCTCAGGCACACAGGGAGACCAAGTTTGTGACTAATCGGCAAATCCTCTGGACACAGGATGAGCCACCAAGAGCCACCCTTGTCCAGGCAAGTTCAGGCCTGAGGTGCAACCTCTGACAGCCAGCGGGGAAAGCAGGCACCGGCAGAACAGTTCTGTTTATTTGCTTCTCTGGTTTTAAATGCACGTAACGTCCTCCCAATCCCCAGCATTTCCTCCAAAAAGTTGTGTTAGCTTATTTATGGCCCCTACTGTCTGTCTGCCTGTTTCAGCATGTGCTAAGAATCAGGGAAGGTGGGCATGAATGGAAGCCTCCAGGGAGCTGTAGTGTCAAGGTTAATCCCCAGTGGTCACAGAACATTGTCTTCCTCCTGCCCATCTTTTATTCTCTCTGACTCTTCCCCTCCTTTCCACATGTGTCACTGGATCAAAATGATGGGAGTCTTGAAAGCACTGAAAATAAATGAGATGGGGGGGGGCAATTAGGGTCTTGGATGATAGGTACTGGTTATCTGCATAGGTGGTTTCAGGTTTCCTTAGATTTTCTTAGAAAATATTTTCCCTGTTGTTCCAAGTTGACTTTCTCCGAACTCACTCAAAAGTTATGTGTGCATGTGTGTTAGGAGAATATCAGTACTAGGTTTTATAATCACCTTTATGTTGCTGGTTCTGCAGCATCTTCATAGAAGCAGCCCTTGCAATACAAAAGAACATTTGATATTGGTTGACTACAAGTAGGGATTTCCTTGTGTGTGAATTAGGTGACATTTTGAATCCCCTGGAATTGGCCTCCACACTTAGCTACATCCTGCTGCCTTCGTGCCAATCAGAGAAAGCAGTGCATCCTCTTGCTTGAAGGACAGAAGAGATAGGGGTTAACGTAGTTTTAAGAGAATGAACAATTTCATTCTCACCTGCTAAAAGCACCATGTTTATTCACACACACACACACACACACACACACACACACACACACACACACACACAAAACCTTTCAGAATGGGTTCAATAAGCCCAGGAAGTTTGATTTAACTTGTTCTTAATTGTATTGGGTTATTGTTTTTGGCACAGAGCCACTCAGAATTTTATCTGCAAGTTTCCCAGATAATCACCATCTTCTTGCATGATTTTCTCAGTGATGTTTAGAATTCCACTGCATTTTTTCATTTTCTGGTGTGTGCTTTATATTTCTTCATCATTGATGGAGGTTAGCAGGTTTTCTCTAACTGCAACCTGTCTACAGAGGTCAAGGTTGTTTCCTATAGAACTGGGAGGATCCAACAATGGCAGGCCCATACCTATATTCAGGGATTAATTCTCTGTCTCAAACTTTGGGTTGTTATTGACTCATATTGTTACAAAGAAGGGCCTATTGCCACTTCTGGTGGGAAAAAAGTGAGGGTAGAGCTAGAGATGGAGGAGTTAGTGTTATGAAAAGAGGTGCCATTAACCTTGAACACAGTAGTTTTCAAAGTGTGATCCCTACCACCTGCAGCATTGGCATTGCTTGGGAACTTCTTAGACAGGCAAACCTATTGATTCAGGAGTTCTAGGGTTGGGCTCAGCAATCTGTGTTTTAACAAGTACAGTAAGTCTGAAATAGGCTAAAGTCTGGGATCAGCTTCTTTCACAAAAGATTGCCTTTGCCAGTCTTAAATATTAAGACATTGTAAACTTTAGGAGAAGTATATATGTTTTTCTTATTCCTTTTCTTTTTGCCATTTGTTTTGGTTTCCAGTGGTGGTAATTTATACTGTAAGATGATAGACATAATATAAACACATGTAAAATGTTAGGTGCAATTTCCTTAAGGCTGGGCTCTCTTTTCTTTAGGGAAGGGGTGATAGGAGAGCTACTGTGAATTATATTGACTTTCTATCTCCTCATATATATGAAAAAAATGTAATGAAGTCTCTACTCTGATGCTTGTAGACGAGGCTCTCTTTCTTGATTTTCTGAATAACACTTCTATCTTTTTAATTTTTTTCCATGGTTGCTTCAAAACAGTGTCTTGATTTTCTATTGTTTCTATTTCTTTCTGGAAATTGCTCTCAGAGCATCCTTAATTAGGTCTTCTCTTAAGCATATATGAGAACACAGAACTCTGAGTTACAAGTGGAAAGGAGAGAATTCAGAAGAAGGCTGCCTTACCTCTGCTATGACAACAAGGCATGATAGCTTTTCCATAACATGTCTGCTATAGGGTAAATGAAGGGTTGAAGGGATCACTTCATGAAACATGAACTTGATGTGTTCTTAGTGTGATTGGGGAGGAGAAATCATGAAGCAACAAATCACAAATTTGTGTCAAATTTATGGAAAGCTTTGACAACTGCCATTTTAATTATTGGATGATCAATCCCATGTGTCTGTCAGGCTTCTAGTTGTTGTATAATAGTCCATCTGTATCTGAAATATATTCAAGAGTTTTTAAAAATGCACCATCTATTTCTTCAGTAGTTATATCATTGACTGGTAATGTTCAGAATTTATTTTCTTCTTTAAGCAAGCATGAAGTAGAAATTTTATACCTCCCCACCCCCAAAAGAGCATTGGATGGAAAGAATAGTGGATCCCATTGGCAAACTAGATGTCAGGAAGGTGCTCAATATATAATTAAATGAATTGAAACTTTTGGAATTAAATGAGCTTTTAAAAGGGATAATGGTCTAACATAAATACCCCTAATTGATTATAAAACAATTTCTCAAGTGTTTCAGGATGAAAATGAAGGTGGTTAATTATATCTGAAATAGTCAAACTATATGTAATAACAAATGTAAGCATCTAAACTTATGCCTAAGATGAACATTTTCTCTAAAAGGGGAAACCACAGAAGCTCTTGCAAATCCTTCAGGAAAAGAAAGCAATAGAATGATATAATGGCAAGTAAGCACTGGCGCTGTGTTAAAACTATTTTTCTGGCCTGGCCGATGTGGCACAGTGGTTGAGCATTGACCTATGAACCAGGCTGTCAGGGTTCAATTCCAGTCAGGGCACATGTCCAGGTTGTGGACTCACCCCCCAATGTGGGGTGTGCAGAAGGCAACCAATCAATTGATGTTTCTATCTCTCTCTCCTTCTCCTTTTGTCTCTGAAATCAATAAAAAAATATATTTAAAAAACAGAACACAAATTCTGCTTTTCTCTTTGGAACTCGAGAGCTCCGCTCCCCTCTACTTTCTCCAAAGGCATTCATTCTATACCAGGGAAAGCGGCATCATGCCTGGCTGAGGCTGGGTGGTGAGGTGGAGCTGGAGCCCCAAGTGTCTCCATCACTCTGCTCCACCTTCCTCATTTCACCCACCATATCCAGCTGTCTCTCCAGGGGCCAATCCTAGAGCCAGTTCTGAGCCAGAATGCTCTGGAACCCAGACATGCCTTTGTCTTGTTTGTTGGTTCCCTTCCTGTCAGTCTGTTTGAGCATTTTATTAAGATCCTTGAATCAAATCCAACTGATAGAATCGGAGAGCTCTGCTTTCAAACACGTTTGATTAATATTAATGTACTAGATTTTTTTCAGAAAGGTACTTATTTTTTAATCACTTTATTGAAATATAACTTATATACAATAACATGTCAGATATTAACTGCAGAGTTTGATGACTTAGGCTACTGTATGCATCTGTCCTGCCAATTAAGATATATAACATTTTGATCAGTCCAGAAAGTTCCCTCTTGTCTCTTTGCAGTCACTCCCTAACCCTGCCCTAGGCAACCATTGATCTGATTTCTATCACCAGAGATGAACTTTTCCTATCCTACAACTTCATATGAGATGGAATCATTCAGCATATGCACTTTTTTACATTTGGCTTTTTTTACTCAACATAATGGAAACATCCAAACTTACACCCCAGCCTAATGTTTTCTTTGAAAGGGAAAACATGAGAGGCTCTGAGAGCCTTCAAGAGAAGAAGCCAATCAATCTGTTGTGTTGCATGCATCAGTACCTTGCTCTTTTGTGTCACTGTGTCATATTATATTATGTGAATATAGCCAATCCTATGTTAATGGATATATGAATTGTTTCCAGTTTTGGGATATTATAAATTAAACTTCTATGTACAAGTGTTCTTGTGGACACATGTTTTGATTTCTCTTGAGTAAATAACTAGGAAATATAATTGCTTGGTCATGTTTAACTTTGTAAGCAACTGCCAAATTGTTTCCCAGAGTGACTGTTCATAGACAGTCTAGGAGGGTTTGAGTTGTTCCACATCTTGTCAATAGTTTTTACCACCTGTCTTTTTAATTTTAGCCATTCTAGTAGGTTTAAGTGGCATCTCATTGTGGGATGATCAATTTCTTTTATTTATTATTTTTATTTTTAAAGATTTTTATTGACTATTTAGAGAGAGGGGAAAGGAGGGGTAGAGAGAGAAACATCAATGTGAAAGTGAAACTGGGGTAGGTTGTCTCCTGCATGCCCCCTACCAGCGATCTAGCTTGCAACCTGGGCATGTACCCTGACCTAGAATTGAACCAGCAGCCTTTTGATGCATGGGATGACTCCTAACTGAGCCACACCAGCCAGGAGATCCTTATAAAATATTCTATACCATTTTGGGTTTTCTTACTGGTAATTATAAAAAGGGGACCAATCACTTTAAAATATATTGTGAAGATATAGAAAATTACACAGTATGAAATTACACAGTATGAAAAAAACAAATTTATTTTTACAGCTTATTAACTCTTAGCCTGTGCTCAAACTAGCAGCTTGAGGGCAGTATTTCTGTTTGCCTCCTTCTTGGAAATTTAATATACCAAGTACATCATTTCAACATTAAAATCTCTTTAAGAAAGGCAAAAATGGAAGGGAAGCTTAGTGGCTAAGTTCACAAACAACAGAAATTGATTTTCTCACAGTTCTGGGGACCAGATGTCCAAAATCAACTTCCTTGAACCAAAATCAAGGTGTCAATAGGGCTGTACTCCCTCAAAAGGCTGTAGGGGAGAATCTGCACCCTGCCTCTTCCAAATTCTGTTAGCTGCTGCCATTCCTTGGCTTGTGACCACATCACTCCAATCTCTGCTTCCATCTTCACATTGCTACCTCCTCTGTGTGGTATTAATTCTTCCTTTGCCTCTCTTACATGCCAGAACATGTGTGATTGCTTTAGGGCCCATCTGGGTAATAAAAGTGGGATAATCTCTCCATCTCATAATCTTTAACTTAATTAATCTGGAAAGACCCCTTTTCCAAATAAGATAATATTTACAGGTTTCAATGATTAAGACCTGATATGTTGGCATAGGTTGTGGGAGAAGATGGCATGGAGAAGGAAGGGGATGGATTTTTCAGGATACCACAGGCATTCAGCCTTAAAGCTGAGTGTCTATTTTTAAAATATCTTTATTCCCCCCCTTTTAAAATTAAATTTATTGGGGTGACATTGGTTAAGATGAGTATCTCAAGCTGAAATTTCTGATATCTTTTGAGAAAGAGGGGTTAAAGTTGCCTGGGAAATTAAGAAAAATATATGAGCATTCAAATTGCATGAACAATTCCTACAAGTTCCTATAACCAGCTGGAGCCCATCTATGAATATTAGGAATAAAATGCCATGATGAGGAGAAATGGAACCCAAACCCCAGGTGCAGTAGGCTGTGTTATTGTTCATAATTCTTCCTTCTCATGGATTCCCTGTAGGCAGAATGTGCTTTCCCTGTTGAGTTGGTTTGGCCACATGACTTGCATTAGCTAATGGGATGTGAGCAGAAAGGATAATGCGCAGTTCCAAACTGGGGCTTAAAGAGTCTTATCAAATTTCCATCAGCCTTCTTGATCTCTGGTCTCCGCCATGAAAAGAGCTTAAGGACAAATTTGTAATATCTTATTCAATAAAGAGAAAAATAAAATAAAATAAAATAAAGGGGAAAAAAATTAAAGATAAACTAGAACAAAAAAAAACAACACAAAAAAAGAGCTTGCTTCAGGTGGTCACTGCTCCTTCTGCTTGGGTCCTGGAAGGAGAATGTGTGCCGCAAACCTGAATCTGACCCAAAGCCTGACCGACAGAAGCCCAGCTAACTCCTTCTGACCGCAGCTGACCAGCAGATCTATGAGCGTGAATTAGATGTCTGTTGTTGTAACCACGGAGGTTTCTGAGTTGTCACGTAGCATTGTCACAGTGAAAACTGATGGAGGCAGCATATTGAAATCTCTATCTGCGTTTCCAGTCTGGCACGCTGTCTTGGACAGGGCAGAGGAAAATCTTAGTGTTCATTATGTTTTCTCTCTAAAATCCTAGAGCACCAGTTAAGCAGCCAGCTGCCCATTTCCTTTCTCTTAGGAAATGAGTCAAAAGAGCTTCCTAAACCAAAGGCACTCTAGTCCCCAAAGAAAATGCCAAATCATGATACTTCAAATGGCCTCAACATCAAATGGCTCTTAACCCAAAAGAGGAAAATGAGCAAAATAAGCGACTCTCACCTCTTCCTTAAACATGAACACCAACGTCACGATTCCTAGGAAGGAAGAGGATGTCTGCCATAATTTTCTTGGAATCTGGGGAAACATTCATCTTCTCTTCCTCTATTTTTTTTTTTTTTTGCCAATTTTGTGTTAGTTGTTGGTTTTGGGACCTACCAGAAGGAGATGGAGTGGGGGCTCAAACCCTGGATTTAAACATCTATAAAATAGGAAATGATCATGCTTTCCTCATGAATTCTACTATGTTCACTGCACTTTGGTTTCACTGTAAGCAAAATTTCATTGTAAAACCTGTGTGGATTTGAGGTTAATTATCATCGAACAAGCAAAAACCTATAATATTTTCTCCCTCACATTTTACCTGTTAATTATCATCATTTAATCAATGCCAGTTTCCTATCTGCACATTTTTTGTCGGTATTATTGGTAGCCAGTCATAGTCAAGCTTTTAATCTGGAGAGATACTTATTACTCATAAAATTCCATGCTAAGAGAATTTTTCTTTAAAAAGTGTTTTAAGTTCAATATTAGAGAAGCAAAGATATTGGAAATTCATAATTGTCTTAAATCAGTTCCTTCTATGAGCTCAGTTTTAGGATCCCCCTTTCTCTAAAATTAGCAAATGATGCTTGTGGAGAAAAATAAAGAACTGCTGCTAAACAGCAGCTCTAACATTTGATAATGCTGATAGCATGGATAGATGGGAGAATTGGTGAGTTGGGAGAATGGTGTGTCTTAGAGATGACAGCTTGTATGTTTTTCTCAATGAGGTGGTTGGTGAAAGAGGATGTCAATCTACCCTCACTTGGAAGAGTGAAGGTGTGAACTTTGTTCAGCTGGCTATATTTAAAGTCATTAAAATGTAACAGATACAAAAGTGGTTCTGTCCCATCCATTTAAAGTTTCCAGCATAAATTATTTCTTTGCATAGTACACTTAAAGTCAGGTCTGCTTTGTATCAATGCTAAATGAAAATGGATAAATAAAGCCAGAGAAAATGCTAGCGTTCCTTGATGTAGTAAAAAGTGAAAAGGAAAGCAAACGACATTCCATTTTGCAAAAGGCTACCAGCTCTGCCTTTGATGTTGAGATTGTTCAATTACCCTGGAAAGTGAAAGATGTTCCATAATCATTAAATTGTCATTTTCCCCCATCCTGAACATTGTAGTGCATTTCCTGTCTTAGTGAAGCAAGATAAATTAGGTTCAGGCGTCTCCATGGAAAGGCCACATTTCACTCTATGTAATGCTGACCTCTCTTTCCTTTTTGATGAATACAATCTTGACTTACCGATGCATTCCTGTCTCAGAATGGCATTCAGGTTTTTATGCCTTTGTGGACTTTTATTCCTTTCTGAAGCATCATCTTCTCCGTGGCATTTAAGTAGTTGAAGTAGTTGGATGTTACTCTTGTGCTGCATGTAATGTCACGGGGCCCCTTAAACATGCTTGTGCTTGTTGGACATGTGATAATTGGCACTGGCATTCTAATAAAAAGTAACACGCACACAAAAAGAATCATTTTAACACAAAAAAATAATTATTTTAAAACATCCACTTTTTGGACATATACCATCTAGTCAACAGAAAGTGAAATGGATTTGGTAATGATTACTGGGTGGGTCTCAGATTCTGCCTATTGCCAGTCTTAACACATATGCCAAGGACAAGCCTTGCTCCAAACATTTGTGCGATACTGTCAGACAGGCCAATGAGGATCAGCGAGGGGGCCCCATCTGCCAAACCGAGCTCTGCTCTGTGAAGACCCTTTGTCCTGCTGGCTTCTGTAACCTCTCAAAGTTGATATGATTTGGTTACAACACAGTCAAATTTGTTTGTGGTTATTCTCCACCGATGTGGTTAACATAATCACCTATTTGATTTCCTGGCTGGATTCCTTTCTCTCTAGAAAGTGTCTCCTGATCTCCATCTTTCGGTTAAGTTCAACTCAAGAACCAGAATCAATGTAGTCCCTAGGATTTCAGGACTATGTAAGAGGGAGTCTTATACAACCATTTACCCAGTTCTAGAAAGTTGGCTTCTCTATTGGTTTTTAGTCCCAGCCTAAATATTTGCTTCATTTTCCATTTTAGGTTTCTCTCTCAAGGAATCTTGTACTCAAATCCTTATCTTAACAAATTCGTAGCCTCAATGTTTGATTCTTACTCCAGATACACAATCAGGGACTGATTCCCCACTCTTGGTCTACACAAATTCTAATAATCCTATCTAATAAAAGGCTAATATTAAAATTGTCCCCTTGGGAGTTCAACCCACCGGGAGTTCGACCCCTTGTTATAATGTGCGCTGATCACCAGGGGGTGGTGCAGAATGAAAGAAGGCCCCAGCTGGCAGCCAGCAGCCGGGGGAAGGAAGGTCTTGATTGACCCTGATCACCGGCCAGGTCTAGGGACCCTACCTGTGCACGAATTTTGTGCACCAGGCCTCTAGTAATAGTAATAATAATAATAATAATAATGGTTACCTATTAATGGGTGTATACTTACTATCTGGACCCAATACTAAGTTTGTTAAATGCCTCAATGTTTCCCAAAGTTGGGACAAACATTTTCATGTTAAAATTATGTAATTTTTAAAAATATGCATTTATTTTTAATTAAATTTGACTTTTATTTAAGAAACATATGACATAGTTTTTAATACACATGAGTAAACTCAGATTATAATAGTATTGAGTGATTTTGCTGATATTCTCAATCTGTCCATCAGCTTCCTAAAGTGGGCTTTCAAGTACCATGTAAAAGTCATTCTGTTATCACATTTGATCATGATAACCGATAACATGTTTGAAATTGTCATTAAATGGTCAAAAAAGTTGTTGCCTGACATGTGGAATACTTTTAGGTGAAAACAATTACACACACAAATATGAATGTATTTTGCTATAAATATTTAGGCAATTAATGTGCCAATAATAAACCCATTTTTTTAGAAGATGATATTTTTATATTTCACATTGGAAGGGGAGTATGTGGGATGGGATATAGTATATACATGTCATCCTAGCCATCTTTACTAAATACAATCTGACAACTTCTTGAGTTATATTGATTTGACTCTGCCATTTCTTTTCTGCTGCTATTGTGACAGTTACTGTCAAAATGATTCTAGGGTCACTCCGGAGCTAGAATTATAAAAATCTTCTTAAGAATCAAATAATTACCTAAACATCAGAAGCCTGGAATGGTCAGCAGGGACATACTGAGTGGAGACCAGGACGTGGACAAATTCTGTGTGTATAGACATTTCTAGAAGCAAACTCTATTTATTGGTAAAAAAAATATCTTCAGTGAGGGGTATATTTTCAGATTATAATGGCCATTCAGACATGTGACTGGTTTCAGGCAGGCCTGTGAAGTCAACGGAAGTGTGCAGAAGATCAGGAGTCAAGGGAATAGACTGTTGAATTAAACTGACCTAAATTTTAATTTTCGTTCTGTTCCTTTTGGGTTGTAAGATTCTGGGTAACTTCCTAAGCTTATCAAACCTCAGTTTTCTCACCCTTTGAATAAGGATGTGGTTGAGACAGCTATTTGTGTCAGGCAGGATCTAACCAGGAAAACAGAAACCACTTTACATATTTACAACAGGAAGAATCTAATACGGAGCTGTGGTCAACAGAAGATAGAGGATCTAAGAGTCGATAGAAAATGTGATGTTTAATTAGTGACCAATTTCTCCCCTCATTTTAAGGGTTATTTTACTCTCTTCATAATAAATCTCATTTGTAAAACATCTTATAGATTGTTAATAATGTTGGCCAAAGAGAAGCCTGTTTATGTATCTGCAATAGATATCACATATTAATAGACAACAATCTGCATTTATGACACTAGGAGGAAGTTCTAGTTCAAAGGTATAGAGACACAGAGGTGTAATTAAGGTGATACAACTAATTGATGACAAAGATGAAATTATTTCCAGACCTGTCCAGTGTTTCCAGTTCAAGATGATTTCACATTAGATTGAGTTTTTCTGTTTCCAGATCGATAAAGCCTACTCTTTTGATGAATCTTAATACACTAGGATAAATTGTTTCCTACAGAGGACCCAGTGCTTGGCACATACTAGGTATTCAATAATTATTTGTAGAAGTGTCAATAACAGGAACCTTCAGATAAACCCAATGAAGTTTTGTTTCCTTTTTCTTCACGTCCATGTTGTGCAATGTTATCCTCGATTCAACTCTAAATCTATTTTCCCAGAAGTAGTGAGTGGTTTTCTACAAGTATGCTATTTCTGGGATCTTGTTTGGCTCCAGTATTTTATTTTTTTAAGGAGTCTTGACTTTCCAGATTTGAGTAGCAGCTGCTTTTTTGAATGATATACAGGACTGCACATGCTTTTTCTGCTTGTTTCTTTGCTCCTGAACCCCAGAGGGATTTACATCATGGACTGTGATTAATGGTGCTTGAGTAATTTCCTTGCCCTCCTCTTACTTTTGTCTTTGAGCATCTTTCTTTAGAAACATCCATCTCCATCTATGTCTTTGTTTCTCATGCATTTTTCTTTGTAGTGAAAAATCTACTTAGCAAGCTTCTTTCCCATTCCCTTGCCCCATTTCCTGTTATTTTATCATCTACTATGATTCCATTTTCTTCCATCCACTTTAACACAATATGCACCATTTTTTCCTCTTTATAGTCTAGGCCTGTCCATATGTTAGCTCTATTAATCCATACAGTATCAGGTAAGTAATATTTTTCTTTTTTGGGTTGTAAATTAGAGGTACAGTGTTGTCAAGTAATTTGCACATATCTACACATTGTGGCTGCCTCATCCAAATTCTGGGTTGTTCTCACATGTAGAAGCTGTGCAATGTTTTCTTTGTTGTTTTGGTAGTGAAAGTACCATTACTGTTCTCATTCATTTAGTTAGGAAGCAGGTAAGTGGAAAAGTTAGAATTGGAAAGGCTGATGTTGGAAGGAAAAATAGAAAAGAGAAATAAAGGCTACATTTCTAATTTTGCCTTCACCTCATCAGGGTCATCAAGACCACTCTGTATTGTTAGAATCTCTTTCAATTTATGATAAATAAATTCTAAAATTTTGCTACTGCTCTATCCAACCTAACCATTCTCACTCTAAAAAGTTGAGCTCACCTCATATTCCACTGTCAAAATGGAGAAATACCAGACTTCTACCCGACTCTTAGCAAAAGAATATCCCTACATTTATTTTTCCCTAGACAGCCCTCCATTGATATGGTCACACTGAACATCATTCTTTTTTAATTCCCAGCCAATTTACTTACTAAAGAGCCTCAATTATGTCTTCTTCCCCTTCTAGGCACTTCTCACCCCTCCTCCCCACATTAAGGCCTGACTTGGCTTCACCTCTTCAGTGCTACTAAACTTGCTATAAAAAAGGCTACCACCAGCCCCATATGGTCCCATTCATTCCTCTGTGACTTGATATTACTGATCATTCTGTTTTTGTAACTCTTCAATTTCAAGATCTCTTTGGCATTTGTGTCACCTGGTTCTTCTCTTAGACTTTCATCATCTGCTGCTCAACCCTTAACCATTGATGCTCCTTAAAATTCTGGTCTTACCCCACTTTTCCAAGGGGAACATATTCTTATGGTTCAACCACCACCTGGAAATTATAGCTGACACCTCTTTTGAGCTTTAGATTTATATATGCTAATAATTTTTTGACATTACATCTTGAATGTTCAACAGATCCTTCAACTTCTCTGCCTTACCCAAACCCCTTCTAGACCTGCTTTTCTTTCTGTAATTTCTCTCTCAGTAATAATATCACTGTTTAACTGACTGGCTACATAAACTAAAAATCAAGGAGTTAATCATAAATCATTCTCTTTCCCAACAAATCAATTTTATCTCATCCCATAAAGTCAATCAATTAGCTACCTGTGATTCTTTCGTCTTCAAATACTATTTGAACCTGTCCCTTCTACTCCATTTCTTCTATCATTTCCACACCATTTGTTGCTAGGAGCACTAACAGAAACGATCAAACTGATCTCTCAGACTTTATTTACCCTTTCTGTTACATTTATTATTCCCACCGTGAACTATGCAAAAAGTGAACAGGTCTCTCTCCTACTTATCATTCATCCATGGTGTCACCTCACAAACATATACAATTATGCATAGCCCACAATAAAGGAGCCCCCCTAGCCTGACTCCTGACTACCTCTCCAGTCATATCTACTATCTACAATCTGAAGCCTACTCACCTCTACCTTTCCAACACTTTAAATCCTTGTTTAAAGTCTTCTTTTGCTTGGAATCCTCCTTTTCCCCTTTCTCTACCTCCACCTACCTAAGTCATCCTTATTTTTCAAGCATCAGCTTGAAACTTCCTTCGTGAAGTCTTCCTCAAATCCCTAATTAAAGCTAGGTATAACTATCACAATACCCTGAGTAGGAGCTTAATAAGTATTTTTTTGAACTCTCTTCAAGCTGCTGACCACAGCCACACCTCTTGATTTCATTCTTTAATTTAAAAGAAATATGGAAACTTTAGGACAATAATTCCTTTATCTTCCTGACATTAAAGAGCCAAGCTTCCTTTATCTAACTGCACCATATGCTTTTTCTAGAAACTAAGCACAACAACAGTATCAGCTGCAGTAATAACCACATACATTTCAACATTAGAAGGAGAGGGGGAAATGGGAGACATAAATGAGCCACATTCTCTATCGGAAAGTTAATTAGTAACATACATAAACAGTGGCATAAGCGTATTTTTAAGATAGTTTAGAAGGATCAGAATTAGAAATGATGATGTTTCCTTTGGGGAGTGGTAGTGGGAGGGGGAAAGGGGCACTGGGTGATTTTAAATCCTCAAAACATTTCAGATCATGCTATTGTATAAAAGTTTCTCTTTTCCCCCCCAAGTATAGTTAGAGTTTATAAGAGTGTATAAAAAACATCAGGTAAGTTGGCACTGATTCCAAATTTCAGGTCTCTCTCTATTTCTCTGGACCACAGAGGAATGTTTTGTGATAGTTTCAATGAGCCACTTCCTTATTTGGTAATGACTTTATTCTTATCATAAAAGTAAAATTACATGTCTCTTTCATTTTTCCTTTATTTTTTTCAAGGATATCTATTACTGCCTGATGACCCAGTCTTGTTTTTGAGTCTCTAACTATCATATCTGTTAACACATAGCACTTAAACAATGCACTCTCTTTCTGTTTCTGTAAGTATGACAAATTCTGCACCAGCAATACTGTTTAATCTTCTAATAAAATAAACAAATTATAGGAAAGTACTTTGGCTTTTTGCTTCTTAATTACTCTAATTTGGGCTCCAGCTGGGGCTCATCTCTGACAATCTCCACTCCATCAGATAAAGGGGAATTTTTAAAACTGTTCTGGGTTTGTTGTAAGCAATGGACCAACTTCTAAAAGGTTTTTCTCAAAGTTGATATCTGATAAAAGGAAAATATTAAGGTTGAACCCAAGTGAAAAATGTTTTGAGACTTCTCTCTGTTCAATTGGTCTCAATTCATTATCATGACGAGCCTGAAGACATCTTTTATTTAATAGCTTCCTTTAGCTGTTATGAAAACTTTAAAAAATAATTTTTAGATATCTTTTATTTTGAAGATTTATTTAGTGACTAAAACCAAGAACTTTTGAAACAGCACGAGAGGTAGGATTAAAGAGTTTATTTCAGTAATATAGTGAAATAGAGAGCTATAAAGCTAGTGATGAAGATACACATGAAGAAGGAGATAATAATAATGGAGACAAAAGAAAGTGTGAAGCATAAGTAAAGATGAGCCAGTAGACTGTGTGTCCATGATCCTTTTTATCTCTCTTCCCATATTATTACACCTAAGCATTCCACCCCTAAACGCAATTAATATAGAATACTCATAAACGTAAAGCAATGCCTTGTTATCACAGGAAGGTAGAAGTAGAAAAATAATCACATAGAACCCTAATATAACTGACTCCAAGCAGAAATCCTGTTAACATTTTTTATCTATAGACATATTAACTTTTTCACTTAGCTTTTTGTCAAACTTTTAATTCTTATTTCTTATTGTTAAAACCTAAAAATTATAATATACTTTAAAACTATCTATGAAAATTATTTTTACTGAAGAACCGTATATATATTCATATATTTGCATAAATCATGAATATACAGCTTGATAAGTTTCCAAAGCTGAGTGCTAAGTCATTACAGCAACTCTTTTACAACCAGTTACTTTTTAAAAAAGAATCGGATGACACCTTCTACAGGACTCCTACCTTAGCCTTGCAGTAGAGATGCTTTTCCCCTAATTGTGACAAAATAGCTCAAGTTGTTAATGGGGCCTGAGGATAGAAAGAGGCCTCATGCCCAGAATTATCCCTGATGCAAACACCTTGGCAAGGCACACGGGATTGTAAAGAACAATGTTGAGGAAAATAAAACATCATAACATTTAAGGGCCGTCTCTGGGAGATGAGAACTCAAAGAAGGAATAGTAGTGGGTACAAGCACGGCAGCTCCATAGTGGCAGTGGTGATGACAGCCCAGGGCAAGGGGCAGCCCAGGTAAGACCAGCAGCCTGAACTTCCAGCACAGGGATATGCACAGAGGTTTAGCTTTAGTGGCTGGGAGAAGCAGGTGACCAGATTGGGAAGAACTCAGAACCTTCACAGGAAACTTGGCTGGGAGAAAGTGGAAACATGACAGGCCTGGGAATTGATTGAGATACTAGAGGCAGGAGAGAAGATCAATAGGACAATGTATGTGAGGGGCTAGGAGGGGGATGAGGGCAGTGGGCCAGGGGGAATATTTTGGGATATCAAATGAGGAACTGAATCACAGCAACAGGACTGTTGAATACTATCAGGAGAATAGGGGACACAGGAGGACATGGTATTGTAAATAAACCAAATTCTTCTTATCTGAGCATCAATGTATAGTGTATAAAGCAAAAACATAAAGAAATGGAAATGATATAGAATTCAAATAAAATACAGACTAGAAACAGGGAAAGAAAAGATATATAGGTGACAGGCTAGAAATATAAATATAGAATCAAAATTTGATACACAAGAAATGAAAAAATTGGAAAGAAAGCACAGTAGAAATAGAAATATGGAATAAAGATAGAAATAGAAAAAAATAAATAATATGGAAAGAAAATATATAATCAAAGGTAGATGTAACTATTTTGAGTTACATGGCAAATATTTAGAAGGGATAAGGAAAACAATTAAAAGTACTATATTTATTTACTTATGTTCTTGTCATTTGTTGAAATAATGTGTAGTTTCAGTTATGATTCCTATTTAATTATAAGAATGATTTTAAAATCAATTTAAAGCAGTTTCCCTGACTAGGGGGTCAATTGGGGAAAAAGGAGACATATGTAAAACTTTAGCCAATAAATAAATATAAAAAATAAATAAAGCAGTTTCCTTGAAAAACTTGTATTTATTTTTAATGTATAATTTTCTGCAATATAGCCAAATAATGTGTCCTGTATAAATTTTAACTTTTGGGGATTCATTATTTTTTATTTGAAATATGCATATGCTAATTTTTGGAACCTCATTATCGAGTCATATCTTAGCTGAATATAAAGTTCTAATCAAAAGTGATTTTCCCTGAATAATATAATAATAATGCTCCATTATTTTCGAATAAGCTATTGGACATATTGGAGGTTGCTGTGGGACCTATTAATGTCTTCATTATTTTTTATGGTAATTTATAGTTTCTTTGACAGCTTTAAGATTAGTTTATAATTGTTCCTGAAATCTCACAAAGGTATGTTCATATATGGATTTATTTAATTAGTCCTGTTTCACACTTAGCATGTTATTTTAATTTGAGGTCTCACATAATCTTTCAATCTGAAAAGTCCTCACCTGTTTGAATATTGAAACTCAATATGGATGCTTTTTCCTCTACATTCTCCTTCTGGAACTCCTATTATATATTGAAAAATCTACACTGTCTCCTATATATCTTTATTATTATTGTTACTGAGATATAATCCACATATAATAAAATACACTCTATTAAAGTCTTCAGTTTGGTGGTTTAGCATATTTCCAAGGTTGTGCAATCATCACCACTCTAATTTCAGAACATTTTTATCACTTCCCAAAAAACTATGAAAACTATGTACTCTCTTCTAACCCCTGGAAACCACTAATTTACTTTCTACTTATCGATTCTACTATTCTAGACAAGTCATATAAACAGAATAATACAATATGTGGCCTTTTGTCTGACTTCTTTTACTTAGCATAACGTTTTCAAGGTTCATTCATGTTGTTGCGCAAAGCAGTACTTAATTGCTTTTTATGGCTGAATGATATTCTATTGTATGGATATACAATATTGTGTTCATAAAGTCTTTAATCAGTTTATGAACATCTGAATTACTTATACTTTTTGGCTATTACGATTAATGCCACTATAAACATTTGTGTATGAACATATGTTTCTAATTCTCTTGGTATATACCTAGGAATAGGATACCTGGGCCATATGGTAACTTTATATTTAACTTTTTGAGAAACTGCCAAACTCTTTTCCAAAGTGGCTGCACTATTTTACATTCTCACCAACAAATTTCTTCACATCCTGAATAAAACTTATTATTGTCCATATTTATTATAGCCATTCCAGGGGGTATGAAGATGTATCATATTGTAGTTTTGATTAGCATTTTCCTATGACTATGATGTTGACTATCTTTTCATGTATGTACGGCTATTTGTATATCGTCTTTGGAGAAATGTCTATTGAAGTTCCTTGCCCATTTTCAAATTGGGTTCTCTTTTACTGATGAGTTGTCATAATTGCTTATTCTTTACTCTGGATAGTAGATCCTTATCACATATGTGATTTGCAAATATTTTCTGCTATTTTGTGGGTTGCTTTTCACTTTCTTGATGATATCTTTTGAAGCACAAAAGTTTTTGATTTAGATGAAGTCCAATTTATCTAGTTTATTTTTTGATTGCTTATGATTTTTGTTTCATATCTAAGAAAATTATCCAAATTTCCCCCAATATTTTCTTCTAAGTGTTTTATGGTTTTAGATCTTACATTTAGATATTTGATTCATTTTAAATATGGTGTGAGGTAGGAGTCCAATTTTATTCTTGTTCATGTGGATATTCAGGTTTCCTAGCATCATTTGTTAAAAAGACTATTACTTTTCCTCATTGGACTGTTTTGGTACCCTCACTGGATTCAATTGACCATAAATACATGGTTAATGGTGGCTGCTTTTCTCAGCCAATGTTCACTCTGCTGTACCAGCCCCTGCCTCAGACAGTGTTCTGGCTCTGGTTTCTGAGTGTGGATGAGCCACGTTTTTCTGCAGGAGCTGAACTGAAGTCACCAGCACCTCTGTCCAGCCCAAAGCTCAAAATGTTCTCTCTGCTTTCATTTATTTTCTCTTTTGATATCAATACATAATTTGTTAACTGGTATTTGTTTTGCTTGATTAAAATATGTTCTATTTACCTATCTGATTTCTACATGTGTATACAGGGGGAGCTGTTGTCTTGTGTGTGCTTCTTTTTGCATCTTGACTAGAAATACATAATATTTATAAATAATACATAGGTTCTGTGTCTGGTATTTATTGTCAAAACAGTATGTGAAACAATTGCAAATCCTCAGTTACATACAGTATCTGGAGACTGCGTATTGTTGGTCATTTTTATTTTTTTGGTGATTTCTAAGAGCACTTATTGCTCACAATCCAGGGACAGTTGGCTAGAAAGTTCTGCTGATTTTGGCTAGGCTTATTTGATGATTTGGAAGTTGGCTGACTGTTGGCTAATTTCGGCTAGCCTCAGCTAGGATGACTGGGACTTTCAACCTCCAGTCAGCTAACTCAGGCATTTTCTCACAGAGATGGCGGAAACAAAAGAGGAGGCAGAAGAACAATTATTGTTATTTTTGCTAAGATAACTTTGCTCAAATTAGTTGCATGTCTGTGTCTCTGCTGCTCATGTTGGAGGGCATTGAACAGTAACATGGAAAAGGCAAAGGGTATGGATAGGAATGCAAAAAAGTGGGACCGTATTTTGCAATAAATCTACCACAGGAGTTTAGAAAGTGTGTGTTCTATGACTCCATAAGACATGAAAGGAAGAGAAAAAGGAAGGGAAGAGAATGAAAGTGATTGGTGAGAAATAGAGAAAATTAAGCTTGCATATTAGTAACTGCCAAAGCTGCTTAATGGATACATTGAAGTTCACTATACTGCTATCTTTATGTATGTTTAGAAATTCTCTAAAAAATGGAAATAAGGTATATTTTTTGTTGGTTGACTATACAAGTCTTTAGATTAATGATATTAAAGCTCTTATTTTACTCAAATCTTGTATAGTCTTACTTATGTTTCCAATTCTATAATTTTCATGCAGTTGTATTAAACTCCCCCACTGTATTGTGTTCTCATCATGGGCTTCCCCAATAAGACATTTTTGGAGTATGTTTGAGAACATGTTTGTACAGCTCTCCTTGTCCCAGCCCTCTCATAGAAGGTATGTGTTGAATAGGTCTGTCTTGAAATTTGTGAATGTATCTGGTAACTGAATATTATTGGACTTTTAAAATATATATATTTCTAAGAGAGGAAGCTTATCTAAGTTCCCTAAGCTAGTTGAGCATTAGGAGTTAGTAGTAGGACTACAAATGAGATACCCATGTCCATTTCTGTCACTTTTGGCTTATGCAAGAGGCTCCTATTAGTTCCTGTGACCTCTGATATGTTGATGTTGGGGTTAGCCACTGGGCCTGTCTTGGTGATAAATTGGCTAAATAATTAGATACTAGTATATTCCTAGAAGGGAGTATATAGGTGAAGGCTTATATGGTCTCTAGGGAAGGTGGCTGCCTAGGGACAGAAAGATACCTAACTCATGTTCTGGGTAAACATTTGTGTCTTTCTTTTCATTTATTTCCTATGTGTAGTTTTTTTTAATTAAAAATTATAATATCTATTACAATAAGACATATATACTGGAAACTAATAATTTTTCTTTTGATATAATCATTTGGTAAAAGTCTCATGTGATAATATATCAAGTTATTAGAATATTTTTAACATACCATATTTAATACTATTATTGATGAAACAGAAGTAATAATATCGTAGAGACAGGTGACAATGATCTGTTGCTATGCTCTGACACTGGCCATTCCCTTTCATTATTGCCACCTTTTGATACCAATTAACAGGTTGACCTCTGGTTCTTGAAGAACCCTTTGTTTCCCCTCCTAATATCATGAAGGAATTTGAAAGAACAGTGGGCCTTTTTTTTTCACTGCATTCCACTGGGACCCTTCCAACTCCAGCTCATTAGAAACACCCCCGAGTCTGAGGACTAGCTATGATGTCATATGCCATAGCAATGAAGTAATTGTAGCAGGCCAAGGCAAAGAACAATTTTATGTTTGCTACGTTGAGAAATTTCTTATGTTGTTTCAAATGCAACTCCCACCTTTCAAGTAAAAATTATTCTGTGTGATTCCCAAGGTCAAAAGAACAAGTGACAACTTGTTTGATGGGGTCAACTTGGAATGAATTGAGGAGATGTTTGTGGAAATGACCACCTTCTCTTTGTTTGGCTCAGTCCATCTGTCCCTTTCAGGTATGTCTAAACATCTGATATTAAATATCTACACTGGGAGACTGAAGGAGTTCTGTGAGAAGAAGTTTTAATATATTTTATACTGACTACAGCTGTCTCCATTTAGAGATAGTCTTGGAGAGACATTGCTAATCTGGAAATACTTCTGTAAATTTATATCAAATAAAAAATTTTGCATTATTTTTTTTCCTGAATCCCATTTTATGAGAAAAGCCACTTAAGCTACTTATTACTCTCAAGTTCCCATTATCCTCCAATATACTTTTCAATGAATAAATTGAAAATTAAAGAGTGCCATTATCTATAAACTGCTAACGTTAGATGCAATGCTTTATACATCTTAACTCATTCTCCCCAACAATGATTTTAGCTAGTCCTTTTCAAATTGTAATGAAAATAGTTTTTACAGACCCACTCCTCTTACCAAGACCTTAATGTTAGATGACATAAGGAAAGATAAAGAAAGTTCAGAAAGGAAATATCCACAAAAGCCTTTTCTTTTATCTTTTTTTTTCTAGTACTCTTCTGAGATTAGAGGTTCTAAGATGTTTTGTGTAAAGTTGTTTGTTGTGTTTTTCCCCCCCAATGTAGCATCCAGAGTTTTTATCATGTTCTCAGCAAGATAGCTGTCCCACAGGTGTTCAGAACTCTTTCAAAAGTATGGTGTTATTTACTATTATAGATTCATACAAAAACTATACATAGAGAATAAGTAAAAAAAATATAAAGTTTGCCTAGCACATGAATGAATATATAATAGAAGTGACACTTCCATTGTCAGTCACCTAGTTTCTAAATTTCAAAGTGCACTTTGACTCTCCTTTTTTCCATGCCCATACTCAATCAACTGTTAATTTCTTTAGAGAATCAGTATATTAGTCAGATGTGGCTATAATCAATCACACATAATATAAAATTCCAATAAGAAAATAGTATATAAGAACACTATAAGGAAAGATGAACAAAAGAAAATGGGAGAAATTAACTGGCCAACCATTTCTTATAACTTAAAATTAATATGAAAGCCAAGCCTCCAGGGGGAAAAAAGGGTGTCTTCATAGGAGGCAGCTTAGGCCATTGAGGGATAGTCCAGTACTGAGTGATAGAGCCTGGGCAAGGTGATCAAGGTGTCCATGGGTGCGAAGAGGGTTTGGACCTGAGGGGAGTCTGAATTGGCTGAGTAAAGTGTATGGAGGGGATATGTGTTACTGTTGTGGGATGTCAATGCCCAAGTAGGGTGAAGAGGCATCTACATGAGGTAAGGAATAGGGTTGGGACCATTCCAGCAAAAGATATCAAGGCCCAAGCAAAGGATATCTACTGGGTAAGGAGGAAAGGGCCTCTTAACAATAGGTAATTCATTATATACAGGAATTTACTGAACAAGTAACTATTATCAAGGATGTGGTAGGTGAAGGTAAATTCACATTGTGGGTGAAGATAATTATACATAATGAACCTTTGTATGAGATGACATTTGGTATGAACTCATGAGTTTCTATCTATATATATAAAAGCCTAAGTTATCATTATGACTGAACAACCAGAATGACTGGTCAACCAGTCACTATGATGCGCACTGACCACCAGGGAGCAGAAGCTCAACACAGGAGCTGCCCTCTGGTGCTCAGTGTGCTCCCACAGCCAACCTCCCACAGCTGGCCAACCTCCCACGGTCCTTCCCCCCAGCCAGCAGGCCCCAATTAGCCCTGATCGCTGGCCAGGCCTAGGGACCCCACCCATGCACGAATTCGTGCAACGGGCCTCTAGTGCCATATAAAAAAACAACCTCAGATTCTGAGCAGCTTACACTAACAAACATATATTTCTTTCTCAGAAACTTAAAATAAATTGAAGATATAAACAAAAATGAAATAAAAAACAAAATTTGTCTTTCATTTAAAAGTTGATGATGCTGAAGAATAAATGTAAAATCATATGACAAGGTAACAAATCAGACCAAGATCACTGGGTCTGCCATCTTAGTTATATTTGTCTCTTTGGAGTTGCCCTACCAGTGCTTCTAAAACCATTGTCTCTGTCCTATTGTTTGTTAAATACTAAGTTTAACTCCTGGCACAAAAATCACATCTGAAAAAAAATCAGCATTTTTACCATTGTCTACCTCTTTAACACTTCAATGTCTACTAAATCAGTTGTTCCATTAACCTCATTAATGTATTTATATCATAACCAAAATTTCAGAATGATCTTCAACATGTTTTTTATTATTCTAACTCAACAATATGTAGAATTATTCTCATCATGCTTCACACATAGCTCCTTCCCCTGACCCTTTTAAAAAGTTATCAAGACTCTGCTTATTTCAGTTCAATTCAGGTCATTTTTTATATCTTTTCTAATTTAACTCTCACATTAGCTCTTTCCTAGACAAGTGAAATTGTTTTCTAGCTGTTCCCTTTGTTACCAGTCTCCCCTAATGTTAGTCTGTTATACCCATGATGCAAGAGTTCCCACAGGAATCAAATTCCTTGGTTTTTATTTCAAGATTCTTAAAACTCTGGCTCCACCTGAAGTTCAGAACCATTTAATAACTGATTGGATACAAATCAATAATGGTCTCAGTTATACACTGGGTCATAATCTAAAAGAGAATCCAGACACATAAAAAATAAGTCTGAGAGGAAGCAGGCCCTATATAAGACATTCACCAGAACATATAATTCATTTCAATAATTATGAATTATTTTAAATATTTTCTTTAAAAAAGGTGACTAGTCTATCAAAGTTATGGTGGCTTAGGTAACATTTTCCAGAAGAAGCTTAAGTAAGAAGCAGTGTTAGGTTTAATATTTAAAGAAAAATGCTAAATTAATAATAATAAGGATAAACAAATATGCAAAAATTTGGAAAATGATGTGAAAATGATTCAAGTTTATCAATTGTCTAGTCATGGCTATGTGGAAGAAAGAATGAAAAATAGGAGATAAATCATAAAAGACAAATTGGGATATAATTTTGTCTAGGGGGTGGCATATTTTTATATTAGACTAATTTAGTCTGTTTCTTCCTCAATGGAACACAAGTTCATGGCCAAAAGGGGTAAACATATGAATCAGATTTTTCTGATTAATAAACATCCCCCAAAAGTTAGTGTATTAAAAACAATTAATTATTATTTAGCTCTTGATTCTGAGGGTCAGCAGTTTGGGTTGGGCTCTGCTGGCTGGTTCTTCTGGTCTTGGCTGGGCTTGCTCATCTATCTGTGATCAGTGATGGATTTGCTGGGCACAGGGTGGTCTAGAATGGCCTTAGCTGGGCAAGCTTGTCTCTATTTTCTGTGGTCCCTTATCTTCCAGGAGGGCAATTTGGCTTATTCACTGGGAGAGTAAAGGGTTCCAAAAGAGAAACTGGAACCAAGTAAGGACTCCTAAAGGACAGTCTTATAATTCACACACTGATGCTTTTGCCACATTTCTGTTTCCTTTTGCCAAAGCAAGTCATAAGATCTCTCTATTCAAAGGAAGGCAAAACAGCCTTTCCTTCTGCCCCGTCCCCAGCTTTATTAGAGTATAATTGACAAATAAAATTGTATATATTTAAAGTGCACACCATGATGATTTGATATACACTTACATTGTGAAACAATTACCACAGTCAGGTTAATCAACATATCAATTCCTACACAATTATCTTCTGTTATTGAGAATGCTTGTTTTAAATTCTTATCAAATTTGACATATATAATACATTGTTACTAATTATAGTCACCATGCTTGTTGGGAGAAAGACCCAAAGTCTAAATTCAAGATCAATTCTGCATAACTGATATGTAACCTTATTCAAATTCACAAGAGTTTTAATAGGAGAAACTTACATACACCACTGAGAGCAAGCAGCTGGCTGTTCCCAGTGGTGGCCAGACAGGAGTAATTCCACACCCTACCCAGGAGAGGGTCTCTTTTTCATAGGGGATTAATAGCAGAACCAAATGGTGGGTAGTCACATAGACCACTAGAAAGAATAATGCATGTCAAAGTTAACAGAAAACATCAGGCAGTGCCTTAGCTGTTTTGGCTCAGTGGATAGAGGCATCAGCCTGAGGACTAAAGGGTCCGGGGGTTCAATTCTGGTCAAGGGCACATGCCTGGGTTGTGGGCTCGGTCCCCAGTGTGTGTGTGTGGGGGGGGTGCAGGAGGCATCCAGTCAATGATTCTCTCTCATCATTGATGTTTCTATCTCTCTCTCTCTCCCTTCCTCTCTGAAATCAATAAAAAATATATTTTAAAAAAACACCATCAGGCAGTTACCTACACTCTATTCATGTATTAACTTCCTCCTGGTGCCTGACCTTTATCTCTGGGTGACATTCTGGCTTACTGGGTAGTCAGCTAAACCTGAGGCTACAGAGAGTTAAACAGTTAGAGAAGGTTAAACACAGAGAGTTCAACATTTTCCAGACAGATGCCTTTATTGCTGGAGACATATTGCATCTCTAAATGAGTTCCCCTACAACGCTATACATTATATATCCCGAACTTATTTATGTTATAATTGAAGGCTTGCACATTTTGATCAGTATTTTCCTATTTCCCCCACTTCCCCAGCCTTTGGTAATGACCATTCTATCATCTATTTCTATGAGTTCAACTTTTTTTTAATTCTACATATAAATGAGATCATATGGTATTTCTCTGTCTAGCTTATTTTACTTAGTATAATGTCCTCCAGCTTCTTCAGTGTTGCAAATGGCAAGGATTCCTTCTTTCTTATGACTGAATAACATTCCAGTGTGTGTGTGTGTGTGTGTGTGTGTGTGTGTGTGTGTGTGTGACATTTTCTTTATCCATTCATTCATTTATAGACACAGGTTATTTCCATATATTAATTATTGTGAATGATTCAATGAGCATGAGAGTTTAGATATCTTTCATGATTCCCTTTTCTTCATATATATATAAAAATTAGACTTTTTATGGTAGTTCTAGTTTTTACTTTTTGAGGAGCTGCCATACTGTTCTTCCACAACTGCTGTACCAACTTATATTCCCATCAACAATGCACTCCACATTCTCCCCCATACTTACTATCCCTTGTCTTTTTGATAAAAGCCATACTAATAATTTTGAAGTAATATTGTTACCATAGGCATCTGTTGGTCAGAGTGTGGGCCTGGCTAGCCACTTCAGAGAGGGTAGGCTGCCTAGGAGGTGCACAGAGGATGCTGGTGCACCAAAGGGTACCCTGCAGACTCCAAGTGGCTGCCCTGGATGTGTGGGTGCCCTGTCTAGTGTCAGGAGGCAGGCTGAGGGCCCCGGCACCCCCAGGCTTCCAGATGGCAAGTACTGCAGCCCATGCCACCCCCAACTACTGCAGACAGTCAAGGAGTCTACCCCATTGGCCAAGATGACACAGGGGGTGGTTCTTACACTAAGTGGCCAAAAGCTAGAAAGGTGAATGGGCAGAATCTGAGTATGCCAAAATCTAGCAAGATAATTGGATAAGGAAAAAGCCTTCCTGCCCTATCCCTATAAGAACTATGGGGTTACGCAGGAAGGGGAGATGGTCTTTGAGACTGAAGTCCACCATTCTCTCAGGTCACAGGGCACCTAAATAAAACCTATTTCCTTTTGCACCAGCACCTGCCTCCTGAGTTTGGCCTTCCTTGCAGTAGGCAGCCAGATCTGTGTTTTTTAGTTACAATATCTCATTGTGGTTTTAATTTGCATTTCCCTAATCATTAGTGATATAGAGCACCTTTTCATGTATCTGCTGACCATTTGTATGTTTTCTTTGGAAAATTATCTATTCAGGTCTTTTGCCTATTTTAATTGGGTTTTTTGCTATTGTTTTTTTATGAGTGTCATATATTTTGGAAATAAACCCTTTATCAGATATATAGTTTGCAAGTATTTTCTCTCATTCCATGTGTTGTCTTTTCATTGTGTTGATTGTTTCCTTTGCTGTGTAAAGTGTCTTAGTTCCATGTAGCCTCATTTGTTTATTTTTGCTAGCCCTCCCCTCTTGCTGGAGGAGCTAAAAGTCACATGTTAAAGGGTGTGGATGTAAGAAAGAATAAAGGGTTGTGTTTAAACAGAACACACAACTAATTTTATTATTTAGGATGATCCATTTATTACAAATCTTGAAAAGGCCAAACAAACTATAGAATTAAGTAGGATCTGAAACATGTTGACTATGGAGAATGTCAGGGGAAAATAATGTGAGGCTAAACCAGGACAGTGGTTGCATAAAGGATATTTGGAGTATTATAAAAGGAGAACCACAACATTTTCCATGGTGGCATGATAAAGGGACATATGATATAGTGAAAGGTAAGGATAAAAGTTGTGTTCCTTAGCAACCAATAGGATGATGGTACAACCAGTCAAGATGTGAGACAAAAGGGAAAGCAGGTTTGGTTGGGATTGGTGGTAGGAAGCTGATCTGAGATACTAATGTATTATGTGGCTGTGTCCAGAAGAAACTTTGAAATGTGAATCTGGAGTTCAGTAGTACAATGAAGAGATGTAAGTTTCAGGATCACTGATATTTTAGTAAGAACTTGCATGCATGGGCTATGGTGCAGAAAAAGCATATTCCTTATACCTCTAGCTAGCTGTGCTTTGTGCACAGTAGATAAGAAATTGATAATTGTCTAGCCAGTAGTCAAAAGAAGTGCAGTTACTCTCTACCTTCAACACCCCAGGTCAGGTCATTCCATTTCTTTTCATTTTTATCCTCACCCTAGGATATGTTTATTGGTTTTAGAGAAAAAAGAGGGTGGGAGAGAAAGGGAAACATCAAAGTGATTGGTTGCCTCTCATATGCTCGACTGGGTTTTGAACTCACAACCTAGGAATTGAACCCACAGTCTCTTGTTGTAATGGACAAAGCTCCAACCTGCTGAGTCACTGGCCAGGGCCATCACATTTCTTGAGCTGATTGTAATATAAGAAATTATAATAAGTCAGCTAGAAGCAGAGCCTAATACATTGTAAAGAATTTCTTTGAGCATAAACTGTGTGTGGGTTCCTGATCCATGCAGTTTTCCTCATTAATCTGAACAGTAGCCCTCTGAATGGGTTGCTCTTGTTTCAACTCACAGGCCTAAGGCTTAGAGGTTATCATAGTTTCTGAGCATTTTCTAGGTCATGGCACACAGGGGATATGATACTACTTGTCCTCACCACTCCTAAAGGAGGAAACTACTGGCTGGAACTTACCACTATGTCTCTATGGCTGAGGGCATCAATAACTCGGCACACTCTGACCAATATGCGACATATCCATGGGCCTCAGCTTACCAGCTGGGAAATTATGGGTTAATGAACTGCCCAGAATAGCAGAGCTAGTATGTAGCAATATTGTGAAAAGAATTCAGTTCTGCTTGACTCTGAAGTATAGCTTCTTTCCACTACTTCATGCAATGACTCTGCCTGTGTTTTGAGATTAACAGACTATGGGGATGATTTATCATTGGAAAGATATCCTGTGGCTATAAGCCAAGACATATCATGTCTTTTGTTTTTTAATTCCTAAAATTGGTTCAATATTATGAGATAAGCAAATGATGATTATTCCCTTTTATCTAAGGTATATAGATATTCCTAAATGATAGTAATTAAGACCACACCACATTATGGAAATGAGCCATTCATTTTCACTATCAGTATATGGACTTGTAGATATATCTCAATATCCAGCATGTATATATTTTGATATTTTACTTGTTTCATTTCTAAAATATTGTCCTCCATTTCAAAATGTCCATTAGTTTAATTACAATCAACAAATATTGGTTTAGAAAAATGGAGAGACTCAATTTCACTAGTTATTAAGAAAATGCTAATCAAAACTACAATGAGAAACTGGTTCACACCTGTTATAATGGCTGTTATCAATACAAGTAATGACAAGTGTTGGAGAGGTTGTAAAGAAAAAAGAAACTTCATCCACTGCTGGTGGGAATGTACTATTACAGCCACTATGAGAAACAGTGTGAATGTGCCTCAAAATATTAAGAAGGGTAATATTAATATTACCATATGACTCAGTAACCCCTCTCCTGGGCACCTGCCTGAAAATATGGACATATTTATTAGTGAAGATATATGCACTCCTATTCTTGCAGCATTATTCTTGGTGGCCAAGACATGGAAACAACCAAAGTATCCTTTGGTAGGTGTTTGGATAAAGAAAATGTGGTACATATATACATAAGAAAAGATGAAATATTGCCATTTGCAACATCATGGGTGGATTTTGAGAATATCTTTCTAAGTGAAATAAGTCAGATGGGAAAAGTCAAGAACCATATGATTTCACTCATACAATTGAAAGCAACAAATGAACAAATAAGGCAGACAAACAAAAACTCATAGACCCAGACAACAATGTGGTGCTTGTCAGAGGGAAAGCGGGTGGGAGGGATGTAGCAAATGGCAAAAGCGATGAAACATATGATGAGGAAAAGAGTTTTGACTTGGAGTGGTGAACACACAATACAATATACAGATGATATAGCATAGAATTGTATACTTGAAACCTATATAATTTTATTAATCAATGTCACTCCAGTACTTTTAATAAAAAATACAGGATTAAAAATATTTTTAAAAGAAATAGAAAGACTTAAAATTAGAGATTTTTGAATCCCTGGTGACAGAATTGTCTCATTTCCAGGACCACCTCATATTGATAGGACTGCTTAGTCACAGGCTGAGTCTGTATTGAGCACAAGATGGGAATGGCTACCCATGAGCCACATACTTATATCCATGCTCTTAGCACTTATTAGATTCCGTTGTGCCCTTACAGATGTGTGGAGAAAGTATACTTACTCTGTTATTTTCTTCTTTACCTTAAAGGAAAACCACAGTTCAATAGAATATTAGAACATGGAATTAGAAACACCTGGAATAGAAATTTGAATTTGCTCTTTTGTATCTGTGTGATTTGGAGCAAAACAGCACAATGTCTCTGACTTTCATCTGTAAAAATGAGAATCACAATACCCACCCCATAGAGTTTCTGTGAGAATTAAATAAAGGCAATGGTTTTAAAATACTTGGCTCCTCGCTTATAGATACACTAGTGGTAGCAGTGGTGATGTGATGATGGAGATGGGCATGGTAGATGTGGTGACAATGGCGGTGGGGGTGATGGGTGCAGTAGAGGGGTTCTGATCGAAGTAGAGAAGGTAGAGTAGAGAAGGTAGAGGTGAAAAAGCAGTACATCACTGTCTATAGGAAACAAGATAGTGGGAACATATTGTTAATTTCCTACCCTAAGAAATAAAAAATAAAATATGAATAGCTTTGGTGTAACCAAGAGAGATCCAGTTGACCCTGGGTGAAAAAAATGGTACACTTTCTCTATTTAATCTTAAGAACTACTATCATCTGAGATTCAAGTCTAAATTCGTACTACTTCCATGACCTGCTGTTACCATCTCCATATAATTTTCCTTCCTTCAAATTCACTGTTGATAGACAATTTTGTATGTGTTTGTGAATGCATGACCATAGATTAACTGAAATCACTCTTGTAGCCACTTGTCTGCCTACCTGGCTTTTAATGCATGAATTCCTGTGGTAAGATGATTGACTAACTGTGAATGTGATCCTTTTCTGGATTTTTCACTTTCACCATCGTGTGTCAGCTTAACCCAAGGCAGATGTGAACCATGTGGCATGTACAGGTCCTTCCCTGTACATAAACCCACAGGAAAAACAAATTACAACTACATCTCCTTGACTCTCATTCTTCATACTAAATCACTTTCTTTCGCTCTTTAAACTGTTGCTCCCTGGCTGCCCGAGGCACTGATTTCTAGGTCAGTGATAAATTCTACCCAGGTAAGCCATACACATTGTATTCTTTCTTCCATCACTTTCAAAGTTGAATTTCTTGAACCAGCTATGGGCTAATCAGAAGAGCTTACTTCTTTCTGGCACTTTACTCCCTTCAGAAGGCCATGACCCTGCAGCCCAGCACCACAGTCTTGCATTCATCCTGGGGACCTGCCAGACTTCCCATTTCATACAAGCAATGTTGGTGCTTGCCTCACAGGTTGGCAGGTTTGAGAATTTCCACCATTGTTGATCCATCTTCCATAGCCACAAAACAGACTGAGACCTGTGGTGTCTCTTCAGTGTGTGGGTGACTCTGGAAAACATTTCTAGTACCAAACTGTGGGAAGTATGCCCCGCCAGGACCTAGGACCTTTTGGGAAGTGTCTGTTTTGTCCAATTAAAAGTGTTTTATTGTTCAGAAATGGGCTACTTGCTAAGCTCTTCTTTCATCAGCCCAAGCATTAATGCAATCACTAATCTCTCTCTGACAGCTCTTGGCCAACACAATTACAAGTTCAAACTATGGAAACAAAATTTTATTTATTATACGCCTAAGATGTTTCCAATAAAGCAGAGAGCATCTACTTTGCCAAGTGGGTGTTGTGACTTTCCAGCGGTTTGGCTAGTTAGCAGCTTGTCAATGAAAATACACACTGTCCTCCAGCCCTATTGTGGGTGTCCTTTGCCTGGAACGGAGCTTCCTCTGTTATCGTGTTTGGCCTCCAGAGGAGATAGATAGAAATGAAATAATTATTATGTAAATTTCTGAATACATTTTAGAAATTGGCAGAGTGAGATTTAAAGTAATTAAAATAGATTTTATTTGTTCGAAAAAAATAAAAGAAATGTTTTGGACCAAGGCAAGGGTCTTTGTATATTAATAGCATCTAAAATGACTTGTCCTTTTCATTCTTTGACTACTTCTATCCTTCCCTTGGGAGTAATAATAGCAGCTAATATTTATTGAGCATTTACTATCTGCCAGGGACCAGGCTAAATGCTTTATCCAGGGGATCACATTTAGCCCTCAAACCATACCATGAGGGAAATAGTCGTCTTATTATTCCTGCTTTATAGATGAGAAACTAAGACATAGAGAAATTAAGTAACTTTCTGAAGGTCACACAGGTGGTATTTGATGGATGTGGGACTTGAATCTACTTACCCATTACATCAGACTGTCTCCTGGGGTTGGCTAAACATGAGAAAATGGGAAAACATAACAATAGTTAACTAGACATGAAGGTTTGATTGTATGAGTGGAAGGATACTATTTTTTGGCCTTTCAGTCAAGGAAACACATTTTTTGAGGGGGAAAAAAAAGAAGCTCTCCACTGCTTCCATCCTTAAGAAGACTTGTGAAAGACCCTTTTGGGCCACAATGTGAGACATTGCCATAGCAGCAGGCCTGCAAGAGCCCAGATAACTCCTTTCTGCCCAACAGCTCCAATCTTGGGTTGCCAGGTTCTGCTAAGCTTTTTCTCCCCTTAAAGATTTACAGCCTGTTCCCATGAGACTTTTCTGCATTCCCTCTTTCATGGCCTATATGTTTAGACTTGTCTAGTGTAAAGGGGGAGGAAATGGGTATCAGACAAATCGGTTTCTTGAGTCACTGTAAAGATGCCTTTTGGTGAGATTCAAGGGAAAGGAATAGTTATTAAAATCCTTAGCCTGGGGTGGCTGCATATGAATTGATTTATTTGCGAGCACAAATAGGTGTATTTACATTAAGCTTTTCAAGACAGGAGGTTGTGTGTTGTGATCTCAACCAGGCAAAGGGAAGAGAAAGTTGGTGTGGCAGATCGGCAGTCTCACATCTAACTTCTTGTTGGATGGATTTGAAACAGAAAATTTCCACCATCATCCAGGGAATATATCTGAAATTGATTAGCATTTCTGGCACCACCTATGACAAACTGGGCAACTGTATTCAGTTCGGAGACCCTTTAGATCTTGCAACAGGATACCTGGGAAGCATCTCAGAGAACACTGATGCCTTTTAGAGACATTATCTGGGCGGCCTGCGAGGCCAAAATCACCATTGGTATTCACGGCAAAAAGAGTGCAGCATTGTCATTGGTCCAGATCGCCTTACAGAAGAGTATTATTCCTCCTTCCATAGGCGTCCCCTAGACACTCACACACGGGAGAACTTCACCATTTGAGCCACAGAGAAGAACTTTGATGTTGGGTGACCTCAATAAGCTTGTGTGAACCAGGAAAAGGTGGAGTTATTCTCAAGATAAGAAAGAACATCAAAAGTTTTCAAAAAAGCAAGGCCCAAAGGAGCCAACTGAGAACTAGGTTTTACAATCATTGAAAAATATAGTGTGTCTCTCTAGATCAGCGGTTCTCAACCTGTGGGTAGCAACCCCTTTGGGGGTTGAATGACCCTTTCACAGGGGTCGCCTAAATACATCCTACATATCATATATTTACATTATGATTCATAACAGTAGCAAAACTATAGTTATGAAGTAGCAACGAAAATAATTTTATGGTTGGGGGTCACCACAATATGAGGAACTGTATTAAAGGATCGTGGCATTAGGAAGGATGAGAACCACTGCTCTAGATGGTAGCTACAGAAAGAATGTACAGTTTGAAACATCCTCTATCCTGTTGTGGTGTGTGTGTGTGTGTGTGTGTGTGTGTGTGTGTGTGTGTGTGTGTAGTCAGGTAAAAACAGAAAGAAAGGAAAAAAAGAAGAAGAAAGAAATCTTAAACAGTAGCAGATTTGAGGCTGCCTGAGCTGGATGTATGTTTGAAAAATGTGGCTCTGGCAGGAAGCCACAGTGGGAATGTAATAGCTTAATATAAATATGGCTGTATTTCCATAGCTTATGTCCTCACAGCAGTGGCTACCTTTACTCTCTCCCCCTTGAGAGGAAAGCTGAGGGAGGGAGTGGCTCCCCTGCTATTTCCAAGGTCTTAGGACTTTCTGGTCATTTCTCTCATTAGGGAAATGTATGTCTCTGATTGACAAGGACATTAGAGTGAGTTAGCTTCATCTTCTCCACTGCACAGGGAGACTGCTGCTTTGAATTCAGAGCCTAACTAATCTCCTGGCATTCCCCAATTTGTGCTACTTGGGTAAGGAGGGGGATTTTGCATACAGTGTTTTTCCCCAGTGCTTACTCATGCTTCCTAAATGATACCTTTGCTTATTGCCAGCCTGAGGTCAATGTTATCAGAAAATAAGAAGACGCTAGCTTTCTGTTTTATGATTCTCCACAGCAGTTAATATCCACCACCGCCATTCCCAGGATCTTGCCCATAGCAGGTGCTCAGTTGATATTACTTGGTTTGATGCTAATTAGAGGACATATACATTTCTTGTCATACTTTGGGGGAGTTTTGTGATGTTCTTACCACCCTCAAATTCAAAAGGTCAAATAGGTTGTGTGATAATGTATTGGAAAAGTACATTATTATGGTAGAGAGAAAAAATTGTCCCTGGAAAAGTCCTTTTAGTTTTTGGAGTTGGAGGAAAAGAACAATGGGTAAATGGTCTCATGAAACTTAGATTTGGGACTCAAGTAACAATAGGAGTTTTCCTGTATGTGACTCTGCTGGAAGAAATTCAGGTGAGCAAATGGAGTGTCTCTAAGGGAAAAAGCATTAGAACATGTATGTCTTCAGTTCATACTGCAGTTGAGACTTCATGCTTTGAGTGTGCTAGTAGATAAAATTATGGCCTCTGCCCAGATCCTCGTACTAAAACATAGGAGAGTGAAATTGAAATGTATTTGGTCAAAATCAGACTTGTTCTCACTTACTGTTCTGACAGGCAGTAATGAAGGTGGGAGGTGATTAGATTTGACAGTTGAAAGGGAAAGGGAACCTAATGAAGGCCTTTAGGATTATTTCTTCCTTTCCTACAGAGATTAGTGTCATTGGTACTCATTCTTTATGTATGAGAGATGGAGCAAATGACAAAAGTACATGGAGGCTATGGTCTTAAAAGTGAGATTGCAATCACCCCATGGAGGTTGACAAGATATGCAGTAAGAGGGTTTGGCAAAAAGAATTAGCTTTTGAGCTTACATTCTAATGTGTGACCCATGAATTTAGATGTTTATTTCCAATATTTTAAAAATAATTTTCCAATTTAATAGAAACTTGGATTATCAAACTAGAGTTCAGCACATTCTAGATCCTCTGAGATTATGAAAAATAATTTTGAGAAGACTGGTCATAAATATTGCCAACTATTCCAATAAGAAACTAAAACCAGCCTCAAATAATCAGCCAATAGGACCAAAATCTTACTCTTGAGCAGCCCATTATTAGCAAATTTTATTTAAATTTCATGATCTCTCAAGTATATTAGCTGTTCTTAGTAGTGCTGTTTGTAAATGGTTTATTCAATTTGCTTTAAGTAAAAATAAACATTTATTCTTTTGAATTATGATGATCATTCAACCTGTATTCCCTTGGCAGTTCCAAATTTAAGTATTGTGTTAAGGCTTTCCCACTAACCATAACAATTTCTCAGATAGTATAATGTTTTTTTCATTCATGCTGTCTCACATATGTGGAAGAGTCTGACTCTCACATCTGGAAATAGCACAGCAGTAATTTCCAAGACCACATTTCATTGGTTTCTTTGCCGGGGGGGGGGGGGTGCTCAAAGATATGAATACCATTTTTAGATCACTTCACTGAGGTGGTGAGAAGGAGTTGAATGTGTGATAAAGACTCAAAGCAAATGGTGGGCAGAGCTCAAAATTTGTATAGTTCATAGAACTTAAGGTCTCTTCAATGGTCATGTGTTCCTTCCTACATAAGCCTGGAGGCTATGTACACATGGAAGAACTGCTCCAATTTAACTGCTATATGCCAGTCACTCTTCAAGGCACTTGAAAATATAAGAACAAGCAAGACAAAGTTCCCTTGTCATGAAGTCTGTATTTTGGTTGGGTGAAATACGTCACAAGTTAATAAGCAAATGAATGTAATAAAAATAACCAATCAGGATAAAGAACTAAAATTGAGGGAAGGTTAGATAGGATTCTTAGGAAAGGTTTTTTTGTACTGAGTTGACATTTGAGCTGAGTCTGTGGGAGAAGAAGGAAAAGGAAGAACCAAGGTTATGACATGATATGAAGATGCTCACATATTCCAGGCACAGAAAAGATGCTTTTATGTCTGCACTGGACAAAGCAAGGAGAAAATAGGTAGAGGTTATGATCAGTGTGGGCATGGGTCCAGCTCACCTAGAGCCTTGTAGGATTCTGTGGTAGGTGCCATGGGAAGACACTGGAGTAACTGGATAATTAGATCTTTTATCAAAGAGCCAGCTCCACAAGGAGGGATGCCAACCTCACTTCTAGACAGGGTAAGTTTGAAGTGCCTCTCATACTTAGAACTGAGGTATTAAAGAGCAATTTATTATGTAAGTTTGGAGCTCAGGAAAGATGTATGGCCTGGAAATGGGTCCAATGTGAAAATAACTAAAACCAAGAGATTGGATTGAATCATGTAAGTAATGAAGCAATTAAATAAAGGAGATATTTGCCAGTTCTTGATAAGAGCTCAGGTTTAATAACCCATGTGTCCTGGGCTAGTTTGAAATGTCGGCTGTGTCACCACCCTCATTCTTTGTATAAGAGCCAACTCTCTTCATCCCCTTACTACATCTTTTCTAAGGAAGAAAAAGTAGTGAAGGTAATATTTTTCATACTCCCAGATATTGACCAGAATACTTTTTACTGTGGGGATGAGTTACTATGTTATAAAAGGCACACACCCCTATTTCAATCTTCTATTCTACAGCCTCTCTCCCAAAGGATCGATTTAGAAAGATGGTCTCAATTCTTGGAGCTGATTAATCATATTTCCACATTCTCTATGCCCTTCTCTCATCTGGCAGCCTGGCCGTTGCAAAGAGGTGGACTTAACCTTCAGAAAGGTGGTCTAGGGCAGTGTGGCAATGTTTTCTTTTCTAGCTTTCTACCCTAGGTAGTGAAGGCTTTTAGTAGCATTTGCTCCATAGCTAGTTGGGTAGCTGGCTTGGTGCTTTCTTTGCAAAAATCATCTATCTGGATTTAAGGAAATAGAATAAAAACACTCACTTAGGCCAAGAACCTAGGTCCCTGAATCCATTTTTTTCAGCAGGATCCATTCAACGTGTCCACATGTTCATGGTCTTTTTTTCCTTTTAGGAAGTATTCATTGCGTGTTCCTCTCTAAGGGAACAGAGTGGAAAAGAGATATGAGGGGTTGGAGGCAGAAATCAAAATCTGAACAGAATTGTTTTTATCTTAAGGACCCTGCTAGCAAAAGTGTGGTTTCCTGGATATGATGAAACACCTTAAAGTAATGTGCATTTTGTGGGTGCCTTTGACTCTTCCTCTTTGACTAGACTAATTCCTTCAGGGCAGGGACTGTGTTTTATTCCCAGATGTATTCCTAGTGACTAACATGATACCTGGCATATGGGAAGCACTCAATAAGGTTTGTTGAATGAGGAAAGGAAATAGTGCCCCTGGTGTTATCTATTTTCTATGAAAGGGGGCAGTGTTATGTCCTCACAATAAGCTATTCCTTCTTTGTTTCCCATAGCAAGATAATTCACCTTTCCACCAATGATTTTATTTGCAATTCTCCGGAGGTAACAGGGTTCTGAAAGTCATTTTCTGCTTCAGCCTGGAAATCGGAACAGTCGCATTGGGCAGCTTTCCATCTATTCTTGAAATTCTACAACAGGGTATCTTCCAATGTGGAATTATGACCCTCTACTTCCCAGCATAAACCACATGTAGCCTACAGTGTGGTCAACTCACTGTCCCAGGACCACCTATGGATTCTGACCCCCATGCACACTGGATCACAAACTTCTTTTGGCCAGAAGAATTGGAGCTCCATCTTCTCTCTACTCATTCAGATATTACCCCAGCATGACTTTCTCAGAGCATGTTTGGGGCTTGGAATCTGTATCACTTACTTGGTACTAATTGCTTGCTTGCATTGTTAATATACACCAATACAGAGGTTCTCAAACTTTAGCATTTACTGGAATCACTGGAAAGGCTTGTTAAAACACATTTCTGGGCACCACCCCAAGAGATTATGATTCAGTAGGTCTGGGGTGGAGCCTGAAAATTTGTGTTTTTAACAAGTTCTTGGGTGATATTGATGATGCTTAGACAATACTTTGAAAATGACTGGGTTAAAATTTCCCAATTCTGGATGCATATTAGAATCACCCAGGGCAAATGCTAATCTAAGAAATGCCTAGCTCACATTTTAATCAGAATCATTGGAGGTGGAACTCACATATTAGTAGGTGTAGAAGAAACCATCATTTTCCTCTACATATCAATACAATAGAAACTTCTGCCTTTTTGGCAGTACTGAGGACAAACACATTTCTTAGATAGTGCATTTTAAAAATGCCAATAGACCAGCCGTGGGCAAACTACGGCCTGTGGGCCGGATATGGCCCATTTGAAATGATTAAAACTATTGAAAAAAAGACCGTACCCTTTTATGTAATGATGTTTACTTTGAATTTATATTAGTTCACACAAACACTCCATCCATGCTTTTGTTCCGGCCCTCCGGTCCAGTTTAAGAACCCATTGTGGCCCTTGAGTCAAAAAGTTTGCCCACCCCTGCAATAGACCATATTTCTATAAAAAATTGAATCTCAAAATATTTTTCTCAAACTTCACCTTCAGCATTATCTGGGCCCAAAGCCAGGTAGATATACTCAGATAGAATATTGGGCTGTGGAGCCCAGCAATCTGTATTTAAAGTTCTCTAGGTGATTCTGATGCACACTCAATTTTGAGAGCTACAGCTCCTATTAGATGGGTAGGTGGTTTGATAGTTGAACTCATCAATCTCAATCATTGCTGTGCAGTAGAATCAAGTGGGGATCTTTTAAATATGTATAGACCCCCAACCTCAGGTATTCTAATTTAACTGTCCCTGGTGGGCACCCATAGTTTTCAAAGTACCACAATTGATTTTATTGTACAGTCTGGGGTGTGCAATGACTGAGATGAATATTGCTTTGTAACCCATTAACCTAACCATTTACAGTGGCTGTGGCTCTATTTTCATCTGAATGAAAAGATCTTCTGGTTGATCACAGTTGTTACAAATGGATATGATGTTCAAAGTTATTGCTAAAGACTAAATGATTGTGTCCCCTCAAAACTCATATACTGAAATCCTAACACCCAACATAATGGTGTTAGGAGGTGGGGTCCTTTGTGAGTGACTAGGTCATAAGAGCAGATCCCCCATGGAAGGGATTACTGCCTTTATAAATGACCCTGGAGAGTTTCTTTGACCCTTCTGTCATTTGAGGTCATAGAGAGATGGCCTCTATGAACCAGGAAGTCGGCTCTCACCAGACACCAAATCTGCTGGTGTCTTGATCTTGGACTTCCCGGCCTCCAGAATTTTAAGGACACATTTCTGTTCATGGTAGTCTGTTATATTAGCCCAAATGGACTAAGACATTCACCATCACCAAGTTTTATGGGGGGCTTGGAGTGAAGTATGTGGGAAATACAGTGATAAACCCTGAGGATACAAGTAACATGACATGGTTCTTGAGGATTTAAAGTCAGAAAGGGAGCCAGGGTGTGATAGCTTAATTGCAAAAATGGCCGCAGTTATTTCGTTCTTTGTGTCCAAACCCCTTTGCAATGTGCTTCTCCCGCTCCACATATCAAGAGGTCTTTATTTCCTAATCCCTGTATCTGAGTAGCCCATGGGCCTTGAATAAATCAACAGGATGTTACAGAAGTGACATTGCACCTGTCCTCAGACCAGGCTTCCAGAAACCTTGTGCACAACAATGTTCTCTCTTGGATCCCCACTGCCATGCTGAGGATAAGCTGGAGAATGAAAGAGCACAGGGAACAGAGCTGAGACTTGCCTCGAACAGGAACCCTTCATCAATCTGACAGCTGTCATGGGTGTATGAGGGAGCACAATGGAAAGCAAGAGAACCGACCAGCTGAGCTTGGCCCAAAGTGCTGTCCAACAAAATTACGAGTTAAATAAGTAATTATTGCTTTAAGTCACTAAATTTTGGGTAGTTTGTGATGCAGCATATTATACACACACACACACACACACACACACACACACACACACATATATGTATGTATATATATATAATTTTTTTCTTTATTGATTAAGGTATTACATATATGTCCTTATCCCCCCCTTACCCCCCCACCCCGCGACTCATGCCCTCACCCCCCTGGTGTCTGTGTCCAGTGGTTAGGCTTATATGCATGCATACAAGTCCTTTGGTTGATCTCTTCCCCTTACCCCCACCCTCCCCTACCTTCCCTCTGAGGTTTGACGGTCTAATCAATGATTCTCTGCCTCTGTGTCTGTTTTTGTTCATCAGTTTATGTTGTTCATTATATTCCATAAATGAGTGAGATCATGTGATATTTATCTTTATCTGACTGGCTTATTTCACTTAGCATAATGAGGCAGCATACCTTAAATGATACAGATAGTATAAAACTTATCCAGGTGTTCTCAACATGGATGGATGAGTGTTAACATAAGATTTAGTGCTTTGATAACAACTGCCTGCAGAGGAGAAAGTATCTCTGCATGAAATTAGACAGCATTAGCTCCCTTGACATCTTACGTATCAAAACGAACTTATTTTTAAAATACATTTTTAATTAATATTATTCATAGAAATTATTTTGTCCACAAGGGAGAGAAAGTTTTGTGATTCATAGGAAAGCAGGACCATGGTCCCTTAGCAGAAAACTTGTAGCACTGAACAGGAAAGAAGAGACTAGAACATTAGGTTAGCAAACTCAGACTTATGTAAAAATGAACAATAACTTGTTCAAAGGGGTCATAATATTTGTTAAGGATGGATACCAAATGAAAGGGCTTCATCAGTCTGTCCAGTCTGTTATTCTTCTCTCTAACTCCGGGACATCCCTCCTTGTATATTATGGCAGCTGTTTGTTTGTTTTAATGATGCATATTTGACATATTTGCTTTTTTCCCCCTGGTAGAGTCTGTAGCTCTCTCTTGGTTCTCAAAGGGATTATTGAAGGACAATCCCTACTCCAAGTTAAGAATTCATAATCCTCAAAGACCAACAACAAAATTCAAAGTGCCTAAGCAGAATGATACAGTTGTGGAGTGCAGACAAGTGCTTTAAGGAGTTAGAAAAACAGGTACCTTTTTTGGGTCACTGATAGAAAAAATAACGCCATGTGCCAAATATTTTATGTGTGTCATTTCACTTGCTCTTCAAAAATGCTCTGAAAGGTAGTTGCTGGTATCCTCATTTTACAGGTGAGGACGCTAAATCTGAAGATTTTGGGGGTAGAGAATCAGGGTATTTTGATCACCAGGAACTGAAAGCCCAATTCCAACTGTCTTAAATAATATAAGCAATTAGCTCATGTAATTTAAAAGTGACAAGGTAAGGCAAGCTGCAGGCATGGCTTGATCAGGCTTTCAGCTCCTTTCCTCCAAGATTCATTCAGCCTTTCTTCTTGTGTTGGCTTTGTCGTCCAGGTGCCTCATTTTATGGTAGTTGCAGCAGCTCCAAGCCTTTGAATTATATACCACACCATCCTTAAGAGCAGAAAACAATCAGTATACAAAATATTTAAGCTTTACTAGACTAGAGAAAACTTAGATCAGATGTATTCTTCTGAAGAAATCATTATCTGTAAGAAAGCCATGTGCTAATTGGCTTAGGCTGGGTTATATCTACTCCTAAAAGATATGATGGCAACTGCCTTCTAATTTCTGCTTTAAATGACCAAAGATCATTCCATGGACAATGGTCAGGGTTATTCCCACCCAAAACATTAACTTTCACACAAATGGCTGAGGGAAGGAGTAGAGGCTGGTGATATCCACTTTGACTAGTATGTGATGGAGACAGCATGGGGACCATTTTTTTTCTCAAGTCCAACCCAATATTCTTTCCTTTATGTCTACCATGTCTTCATTCAGGAAGTAAGACTTGAATTGAGCCTTCAGGGTTGGACATAGGAGGTAAGCTTAAAATATTCACCAATTTGTAAGAGCTTTTGAGGTCTGCGAATGAAAAGCATGATTGTGTGTGATGGTGTGTGAACTCTGAGAATTAACAGCAAGGGTTGTGCCTTCCTCCATTGGTAGAGTTATCAGAAGACTAGTAGTCATTTGTTCTACTATCCTGACAATTCAGGGAATTTTTATAAGGAGTGATATTTGTAAAGGAGGGGTTAAAATGACTTCTTAGACGTTGACAGTCCATCTCTAATAATGCATGTTAGCAGAAGTAAGACAAAGCTGTGATTCATCTGCTAGGTCTTAGTGATGTCATAAACACTTATGACAGCAGTAGAACTTTAAGATTGAATTACCTTCTTTGTACCCACTGAAGGAGCAGGCTTTTCTGTGTATAACACATTGTGTAAGCTAAACAGTGTTTGGCGGTTTTCACATGGCTCATGGGAAGAAGGGAACTTGATCTGTGAACCCAGAAGATCATGAATCTGATATGTGAAAAGACAATTTAACCCCACAAATTGCTTTGGTCTCTGATATAAAATTTTAAAATTAAATAAATTAGTATGTGCTGACATTTCCCTACCCTAATCTTAAGCATCACAGTTTTATTAATCGAATGAGGAATGCCAGTTGAGCCCTTCATTATGCAACTAATAACACTATAATAGTCCAACATCATAAAACCAGTTAATGATTAAAATCTATCAAATGTTATTTGTTGAAATGCAGGGGGATTGAATCAAATCTTTTTCTTTTCTCTTAGCAATGGAATGTTTTATAAGAATAGTACCAACTGAATATTCCAAGTGTGGAAACATAGACAGTTTATGCAGGATTTGAATTTACAAGGTAAAAATACCAGGTTTGTAAATCAGAAGGGCTATGGATGATAGAGCATTTCTAAAGCCACCAAAGCCAAGGAGAAAATGGGGTAAACAGAACAGATTGTTGGAAAATATCATTAAAGTGAATTTTTAAAAATTCCTTTTTATTTTTTTTGTCACCTTTTTGATATTCTCACTTTTAGTTAATATGGGAGTAAATCTTACTTAAATATTTTTTCCTCCTTACATCTTTTTTTCCAGGCAATGCAGGGTGACTAAGAAATTATGAGTCATGTTTTGCCTTAATGCATATGCAGTTACTGAGAGGACACCTCAACCATCAAACCATCAAAAAAAAATTAAAATCTGTTTGAGGTATAGTTTTATACATTTTTAATGAAAAAACTTAAAAAGAGACTCATAAAAAGCCTTTGGCATGTCTGTGGTTGTTTACAGTAGAACTGATGTGAAATTAAATCCAAGTTGGGATAATCCAAAGATTCACCAAGGGAACACTCAAGTCAATGCTGAAAAAAAAAAGTGCTTGTAGGTGTCAACTACTGTCAGATGTGGTCAAATTGGAAAAAAAATAAATGATTAATTAATTTAAATCATGTAAGCATAAGAAAATCATATAACAAATAAAAGAGAGATTCTGTCATTTAAGATTGACTTGTTGTGCTTAACTGATAGATTACTCTAGGGCTTGATGCTGTCAAAAATAATAAAGACCCTTTCTGTTATCAATTACCATTTTTATGATTTTGCCTGATTAATTCTTATATAACATAAATAAAGTGCATTTAGCCCACTCAGATATGTACAGGGATCTTGTTCCGCTAATAACTTCCAGACATTAAAAAAAAAAATCTTCAGCAGGGGAGGGTGGACAGGGGCGGGAGGAGTTGGGGGGTGGAAGAGATTAACCAAGAACTTGTATGCATATAAGCATAACCAATAGGGGGGTGAAGGCCTGGGCTGGGAAGCGGGGGCAGGCTAGGAGAGGACAATGGGGGGAAAAGGGGACATATAAAATGCTTTCAATAATAAAGAATTTTTAAAAAAAGAAAAAATATTTTGATCAAGCCTTGTACAAATTTTAAATAAAAAAGTGATATGCTAATATATACTTCTTGAACCATAGAAATGGTTCAGTAGAGCAAATGTGCCCTAGATATGGAAACAGTGAAAGGCTTTTTAATTTATAGGTTCTTGCTTTATTCATTTTTATCTTTTCTTGGATACTGGAAGCTTCCTCATATGTGGCATATTCCTTCATGTTTACTTCTCCAGAATTTTTTTCCCAAAGGTAGACTAATGGCTTGGGGTGAATGGAACTGGCTAGCTTCAGTTTTACTGATCAATGGTGCCAACCCAAATAGATAAAATCCTATGAATTTTTCCCCAGCCCACGAAGCCTTATCTAGTGCAAATGGAATGCAGTGGTTATTAATGATGTACTTTGAAGCCTATTGGCCTGAAGGCACTGATTCAAATCCCCCCTATACCTAGTAGGTAAGTCCTGGAAAAATGTTGTTGCAGACTGAGGGCTGTGCAGTCAATTATGTGAAATGAGTTGGTGGTTTGAGTCAAGACTCAGTTGACCAGAGTCCAACACACAAAAACCACCAAAACAATTTATAACCTTGTTGGCAGTATCTTCAAGAGAGTGACTTAATGCCAAGTGACTGAGTGGTCATCTTCTACTCTGATATTTCTTGTGAGGCTCACATAAGAAGACTGGTTTTTTGGCTGATTGTGAGAACTCTGCTCAGAAGAAATAAAAATGCTCACTTCCAAAAAGTTAATTGTCAGAAGAGCTTAATTAAACCAAAGTTACTTTAGAAAGCAATTCCTTAGCCTATAGAGATTTGTACCAGTAGACTAGTCAGAGCTCAGTTTCACATGACTATAAAATACTTTGGTTTTTAGAGATTATCAGATATAAAAACATTCAGGTAAGCAACATGTGGTATGGAAGCAACAATGAGAAAGGGTTCATCTGTCTTTAAGAAGGTCATTTTGAATTTTAGAATTGGAAGGATACTTGAAATGAAAGGGAAGAAACCAACATTTAATACTCACAACAAGTGTAATGGAGTTATTATTTTATTTTACAGAGAAAGAGTTTAAGTGAATTTGACTCACATCACATTACAAACAGAACTAGGTCTAGAATTCAATTTTTATAATGTTCTTTCTTCATCAAACCACCCTCTTTATCTTCATTTTTTTTTCTTCCCCCATTAGAAATAAGTACAATTCTATAGTGGAAAAAAACTGTATACAATTAAACCATTTAGATCATAATTTATTTTGTCAGGACTTCTTGGGGTGCAAGGCTGCACCTGGTCTGATACTTGCCACCAGGAACTCTCAGTCAGATCCTGAGATCAGATCAAATTTTATCCCTGAAAAGACAGAGGAAGAAGTTTATACTTAAACTGCTGTGACAGGCCACAGCAAATGAGGTTTCTAAAATCTGAAAACTCTGAGTTTCCCTGCAGGGCCTGCCCACTTGAGGGTACATGGACCCATCAGAGGCCTCAGGTGGGCCCCCAGGTTGTGAGCAGGACAATAGTGACACAGAAATGGCAGTGCCTGCTGTAGGCTGGAATGGAGGTGACTTGCCCAGTCTATCGCAGTAGAATCAAGTCAGAATTAGAATGGTACATGCTTGGCCTAAAGCCTTTAGATCTTTAAAAACATTTTCTTTCTCTCAGATAATAGCATTGCACACACCACACACACAAGGGATAACTACTTTGGGTTTGTTTGCTGGCCACTTTACCTTCTCCCCGTCTAAACTCTCAGCATCACTCTGGGGCCACTTGGATCCCTAGCAACGTGAATGCTTCCTTCTTCATTGTACATAGTCCCAGGAAATGTAGCACATCTGTTCCTATAACCAGTGGATCCTGGTGGGTTAACCTACCCTTCTTTCACATTTTGCCTTCTCCCCTCCAGTATTATTATATTACCCTAATCCAGAGGCATAATGCAAATGATGACATCAATAAAAGAAGGAGTCGTTTGATGAGTAATGAGAAGGGTATGTATCAGTGCAAGTCCCAGTGGGAAACAGAAGGCATGCTCAAATGAACAATACTTCGAGGAAGCTTTATTTGCAAAAGTGGAGGTGAGGTGGAGGATAACCACAAGGTTGAGTGAAGTAACCTGAGGTTAGTAATCTTGTTACTACATTGTAACTACCCTTAATCTTAGAGGGATAAGGAGAAAGAGCTGTTATCCTGACCAGAGAAGTGGGCCATTTATAGGAAGCTGCCCTCACAGAGGCAGTGGCATTCAGCCTATGGGATCAACTGCCTGAGGTGGCCTTGTACAAAGAAAGCCAGGAGACTCATCTCCCACCCCCTTCTTCTTCCCCTCATTTCTCCTCCTGGGGCTCCTCACGGGTGAACTCAGCTGGAGCCTAGTGAACCAGGGACTATACATAGTGCTGCGTGGGGAGGGCAGAACTTGGGTCTGGAGGGATGCACAGAAGAATTTGTCAACAGGTAGGGACTTTGACAGAACCCTTCAAGTGATGTGGTATAGGCCTCAACTGTTTCTTCTCTCCTGGACTCTGACTCCAATGTCACACATTTTGGAAAGTGAGGTTATGACTTTAAACTTTATACCTTCTATGAAGGTCAGTTGGTTCTTAATGCACAAAAAGCTGTTAGACAATTTGTGGCTTACCTGAGTTTCCTCTCTCTCAGCTTTGCCTTATTCCCTACTGCTCTTTTGAAGAATTTGCCAAATAAAGTAGAGAGTGACCCCAAATTAGTTTTGCTAATGTGGCCAGTCATTAAAAACTCCTTTGAAAAAAAACAGAAGAAAAAAAAAAGAAGTTGGTGTGTAGTCAAAAATTAACAAATTAACTTTATTTGTCCCTGCAACAAGTACTTACTGAGTGCCTACCAGATACAAGAAACCATGCTAGGGGTTTATTATATTACATGTAAAGAATTTGTGGCCAGGGGCCCTGACCTCAAAGAGCTTATAGTTTGATTATGTGGAGGTGTATGCGGACAGGCAACTGGAGATATAATTCAAAGAAGTAAAACAATTGCCATACAGTTTTAGTTGTGAAGAGTGAATGAAAATACTAGAGGATAAGCAGAAGGGACTCTGGAGGTACCATTGCTCCACACTGGGGCCAAGTGAGGAAGGTTTCCAAAGGAATGGATTTCTGAAATGAATTTCTAAGGGCAAATAGAATGAACTAGTTGAAGGAGTGTAAGAACATTCAAATAATATAAAAATACCATATGTGACAGGGAAGAAGTGTGAGAATAGATTGTGAATTTAAAGACAGGTATGGTTAGAGTGAAGGCTGTAAAGTATTGGATGGGGATGGGAGACTGTTGATAGATTAGACAGGAAAGACAGGCAAGAACCAATTTATTGAGTCTTCTGTGGCTTGCCAAAGAGCTTGGGTTTTATTATGATGGCACAGGAAGTCCTAATAAATCCATAGAAGGAGTGATGTACATGAATTGCATATTAATAGTTCACTCTAGCAGCTGTAGGGAAATTGACTGGAATTCAGCAGAGATAAGGAGGGCCTGGACAGAGAAGCTATAGGAAGAACCATAGAGATGAAGGGAGAAAATCAAGAGACTTTATGCAGTTGTAATCAACTGGGAATCACTGTTGCTTGAATGTCAGAAGACATGGGTGATTCTGCCCTATTTTCATTCAGTGCAACTGGTAGCTTGTGTTGCCATTCCCTGAGGTGTGGGAAACAGAAGTGAGATAAGTGTGCCTAGGAGACCAGGATCACTTTCAGACATTTAGGTTGGAGATGTCTTTGGGACATCCAGGTGGAGATTCCAGGTTGTTAGATAGCTGGGTTTGGATATGAAATTGGGGATATAGAATACATGATGCATTTCACTTTTCATTATTATGCCTGAATGGCTGAAAATTAATGGTATCATATGTCTGAGGTAGGTAATGCATCTTTTGGTGTTGGTAGGATCCAGGCCAACTGTAATGTTTTGTTTTCTTGCACCCTGCATAGAAAGCTTTCCAGCTGCATTTAAAAGAAGTGTGGATGAGAGACCAGGGGATATGGTGGAGAAAAGAGGAAATTTCATCTTCTTGGCCACTGGGACCTAAAATGGAAATGAAAATATAGAATATCATATTACCTTAAAATTTTAGAAATTAGAGCGATGTTCTAATTAGCAAACGAACAAAGGTAAGGTGATGAGTAATCAGATTTCTTTTGAGTAGGTGAAAAAATAATAACCATCTTAGACTAAGTATTAAATATGAGTCAGCACAATGACCAGTTGTTACCAGAGAGAGAAGAAGGCAGAAAGTAAATTTTGGAATATGCATTGAGGAATGTACCAGTAAGTCATGGTTAAAAGCCACATTTAAGTAATAGGTAAAGTTCAGTAAACTTGGCGAGCATCCAAATATGAAATGAGCTGCTTTAGAAAATACAGGATGCCATAATATATTAGAGGTAATATTTGAGGTTGAGTTTGGGGAATCATATTATATCAGTTACTCTGTGCTTCTGATTCCAGTTACCTACTTAGTAGCTTGTTTGTGAAATTAATTTTAAAAGTTTTTCCACTGAAACTGACCAAATTTTTCAGGCTACAGCTGTGTCTCTTCCCAAAGACTTGAAAATTTTTAATTCTAGGTGCCTTGCATTTATGAACTTATTTGACTTAGTTTAATACTTATTTTGAGTTAATAAATGATCAACTTGTCATTGTATGCTTACATTAATAGTTTAGGATGGAGTTACTATAAATCAGCTGATACAAATTCTTGCTAAAGAAAACTAGTTGCTTTTAGGGAATCCTTTGTTGAATGATAGCTGTTCAAATTGGTGTAACTATAAAGGGAGGGACCAAGGGGACCTCTCACACCACCATTCCTCCAATGTCCCTCCCAGTTGCTTTTATTTTGCAAATATCCTTCACATTAAAACAGCAGATCAGGCAGACTTTAAGAGCTATTATGATCTATCACATATACTGTCTAATATTTGGAAAGGCTTTAAAATGCATATTATTAACCTAAGAGACTGTACTGGGAGCCACTAATATACTTGATACTGTTTCATCAAAATCCTTACACAGTAAAAAATGTAATTTGCTTTCAGCTAAATGCCAGAAGTTTGTAAACATGCCATCTGGAAAATGTTATTATTTACCAACACCATGGGGATGGGGTGGGGGAGACACTGCAAAGCTCTTGATACTAACCAAACAAGGCATGATGGGAATTCCCTAAGTGCTATCAGATCTTTTTATGGGTAATCCTATGACCAAAGTTGTCCACATGTGCAAAAGAATTTTAAAAATTATTAATTATAGAAAAGAAAGAAAAGATTGACTTTATTCTCTAAGTGATGTTAAATAGTTGGTTTAATGAATTTTAAAGTCAGTTGTTTGGGTAGTATATGAGCATAATAGCTGAAAAATTTGTATGTTGCACACTCATATCCACACTCACATATTACAAAAACATAACTACATCTCTTCACTCTACTGAGGTTATGTCCTATCAGATGTTGCCAGGCTGAGATTTTAAAATCCATGGGTTACACAGAAATTTCAATTTTGATGACATTCCACATTTCACTTTTTTAAAAACAATTATTCAGTGAAAATGAATTATGTGTTTAACATTATTTACCATAGCTCTAAACCTGAGCAACATATATAATTTATGTAATAATGAGTTTATAGTTAAGAAATAGAGTTATGGAAAATTTTACAAAGATGACACCGCATATAGGAGAAGAAAATATTGGCATAAAAGATCATCTAGCTACATGATAAAATATAATCATTTTTCCTCTCAAGCCTTACATAATTTCTGGCTGTTAAAAACTTATATATATCTTAGGTTTTAGAACCACCATTCAAAAGATCTCTAAAATGTATCTTACTATAAGGGTGTTAGTTATATCATAACACTTCTCTATTCAAAAGCACTCTTAAGAGTTTTGTATGATAATTAATTATAGTGAGTGTCTTTGATTTCTGGAGACAACTGATACTGATTTATATATTTCTATACATGCTTCCAAATGTATATTTAATTTACCTGCTTGTCATTTTTCAGGGATTGACTCTTCTCTTTCCCTAACCTTTCTTCTTCCAAAAATTGCCTAACTCTTTCTCTCAACTTCCCTCTTTCTCTCTCTCCCTCCCTCCACCCCTTCCTCCCACTCCCCCTCTCTTATTAACCCTCTTTTTTGAGTGACTAGATTTGTTCCAATTTTTTATCCATGTTTAAGAACAAAACAGGTAATACCCCACTGAAAATGAACGGGGGAAGATAGGCACAGTTTTATTTTGTACATACTAAATAATGCCACTTACTTTTAGCTGTGGTTTCCTAAATATGAGGCATATATATATATATATATATATATATATATATATAACCATTCAACTGGTAGCTATGATGTGCACTGACCATCAGGGGGCAGATGCTCAAGGCACAGGCATGGAAACATGGAACAGACTGATGAATCAGAGGGGAGGGAGAAGGGAGTAGGGCAGGAAGAGATTAACCAAAGATCTTATATGCATACTAGAGGCCTGGTGCATGGATTCATGCACCGGTGGGGTCCCTTGGCCTGGCCTGTGGGGATCGGGCCAAAACCAACAGTCCGACATCCCCTGAGGGGTCCCAGATTGCAAGAGGGTGCAGACCAGGCCAAGGGACTCCACCAGTGCACAAATTCATGCACTGGGCCTCTAGTAGCTAATAATTACATATTGAGAAGTCATAGGATTTGGCCAATTCATGCACAGCTGCTATGACTCCCTCCATGTGGTTCTCGTGGTCCCTCGCATGCTCTCTAAGATCTGGGCATCTGGGGAGATGCCTGACTGTGTCATCTAGAGTAATTGATTCAGGTCTAGTCACACTTGATTGTACATAGTGGGGGATGAAGAGCTACCTATTTGGGTAACCCTCAAGGCAAACCCATGAGGATAAACAACAGTCTAGAACAATAAGAAATAGCATTCCTATAGCATGGTGTAATTGGAAAAAGACTTTTATTTGGGTGATCTCTATCATGGTCTTTCAAGAAGATTACTATGACCTTCTCCATTTTATAGAAGAGTGAAAAATAAGTCTCTGAGATATTAGGCAGCCTTGCCATGGTCATTCAACTGTGGATTTTTAAGACACAGAAACTGGCTCTAAGGTGAGAAAATATTTTTATCAGAGTTAAGATCAAAGAATAGAGAGCAACATTTAATTCAAAAACAAAGCAAAGCAGCCTTGGCATTGCCTGGAGCTGCACTTGACAGCTAAAAAGAAAGCAACCAAACACAAGCTGCCTTATTCACAGGCAGCCTGACCCAAGAAGTCCTCATTGCTCTCACCACCCAAGTCCCCAGAAGAAAGGCTATTGCTTGTCAAATTTTAGAGTAGAGAAGAGAGCACTAAATGAGGTTTTAATAAGTGGTATTTTATTCCACATGCATTCTATGTATATAAACCTTTGGAGTAATTTTAAGCATATGCTAGCCCCCACAGTCATATTTTTAATAAATTCAACCTGCTTAGTTAATTTTCTTTCAACATATATTTATATGACATCAAAAATATCCACATGGAAAATGAAAAATTAAACCATACATTCAGATATTCCTAAATATGCATATTTTTGAATGTTATAAACCTGTGTTGATCAGGTCTACATGTAGATGATGCTTAAAGCCTTGTTTTACCATCGTGGTCCAATTTCAAGTTATAGAATTAGAATGTTGTTCTCAAATATACTCAAATATTAACTTTATTATACATTTTCTCATAAACATTCTTTTCATTGAGTAATGTAGGTAATTTAACTTAGACAAATATATATATATGGGGACTATATATATGTTTGTGTATATATATATACACATATATATTTATATATTTTCTGTTCATATAGAAACTGCAAGTTTATTTTTTTTTGAAGAATGGGGAAATAAACTCCTGTTTCAACCTTCTCTTTGTTGTTCTAACTGTGTGTCATTGACACTGGCGTGATTTGTCATGGGAAGGTGTAATGAGGCAAGACTGGGATTGTAACAATTATTAACCTGCAAATATGCTATGGCAAAGTAAATGTAAGCTAGAGTGACACTTCTAAGTGTATCAGGAACTAGTGCTATCATTTGAATTACTTTATTAATCTGATTTGATGAATAGGGGAGAAATTAATAAGTTTTCAATATAAAGAGGAACCAAATGTTATTAATTGGGCATTTCACATGGGCTGATAGATTGGACTCCCTCCGCCCCCCTGTCTCTTTGGTGGTAATTTATTTAGCTGGGAAAGCTCGGGTTTGGTGTAGCATCTGGTTTTCAGTGATATCCTGCTGATCTTATCCAATTTTCCAGCTGGGAGCATGAGGCACAGTGAGGTCAAATGACTTGCCTAAAGGTCACCTGGTAGCTCAACTGGGATTATAACTCCGAATCTTTCTGATTTTCCCATCCTTTGCTCACTGGACCACAAAACTCCCTTGATCCCATCTTCTCAAGCTTGCCTGAGCAGGAAGTAATGTTTCAGCCCAGAAAAAAGTCCCAAATTAAATACTGGCCATTGTCATCTTAAAAAAATGTGCTACACTTTTACTTGCATGATTCTTAGGGAATATCTTGTTTTAACTGTAACACCTGAGGATATTTCTAGCAGTGGGAGTATTGTGTCTTTCCAAGTCGTCACCTTGGAAATATTCATACCTGCTGCTCAGATGTTGTTTTTAGTCAAAATGTTTTGAAGATGCTAGTGAATTGCTGCTTGTGTCAGAAAACTAAAATTAGCACTTAGGTATATAATGGATTTTGCTTATTATACTGCACACATGGTACTTGACTACTAAGTTCAAAGAAACCACCTGGTTCACCCCATCTTAGAACTTCTAGGCTTATGATTCCCTCAGTCTGGAAATCCTCTCCATGGTTTCCTATGGCTGTCACCATTCTATCGTTCAGGTCTTAGCAGCAGAAATGCTGCCTTCTGAGAGGCCTGCTCTAACCTCCTAATGTATAGCATGTCCTTAAATAACAGTATTTTGTTGAACCTCATGTCATTATAACGTTGACAAGATGCTCTAGGAACTTAACCCTTGTTTATGTAAATTAGCCTATGGAAAAAAAAATTTTAATACATTGTTTCACTTCAAATCACAGAACCTGTCAAGAACGTTAAGTGAGGACTTAATGTGATGGCTTTCTTTATCTGATGTCCTCATATTTTTCTTCATTACATCTATTACTATTGACAATTTTTGTTGATTTTGTTTCTTTTTTATTATCTGTATCCTTACCCTGAGCATAGGAGTCTAATCTGTCTTGTTCACCATCATATAGCAGACAATGTTTGATACATGGAAGAAGCTCAATAAACATTTGCTGAAAGAATGAATAGCCATTCCTGATGAAAGAAGGGCTCTCTTTTCCTTTTTTAAAAATTATCTTTCAAGGAGTTTCAAAGGGGATGCCCATGGGGTAGTGAGGGCGAGTGAGATGACCCTTAGTCAGTCAGCCAGATCAGGTGAATTAACCCTGAAGGTCAACAGGATGACAGATGACAGCTGTCCCTGTCAGATCATCCTCTCATCCATAGCTTCAGCCTTGAAATTGCCCTTAGGCTTGGCTTGCTAGGGGCAGAGGAAATCAGTCTTACATTTACAGTTACACTTTAGTTTGTCTAAATTTGTAATGCCTACTTTTATCACCCACCTATTTACATGGTTGATGCTTAATGATGTTGGGTCACTTTCAAGAGCCAAATCCGTATTTGAAGACTGACCAGTATGCAGAATGTTGAAAAGAATATCTGAAACCTGTAAAGGAATTCCCCCCAATATTTTTTATCAACAGACATATTGTGCTGGGATCTCCCAGGGTGATGACTTTAAATAAATAAGGCTTGAAAAACTATTTAAGGTCGTCAATATTTCAAAAGATCCAGCCAGGTTATTTTCCATATTTGCTTGATATATATTTTTTTCATAACTTTTTCAAGGAGAGGAAAGTGTGTATATACAAATTCCTGTTGCTGGTGACTCTACACATCAGCTATTCTGCATTTATAACCTAATGATCAGGTAATCAATTTATAGATGAGATGAAAGGACTACAGAGAGACTTTCTCAAGAGGGGCTTCTGAGTTATTCTGGCATCCCAGTGAGTGCCTAGCTGCAGGTATTATTGAAGAAGGATACGGAATTTGCTTGCTCTGTCATCCTCATTGTGATCTGTCTTCAGAATTCATATCTGTAGGATCTAGCCATTTTGCTCACCAGCATGTAAAACTCTGGAAAGCCCCTGTGTAATGCTGTGTGTGGCTGTCAGAGAACTGGATGATGATGACCTCAGGCAGTGAACAATTTCCCTCTCACTTGATAAGGAATATTCTGGGGACATTTTGAGGTTAATGTGGGCTGGGAGTTGTAGGGTAACACAAGGCACCTGTGTTAACCACCTTTTATTGCACTTGCAAAACTACTGCTGTATTGACATTTCGTTGATTCAATGTCAACTTTCTGGACATTTTAGCTAAGAGAGGTATAGTTTAGAGATATGGACAAGCAGTTGTTATCATCATAACAAGTCCTAAACTCCAGTGACTACCTGGAAGAGTGAAGTTGAGCCTAAGATTTATGTTACTAGTAAAAAAGAAAGCACTAACAAATTACTAGATCTGAAACAAACATTGAAATATACTTTTTTTTCTTGACCTGCATGTTTGAGGACAGGCACCTTAAAGGTTCTCAGATTATTTCATGTGGTTCTTCAGACAGAATATACCCCTTTGTTCTGAAAATATGTGGTGAAGAATTGGCTTCTTGAGTGGTCCAGTAACTATCTTGTGTTCCAACAATAATTTTGTTTTTATCATTGAGAAGGAATTAGATTGTACTCAAACTTGTTCTGGAAAAGTCAGTAAGTCCCTCATTGGTAGGGTCGGTATTGAGAAAACAGGATGTGCCATTAAAGCATTTCTTTGTTGTTAGCCAACAGAAATGTGATATTTTCTTCTTTTATACCACTGATGTAAAAGCACCCCCCCAATGTTCTGGGCCCTCAGAGAGCCATAAAATTTGGATCATTAAACTGATGATGGGAAACCTATCAGGGGGTTGCTTCAAAACAGATGCAAATGCCTAGATTCAGAAAGTAAACCCCAGACACAATTCAAACAGAACATACTGCTGATATAGCCACACACAAAAAAGAAAATAGATTTTTTTCAGTTGCTTTCAATTTAATTTGTGTTGGTCTCAGGTATACAGCTTAGTGGTTAGGCAATCATATACTTTGCATAGTGTTCTTCTTGATATTTCCAGTACCCACCTGGCCCCACACATAGCCATTACAGTAGCATTGACTACATTCCATATGCTTCACTTCACATGCTTATGACTATTCTATAACTACCAATTCGTACTTCTTAATCCCTTTGCCTCTTTCACCTAGTCTCCCAACCCATCTGTCCTCTGGAGAAAATAGATTTCTTGAGATTTACTAGTCAGTATCATCACTTGGATTTCACACTTTGTAATTTCTTTCTAAGAAGTGGGCCCATGTGATCCTTTGAACTTTTCATAAATGTTACCTTTAGAAAGGAATTGATAACTTCTCAGAAAGTTGGCAACTATCTTTTCTTTCCATTCATAGCAATGATTCAGTGGATCAGTTTTCTATTATCAATCATGCGACTTTAGGAGGAATCTCAGGATGGAAGAGTTTGTGAACACAGCTACTGAGTGAGACCTACTGCACTAGGTGAGTTCCTAATTGATACTATTTTGAAACACATTGTCTCTGTGACATCATGGGACATTTTTCTTTTTAATTGCTTTTGGGAGTAAACAATCTGTCTTCCAGGGACACCTTTTGCATAATCTTTCCCTTTAAAGAACTAAACTTTTTTGTTCCAGGAAAGAATGTTGTATGATTACTTAAATTAATAAATAATAAACAGGGCATATGACTAAAATATAAGAAAAAAATGGAATTCCTGATGGTCTGATTCCTCATTCACTTATTCACTTGTTCAACAATATTTATGGATTATTTGCTATGTGACATAGTGTAATATAGTATGTTATATTACTTAGAAGCCAAGTGGTAGATACAGAAATTACTTGGGGATGCCACTCTTTTGTGAAAACAGAACTAGCAACAGCTATGGCATAGGTATATCTAGGATTTTAACTGGCAATGGGCCCCACTTCCAGCCCCAAACTTGGCATCTCATGAAATAAAATAGCCCAAGACAGTAATGATCTCTTCCAGGGATAAGGAAGGTGCATATTTTAAAGTGCCAAAATAACTATGGTAACTGATACTTCTTCTTGCCCCAAATTCCTATGTAGAAAAAGAAAATAAATTGGACACCTAATTTTATCCATCTCCACATGGGAAAAAAATTTGGGTAAAGGTCCTCCACTCTTCTATATCTTGAAATGTTGAGAGAGGGGGAGGTAAGGAGAGAGAGAGAGAGAGAGAGAGAGAGAGAGAGAGAGAGAGAGAGAGAGAGAGAAAGATCTGAAGGGGGTAAGGAAAGGGGGTGAGTAGGAGAGAAACTAAAACATTAATGGGTAATAGAATTTCTCTTGCACTGGCCACAATACATATGTTTGTTAAAAAGCAAGAGGCGGGAAGACATGCATGCCTGATGTTGAAGAAAAGCCTGTTTGTGCCTCACACACTGGAGAAATTGTTCAGGAATAGTTCATCCATGTGAAAATATGACCCATGTCATTTTGCCAGGGTCATTAAGACACTGAGCTGCTGAGTAAGGCCTGATTGGGTAAATTCAAGATCTTGGGGGTGGAGGTGGGGGTTACATACTTCTTGTGCCCAGTTTTTCTAAGATTCAAAAAAAAAATGTCAGTGGAAATAAGGTTATGGAGTGGCACTTGCGTGGGCGAGACGGGGTCTCCAAAGGGTGGGAACCAGCCGGATCTCAGACATGGCTCATTCTTCTACATCCTTCCCCATTTTTTTAGTGCACAAAATGAGAAAGAGAGAGTAAATGCCCAGTACTATTAACCAGAAAAAAAACAGTGGTATTTAGAGATGGGGAAGAGAGAAAGGTTACAAATAATTTTTGAAATGAATTTCCCATTCTCTTTTGACTATTGTCATATTCATGTTTCACAAACTCCTAAAATGTCTGGAGACAAAATTCGGATCATTTGTTGTGAAAAGAAATGGCTTATAGAGATGTTTGGAAGACATGAAAGCTATATTTGAATGAATAAATATTCAAAAGCAGGCAGGAAATATGGAATGGTGGACAAAATCATCTCCTGCAACGTATTGGGATAATTGTCTGAAGTTTGAGGGATCTAACATGAACTGAAATAACTAATTGAAAAACAAACAAAAAACCCTTATCATGTAGCAGTTTGGGTTTTAACTAAGCTAAGACATATAACCAGTTGAATCTCAATGGTAATTTTTTAAAAATTGAAATGACAATTCTAATTATGCTGGCTTATTTCCAGCTTCCCAGCCTCTGTCTTATTCAAGAGAGTGACAGAAAGATCACGGATTTTATTCAACAAATAACAAAATCTTGTTAAACTATAATGGACCAGAGCTTTAATCTCTATGGGCCTCAGTTTCTTTATTTGTAAAATTGATGGATTATGACTAGTTGATTTCTAAATTTTGTTCTTTGAGTTTCTATGATTGTTTTCTAGATTTTACCATTTCAGTAAAGAGGTTTTATAGTTTGGATATACAAACTATTTGTATTTCTAAAATAATAATAATATATAAAGTAACCCTATTATGGTCTTTCTGCAATATCACCTGAATATGTGAAAGAAGAAAAATTTTTCCTCATTAGCTGCTAATTATATTCTAGGATTTTTTTGGCATTTTAATTTAATAGGCACTTATTTTATTTTATTTTTTTTAACCAGGAAAGGAGTTGAGCAGGGTGGAAATTGCATTGAATCTAAGTCAACCATTCAGTGTTAATGGGGCAGTTTTCAAAATCTTCTCTAAAGTGAGGGTAAAGGATTTATTTTCAAGGACCCCTTTGAAAAAGATAATTCTTTCTGCCATTTTGCTTGAAGAGCCTGCAAGCATGTTTCAAGCTACTTAGATAGAACAGCTTGAGGCTGCTAAGTCTGAAAGTAGTTGGGGTTTCCCCCCCCAAAAAAATGCAGATGTGGTTTTCAAATCAAATTGGCAGGTACCTGTGGAACCTTGGGCTCAGAGACCCTTGTAAAGATTTCACCACCATTAAGTTTCTTTTGAGACACTCATATCAGCCCACTGATAACAGGTCACAAAATAATTGCCATCTCCCCCTTTTATAGGAACAACCCTTTGGGTTAGAGCTGCTGGATTGTAATAAGGAAACGTGTCCTTTCAAAATGAAAAGGAAAAGATGACCTTCAGGTTACTCTGGTCGGTTGATGGGGTCAGGGGAAGGAAGGTTCAAAACCTAGTAGGAGAGGGGTCAGCCTGACACTAGATGCCAAAGTTCACAAGTCTGCAATATAAATAATATATGTAGGAAATGAGTGTTTACTCCTCTCTAATGTTAGCAAACTGGAAGGATAAGATGGCTTCCTTTTGACGCGAAAAAGATCTAAATGTGAGATGCTATTTTAAACAATGAACAGCTGTTTCATCTTGAACCAAAAAGAACAAAGAAAACAGCCTCAGGTCCACATAGGATATATTGTGGTTTCCCGTGTGTGTGTGTGTGTGTGTGTGTGTGTGTGTGTGTGTGTGTGTGTTTTCCCTCCTCTCCTTTTACTTAGGATAATTGAAAAGTCATTTTATCTTACGATGTTTTCTTTACTGACCAGGGACATGAAAAGTTAAAATATGGGAGAATTTCCTTTTCATCATTTTGAACATAAACAAATTTTCATTGCTTTAATATGAAGTGTTTTCTTTGTTAATCCAACAGAGATTAATGCCTGGAATGCTACTTGTATGCATAAGAAAAAAAAAATCATGATGGTTCATGGGTAATATATTTCAGGCAAGACTAAAGCAATAGGATGGCATTCTATCATAGTCTGAGAGCTTTTCCTTGCTCTGAAGAACAGCTGGAAACATAAAGGGCAGCCTGAGTTGCTGACTTAAGAGATTTCAATTATCCAAGCAATGCCTGGGAATCCTAGAATCTAATTCACAGAAAAGTGTAAACATATATGTTTGGATGATTCAGAAAATGAATTTCTTATTTTCTCAGAAAACTTCTTGAGAATTTAACTCAAGAAACCTCTTAGATTGGTATGCAAATGTATGCCTTTAAAAATGTGCATTGACACATACAGTCACTTGTCTTGGGCTGGATTTTGTACTGAACATTGATGAGGTTGAAAGCATAGAACAAAATTTTATACATTATATGGCAGATTTATTTACTTCTTAATTCTTCATAGATATTTATATCTGCCTTTCTAATTCTAAGTTTTGAAGAAACAAAGAGGCATTACCATAAATTCTGTTCTTCTAAATACAAAACACACACATACACATACAAAGAGTTCATTTTACTTGAAAAATTATTTCATTAAGCAGGCAAATATTAACTTATCTCTTTCTAAAAGGCTGGCATAGAAGAGTGTAGCTCTTTTTTTTTTAATTTGAAGGAACTATTTAAAATCTAAAAGTATGTCTGCTGTTTTATATTGTTTTTAGCTCTCTTCCTTTTTACTCACAAAGCATAATTTTAGTTAACATTTCCTGGTTCTCAATTCCTTATAATTTTGTGTTTGAAGTAAAAGATGAATTTCTTTAAATTAAAAATAGGAAATTCTAGGCTGAAACTGCTATTTCTCTTCCTCCAGCTATAGATCTCAAGAATACTAATATCTTGTAAAACTTTAAAGAAAGAAGAAAAACAAATATGTGCAAATTCTTCTTTTTAAAAAAATCCAGACTTGGTTATTTAGCACATTAATAAATTGATCTGTCAACCTCTAGGACATGGGTTCAACTCCAATTGGTTTAATGGCCACAAAAGTTTCCTTAAAAGAATTCTGGCTTTCTGGATGGAGCAAGGGAGTCTCCAGGCAGGCTTGGAGGACCTCCTCCCCACCCCAGAAGGTGGTCTTAGGAGGAAATCACACCCCGCAGATAGGATATGGCAGTTAAAATAGATGAGGTCAGCCTGTCATTTTGTCTGTTTAAATACGTCACTAGTGATTAAGGATACACAGCTACTTTTCTTTCTCACTTTTGGGTTCTTGTGAGCTCTCATCTATTTCTCTCCTTCCTGCGGGTTTGTCTCTCTCTTTTGCTCTCACTCTCTTTCTTTCATATTCTCTTGCCTTTTACATAGAAAATATTCATATTTCTCCCTCCATCTTTCCCTTGGAGACATGGACTGGGAGACAATTTATCATTTTTATTTCATTCAAATGACAAACCTTGACATTTCAACCAAAACTCTTACTACATACCACATGTTTTGTGACATGGAGAGAGAGTCTAAACTGAAGACAGGAGTCTCTGCTATTTCCCTCTGCTAAAAGAAGGCACTAGAATCTATGTCATGGAATTGAGTTCAAGATGATTTCTCCACCTGCTTGGGTCTTTGACAGGTAAACTTATTTTTCTGCCTTTTGAAAAAAATCTATTGATGTTTATAATTTTAGACAAGTGTCCATGAATGCTACATTTGCTTTTAGGAGCTTTCTTGGTTATGAAATAGTAGGTCCTTATAAGATCTTGCACATATTTTTTTTGTAAAAGTACATGGGCTGTTACTCAAAATGGAATCAGTGATATGTAAGTATTTGCATCCACCAACTTGTTTGCCAAAATCATTTGCCCAATGTCATTCTGCAAAATGGTTTCTCTTTCTCCAAGGCTTTCATCCAATGCTCTTGCACCGCTGAAGGTCTAGTTAAGACTCTTCCTGCTCCCCACATCATTCCAGAGATGGGGCTTGTGAAGGGCCAGCACTTTGGTGAGTGAAAATAGATCTGACACAAACTCAGCCACCTCTTGGGCCCTTTCTCATACACTTTGCCCATCGTTTTCTCTGATCAATTCTGATACATATGGCTTTGTGCAGTTTAATCTGAGAGTGTCCACCTGGGCTCTACCACACATGTTATGTTTTCTGCCCTGTGACAGGAACCTCACAGTGCTCCAACATGCATCGCCTGGACATGACTGAGGGTTACACCCTACAGGGAAATCCTTAGCCAGTGGAAGACAAGAGCTAGTGCATCCCTTGGGCAGACAATTCTGAAGCTCATTCTATAGGCCCCAGTGGGGTTGAGCCCCAAGTGGTGAAATCAGTGATCAGTGTGCTGTGCATGGAAATTTCCCAATCATCCCCTCCTATTCTTGGTATCATTTTCCCCAAATAAGCTATTTGTACACAGCCTCTTATCTCAGGCTCTGCTTTCTAGGGAGAACCCATCCTAAAACAAAATAACACAATACTATGCAAAACAAAACAACACAATACTATGCAAAACAGAACAAACACCTAAGAGATCTTCCTTCTCGTGTGAGTTGCTGCCTCCAGTCACGGTTAATTAAGTACAGTTTCATTTCTCCTAAGAAAACAGTTTGCAACTTCATAGTGTGCCTCTCCTGTCCTTTATGGACGGCCCTCTGCTGGGCCTGAGATGCAGCAGCGGAGGAGAGGAGGCCGCCGCTGGAAAGGAATCTGCAGTCTGGAGCTCACCCTCTTTGGATATTTCACCATAGATGCACGGCAACTTGTTTAAAAAGAATCAAATGATCTTTCTTAAATTTACACAGAAATTCTTTGTTTAAAGATGTTTATACCAGTTTTAGTCACAGGACACTATAAATAACATTTTACGGGAAAAATCTGGGTGCTGCAAATGGAAAAAAGAAGCCAAGAGATAAAGTATAGCAGGGAAGAAGCGATCTTTTGAGTGAGGTTTAACAAGAGGTGAAAGGCTTGGGTTGGCAGAGAGAAAAAGAGAAAGGCATTTGTGGGAGAGGATGTGGGGAGAGAGAGCTCAGAGTTCAACAGCAGGAGTAGGTAAAGTGCGCACACAGAGCACACCTGACTGTGGACCTGCAGAAATTAACATCATGTGTAGTGTTCCACTACAGATAAATTTGGGGGATTAAGTAAATTAGAGAAATTTGCATATTACTTCTAGAATTCAGAGGTTCATAGCACACATTGACATATTACTGATCCTACCTTTAAAAATTAAAATCAAACCACCCCCCCCCAAACCCAAGTTTGTGGAACGGAGCATTTTCCAAACTTCTGTGTCCATGAAATCTTTTGCCACTAGGACACTGTTCAATCATCTCAAGGCACACGGATGCTCCACAGAGTGGATCTCGGAAAATTCTGAAAGAGAGCAGCGCTGAGAATTAGGTTGTTGGAATCAGAGGTGGGGGTGTGTGAATGGTGTCTAACCTCACACACTAGAGAGATATGTTTGGGTTTGACATGTAAAGCAATCCAACACTACTGTGTCCATCCTGGAGAAAAGAGAGATGGTTTCTTGTAATATGTTAGCACACCAAAGCCCCAGTTCGAACTTCATATTTATGTTATCATTCCATTGTATTTATCATGTCCGTTGTTTGAAAGGCAATATAATGGAGGATTTCATAGTCAGAAGCCTGTGTTCAAATCCTGGCTTCCCCTCTTCCTGTGTGTCCTTGGTATATGCCTCCAAACTTCTGTTCTATCCCCTGTAATAAATATGGACATGATGATGATAATGCCTAACTCACAGGGTTTGGATGAGATAAAATATTAAGGCACTTAGAGTGTTTGACATAGAGCATGTGATCAGAAAACATTTATTTTGACAGAAATTATATTGTGTAATGAAAAAAGCACAGACCTAAGGACACACAGTCCTAAGTTCAAATCTTGTCACTGTTCTTTATTGGGCTTACCAAATCATACACATTAGTGTTATTAATGTAAAAAAAGAAGAAATAATTGTACAGGTCTTACAAAGTTATTGTGAACATTAGAGACACTGTTAAAATATCAAGGACATAGATACTGCTCAAGAAACAGTTTCTGGAATAAATATTGTTGTGATTCTACAGCCTTCCTTCATTTCTTATTAGGAACAGTATATTGCTCCGGGATCTTCCCCAATCATTTTCTGAAATTACCTGAAAATTTTCCAACGATTTCTGCTGGGCTAAAGGAAACATTTTTCCTGATTATTGGATTATGACACTTTATTAACATTTTGCTAAATACATGGATGAATTAATATTTCTCTAACTGAGAATTTCAGGCAGTGGGTCACTGACAGAAAATAGAAGTGACAACAAAGCTAATTACCACAACTCCTGCTGTGTGCAGCTAAAATATAGTGGGCTTCTTTTAGCCCGGTTGTATGGACGGAGAAGGTAAAAAGCTAAGAAAGTTAAGAGTCTTGTTTATGCATTTTGTTCTTACAGATGACATTTAGTTTTAAACCCACTTTTTCTCAGGTTTATTATGTTTCGATGGACAGATAAGATAGAAAGACACCACTAACCTTTCCCCTTTGGTATCAGTGTCATCAAGGGATTTTGTTAATGGGTAAATTTAAATTAGATTTTAAAGAAAATGTTGTAATAAGGTATTTTATTCTCTAATGTTTCTCACTGGAAATCTTAAATTTACAAAACGAGGACCGCTTTTCCCATATCAAAATCAAAAAAACAAAGATAGAATTCCCAAACCCTCTCTTATTTTCCTTCTCTCTCTTTTTAAATTAATGTCTTGTCAGGTTTTAATTCAGATCAGTCTGCAAAGATTGTTTTGCCAGGTGACATGTAACTTGTGATCCTGTTGTGTGTTATATGCTCTTTCATATGAAAACATACGATGAATGTTTTTAAAGAAACACTTAAGATCTATATTGTAGACCATGCCATCCTAAGTGTGTCACATAGGGCACATAGAACCATTTGATCACTCAGTACCTTTCTGAATGGGGCATCCTCCCATGGGATATAGATTTTATAAAAAGGATAAAGAGACACATAATTATTTTGTTTTATTGAAGCACATTTCTTTAAAAAGCCAAGGGTGAATTTTAGCCAACTCCAGAAGCAAACATATTCTTGTTTCAAAATTTGCCATGAATACATCCTTACATTTAAAATCTTTTGTCAACGTACTGAAATTTTGAGCTCTCATAGCCCTGAAGGGATGAAAAGTAATTCCTCCTATTTGAGAGTTATTGTGGAGTTTATGAAGTGTTTTCACAAACTTTATCCTTGTTGAAGAGTCTGATGAATTACCTTCGCAGTTCAGGGGATGTGGTAGTTAGCTTCAAACGTCAAATCCAATGACAAAAACAGTCAACAAAAGTGTTTTATAAACCATAGTGGTGCCAAGTTCCCCACTTTCGTAGTTGTTCTCAAGGCACCCCTGCTCCAAAGCCCTGCCCCCTGCACACAGAGCAAATGGCATTTAAGGCAGTTGTAACTGGTTTTGGCAGGAGAGATTTAAGGTTGCAAAGTGACCTAGGTTGGACTTAGGGCAGAGCCCATTCCTTGCTGTTCTCCTATTTGGATCTAGACTAATTCTAAAATCTACTTAAGATTCACGATTGTTAGAAAAAAAATGTGGGTGTCTTTTAATTTTCTACATGTAATAGGCACATGAAAGAAGAAATTCTGGATTTCAGCCTTAGCTATTTGCAAAAATCCTTAGTATTTTTAGTTTACATTGTTCAACAAACACATGCATACATATACACCCACACAAGCAGCAAGAAGGGAAAGAAAACAACCCGAAAATTTCATGTGATGAAGAACAGATTAAAGCTCACCAATTTGGGATGGTATTATACTTGGGAATTTTCAAAGGCAAGAGCCAAGGTCTCTAAAGACTGAAATTGGAGCATCTTATTGATCTCAAATGCAACTCTTATTGCATATTTGTTTTCTAAAATAAGAAAAATCTGTCTAGGGCAAGGCATGAGAATCCTAAATAGGTTGTTTAACATGTGCAAAACTTGATTTTTCAGCCCAAATTTTATAAAGCATTTTAACAGGCAGTTTTGCTATTCTCCAACTTAATAGTAGCCACATGGCCAAGATCTCTTTGAAAATGGGTATCTTGCTTGCAATTTTTTAAACATATTACATAACTTAGAGTTCTTTGACATATATGTTGAATCTTATTGTCCTAACTGATTTGTGAGGAGCAAAATTAAAGTGGAAAAGATTGGTATTGGGGAGGGAGAGACTAGTATTCAGTGACGAATTTGGCCTCTAATCTGGCAGAAGAACAACATGGACAAAAATTGAGAAGGCACTTTAGGTCTTATAATAATCAGCGACCAAAAGAAAGAAGAGAAGTAAAAATAGAGATGAATAATTAACAATCTAAAAATAGACTTGGCTAGCCATATGGCAGTCATTAGAGTCTAGAGGTTAAAAGGGGCTGAGGAAAATAAAAAACAAATCAAATATTGCATATTAAACACCATCCGTAAATGTTTTACAGAGTTCAGCTCCATCTAAGATAATTTGGTACAAGAAAAATTTTAAAAAACACAAATTATCACTTCCTAATTGATCAATGAGTTTTTCTTGGGAAGTTGGTTTTGGCTCCAATCCAAGAGGCTCCCTTTGTTTAGGGTAGCCTGCTCTGCAATTGACCATGATGGGGATTCTGTCCTTCACAATGGGGAAAAATACAGTGATTTTTAAATCACTTCTTATATTTAAAATAACAAGTGATGTTTGTAATGTAACTAGCATTGCCCTAAGAACACATAATTATGCAAAGAGAGAGAGAGAGAGAGAGAGAGAGAGAGAGAGAGAGAGAGAGAGATTCTTTCAGTAGAGATGTATCTAGTTCAGTGGTTATAGTATGCCCTCAAGGGTTCTGAAATGTTTTTATAAGATTGAAGTTGTAATTGTGTCTAGTTTCTTCTGTCTTTGTAATTGCTATTATGGGAAGACACATGGAAATGTTATTAGAGGGAAATCACTATCAAGGCTGTAGAGTTCTTAGGCCCTTTATATCTTTGACTAGAGGCCCAGTGCATGAAAATTCATGCACTGGAGGGGGTGTCCCTCAGCCCGGCCTTCCCCCTCTCACAGTCTGGGAGCCCTCAGGGGTGGGAGGTGACCTGGTATTCAGGGGACGGCGACACCCCCATCACACCTCTGCTGCTGCCACTGCTGGCAGTGCAAGCCTCAGCCAGCCCTGGTTACCTATGCCTCGGGTGGCCCAGGGTGGCTGAGCAGCCACCATCTGAGACTTGCCTGCATCTCAGGACAGCCCTGTGTGGCTGGGAGGCTAAGGAGACTGGGAGACTCCAGAGGCAGGCACGTGGCAAGGCTGTGCCTGCCTCCCCGGCGAGGCTGAGAGGACTGGGCACCAACATCTTGTGGCTGTGGGCGCCACCATATTTGAGGGTGGGGAAGTCAATTAGCATATTCCCTCCTTATTGGCTGTGGGTGCCACCATCTTTGTGATGGCGTGAGGGTCAGTTAGCATAGTCCCTCTTTATTATATAGGATGTCTATTATATTTCTAGTTAATACCATTGTCTGGAAAGTTATGGGAAGGAATCTTAGAGCTGCTTACATTAATTCTGGTGTTTTTGTGTGTTTTTTTGTTTGTTTGTTTTTATTTGTGTGTGTGTGTGCATGTGTGTTTTAAAGTGGCTCTGTAGAGGATTGATTGGAAGTTGACTAAAATGGAAAGCACCATACTAAAGTGTGATGTGCATTGTGAGGCTGAGATCAGAACTGGAAATCAGACTCTGCCTTGTATCATGTGTATGACCCTAGCCAAGAGATCTATCTGTCTGAGCCTTATGTGTCCTATCTGCAAAATGAGAATAATGGCTTCTTGGTATTTATGTTATGTGTAACAAGTGTCTTATAAGGAAACATAGGTAAAATCTTTATGATACATAACAATGGCTTAACAGATGGTAATAGCTATTGATATTGTTTCCATCAATTTAATTTAGTCACAGTTAAACTCTCAGGATATTCACAAGACAGAGAGGGCAAAGTTCACTAAAGCAGCTTGAAACTTCATGAATAAGGAAAACTATGTTCTTTCTAATCTGTAGCCCTGCCATTCAAATTTCAGGATTAATTTCTGATTCTCCCTATTGGATTTAAAGAATTTTTGCTTTTTAAATAAGGTCATTCAATTGAGATCTATTTTTATTCTTTTAAATATGAATATCTCTATGTCTGCATAATAATTCTCATCTGTGTATCAATTTTATTTTTCATCTTCATGTTGTCTCTGATTTATTAATAAAACTTAAAATAATTGTAAAAATTGATACAAAAATCAATTCTTCATTAAAGATCATGTACATTTTTTTGTTAAGTATTTCTCCTAGCTAATTTACCTTTTCTTTTTTTTTTCTTTTTTAAATTGATTTTGGAAAGAGAGAGAGAGGGAAAGAGAGAGAGAGAGAGAAGCATCAATTTGTTGTTCCACTTATTGATGCATCCATTGGTTGATTCTTGCATGTGTCCTGCCTGGGAATCGAACCCACAACTCTGGTGCATCGGTGACACTTCAACCAAATGAGCCATTTGGCCATTACTTTTTTCTATTGCTATTGTCCATAGGATCTTTCCATCAGCTTTTCTATATGGTTGCTACTTTTGAATATGAAAATATTGATTTCCATAGAACAACACTACCTTACTCAATTATCTTTTCTGTTGATTCTCTGAGTTTTATTGACATTTAGTCAAATCATCTGAAAATTGGGAAATTGTGATGACTTTTTCCTCCTTTTTTTTTTCAATGTTTATGTTTTTCAGTTTTCTTTTGTGTACTTATATTAGCTAGTAACTCCATTAGAATGTTAAACACAAGTGGTGATAATGAACATCATTGCATTTTCCCTGACATTTCTGAGAATGTCTGTAGTGATTCCCTGTTCAGTATGATGTTGTCTTCTGGACTGAAACTATATATTTTATGAGGGTAGGAAAGTGTCCATATATTGCCATTTTGGTGAGTATGATCATTAGAAGGGATTTTAGTAAATTTTTACTCATTTTTCATTTTTACAACTATTAATATGCTGCATTGTATTTATAAATTTATTAAAATTAGTGATATCTTTTTTTAAATGCTGAACTTGGTTATATAACAAAGTTCAGATTTGATATATATGTAGTCATAGTATTTGACTTTTGAAAGCTTGTCTGTGTTTGAAAAATCTTAGTACCAAGTCTTTTTGGATGACATTTTTATTAAGTTACTAGTGGCCTAGTGCACAAATTCGTGCACATTGAAAGGAAATTAATTAGAAGAAATATTTTAATATCCCTATTTGCCCTTTCGCTATAATAGAAGTGCTGACCAAATTCACAATTGACAATGGCAGATCAAAACACATGCTTGTGATTGGTGCCAGCGAGAGCTGTATATGTATTGTGCATGTGTGAGTCAACTTAGCCTTTTATATATATACTAGAGGCCTGGTGCACAAAATTTTGTGCACTGGTGGGGGGGTATCCCTCAGCCCCACTTGTTCCCTCTCACAGTCTGGGACCCCTCGGGAGATAACGACCTGCTGGCTTAGGCCCACTCCTGGGTGGCAGAGGGCAGGCCCAATCCCTAGGTGCAGCCCCTGGTTTGGGTCAGAGCAGGGCAATTGGGGAGTTGGGGCACTGCCCCCTGTCATGCACAGAGAAGGGCGGATCAGGAGGTTGTGAGCCACCCACAGTCACGCTCAGGGTAGGGCCAATTGGGGGGTTGGGGCGCCGCCCCCTGTTACACTCAAGGCAGGGTCGATGGGGAGGTTGCTGCGCCACCACCTGTCATTCACAGAGCAGGGCCGATCAGGGAGTTGGGGAGCTCCCCCCTGTACGCACAGAGCAGGGCCGATCAGGGGGTTGGGGCACTCCCCACGTCACACTCAGGGCAGTGCTGATGGGGAGGTTGCGACTCCACCCCATCACACACAGAGCAGGGCCCATGGGAGAGTTGGGGCACCGCCCCCTGTCACACACAGACCAGGGCAGATCAGGGGGTTGGGGCACTCCCCCCTATCAGGCACAGAGCAGGGTGGATAGGGAGGTTGTGGCCCCGCCCCCTGTCATAAACAGAGCTGCAGGGTTATCAGGGGGTTTGGGCGCTGCCCCTGTCAAGCTGCTCCAGGGGCCAGGAGGCCTTGCGGCTTTGCTGATCCCAGGTTCGGAGGCCTCGCGGCTCCGCTGATCCTGGTGCCAGGAGGCCTCACGGCTCTGCTGATCCCAGTGCTGGGAGGCCTCATGGCGCCACTGATCCCTATGCTGGGAGGCATATTACCCTTTTAATATATAGGATAGAGGCCTGGTGCACAGGTGGGGGCCGGCTGGTTTGCCCTGAAGGGTGTCCCGGATCAGGGTGGGGGTCCTGCTTGGGTGCCTGGACAACCTGGATGAGGGGATGATGGATGTTTGCAGCTGATCACACCCCCTTCAGGGTGGGAGTACCCACTGGGGTGCCTGGCCAGTCTGGGTGAGGGGCTGAGGGCCGTTTTCAAGCTGGCGGGTGACTGAAGCTCCCAACCTCTCCTTTTCTTTTTTCTTTTTTATTCTGGGATTTATTTACCTTCTATGGCTGTCACTGGAACTGAGAGCCGGCTTTAGCTCTGAGGCTCGGCTCCAGCTCTGAGACCTTGGCTGCTGAAAGCAGGTATCTGGGTTTGTTTGGGTTTTATAATTGAAACACTGTTGCAACTCCAGCTAGGCTGGCTGGCTGAAAGCATGGGGTTTGTTTAGCTTCTATAATTGCAACATAGTTGCTTAGAGTGCAAGCTCAGAGCCCAGCAGCAGCAGGCAGGGAACCTTGGCTTCCTCCTTCACTGGAGCAAGCAAGTCTCCTGTTCGCTTCAGCTGCCTGGCTGCCGGCCACCATCTTGGTTGGCAGTTAATTTGCATACCGCCCTGATTAGCCAATGGGAAGCATGCCAGAGGTACGGTTAATTACCATGTTTGTCCATTATTAGATAGGATATATATATATATATATATAAACTTGCTCAATTAGACCTTCTTTCTGATTTAGCTAAACTTTTTCCAGCCCAGTGAAGCACCCCAACTTTTCTTCCAGGTAATTGTCAGCAACACAGCAGTAAATATCAACATGAACCAAAGTATTATTGTAGATCACACAGGGAGAACAAAGGGTGAAATACTTAACTGCAGCAGTGTTTGACTATATTCTGTACAGTGAGAAAACCTGAAGTCATTTTCAAGGTTCACCATTTCTTACTTCTTTTCAGTCAGGTCAAGTTTTTAAGCTTTCTAAATCTCCATTTTCCAAGTAATGAAAAGGAAATAGGATTCTACCAAGTCTCCAATCTACCTACTTCAGGACTTTTGTGAGGATCAAATGAAATGAGGCATGGGAAAATGCTTCACAGACATATGGTTAAAATGTAAAATGTTTCCACCTGGCTATAAAGCAAGTTATGTTTCTGGGCTGAAGAAATTGTAAGGAGGCTAGTCACTAGGGAGAGGAAGCTGGGAGTTGCTATGTGACGTCATTACTCGGCACCCACAGTGACCATTTCTGGGCTGGGCTGGGTCATGGACCACATTTTTCATCATGGGGTCTTAGCAGTGTTGGCTGCGATTTGGTGGGCTGTCACTCTGAGGTGGTGGTAGGGCCTGTGTGCCACTTGGGGGAAGCAGAGTGTTGCTTTGTGGGCACCAGGTCCGTGGTGCCGTTTCTCTGTAAATGGCCAATGCGTCTCTCGGCAGGTCCTGCGTTGAGCGCCTACCCCCTGGTGTTCAGTGTGCATCATAGTGACTAGTCACTATGGACACTTAGCATATTAGCTTTATATATATAGATAGATGATAGATAGATAGATAGATTGATAGATAGATAGATAGATAGATAGATAGATAGATATAACAAAGTCTTGTTTGGTGATTATTTTTTTCAATATTTTATGAACAGAAACACTAAATATACTAGTTACTATTAAAATATTTGTACCTTACTAAAAAATATTATTGCTTTTGTCATTTTATGTTATTTTTAAAATTGGTAACACATTTATAAGATTTAAAAGAAAGAGTTAAAGATATATATGGTAAAAGTCGTATCCCTTCTTCTGCACCCATCCTCTGTTGTTTTTTTTTGATTCTTAATTTTTTGATTGTTAATCTACCAAACATCTGAAACCTCTCAAACCATATTTTCAGTATTTTATTCATGTGTTCCCACAGAAATAGATTTCTGTCTTATACCAATTCATTTTAGACGAACAAAGCTACCTCCTTGCTTCTGGACTCACTTTGATTTCTTTTCCCTTGGTGGAAAAGCTAATTTCAGTGACAGAAAATGATGCGGTCTTCTTGTGTTTTTTTTCCTTTACTCCCTTCCTAAATGACTCCTTTCTTATGAAAGCTGAATAGATACGTTTTCTCTCCATCTCCTTTCTCTCTCCTTCTTTCATCTATCTCTATTGTGTAATTTTTAAATGTCATTTGTATTAATTCATAATTAATTTTTGTCATGTTACATAGAACAATTAAATAGAATAGGAGGGTTCATCATGAAAAGAAACTTCTTTCACCCCCATAATTAAACCCTTCCTATATTTATTCCCCAGAGGTAATCTCTTTTAATATTTATGTTCAAGTGTTCCTGGTGGTTACTTCTATAATTTTATTTTATTTTATTTTTTTAAAAATATATTTTATTGATTTTTTACAGAGAGGAAGGGAGAGAGATAGAGAGTTAGAAACATCGATGGGAGAGAAACATCGATCAGCCGCCTCCCGCACATCTCCCACTGGGGACGTGCCCGCAACCCAGGTACATGCCCTTGACCGGAATCAAACCTGGGACCCCTCAGTCCGCAGGCTGATGCTCTATCCACTGAGCCAAACCGGTTTCGGCATTACTTCCATAATTTTAAATAATGTAGTCATACCGCTATTTTCTGAATTATTACCTTTAATTTCTCTACTTTGTTATATGAAAGATGAGGGTATAGCTCCTATACATTACCCCTTTCTCCCCACCCCACTTCTTTTCAATATTGATTGCTGTTTAATCCTTATTTAATTCCATTGGCTAACTTTATGTATCTTTAATTTATATACTTAAACTTTGTTCTATCATTAGGAATATTTTTTATTCTCTCTATTTGAGACATGCTACTTTTTGTGCTGACTCTTTTTCCCACCTATCTCCATCATTTATACTTTCCATCTCCTGAGAGATAGTTGTCAAGTTCGATAGCATTTAGATTCTATTTTGTAGTCAAGTCACTTCTGATTTTTATGTAAGTTAAATTAACAAATAAAAACTAATAGCACATGATTATAATGTAATTCTTGTTTATTGTAGAGCCAGGTAGTGAGTTATAATTATGATTCCATTGCTACTAGGATAAGATCTGAAATTCATTTGGAATTGCTACTTGGGGAATGATTCCAGTGTTAAGAGGTAATAAAGTCTTCCCCCTTTCTTATGCTAAATTGGGTGCTCTAAGATGAAAAAAAATTTTAGTTTGTTTTCATATTTAGGACATACTTTCTTGCGTTTTGTTCTGTAGTTATTGCTTGCCTTTGTTTTTTCCTTGTGGAAATTATATTTTTTATTACTCAATCTTTTTGAAGACTGAAATTAAAACCTATATTCTACAGACTGGAATCCCAGAGGGGAGGGTGGGTGGGTGGGAAGTGATCAACAAAGAACTTGTTTGAATATCTGCATAACCCTTGGGCACAGACAATAGGGTGGTGAATGCCTGGGGCAGGGGGTTGGAGGCAGGCTAGAAGAGGTCATTAAGGGGAAAAAGAGGACATAATGTAATACTTTCAACAATAAAGATTTAAAAAAAGAAAAGAGGAAAAAAAACAACCCTACATTCTTCATGAGGCATACTTGTTGTGACACTATTGAGGATATTGATCTTGGTACAAAGAAAGTTAATATCTCTATTGTTAGTATCATAAATTTGTGTATTGTGGTTAACACTAGATACTTTACTTAAACCCATCACTAGTTTTTCAGAATTATAATTTACATTTCTTCAGGTAGTTACTGTTTAATAATGCTCTTGAGTAACTAAATTTTTTTTTTAACCTCTTATACTACCTATTCTTTCACTCTACTAATTGCAACAGTTTAAAGTTTATATGGATGGTAATTTATATTTGTTGAAAATGTAGCTTCTAAATAAGATCTCCAACTTGGATTGATCTATAGTCATTTTTATTCTATGTAGAGTAAATCAACCCACAAAAAGTAATTTAATGGAAATTACTGGCTCATTGATTTCAGATGTATTTCTTGGGTCAACAACAGGAACTTTCACTCCTCCTTACTCTCTATGTAATCTCGCTCATGTTTCTTAATATCTCTTGGACTTCTTTTTCTTTTATGTGTCTTTCTGGTTTATTCCTTTCTATTCCCAATACTACCTTGGCTCTAGCCCTTTTATCTACTCCTTAGAGTTAGGGCTAGGGTTAGAATTAAGGACCTGCTGCTTTCTGAAGTCCTATTCAGACCCACTCTGGCACAACATTCCCACATCTAAGATCTTGAATGACTTTCTAAAATCCAGCAGCTAAACTTCAAACTCCCAACTTTAGCACATACTCTATGACCAACCCATATGTTCCCAAATCTCCCCAGTGAATAATAAACCTAAATTTATCTCTCAATAATAATTGTTTTAAGTTTTTGAATACATATTGCCTTTTCCCCTCATCAACCTTGCTTATGCTGCCCTCTTTTAATGGAATGCCCATTTCCAGTCTCTGGCTAATGAAGTTCTCCTTATTTTCCAAGCCTTTTTCGAATTTAATTGCCTCCATGGAGTTTCTCTGAGGCCTCAAAGCTGAAATTGTGTCCCCTACCCACGCCTTCACCTCACACTTCCTTAAGATCTGTTCCTAACTTTTAACTGTTCCCCTTGCATTGCACTCATCTCTGTGTTATACCCCAAACTAGATGCAGCTTCTTGAGAAAAGGAGTGTCCTGGGCATATTTTATGTACCTCAATGAACACGTCATTGTAAGAACTCCAGAAATATGTTGAGTACAAGACTGAATCTGTAAAATGAATTAGTCATTCTCACCCTTGCTTACCTCATAGAGCCAAGACCCAGTTTATTTGGATGAAGGATTGCACAAATATGTAGAGCTAGTCTGATGCAATTTTATTTTATTTTTTTTTCATGCACAGATGTATGGCTATGCACGCAATGTTCAAGATGCATTTGAATAAAGAACTAGGTGGATCTGAAGACTGATTGAAATTCCCCATTTTTTAGTGGAACATGATGTGATGTTTTATTTTTGCCTGGGAAAGCTAAATGAAAGGGCTGACTAAAAAAATCAAAATATATTTACAGTCATGTATAAATTCAAACATGAAAGTGTTTAGTCATTCATATTACAGGTTGAAAAGTTCTCCTGGCCTAGCATTAGAGGAAGAAATTGTATGTCTTAATTATCTTGTGGGTCTTATTAAAAATTGCAAGCTTCTTCCTCTCTGCTCTGTGTACTGAGAACCACTTCTCACAGCTCAATAAATAATAATGACATAATCATCAAGAGACGGGCACTGAGAAGTTCCAAGAGAAAATATCCCATGGGAGGGGGTATTTATATATGGCAATGGGAAACTTCCCTTACCTGCCAACATGGCTTGGCTATATGAGCAGGTAGTATTTCAAACGTTGGCACTGCAGTTGTATGCCTGCAATAATGGAAATGAGATCAGGAATATCTTGTAACAATTTCATAAACAGTCAAGTTGCATTGAAAGGTAAGGGAAACACTAAGGTGGTCAAATAATCAGGTGCTATTGGGAAGATATGAATGAATAAATTCTTTCCTTGTAATCTCACTTTCAGATTAGCACAGATTTAAGATTAGCTGAAAATCCTCCATGCCATTTACTATATTTGGTAGATAAGGGAGTGAAAGTGTGAGGAATTAAGTCACTCCCTGTACTATTTTATCATCCTGTATACAATTTATACGTGTGAAAAGTAGGCTTCATGTACTGGATAGCCCTTGCTTTGAAAAACAGAAGGATTCTATTGGAGAATCCTTCATTAAATGTTTTTCTATACCCAATATCTTGGTAAAACAAACAAATAATTAGTTCTGCCCCCCTTTTTTTTTAATCCCAGGGATGGTGGTGTGAGCCCTACAAGAAAAACACAAAAACAACAAAACAAACACCTACTAACAAAGGGCTCTTAGTAGCTAACTGGGCTCAAATTACTAAAAAAAGAAAAAAAAGAAAAGCAGAGCTGGACTTCCTGTCTTTGCACTAAACTGCCTGCCTGCACTGTGTTTCTGCCATCTGAGCCAGAAAGGAGTTCCTGGAACCCTATTTCAACCAATATGACTGAAGCTTTCCCCCTCCAATTGGAGCTGCACAGCTCCAACCAATCAGAGCAGCTCTATTTTGACCAATCAGGATAGTGTCTTTGGACCAATCAAACTGTGAAGATTTGGAGTCCTCATTTGCATGAGTATGGACCAATCAGGGACTAGGGACAGGGCCTTCTGTCCATATAAGCCAGCTCCCCTCTTGCTCAGGGATCACACTTTCCATGGAAGAGTGAAGAAAAGGTTTCCCCCAGTTAGAGTCTCACTAGTGTAGGGACTCTAGACCATTGTGGAGCAGAGCAGAGCTGCCTGCCCACCTGGCCCTGGGGTAGCCTCACAATCCTGCTATTTTCACAGCCCTACTTGTGGACTACTGAGCTGTTCTAAGAAGGGCTGTTCTACAGCCATGCTGTATCACTGCACTGAATGAAATTTCCTTCTTCACTGCACCCCAAACTGGGGATTCTTATTGGCATTAAATTGATGCCAATGACAATTGGTAGACAGTAGGTATGAAATAACACCATTAAACAGTCATGTGTTTAATATCTCTTTCAGAAACTAGTACGAAATCAGGCACCATAAACCTAGCAAGCACAGGACACTGCCCCCCTAAAAGGGTCTATCAGAGGATCTGTGAATGGGATGGGAAATATTGCATTTTTATTCTCACTATTTCGTATCATAGAACATATCTTTTAGTGATGAATGTGAACAACAAACTACAGTACCAGGGCATAGATATGTTCACATGGTATGACAGTTGTTATGACATCCTTAGATCTCATGTTTTTTACCATTTTGAAAATGCAGTAGCTAGTGGACTCCTTTAATTTTTTAATGTTTTGTTTTTTATTGATAGGGAGAGAGAGAGAGAGAGAGAGAGAGAGAGAGAGAGAGAGAGAGAGAGAGAGAATCAGTTGCCTTCCTTACGTGCCTTGACCAGGGATCCAATTGCAGTCTAGGTATGTGCTCTGACTGGGAATTGAACACAAAACCTTTTGGTGTATGAGACAATGCTTCAACCAATTGCCAACTGAGACACCTGACCAGAGCAACTCCTTTAAATTTAATAGTCACTTAATAATTCATCAATAAAAATTATATTTTACTATATCACAAATCTTTTTTAATTGCACTCATAGAATTGTTTCCTTTGCATTCCTATGTATTTTAACTTAATGTTTTTAAAAAGCATTATTTTGAGAAGAGTTTATAGGCTTCATCAGTTTGCCAAATAACTCATGGGTTGTAACCTATATACTAAATAATATCTTCCAAAGTTTAGGTTTTGTTAGAAGTAAATTTTTTTTTCTTTACAACTATATAGCTTTGAAACTAGTTTTAACCATGTTTTCTTCATAATTCAAACTATAGTGCTCAATAAAATTGGTTTTCTATGGCAGTCGCTATTATAAAGAGATTAAGCATAAACTTCTTGTAGAAATTTTTATTGCCATTTCTAAAATAATTATAATTTAATACTCTTCAATGGAAAGATTATTATTTTTTTAAAGAATAATTGAACATCTTATCAAACTGGATTTAAAAATGGGATTCCAAAGCTTCTAATTTGATACTGGACTTATTCCCATGCTTCGTCAATTGTTGAGACAAGATGTGATGAAACAAAGAGGTCAAATAGCACTACTCTCAAATCTGGAAGAAATTATTCAAAGACATGCACATTTTTCTTCACTTTAGCCATAAATAAATTAAGTAATTTGTGGTTGTTTGTGAATTATGCATAAATTACCTGTATATAGCAAAACCCCTTAAAACTACACATCCTTTGGACATAGAATGTTTCTTTTCTTTATTTAAAACAATAAATGGGACTGAGGAGTTGTTGAAGGGAATTGGGATCTAATCCTAGCAAATAATATTTAGGTTGTTATGAACTAAACACGTAAAATGATTTTGACATTAAGAATAATCTCTCAAATATCAATTCTGCATTAGGTTGAATTTTTAACAACTTGAACAGTTTTATCTAAACCTTCCTAGGGATCAAATGTCAGAGCCTGGGAAACAGGGGCCAGATGGCACAAGCCCAACTGAAAAGTGCAAATCAAGCAACACTTACACTCCTCCCTCTTATTCTCCTTGTGAAAGCAGGTTGGGGGGAGAAGGGGTGTCTTATAAAACTTTTTCCCCCCAGGCAGTTCTTTGGAAGGCAAGGGGTAGCTGTCAGTGCTTCAGTTCGTTACACTTCAGGTTACACATAACCTTCGCGTGCGTTCTTCTCCAGAAGTCACTGCTGATGGGCTAAATAGGTGGTAGCTGCGACACAGTAGTGGCAAAGTGATCACACATCATTACGCAGCGCACACGTGATGATTTATGCCTTCTCAACTGCAGGGTAAGTTACAAGCAATTATTTTTCCAGTCTCCTCCATGCAATTACACTGCAATCCACAGGGACACGTAATTGCGGGGACGGCTTCTGCACTGAAGCTTCTGCACTGAATTACGCAGCTCCCAGGGACCCCGTGAGACCCCAAGAGCCTTTTACCAGCTAGCAGCTGGGCGGTCTCTTTGTGTAAACCTGGTGGCCTGGATGTAAGGCCTGTGCTGCAGGGAGATTTGCAATCCAGATGTGATGTGAAGTCACCAAGCAAACTGCCTGAGGGTTGGAAAGCCTGCGTGTTTGATATTCAACCTCATCAAATGGCCCCTTGATTTCCCATCCTCCTATCATGAAATATCTGTGGGAGAAGAGGAAGCTCCTGTGACAGCAAACATTTTATTGGGGGATAATTTCTTTAGGATTTAGGAATTTTTATTGGTCATTGCTGGACTCCATATATATAAGTGCCCAAGACTTTAAAATTTGGATAGCTGTATAGTAATATGTGTGTTCAAAGAAAATGATGAATTACTTTATCAAAAAATACAAAATAAGGATTACATGTGTTATTCAAGAGGAAGAAGAAATAAAGGCTTCTTCTTCTTTTTTTTTAACCAAGGCATAAACATAAAAGTAGTACATTAAATAAATAAGCTGACGATGTGGTAATTTACTACTATTTCTAATGTGCTCATCTAAGGAAGGAGCGATTTTTAATTATTTTGTTATTTATTTAATCAGGGTGACTTCTAAAGACAGTCTCTCAGAGGCCAAAGTTTGTCCAAGTGGGAATGAGGGAAATTCTCAAGAGGCTGTTCTGGAGCTTAGATGACATGATTCTCTGGGAGGAAAGCAAGAATTGTAAGAAAGCGAGAATCTTTGATTCCTTGTCTCACCGGCTGATTCCCTCACAGGCAAGTTGAGTTTGCATGGACTCCTTTCACCACCTAGCTCTGCAGGTTCGTATGCAGTGTGTGTAACTGCATGCTACATGTTTCTTGTGGGTGCATATATTTCACTTCATGCCAGGATTCTTGTAACATCAAATAAATTTGTATAAAATAAGAGGGTCTCCACTAGGTAGAAGGTTTGAAGGAAAAGTCTAAGGCAGGAGAGTTAAAGCAGGAGCTAATGGACTCCTCTGAGCAAAAAGGCAAAATTCTTGCTTGATTACCCTTTACTGTGAACTTTCAAGTAAGTGTGTTGTTAAATAATTTATTACTAGACCTTCCATATAAATGTGAATTTTTGAGATAGTTTTCTTGAAGCAATTTGAGTAAAAGGAGTGTTTGAAGAATTTAAGAAATAGCCTTGCCCTGAAGAAGGCTCTTTTGAAAACTTATCTCTTGAATGGATCTGCCCACCTCCCCAGCCTTATAACTTTGTGTAAGTTTAAGGTGTACACCATGATGATTGGATGCACATTTATTTTGCTAAATGATGACCACAGAAAGGTTGTTAGAACATAAATTAATTGCATTTGTTTTGTTGTTGAATTGATAATATTTAAGACCTATTCTCTTAGCAACTTTCAAGTGTACAGTGCAGTGCTGTTAATCGTAGTCACCCCAGAACTTATTCATCTTCAGACTGGTAGTTTGTACCCTTGACCAACATCTACCCATTTCCCCCAGCCCCTGGCCACCACCAATCTACCCTGTTCTATGAGTTTAGCTTTTCAAGATTCCCTGTATGAGTGAGATTGTGCAGCATTTGTCTGTCTTTATCTTATTTTACTTAGCATAATGTCCTTAAGGTTCATCTATGTTGTCACAAAGGGCAGGATTTCCTTATCATAAATTGAGAAATAACTGTCCATCTCTCATCTATCTATCTATCTATCTATCTATCTATCTATCTATCTATCTATCATCTATCTATCTATCTAATCTATGATGTATCACATTTTTTTTATCCACTAAATGGGTCTTTATTCAGCCAATGGGGCCTTTTTTCCTTGTTTTATGCATGTATATTAATAGTTTCTAATCTAATCATATGCCTTCCAGTATAATTTTATGATTTATTTCCTTGGGAATGAACATACATAGGTGGTAGATACATACAGGAAAAAATGGATGAATGGACAGGTAAAAAGACATATAAATATAGTGGAATTACTTTATTGGTTTTTATTATTGAACATTATAGGGTAAACTCTTCTAAACTATCTACCTCAAAATTATCTGTAATAACTGCAGATTCAATGTATATCCCAGTATTTAGAGTGATTGTTAGCCATCACAAATAGTTTTAAACCTGCAGTTGGCATTGTCTTATGAGCCTTGAATAGTGTGTAATTTTTTTCCTTAGCCCTAGAGTCACTAGTTGATACGTCTTGTGTTTTTAGTGATTACCCACTTCGTTTGTTTCACTTTATACCATCGTTCATCCTAGTGGCGCACACTTGTGGAATACAGGCCGTAGTTATATTTCTTTGCCTTTGGAAATGTTACATTGTTTGTTACTGACTTGGATGCTGAACTTTCCTTAGATTGTCATGGGTTTTTGATTTTGTGAAATACTTTTGAGATTTCAACCGTTTTATTTGATGTTACCACCCAAATCGGGGACCTCCAGTGAAATAAATGAGAGATTTAGATAAATTGACTTGTGGTTTTGTGAGGTACATAAAGGTCAATGTTCAAAGGGCAACCCCCTACCAGGGGGAATGCAAGTATGCTTTAATTAGGAGAGGGAAAGCCTCTGCTCCCTGTGTGAATACCATTAAGCACTGAGATAAATATAGCCCCTCCTCCCTCCTCCCCCCCCGCCCCCTTAATGATACTATTCAGTAACTATATCATTTTTATAGCTTGTGAAATTTATTAAGTTGTCAAGAGAAAAAAAATGTTTTCAATATTTGTCTATTAAATGTTAGTTAAAAAAATCATAGCTTCATAGCTCTTATAGTACAGTAAGCAACTTATTTGCTCATCCATCACAGGCTCATTCCTAATTTTATTAAACCATTTCAATGATAGGAACTGAAATTCAAAATACATTATATCCTCTTCCGAAATTTATGAAGGTGGGTTTCCCTCTTTTTCTCCTGGAGTTGGAACTGCATATTATTTTCCAAGGGCCTTAATTCATGTCTATAATTTGATTCCATTAGCCCAAACCAACGTGATATTAAAGCAAAATGTAAGGCATTCCAACCAATCGACAGAAGGTATGGCATGTCTTGGTTAAGCTGTCTAATGGCATGAGGGTGGCTTGTGAGAGAAGGGCCTATGACCTATTGCTCTGCTGTCCATTGTGAGAGCCACTAGGCACCTCATGGCAATTGTGCCTTTGAAATGTGATGAGTCCAAATTGAGATATGCTTTATCTGTTAAATACACACCTATTTTGAGGGTTTAGTATGAAAATAAGAATGTAAACTATTATTCTCCAACACATTACTTACTGGAATGCTTTTATTTTGGACATATTGGCTAAATAAACTATAATATTAAAAGTAATTTCACCTGTTTCTTGTTATTTTTGAGTGTGGCTACTGGAAAATTTTAAATCACAAACATCGCTCACATTATATTTCTAGCACTGGTGTGGAGGTTAAATAAATGGGCTTTATTGGAAGTCCTTGCTTGTCTTGCCAGTGCAGTTTGGCTCTGGATAAGACATATAATCATAAAAGCCCTCAGTTTCTTCATCTGTAAAATGGGCATAATAACACTTCCCACTTACTGACGTCACAGGGAAGTAACTATAAGAATTAATAACCCAGAGCTTGTAAAATGCTGAGTTCTTTGGATCTTCTAGAGTGAAACTAATTTTTTAAAAATTTCCCTAGGGACTGGGTATGTGAATTAAACAATACAGTGCATGGGAAAACACCTACACACTCACGTAGTTCGGCGCATTTTTTTCTTTAGTGGATTCACAGTGATACAAACAGCAAAAGAACAAAGAATCATGTGTTAAAAAAACTGCCAAATGTACTTCTGTCAGGCTTGTCTAATCTTGGTACGGCCTAAGCATATAGAATGCTAAAAATGTCCATACAAGGATTATAGTTGTTGAAGCTGTGTGGACATGGGCATGGTTGTTCATGATATATGTTGGTTTGTTTGTTTTTTTGGTATGGTTTTAATGTTCACAATAAAAGTGAATAACTGATTAAATAACTAATGATAATCCTGTCCTATCCATCCCCTTTTTTACTTTCTTTATTTCCTTTGTGCTTTGTATGAAATAGTTATATGCTGATGGTCACCTTTACAATAAATTTTACTCATTCAGCCATTCTGCCAAATGAGTAATTTTGCCCTGAGCTCACAGTTAGATTGAGCCTTTCTCTTCCCCATGATTTCAGAGCAAAGGGACCCCAAAATGGCATGAGTAAATGAACTGTGATGAGTATATGATCCAGGATAAGTAAGGAAAAAACTCATCCTAATTCTCACTCCCTAACTTTTTCATGTTTTAATAGTTAATGATTTAATTCTTTGATGTCTCTTTCTCCCAATGGAATCCAAAATTTCCCCCCAACCCCCACTCAAAACCAATGGGATGAGGGTGGATATGAGGCATGCTTGTTTTTAAGCACCACGCAGCTTTATGTTGCCAAGATGGACCCAGAGTCTTCCTGAAACACAGGAAGCATAGAGTATTTTCATCCTCTGAAGAAGCAAACTCCTGACCTGCTGGAGCCAGCGCAGTCATGCTGAGTGTCCACGTTTTCCTGTTCCTTTGCTTTGTACAACGGGGAAGTCTTGTTTGATGTCTAAATATGAGGATGCTGTAACTCTGGCACGCCAAAGGCTGAATTTATATCCGTAATTGTCACATCCTTTATTGAGAGCTACATGCTGGCACCATTGTGATAGGCTTTTTTGGGAATAAATCGATGTCAGCAATTATATTTATGCATCCATTTTAGGTGTATAGCTGAAATGTCCTTCAAAGGATGACAGCATCAGTCAAGGGTGGGAGGGGGATAGTGTGTGTGTGTGTGTGTGTGTGTGTGTGTGTGTGTGTGTGATATGAAACTAGAATAATAACTTGATGTCACATAGATATCTGGTATTAATCATAAACCCTAGTCTAAGGATCTAAGAACACTCAAGAGATAATCTTGTGTCTACTGTCTTTCAGTAGGCAAGGAACTATTATTCTCATCTTACAAGCGAAAGTTCTAGTCTAGAGAAGTTATATAACTTCATTAAGCTAATGGAGGTAGGAATGGGGGGGGGGATACTGAATTTACTTTAGTTAAAAAGTGATAGTCAAATAAGGATATTAAGGAAAGTAGTAATTTTAAAACAAGAATGGTAGCTATTAATTAAACCCATCCCTTGCCTAACTTTTTAAATGAATGTCTTAGAGAAATTAACAACTTGTCACTGAATGGAAAAATCTCTGGGGCTTAAGTAATTTCCCATGGTCATCTTGGAGCTGTGGCAGCCAAGGCATGAGCCCGGGCCCTTGAAGGAACATCCCATGGGTACCAGCCAGGACTGCCTAATTGGTGGAGAAATGTGAAAGAGAGTTGAGTCTGGTCAGAATAATTGGGCAACAGGTCCTTGAGTAACATCATTTAATTCAATGTCATTTCATTATAATGTTGATGAGAAAAAAAATAGACTCCTGGTTGAGGCCACTGTCTGTGTAGAGTTTTCATGTTCTCCACATGTCATCGTGGCTTTCCTCTGGGGATTCTGGTTTCCTGCCACATTCTAAAGATGTGAAGATAAGGTGAAATTGTGTGTCTACATTGTGCCAATGGGAGTGTGGGGGTGTTCCTGAGTGCACTCTGCAATGGAAGAGTGTCCTGTCCAGGGCTGGTCTCCACCTTGAGACCTGACCACCAGCTTAGGCTCCAATCACCTGCAACCCTGAACTGGAATCAGCAGGTTGGAAAATAATTATCCTTCTTGTTTTTATTAGTCTTTCTTAAATGTATGGAGAGTTCACATTTAATTCAATGCTTACTATTACAACTGTACGGGGTCCTTATTTAGAAGTGTGGTGATGTTTTGTGACCAGAAGTATGTAATGAAAATTTAACTCTTGTTTATATCAATTAGCCTACAGTAAAATTGGATTTATCATGGGTCATTTCACTTACAGTTAGTTTTTTAGAGGATTTACTATACCTGAAGGTCAGACTTGGGCCAATGTCAGTGTCATGGGAACCACAGTGCCTATGGAGCACAGTGATATCAAGAACCCCATTATGCCACATCAGATGAGCAGCAGAAGAGCCAGGGTGAACAGACATGTATGAGTGCATGGGACCTTCAACCAGGTCGGATGGCCCCTTTGCAGGGCGTTAGAATATGTGTGATAACCAGCAATCATGTCTGTTTGTAATGAGTGAAACAGCTAAGATACACCAAGGCTTGACAGCAGCAAAGGGAACAGAAATACGTCTACTTAGGGGAGGGACTTCAGGGTTTCCAGGCAGTTAGGCAGAACAAGGCGTCTCCGTTTGTTTTCTGCTGAAAGCAGTGCCTGTGACCGGGATTTTGGTGCAAATGGTTTGGGAGTAGGTCCCAGGAAGTATTAGTAAGGGTAGGTGAGGCAGAGAAGAGGGAAGGCCATTGTAAGGGTGTCTTATCAAGGGTTCCCCTGCTGGCAGTGGGGCTTGGTTCCACTAGGACTTCCTGAGAAACAAACACAATGCCTTCCAAAACTGTCCCTTGAAAGACAGGAAACTGGAGCTCTTATTCACTGGCTCTTGTCCTCACTGGTGGAGAGTTTCCTCCAGGGACTGCATGCTCAGGGGAGCCAGCATGGAAGTCCCTGGAGCAAACAGCTGAAAGAAGCCTGCTGACATGCCTGAGGTGGGACCACGTGAGGTGAGGTAGATCAAATCCACTTGGATCCGTTTACCAATGAAAATGCAGCTGCCATGTTGCTGGTGAACCATGGTGGTGGCCATGAGGCACCAGCGGCATTTGCTCTGGAAGATGGTGGATACTATGACTTTGGGTTGGTAAAGGAATGAAAAGGTAAGCAGACATTTACAAAGTCTCAGTAATGTACAAGAGCAAGGCTGAGTTTAGAAATTTAAAAACGTCTGTGTTGTTGGAGCACAGGATATGAAGTGGTGAGTCAAGATGAAGTTGGATATTCTAAGCAAAAGAAAAAATATAAAAAAACTAAAAGTAATTCTATGGGATTTAAGCTTTATCTTTCTAGAGCCCTGAGATCTTAATTTTATATTTTTGACCTTAAAAAGGACAGAAATTGATAACTATTTTATCTTTATTTTTGAAAGTATTACAGATGATGTCCCCTTTGCTTGTTTCTTTTACCCATTGACCCCCTCCACCCCGTACCTGCCTCTCCCAGGCCTCACCACTCTATTATCTGTGTCCATATGCATATAACTTCCCAGGTTAATCTCTGCACCAACCTCCCACCCTTACCCCCAGCCTTCCTTCTGAAATTCATTAGTCTGTTCCATGTTTCTATGTCTCTGGATCTATTTTGTTCAGATTCCACATCTGAGTGAGATCATATGATACTTATCTTTCTCTGACTGGCTTATTTCACAACTATTTGATATGCAGCACCCAAATGCAGTCCAGGTATGACAGAATCAGGAGCCACTCATGATCTGGGGGGAAGCTTGTGGAAAGGGTGTGGGCTCCTTAGAGCAGTGTGGAGGATAGAGACACTCTCTATCCTTGTTGCAAAGTGTTGTTAGTTAAGTGACCTGTTTAGGTGGAATCATGGACTTAGTTATTAAGTTTTCATTGAACGTCTCACAAAATGGACAGGTGCATTAAAAAGGATGCCTGAAAGGAACCGTCACCTTCAAGATAATACCAGTTAAGGAATGATAAGAAAACAGCAGTCCAGTAGCATTGACCTGTATCTTACTCTTAGAACAATTGCTGCATCCAACCTGTCATGGGATTATAAACAATGAAATAATTAAGTATGGCAAGAAGTATGTCCAAAAAAAAAAGCAGAAAAATAGAAATAACCAAGAAGACTATTTGAGGCATGGACTTAAATCCACTATTAAATAAGAATGTTTGAGCATCGACTTATGAACCAGGAGGTCATGGTTCAATTCCTGGTCAAGACACATCCTTGGGTGGTGGGTATGATCCCCAGTGGGGGACGTGCAGGAGGCAGCAGATTGATGATACTCTCTCATCGTTGATGTTTCTAGCTCTCTCTACTTCTCCCTTCCTCTCTGAAATCAATAAAAATATTTTTTAAAAAACAATGAATTGCACTTATACACACATATACATAAATATACATGTGCTGTCCTGGCCAGTGTTGCTCAGTAGTTAGAGAATCAGCCCTCACACCAAGGGATCTTGGGTTTGATTCCTGGTCAACAGCACGTACCTAGGTTTTGGGTTCACTACCCACCCCCAGTCAGTTGCTTATGGGAGGCAATCAGTTGATGTGTCTCTCTCACATGGACGTTTTTCACTCTCTTTCACTTACTCCCTTTCATTTTCTCTCTCTGAAAAACAATGGAAAAAATATCCTGAGATGAGGATAAAAAGAATAACACACCAAAAAAAAAACCAAAAAACCCACAAAATAGCCACATAAATATACATGTGTTGTTGATCCATGCTGGAGTCCCCTATCTCTCCATGATCAAACTCTGAGACAAGGACTGAGGCAGGTAGTTTGCCTGGGAGGTGATTTCAGGAACATATGAGAAAGTGAGGAAGTAAAACAGGGAAGGGAAAAATGCCAATAAAGAATGTGGGCATGGTAGACAGCTAGTGCTCATTTCAGCTGGGGACCCTCTAAATGTGAGTGCAGCCCTGGCCAGTGGTGCTCAGTGGTTAGAACATCAGCCTGCACTTCGAAAGGGTCGCGGGTTCTATTCCCAGTTAAGGGCATCATGTATGTACCTCAGTTCCAAGTTCATTCCCTGGCCCCGGTTGGGATGTATGTGGGAGGCAACCAATTGTTGTGTGTCTCTCACATGGATGTTTCTCTGTCTCTCCCTCCCTCTCCCTTCCATTGTCTCTGAAAATTAATGGAAAAAGTATCCTCTGGTGAGTATTTAAAAATAAATAAATGAATAAATGTGAGTGCACCCCAGGTTTGCTTGCCGAGAGCTAGGTCTATTGGGGTACTTTTCACTGACTCATATCCCTCATTTGTTGAAGTTTACCCACGGAGGCATTTAATCACTGGCTTTTCCAAACCATCTCTCCATGGGCCTGTTGCAACATTATTGCCTGTAAATGCTTTTAAACTTTTCCACTGATTCTACTACATTTATTGGCTTTCAAATATTCCACAATTTCTCTTTTTCCTAGGGTCTTAGCAGTGCCTTTCACACTATTGTTCCAAAGTAATACTTACCTAAGGTGCTTATTTAAAATGCACAAACCCTGGCCCACTCCAGTGAGCTAGATTTAGAATCTCTAAAGATAAGGCTGAGGAATCTGCATTTTAACAAGCAGGACAGGTGAATCTATTTGTACATATTAACATTTGCTAAAAGCTAAGTTCAGAATTAAAACCCTTAAGTATTTTGTAAATGCTAAGTAAACAAGAAGTCCCATGTTTTGCTCCTTCAATGCATCACCCATCTGTTCCTACTTCTCTCTCCTAATTCCCAACTCCCCTTTGATGGCTCTGTTCCCATACATTCACATGAGCACTTTCTGCTCCTCATCTTCTGTGACTTTCTCTCTGATCTTCCGGGTGCACATGGCCCCAGTATTCGATTCAGGGGGTCCATGGCAGCTGGTGATGATCACTTCATTCTACAGTAAGAGAAACTGGATCCAAGAAAATGAATTGCCCGAAACCAGGCAACTGGACTGTTATCCAAACAAAATCTGGCTGCATGACTGTGTCATTATGTCTCTTTTATATTCTGTGAACCTTATGAATCAAGAGCATGAGCATCACCTGGGAGCTTGTTAGAGATGCACACTATCAGGGCCCACCCCAGACCCACTGAGTCAGAGCCTGAACTTGAGTAAGATCCCCACATGATTTCTGCACATGTCAAACTTTGAGAAGAATTTATACTGCATATAGCACCACTGAGATGAACAGAACCATGAAATCATCTATTTGTGGGCTCACCACAACATTTAAACCAGGGTGAAATATTTTTCATTTGCATCAGTCTCCAATATTTAGAGGAAGATGTGTTTAGCTTTGATAGCTCCAATATTTAGCTGAAGTTGCTGTTTGTTTGTTTTTAACTCAGCAGGATGAAACATCCTCTAAGTATGTTGAAATATTTTGAGAAAGTATTTCATTTGAGAAATGATAGTAATCATTTCCATGGGTGCCTATACTAGACCCAACTCCTCGACTGACCGAATCTCTAATGAAAGGCAGTGGTGATTTAGGATTTTTAGATTACTAGACTTGAAAAGGATCTTAATTCATAGAAACCTACATACCACATTTTAAAAATGTGGAAATTCTCTGGGGTTCTAGACCCCTCTCTCTAACTCTTTAATAGCGATCTATTCATAGATATCCCTCTGACATGACCCATGGCAGCTGTTGAAACTGAGCCCATTACACAGTCTCACTCCTCTCCCCTATGTTGTTCCTGCCATTATCAACCAAGTAACACAGAGGATGATACTCCTGTTTCTTCTTTCACCCTCCAACATCAAATTAGCCACCAACATGTTTATACTTTGATCACATATACCTCAGGTTTTTGCCCCTCTGACCTGTCCCCACTTGGATTATGACAACATCTTCCTACCTGATTTTCCTGTCTTCTATCTCCTATATGCCCAATATACCCATCATCACACTGCTGTCTAAGAGATCCTTCTAAAATCCAATTTGGAATACCTCAAATTTGAAAAATCAATCATTTATTTCTCTGTGTGCAGTATAACTTAAAATTTTATCTTATTTTTTCTGAAAATTGATTTCTTTTCAGTTTGATAATTATTAATTTCTCTTATTAATAAGTATCACGTATTTTAATCTTTAAAATATATTTTTGTTGATTATAGGGAGAAAGGAAGGGAGAGGTAGAGGGAGAGAGAAAGAGAGAGAGAGAGAGAGAGAGAGAGAGAGAGAGAGAGAGAGAAGCATTAATGAGAGAGAGAAACACTGATGGGCTGCCTCTTGCATGTCCCCTACTGGGGATTGAACCTTGACATGGTGTGGACCAGTATATGGAAAAACACTCAGCCAACTGAGCCACAGGGTCCAGAGCATTTATTTTATTCTTATGCTTCTAGAAAGCCTTTAAAAATTTTTAGAGAGAGCAATGATGGGACATTTTGAGGTTTACATTCATTTATATACTTGTGCAGAATCTAAAGTATGCTTAAATGCTTCCAAGGTGGGATATTTGAAAAAATGGTTAGAACCTTTTATAAAATTAACTTGAATTGCTCTTTTGGGAAATGCCCTCAGATTAAGTTATTTTTTCAATATGTGGACTATATCTGATTTATAAATATCTCTTAATTTTACCCTCCTAATTTCTCAATTTAACCAGTTGGAAAGTCAACATTGATGCAAAACTAATAGTGTATATTCTAACAGTTAAGAGGACAAGGTTATCTGTTTTATCACCTCTCAACTGAACTTATTAAATATCTTCTTATGAGCATTGCCATGACAGGTACATTGCAAAATAAGTTAGTCATTCATGACTTGATCAGATCCTAGAATCAGCTGATAGGAATGTGTTCTGTAACATGGAAACAGGATGGGTCTGAAAACAGCTCTGCCCTAAACATTGGTTCTAAGCTGTGTTTACCGCTACGGCCTGGTACTTTTGGCCCATTGATTCATTCATTAAACATTTCCAGTCTTCTTGAGTCAGCACTGTGCTAGGCCCTTGCCTATGAAACAGTCCTGTGATGAGTTCATATTTTAATGGGATTGATAGAGAGTCATGCGCCACTTAACGAGGGGGATACCATCCGAAAATGAGTCAGGCAACTTTGTCCTCGTGTGAACATCACAGAGTGCACGTACGTAAACCTCGATGGTGTAGCCTACTACACACCTAGCTTTATGGCATAGCCTATTGCTCCTAGGCTACAAGCCGGTACGGCATGTTATTGTGTAAAACAACCGAAGATTAAATCAAGCACAAGAGAAAATAACGCAGTCAAGAGACATGGTAAACACAAGATGTATAAGGCTGCTGCCAGCATAAATTGGCATACTGTTTTTCAGCAAACTGATTTTTTAATAAGCAAAAAGAGTACACTCTTAAATAAAAATAAATAAATAGTGTAGTATAGTAAGTGTATAAACCAGAAATGGTCATTTATTATCATTATCAAGTATTATGTAGTGTACATAACTGTATGTGCTATACTTTTATAGAACTGGCAGCACAGTAGGTTTGTTTACACCAGCATCACCACAAACACATCAGTAATGTGGTACACTATGATGTTTTAACAACTATGACATCACTAGGTGATAGGACTTTTTCAGCTCCATTATAATCTTATGGGACCACTGTCATATATATGGTGCATTGTTTATAGAAATGTCGTTATGTGGCACATGATTGTATAAAAAAATAATTAGACTTAAATACCTTACATACAGTAATGAGTTGTCTATAAATGCTAGGGAAATTCCAAGAGACATAACTCCATTGGGCAGAATCCTTCTCAAGGAGAGTGTCACTTAAGCTGAGTCTTAAAGGGTAAATAAGGAATCTGTCAGGCAGAGAAGGGGGAAAAACAACCTGTGTAGAGGCATCCTATATAATAAAAGTCTAACATGCAAATCGACCAAACGGCGGAATGACCGGCAGAACGACCGATTTCTATGATGCTCACTGACCATCAGGGGGCAGACACTCAAAACAGGCACTGCCCTGCAGAGGGAGGCAACCGGCAGTGGCAGCAGGGGGTGGGGCTGGTGAACAGGTGGTGCCAGGCTGGCCAAGGTGGGTGCCAGTGGGGGCACCCCCCTATCACCCTGCTAGTCGCTCTGCACAGGGATGTGACTGGCGGCGGCATTGGGGGCTGGGGCCGGTGAGCAGGCAGCACCAGGCCAGCCAAGACGGGTTCCAATGGGGACCCCCTGATCCCTCCACCACTCACCCCACACAGGGAAGTGACCGGTGGCTGCAGCAAGGGGTGGGGTCAGCGAGTGGGTGGCGCCAGGCTGGCCAAAGCAGCTGCCTTGGGCACCCCCCGCCCCGAACCACCCTGCCAGTCACCCTGCACAGGGAGGTGTGAGTAGAGGGCCCCCAATCATCCTGCCAGTCACCCCACAGATTGGCTCTGATCATGGGCCAGGCCTAGGGACCCTACCTATGCACAAATTTTGTGCACCAGGTCTCTAGTAGAAGTATAATAGCACATCATTTGTAAGGTTTGGAGGAAAGCCAGTGTAAGCGCAGTGTCAGGATTGGGGAGGGAGAATAATACACGCTAAAGCTATATGGCAAATAGGGCATAGATTATCAGAGCTGTTATATACCAGGTATATAAATAGGAGTTCTGAGTTGCAAATAATAAAATTCAAAATTAATGTCATGGGAACTCAGTGAAGAGAGACTTTCAAAGAGATAGAAGAGGAAAAATATGACAAATGATGCTGAGATATTAAGTGAAATGAGGATTGAAGTTGGACCACTGGATTTACCAGTTACCAAAGCTCTGTTAACACAGGAAGAGAATATTCTGTAGAATAATAATTTTTATGTGTGGGCCACACATCAGTAACATCAACATCATCTGGAAACTTGTTAGAAATGCAAAATCTCAAGCTTGATCTGAAAATGCTGAGTCAGAAACTCAGGGATGGAAGGAACCCCTCAATATGTATTTCAGAACTCCTCAACATGGGTCCCAATGAAAGCTAAGTTTAGGAATCACTGCTGGAGTGCACTACAAACAAGGACACTTGTGGTTTCAGGATTGGTAGAAGTAGGGCAGAAAAAGTGTATTGCCCTTCTGGGAAGTGTGACATGAAAAAAAAGAAGAAAAAGAAAAGATGGAATTCAGGGGAAAAGATGTGATTATGAAAACATAATAACCGATCATACATTTTACTTGATAGCTTTTAATTTTTCTAATGGTGATTTTTTATTCACCAAAGTTATAACTTTTTATATAGGCAAATCTTTTGAATTTTTTGATTATTTTTCACTGCAAAGTTATTCACATATATGCCCCTATTTTCTATTACTTTGACATTTTTTTATTTCTTTTGTTCTACATTACATTAAAAAAAATACATCTGGGAGAAACCAAGATGGCGGCATAGGTTAATGCCGGAGATTGCTGCCTCTAACAACCACTTCAAAAAACAACTAAAAGACGGAACGGACATCATCTAGAACCACAGGAAGGCTGGCTGAGTGGAAATTCTACAACTAGGAGGAAAGAGAATATCATACCCAGACTCAGAGGAGGCGCAGTGCTGAAGTGAAATACTAAGGTGCGGAGTGCACGCGGAGCGGGCTGGAGGCGGAGGGCGCAGTTGTTGTTTTCAATCGGGAGGGAGTTTCAGACTCTGAGCTCCAGATCCGGGTGAGTCTCTAGGGACCCAGACTCAAACGGGAGAAGCAGGACTGTCTGGCTTCGGTTGGAACTCAAAGGCAGCTTTCTCTCCGAGGTTTGCAGCGGTTGCTGGGACTCTGTGAGGCAGAGCCCCTAGGGACGGAACTGAGAGCAGCCATAACTGCTCGCTCCAGCCCGCCCTGTAGATCCCTGGGGACCCACCCCGCCCAAGCCCTGCTCAGAGCCATTTGCTGGATAGCCTCAGGCAAACGCTAGATTACCACCGCCCTAGAGATCCAGCACAGAAGCTCTCCCACTGCAGACACAGAGGACTCTCATAGCCAGTTAGCCTGGAGGTCAAATCACCCCCCGGTATTGCCAACAACAATCAAGGCTTAACTACAACAAGACTGCGCACAAAGACCACTAGGGGGTGCACCAAGAAAGCATAAAAAATGCGGAGACAAAGAAACAGGACAAAACTGTCAATGGAGGATATTGATTTCAGAACCACACTTTTAAGGTCTCTTAAGAACTGTCTAGAAGCCGCCGATAAATGTAGTGAGATCCTCAAGAAATCTAAGGAGACCCTTGATGTTATGATGAAGAACCAACTAGAAATTAAGCATACACGGACTGAAATAACGAATACTATACAGACTCCCAACAGCAGACCAGAGGAGCGCAAGAGTCAAGGCAAAGATTTGAAATGCGAAGAAGCAAAAAACACCCAACCAGAAAAGCAAAATGAAAAAAGAATCCGAAAATACGAAGATAGTGTAAGGAGCCTCTGGGACAGCTTCAAGCGTACCAACATCAGAATTATAGGGGTGCCAGAAGATGAGAGAGAGCAAGATATTGAAAACCTATTTGAAGAAATAATGACAGAAAACTTCCCCTACCTGGTGAGAGAAATAGACCTACAGGTCCAGGAAGCGCAGAGAACCCCAAACAAAAGGAATCCAAAGAGGACCACACCAAGAGACATCATAATTAAAATGCCAAGAGCAAAAGACAAAGAGAGAATCTTAAAAGCAGCAAGAGAAAGAAACCCAGTTACCTACAAGGGAATACCCATAAGACTGTCAGCTGATTCTCAACAGAAACTTTGCAGGCCAGGAGGGAGTGGCAAGAAATATTCAAAGTGATGAATACCAAGAACCTACAACCAAGATTACTTTATCCAGCAAAGCTATCATTCAGAACTGAAGGTCAGATAAAGAGCTTCACAGATAAGGAAAAGCTAAAGGAGTTCATCACCACCAAACCAGTATTATATGAAATGCTGAAAGGTATCCTTTAAGAAGAGGAAGAAGAAGAAAAAGGTAAAGATACAAATTATGAACAACAAACATGCATCTATCAACAAGTGAATCTAAGAATCAAGTGAATAAATAATCTGGTATCATAATAGAATCAGGGACATAGAAAGAGAATGGACTGACTATTCTTGGGGGGGAAAGGGGTGTGGGAGATGTGGGAAGAGACTGGACAAAAATCGTGCACCTATGGATGAGGACAGTGGGTGGGGAGTGAGGGCGGAGGGTGGGGCGGGAACTGGGAGGAGGGGAGTAAAAAATAAAAATACATCTGGATTTTATTTCAGTGAATACTGGGAAGAATGCCTCTAAAGTAATATATTCTTCTCCCAATAGCCAGTTTTCTTTCTTTTGAAAAAAAAAAATTATTGGGGTGACATTGGTTAATAAAATTATATAGCTTTTCTTTTTTAAAAAATTATCTTTATTGTTGAAAGTATTACAGATGTCCCCATTTTCTCCCCAATTCCTCTTTCCACCTTGTACCCACCCCACACCCCTCAGGGCTTCATTCCACTATTGTCTGTGTCTATGGGTTATGCATATATGGGTATATGTTTTTTGGGTACAATTCTATAATACACCATCTACATATTGTTTTGTGTGTTCAGCACCCCAAGTCAAGTCTCCTTTCATCACCATTTGTCCCTCCTTTACCCTCTCCTACCTACTCCCCCTCTCTTTCCCTCTGGTAATCACCATACCGTTGTCTGAGTCTATCAGGTGTTTTGGCTTTTGCTTAATCCCTTCACCTTTTTCACCCAACTCCCCTCCCCTTTCCCCACAGACAGCTGTCAGTCTGTGTTCTCTGCTTACTTCCCTTAGCATAAATGCATCCATGCTGTCACAAATGGCCAGTCCTTATTCTTTTTTATTGCTGCATAATATTCCATTGTGTATATATACCACATTTTCGTTATCCATTTGTCTATCAGTGGACACCTAGATAACTTCCATATTTTGGCTGTTGTAAATAATGCTGCAAAGAACATAGAGGAGTATATATCTTTTCCAATTAGTGTTCTCATTTTCTTTGGCTAAATACCCAGAAATGGAATAAATTGCTAAGTCATATCTTATATCTATTTTTAATGTCTTTTTTAAATATATTTCACTGATTTCTTACAGAGAGGAAGAGAGTGAGATAGAGAGTTAGAAACATCGATGAGAGAGAAACACCGATCAGCTGCCTCCTCCCCTCAGCCCCCACCAGGGATATGCCCGCAACCAAGGCACATGCTCCCGACTGGAATCCAACCCGTGACCCTCCAGTCCGCAGGCCGAAGCTCCATTCACAGAGCCAAACGGGTCAGGGCTATTTTTAATTTTTTTAAGGAATCTTCATACTGTTTTCCATAGGGGCTGCATTAATTTGCAGTCCCACTCACAGTGCATAAGGACTCCCTTTCCTTCACATCCTAGCTAACATGTTATTTGTTGACATTTTGATAATAGCTATTCTGACTGGTGTGAAGTGATATCTCATCATGGTTTTGATGTGCATTTCCCTGATGATTAGTGATGTTAAGAATCTTTTCAATGACTACTGGCCATCTGTATGTCTTCTTTGGAAAAAAGGTCTTTTTATGTCCTCTGCCCATTTATCAATTGATTGTTTATTTTTTTTATTAAGTTTTTGTTATGAGTTTCTTACATATTTTGGATACTAATCCCTTATTGGATATATCATTTATGAATATATTCTCCCAGTTAGTAGGTTACTTTTTGTTTTGTTGTAGGTTACCTTTTTTCGCAGAAGCCTTCTTGTTTGACATAGTGCTATTTGTTTATTTTTTCTTTTGTTTCCCTTGAGGGGACAGGTCCACAAAGATATTAGACCAATGCCAGATAATTTACTTCCTGTGTTTTATTCCAGGTGTTTTATGATTTCAAGTCTTACATGGAAGTCTTTAGTCCATTTTGAGTTTATTTTTGTGTGTAGTATAAGAGAGTGGTCCAGTTTTTTGCTTTTTTGTTGTTGTTTGTTTTTTGGGGTTTTTTTTTTGCATGTATCTGTCCAGTTTTCTCAGCACCACTTGTTAAAGAGACTGTCATTACTCCAGCGTATATTTTTACTTTTTTGGTCATAGATTAGTTGACCATATAAGCAAGGTCTTATTTCTGGGTTCTTTATTCTGTTCCATTGATCTGTGTGTATTTTTGTGCCAATATCCTATTTTGATTATTACAGTTTGCAGTATAGTTTGAGATCAGGGAGCACAATACCTCCAACTTCTTCTTTTTTTCTCAAGATTTCTTTGACTATTCCTTTGTGGTTACATATGAATTTTAGGATTGTTTGTTCTAGTTCTGAGAAGAATGATCTTGGCATTTTGATAGGAATTTTATTAACTCTGTAAATGGTTATGAGTAGTTTGGTTATGTTAACAAATTAACCCTTCATGTCCATGAACATGATACATTCTTCCATTTATTTGTGGCCCAATATCTTATAGTTTTCAGAGTAGAGGTCTTTCACCTTCTTGGTTAAGTTTATTTCCTGGTACTTTATTCTTTTTGATGAAATTGTGAATGGTTTTCTTCATTCTCTTTCAGATTGTTTGTTATTAGTGTACAAGAATGCAACAGATTTCTTAATATTAATTTTGTACCCTGCTACTTTAGTGAATTCTTTTGTTAATTCTATTAATTTTGGGTGGATTCTTTAGGGTTTTCTATTGGTAGTATCATGTTATCTGCAAATATTGAGAGTTTTAGTTCTTCATAGGGGAAAATTATCTGCTATGGAAAGACCTTGGATTTTCAGATGGGCTAATGCCTTCACAGTGTTTCTTAGGTGTTAATCTCTTAGCAAAACTTAAACATATTTGTCCAAATATTTTATTTTATCCTATAGTAGTTTTAAACCAAATGTATTTTAAAGGAAAATTAATCCATCTGTTTCTGACTTCTCTATACTACACAAATACAATTGCCATTTTAAAGAACTATTTAATAGCCATGGAATCCTTTGAGCAACTTTTTTAATTAGAAAGTTAAAAAGACCTTTGAACCAAGGATTGATAGTAAATAGGCATAAATATGAAGGTCTGTATTAAAAATATTAGAAACTAAGGTATTGTTAACATCTAAACAAGGGGTAGGGACATGGGGGAGGAGTTGGGAAACCCCCTTTATCCAGCTTCCTGAGAACGCCTAAGCATTGTTTCATCTTTGTATAAGGTATTGACAGTAGATATTTTAAAATGGCGCTCTGCCCAGTCACAACATTAAGTTTCTTTTCTTATCTTTAGTTTTCAAAGAAAGCATTTCTTTCTTTCTCCACTTTTTTTTTTTTGGATGAATTTTACAATAGACTCTTCTAGGAAGTTACCTCCCCCCCCCAACCCCCCAGCACCTCCTTGCCCTTCTAAACCCACCACCATGAGAGGAAGGGATTGGGTCAGATATCAGAAATTACCTAAAAAGGGAAATTCAAAAACTATACTTTCCCATTTAGGAAGATGATAAAAGAACAGAGAAATGCCTTATCTTTCTAAAGTACTAGATTTCCAAAGTCCTTGCCCACAGACTCTCATTAGAGGGGCTCTGGCAATGGCCAGTGATGCATGGTTCAACTTCTATGAGTGCTTCAATGGGAACTGAAAGAATCTTGCATCACCTGGCCTATCATCACATATAGTTACATTTGGCAACTCATATAACAGCTATAAAGTCAAAGATAAATACACTACAATATGAAATAAAAAAATCCAATGTACATGCCTTGGGCTGATATCTCAGTTGCTTAGAGCATTGTCTTGATATGCCAAAGTTGTGGGTTCAATCCCCAGTCAGGGCACATACAAGAAGCAACCAATGAATACATACATAAGTGGAACAACAAATCTCTCTCTCTCTCTCTCTCTCTCTCTCTCTCTCTCTCTCTCTCTCTCTCTCTTTCTTCCTCTCTGTCACTCCATTCTCCCCCCTCTCTAAAAATCAATACATAAAAATCCAATGTACATTCATCAATGGAGCACTGTTATATGTCTCTTTCCTCTTTTTACATATATTAGATATATATATTCCTTTATTATAGTGATGTTGTGTTGAGAAGCATTAAATTAATGAATCATGGATTTATACAACCCACTCTATATAAAATCATCGCAGGTTTTCTGAATCAAAAAAATCAAAATTTTATCCATATTAACAAATACTTTCTTGATTACTGGCACCTTTTTAAGTTAAAAAGTTGCTATGATTTATAATCAGTTTACATATAATTTCAGATATTTGCACTTCCTATATTATACTGATGAGATTCCTACTATGTGCTGTGATGAGTTTTTGGTGAATGAAAATATTTTTGTACTTGCTTGATTGAAATCTTTCCTTGGATCCCCAAGATAACAGTCAATTCTCCCAGCCTCACTGAATACCTGTGACATGTTGAAGAGTTCAATATGCAGTATGGTCATTTCCCTATTCTAATGGTCACTTTGTAAATAAAACCACTTAGCGGAGAAAGCCATTGAAAATATATATAACTCTTATAATGCTAGGAAAACATTAAACAGCAAAGAGGATATGACCCACATAATAGAGTAGTTGTCATGAGGTCAGTCTTTAAAATACTCACTATTCCTGATGTACTACACTTGCAGGAAGTGTTTGGTGGACTGATACATATCACTTCATGGTTGTTTTTTTTAAGTAAAAAGAAAAGTTATTTTTTAATAAAAAAGCAACCAGTGATGTGAAGACGGGGAGAAAGCCATGGGTAGAGTTGTAGCCTTTACTTCAAAGCAGTTGTGATGTATGCATGAAGTCAGGGTCAATTACCCACTATCTAGCTCTCTCTGTGGAAGCATATGCATACTTCTGAAGCTAGTCAGATCCAAACTTCAAATATTTAAATAATCCCTAAGCCATAATCCTGTCTTGCCATTAATAAACACAGATGTTATAGAGTTATCTCTCAATAATGATAGGCCTTTGGGTAACTGGAGTAAGCTGAGTAGACTATAAGATGGAGTTTTAAAATTAAAACATCTAGTTTGGTATATTTGTAAGCTGCACATTTTCTAACAACTACTTATTTTTTGTTAGCATTTCTAGCATTTTTATTTGTAGGATAGGACAAGGCTTGATAATCATAAAAGGCTTGCTCTCTGATACAAATAAAAACTACAATGAGATATCACCTCACACCTGTCAGAAAGGCTACTTTCAATAAATCAACAAAACAACAAGTGCTGGTGAGGATGTGGAGAAAAGGGAACCCTAGTGCACTGTTGGTGGGTGTGCAGACTAGTGCAGCCATTATGCAAAACAGTATGAAGTTTCCTCAAAAAGACTAAAAATAAAACTACCTTTTGACCCAGTGACCCCACTTTTAGGAATATATCCTAAGAATCCAGAAACACTAATCAGAAAGAATATATGCAACCCTATGTTCATAGCAGCATTATTTACAATAGCAAAGATCTGGAAACAGCCCAAGTGCCCATCAGCCAATGAGTGGATAAAATACTGTGATATTTTTACATAATGGAATACTATGTGCCTATAAAAAAGAAGGAACTTTTACCCTTTGCAGCAGAAAGGATGGACCTGGAAAGTATGCTAAGTGAAATAGCCAGTCAGAAAAGACAAATAACATATGATCTCACTAATATGTGGAATCTAATGAACAGAATAAATTGATGAACAAAATGGAACCAGAAGCATGGTTACATGGGACAGACTGGCCAGTATCCAAGGGGATGGGGAAAGCTATGTGACTGGATAAAGAAGGTGAAGGAATTAGCTAAAGAACATATATGCATACCCCATGGACACAGTCAATAGTTCGGCGAAGGCCAAGGGAGTGGAAAGTGGGGTTTAGAGGTGGGCAAAGAGGGGAAAGTGAAAGGACTAGAGAAATATAGTGTGTTTGCTGGACCACATTGACACACCACATAAGGTTACTCATCATTAAAGTATGAAAAGTCATCATAGACATGTGTTTTCTCCAGTCACATTCAGTTGTGTAGATGCAGGCCTGAGAGTAGACAAATAATTGAATTTAACAAAAATTATAGTTTGGCCAGAAAGTTTGAAGTAGTCTAAAGATTGGATGTCTTCTTATGGTTAAACTTGAGTGACAAGAAGCAAATTCATTTTGTTGCTAATACCTTTCCCCCTAAAAATTATCCTATATAATAAAAGCCTAATATGCTAAGTGTCCGGTCGTCTGGTTGTTTATTCAACCAATCAAAGCATAAGATGCTAATGTTATGCTAAGGCCACTCAACCACTTGCTATGAAGTGCACTGATCATTAGGGGGCAGATGCTCCAACTAGTAGATGAGCTGGCTGTTGGGGTTCAGCCAATTGGGACTGAGCAAGATGGGCCAGACATGCCCTGGAGCCCTCCCCCAGTCCCTCCTTGGCTGGCCAACCTCCCGCATCCTTCCCTAGCCCCGATCCTGCACTGGTGGGGTCCCTCAGCTTGGCCTGCACCCTCTCGCAATTCAGAACCCCTTGGGGGATGTTGGAGAGCCAGTTTCAGCCCCATCCCACAGGCCAGGCTTGGGGAACCCACTGGTGCACGAATTCGTGCCCCAGGACTCCAGTTAAATCATAAGCTTCGAAGTGGGACTTAGTCATTTTTTCAGGGTTAACATTAATATATCAGGCATTTCAAGCCATGTAATTAAATTCAATTAACATTTCCATATGCTAATACTATTAGGAAACCAGAAGACCATATCTAGGCACATTTTTAATATAATGACTAGATGTCTGGTGCATAATTTTTTGCACCAGTGGGGTCCCTTGGCCTGGCCTGCAGGATTAGGCCGAAAACAGCTCTCTGACATAGCCCGAGGGGTCCTGGATTGTGAGAGGGCACAGGCCAGGCCAAGGGACTCCACTGGTGTACAATCAGGGCTGGGGAGGGATGCAGGAGGTTGGCCAGCTGGTGAGGGACCATGGAAGGGCTCCAGGGTGTGTCTGGCCCGTTTCACTCAGTCTTGATCAGTCGGACCCCAGCAGCAAGCTCACCTACTGGTTGGAGTGACTTTACCCTGGTGCTCAGTGCACATCATAGGAAGCAGTTGAGCGGTCTTAACATATCATTAGCATATTACACTTTGATTGGTTGAACAGCTGACTGGACACTTAGCATATTAGGCTTTTGTTATATAGGATAACAAAGAAAAATTAGTTAACTTTCTCAAATTTTTTGATTCTGTATTAGCTATAAGGTGATGTTTGGTCTTATTTCCCACCAAGTTAGAGAAAAATTATGCTTAAGAAAAGTGAGATAGTTTTTTGGGGAATTTTAAAAAAACCTCACCTGAGAATATGTTCTTTACTTATTCTCGAGAGAGAGAGAGGAAGTGAGAGAGAAAGAGAGAAACATTAATGTGAGAGAGAAATATTAATGTGAGAGAGAAACATCTATTACCTGCTTCCTGTACACACCCTGACCTGGGATCAAATCAGCAGCCTGGGTATATGCCCTGACCTGGATTCAGGGCAGTGAGATAGTTATGCATTCTGGTTTTAGATCATTAGGTTTGTGTGTTAACTTCTATTTTTCAAAGTGAGATGTCAGTTCTGCGTTATACAAGCAGAGTGGATGAATGGATGTTCTGCCCTTCAGTGTGGTTTTAGGGGCACCCATATTTCCTTTATTCTGAAATTCCTTCCTGCCATTATTCTGTACTTAATGTTGAGGCATTCTAACCCTTGAAGGGTAGATTGCATTTAAGGAATAGATGTATCCTGCCTGTTGGAGGATATTTAAAATGTCATCTGTTATTTGTAAAGGATAACCAAAGCCCAGTGGTCCAACTCGTCATTCTTGCTGGTTTATTTTATTATATTAACAAGATAAATACCATCTGTGGAGCCCAGAGTCTACAGCACACATGTCAGGTGAGTTTTGATCAAAGGTAGGTAGTTGAGAATGAGCTTGTCTCTTCACCAGGCCATGTCTTGGTCAGTTCTCATGGCTGCTTGAGTTGTGTCTCTCAAACAAACAAAAAAGAGTACTTGAAGATAAACTGAGGATTGGTCCCATTGGGTTAGTAATGTTTCTAAAATCCAGCTTTAGGCTCCAACATCCAATCTAAAATTGTCAGTTTTCTGAAAAAATAGTTTATCTTCCCCATCTGGATAGCTAATAATAGAACATTTATTTATTGCTTACTGTGTTTTGGATATGTGTTCAAGCCAGTGTGTATGTATTGGTTTTTAAAGCCTGATAATAATCATCTGAGGTTATTGTTTTATAGATGAGAAAACTGAGGCACAGAAGGTTTAAGTAACTTTGTCAAAGTCATAAAATTAGTGGATGATCTAGACAATAACTTGGAAAAGATCTACCTGACTCATTATAATAAAAAATAATAATAATCCATGAGAGCATCCATCTTCCTTATATCTATTAAAGTGCCTTGTGCACTTTGCCACTGATAAATGTTTTTTTCAGTTCAATGGAGGGGACTTCCCTACATTCGGTGTGACTTGCTCCACAAATGCCAAGTACAGCAGAACATTAAGATGCATTTCACGGAGAATGAACACTGCATTAATTAAGACTAAACTGAAATACCATCATGTTTTCTTTTAGGTAGTCTGATAGTTAAGGCCAAAATGCTTTATGACATAAAATAGCACATGCCTTAATGTCTTTTGCAATGTATGGTTTTTAGTTATATGATTCCCGATAAACCTGCAGGTAAGGTGTCTTTTCGGTATTGGGATCATTTGAGAAGTTTCGCCTGGTAAATCCCTGGAACTTTATATTTTCTAAGGCAGCCATGTGAAAACCAGGGCCATCCTAAGCAATATGAGATATCTGGCTACATTCTGATAACTGTATTTTCCACTGTAACTAATTCCAATTTACTTGCCAACAACTTCAGACATCAGCTGAACACTTGCTGGAGGGGAAAAGATTTGAGGGTGGAGATGTGTTTTAAAGAACATTGAATAAAATTAGTTTTTAGGCTTGGGAAATAAAAAGCCTCGCTCTGGGGATATGCGTATGCTGCAGCGGGACTGATTTAGTATAAGTTTTGTAAGTGACTCTCTTTTCTACGTCCATTCAATTTGAAAGTTTCTGGGTAAAATCTATGGAAGGAAATTCATGCAGGAAAGAGGGTGGAGATGGGGAAAAAAAAGAGTTCAGACTTAAGTCACAGTCTATGGATAAGAAGGAATTTGAATATTAATATACAACCTTGAGAATTAAATTCTCTGTCCAGTAATCTTAAGAGCTGGCAGCTGGCTAGGGGCTGATAAGGAATGCAGGGGGGTGGGTAGGTCCTGGGAGGAACCAGTTCCCAAGGAAGGCTCTCATCCCTGGCTGGCATTAGAAAGAATTACAAAGCATGATTCAGAATCTAATTTTGTCAGCTGGTGATTGGCTCCCACAAGGCTCTGGCCTCACAATGTGTTCTATTAAGTAATGGGAATTGAGCTGTACTCGTTTTCTCTGCTTCATGCCTCCCACCCCATTTTCCCTCACAGTGCTTCCCATGTCTCCATCACAAACTTAGGTGTACTTGCTGACATATACATTCCAACATATACGTTTTAATGTCTTCACAATGCACAGGCACTAAACACAGAGAAAAGTGCCAGCAGCACGCTGATTTTTAATTTTTTTTTCTTTTGGGCTGCATTGAGAATAAGAGCATTATCTTGGCAGGATGGGCACAACCAGATGGGAAAAGGGACAGTTTATATAGAACCCGTCCATTTCCTATCCCTTATGTGGTGGCTGTGTGCAGGAGAGGCTTTTATCACGGGTGAAGAGTAAACCTCCATGCAGAAATACCAAATAAACACACTGTGTGAGAAATCATTTGGTTTATGTTAACTTCACAGAAAGGGAACTGAATGAAAATTGACCCTCCAATGCACTTTTTTTTTTTTGCAATTAAATGCCAGATACCTGTTAAAACCTCTGTTTATCTTCTACAATGCAATTATGTCATCAATGATGAAACTCATTTTAAAGGTAGTCATTTGCACACCTACAAAAAGGTGGCATTATATGTTCAGAGGATATGCAATATGGATTTTATTATCCTCTTACGTAAGCTGACAGAAGTCAGTTCCTCAAAGAATTATGTAACAGGAACATTTTCCCCTCCATTTTAAGATCTGAGAACTTTGTTATTCTTTCTGCTTTCCAGAACACACAAAAATATAATTAATGAGTGAGGGTGATGTGTTCATTGGACAGAAAATTGTAAGCTCAATAAACATTTCTAAGAATATTTTTTCTTAAAATTAAATCACAGGATCCATTCCTTCTCGTTGGAACAATTTCCATAAAAGATAAGTTAAAGACACCATCATAAGAAGTTGAACAGTTTTAGTTCTATGCTGCCCTTTCTTATCTTCAAATTTTGCCTATTTCAGATAGAAAAAGCCAGCCTTTGTTTAAAGCCTCTTTTTAAGAAAAGGTCCTGCATAGGATATCAGAAGACCTGGACTCTATTTTTGTTCTGGCACGAACTAGGCATAACAATTTGAGTAAGTCAGTTTCTGGACCAATTTTCTCATTTGTAAGAATGAGGGAATTGGCTAGTTCAGCAGGCTAACACTCTTGGCTGGCAGCACCTTCCAGATGTGTTTCCTATGGCAAGCAGAGTTTTTCAAAATCTATATTTGAGTTCCTTAGACAGGGATTATCAGTTCACCAAGTCCTCACCACTCTTATTACTCTTTCTGTATGCTTATAAGGACCTGTGTATCGGTTAGCTTTTGTCATGTAACAAACAACCCCAGAATATCATGGTTTAAAGGTACAACTATTTACTTAGCTTAGCATTCTAGGGTCAGTAATTTGGTGGATTTAGTTGCCTGGTCTCACTTACTCATCTGTAGTCAATTGCCATGTTTAGCAAGGTGATTGTTTCTGAGGTTGGCTGGCTATCACCTGAGGCAATATGTATTCATGAGCCAACTCATCAACCAACAGACTAACTTGAGCTTTTTCCCAAGGCAGCCTCTGGGTTTTAAGGGCACAAGGATGGATGCTTCAAGGCCTCTTTTGCCCTGGGCCTGGAACTTGTACAGTGTTGCTTTTGTTGTATTCTGTTACCCAAAGCAAGCAGCGAGGACAGCTCAATGGGGAATAGGCTTCATCTTTTGAAGGGAAGACTGCAAAATATTTTGGCCATTTTTGCAATTTTCTAAAACCTGCCTGTAAGCATTGAATCTGACAAACTATGGGCTGCCTGGCCTTGAGTTCATTCTAAGATTAAAAATAAAACAAATAACCAAAACAAACAACATGGACACTCCAACTTCTATACCAGGAGTATACTCATAGTGTTCAACAAGTTATTCAAAGTAAAACTCACTTTAGAGTAGTATTGGCTAGTCCGTATCCCATTGAACCACAAGTCCTCAAATGGCTGGGGATTTCTGCCCTTGGTGACCAGACATTTGCGCCACAAACTGCTGGCAGTTTCTAAACTTGGGTTATGCCCTCGTCATAATATGGAGCCACCATTCAAATATGGTCAGACTCGGGGGTGGGGATTCTGACTGAGACAACAACACCCTCCAACTGTGTCTCTGTATGTCCCTGAAGACAAAACAAAATCTGAATCACTTTAGAGGTTTGGAACTCAGTTTTTAGACGCCTTGCTTTGACTTTTTCCCAGAATGTTCACTTTGAAATAATGACTTGGGGAAATTTCCTTCAGATTGGAGAGCTGACTAACCATCTTTCATGCACAATGTGGAATGAAGGAAAGACTTCAGTTCTAAAATACAAATGTTGTAGACCCCATTTTAAAGCACAGATTTGACATGCTGTGGGTTCAGTCCTAACCTTTATGTGTATATGTAAAGTTATAAAGATAGATAATGCCACATACCTTCATTAGTTGAGCATGTATACTAACTTGAAAATATTGTTTCACATACAGTAATGACTGGAAATACATCTAAGAAAATGTCCCTTCTCTCAATGTGACAGAAATCATTCTGTGGTAGGAGCTGCTTGAGCTGTGAGTCCTTCTGAAGGAATTTATCTTGACATGACTCACTCAGGAGGCCTAAACAGGCTTTCTCTGTCACAAGTATTTTAACTGAATCTAATAAACAGAGAAACGCCTTATTTCATCACTTACTTCTGAATCCAAGATGGAAGACCTTCAGATAGGTCTTAGCTTACTGATTTCCTATGAGGCGATGACAAGGCAAGACACCTGGGGAATGATACCTCAGCCATAATATTGAACTGAGAGCTGAACTTCCAGTTCATAGTGAAGCCTGCCCGTTCCTCTTGGAAAGGAGCTGTGAATCTGCATCTCTTCTGCACTTGGTTAGTAGGAAGGGAGGAAGGCAGTTAAACTCCTCCAAATGTTTGAGCTCACGAGATGTGCAACAGCGGATGCTTGGTGAGTGATAATTTCAGGAAAAAAAACAAACAACTTAATAGGAAAAAAGCAGACAAAGAACATGAGAAGTAATACTCAGAAGAGTGAACTCTAGTGATCCACAAATGCTTGAAAATATGCTCACTCTTATCAATAGCCAATGCAATGCAAATTAAAGTACAATAAGACTTTATATCTCTCATACTGCCAACAATTAAAAACATTATAACCAAATATAGGTAGTCATGCAAACAATCTCTAGAGGGGAGGCCCAGGATTTGTGTTTTGACAAACTTCCCACATGATTATGATGTATGTGAACCCCTGGGAAACATTACTCTTGTATAGACCTCTGAATTGCAGGCTTTATGGAAAGCAAGTTGGCAAAACTTAATGAACTTAAAGTACATATACCCAGCACTCCTAACTCTGAAGATCTTTCCCATCACTAGGAAATAAGGAAGCACTAGGAAATAAATATATGTGCGCAAGGATGTTTACTGCAGCTTTGTCTTAAAGATAAAAACCTGAGAAAAGATAGATTATTGAATAAGTATATCTAATTTTAGTAAAAAGAAAAAATATAAATTTGTTGTGCATTAAGAGAGCTTTAAATAATTTTTTTCCATGGAGAAGAGAAAGTTGTATAGGAATCTATCCATACAATTCAATTTTGGCAAGCAATAATAAAAATTGTAACTTTGTGATATGTTAGTAGAAGTGAAAGAAAAGAGAAGGCAAAGAGGATAGAAAAACAATACTAATAAGAAGACTGCCTGACATAAAAACAAATAAAAATAACAATGGGAAAACCACTCAGGACAAATTGGTGACTTGCCCAAAGCTAATAAGTGACAAAACCTAAATGGAAAGACAAATTGTGATTCCACACTTCACATGATGTCTTATTCAAATGTTATGTCAAGGAAAAGCGTGTGTAATTCTGATCCAGTTATGTGCCTTTCATAGCATCTCACACATAATAGCCACCCATTAAACACTTATTTAAAGAATGGGGAACGTAAGAAGCAATGCAAAAAATTTTCAAAAGGGCAGGGCATCAATCTTGTGTTCATTTTACTCGCTAGAAAATCTTCCAAAAGTTCCATTTGTTGCATCAAATTCAAGCAACTTGGTTAAATATTAAAAATGCTCAAAAGCTTGCTCCAGCTTACCATCCTACACTTACTCTTTGTCTTTTTTCACATGCCTCCTTTAGTCCATCTATTCCTGGTCTCACAAATCCTTCTTTTTCAATCTTTTCCATGCCTTTCATTGGAAAGTTCTATCTCCCCCTTGCTTTACTCTAGCCGTCTTTCAAGGGCTAATTTATTTTCTCTCTTTCCCATAAAAATGTCTTGGAACAATTCTTAGATATTTTCCCATAGATTTACATTGTCTGTTTTTAACCTATGCTATCAAGCTTCTATGGTTAGACACTATACTATTAGCTGCTCTACCCACCCATAGGACCTTTCTCAATACTTTGCATATAGCAGGAATTTCATAAATGTCTGTCCATGATTCAAGTTTTTGTTCTATGTCAACAGGCATATTTGCCACTTGTCAATGTCAGCTTTCACATTGCTTGTTTGGATAGTGTCTGAAGCCCAGATGTCCTGAATGGAATTAATTATAGTCCCTCCATGATCCCATATCTTTCTATGTTTTCTGTCCCAGTTACTGATACCACCATTAATTTAACTGTCCAAGCACAAACCTCCCATATTGGATCCCTTATTATTTTTACCTCCCACATTTAATTGGTTGCTAAGTTTAATTGATTTTTCCACTGCCACACACTGCCACTTAAAGTATTCCTTTCCTTCCATTCCCACTGCCAATGCCCTGGTTCATGTCCTTGTGCTCCCAGTCACAACCACAGCAGCTTCCTCACTGATCCCTCCAGCTTCTCCCTCTCCAGGCCCTAATCACAAGGTCAATGGAGTTAACCTTGCAAGTGCCATTGCCCTTTTCAAAAAACCATTAAGAATAAAGAATGTGCCCTTATGTGGCCCTTTAAATCCTCTCCCATTGATTTTCCTCTTAACCTTTCTCTTACCTGTTCCTATCCCATGCACACATATTGAGATTACATACCTTCTCACCTTTCCTCGTGATTCTCCCCCAATTTGAAATGTCTCCACTAATCTAAAATCCTTAGTCACTGGGTCACATAGAACATGTTATTGTTAAAGGTTGAATTCAAATGATTATTTTCTTTGTGGAGTTTGTTTCCATTTTGTCAATGGATATCAATGGGTCTTTACACTCTCCACTTATTAATAAATCTCCATTACAAAACATTAATTTTAATATTTAATTAGCTCTTTACATATCCTTCTCTTCTTGCTTGATTGTGAGGTCTTTGAGAAGAGACGTTGTGACAAACTCATCTGCAACTCTCACAGCATCCAGCCCTTATGTGATCCATAGTAATTGCTCCTTAATTGTTTGATCAATATATGAAAGGATGAATGGTCTCTCTCATTTAATTGTGCAAAGATATTATTTATACTAAATGCTTCACGTTGTCCCATTTATTTCCTTAGCTAGCAATATAAAGCAGTTATTAGTTTTTAATTTTTAATTTTATTAGGGTAATATTTATACACAGATAAAAAGATCATTATGGTCAATAAAAGAAAACACCAGTTCCCCATTCCTTAGTCATTTTGCCATTGTCAACTCTTTTAACTGTTTCTTCTGCTTTTTAGGTATATATTCCCAAATAATATGTGTTCACTGAAATGTATTAGTTTATGGGTTGTAGACATTATCTACTGAGTTGCAATTATACTTGTTAGATTAATATTTGGCTCTATCCAGTACAGAAGACCATGATCTTCAGCTAAGCAACCAAGTTTAATATACACAGAGCCAGTTAATCTCAAAGGGATTGAGCCTGTTACTTGCCTTATGTTAGCCTCAACTTAACTAACTTATTAATGAACACTCAACAAACTGATTTCTTTGTGTACCTGATTTGATCATTGGCTGAAGTCTTGGGGCTTTCTATAAAGTTCACTGTAATGCTAGCTTGTCTACCATGCTTTCAGTTGATGTTATGTTAAAACATTGACATAAGATTAATTTCTTTTTAAAAAAATATATTTTATTGATTTTTTACAGAGAGGAAGGGAGAGAGATAGAGAGTTAGAAACATCGATGAGAGAGAAACATTGATCAGCTGCCTCCCGCACATCTCCTACTGGGGATGTGCCCGCAACCTAGATACATGCCCTTGACTGGAATTGAACCTGGAACCTTTCAGTCCTCAGGCCGATGCTCTATCCATTGAGCCAAACCGGTTTCGGCAAGATTAATTTCTTATATTTTGATTTATTAAATGCAATAATCATGCATTAAAACTTACTCAAACACTATATGTGGTCCTTGTACCTTGATGTATTTACTTATATAGACTTTTGTGTAATGCCAGTGCAATTTCTAATTTGGGAATACAAATAACAAAGGAATAAAATCAATAGAACATAGTTATTTGTTTCCAACTTCTCAGGAAGGCATTGTAGAAACATAATTATTAGGAAAAACTAAACAAAAATTTCAGAGCAATCCAGTGCAACTCTAAGAGAAGGTTAGTTTTTATCTTTCATCCTCTGGATACAACTTCATACTTCAAGAGGAAATGATATCAAACATAAGCTGTGCTTGCCCTAGACATGTTCATTTAGTCAGAAGAGGTCAATCAAAGGCTATGGGATGGCTCAAATGTTTTCTCCTTCTACATTGGCCAAGAATATACAACAAAGATAAAGATAATGTTAAAAAAGAAAAAAAAAAGAAAGAAAGAAAGAAAGAAAGAAAGAAAGAAAGAAAGAAAGAAAGAAAGAGAAAGAAAGAAAGAAAGAAAGAAAGAAAGAAAGAAAGAAAGAAAGAAAGAAAGAAAGAAAGGAAGAAAGGAAGAAAGAGCAGGTGTGGTCGAATCCTATATGGTCTATGCTGAAGAAGAACAAACAAGACTTAATTGTTAAAGTACAGAGCCAGATAACACTTCATATCACTCTGTGGTCAGATTATTAAGAGTGGTGTTGTCATCAACAACATCATTACTGTGTCTGAGCCATGTGTGTGCAGGCCTTTTAGTGACTCAGAGTGATATCATCAGTGTGGGCCAGGGGGGGTACTGGCAAAAACAAAGACTCAACCTAATAGAAGGACCAAAGAAAGTTGGCTTTTGAGTCAACATTCATCTCTAGAGAATCTAAACTAGGAAATGCCCAGAGTGTCTCCATAGCCAAAGTCAGGCAAGTAGAATTTTCATGAAAGTATGCAATTTTTATTAAATAAATAGGCTTCTATGCAAACTTTAAATGGATAAAAAACAAATTTAATACAATAGTACCTCATCTCCCACCATATTTTCAGAAGCCAACTTTTGGATGAAGTGATTTGTGGTTTTCTTCACAAGGTATGCTTTTGAAGTGTGATGTTTTTCATCTGGCATGTTTTTGTCTATTAGCTTCTTCTACTAAACTGAATACAGGTAGACATTATTCAAAATAAGGATGGAGACTGTTTGTTTTCTAGCAACAAAGCTTTACTTTAAATGTCTACTTTGCCTCAATTTTTTTTTGTAGTGATGCAATAAAAAAACCTTAGGATATTAATCAGCAAACTTTAAAGACTTACAAATATAGGAAGAGATTCAGATCCCTCAAGTCTGAAGGTGCCTTACAAAAGAATGGCTTCTAAACAATGGACTTGTTTTTCTGATTTCTAAAACTATAATGGAAAGTTTTCTTTCCTTTCAGATTAGAAATATTTAAGCAAGTCTAAATAATTTTTTTAATGTAAAAATAAACCACATTTCAAAAATGTACTGTTGTGTGTGTGTGTGCGTGTGCGTGTGTGTGTGTGTGTGTGTGTGTGTGTAAGTTGAGTACATACAGAAAATAGTTCATGACATGCCATTTATCATTAAGTAAGTATTTTATATTTTGTGTTTCTCTTTTTATAATACACATTTCTATAAGATGACATGCCTGCATTTAGCCAGAACAAAATAATTCAATCAATTTTTAATATTCCTTAAAAGGGGGAAAGTAGGGGACATCTATAATACTGTCAACAATAAAAAAATAAAATGCATGACATAAAAATAAACTGACTAACACCTATAAGAATGCTTCCCACATGTTCCAATGGAAAAAGAGTAAAGATGCTCTACTAGAAAATAAGAGACAATTCTTATGTATTTGTACCTGAACTCTTATGTGAATCACAGAAAAAAGTATTAATTTGACTCATATATTGGGATTTTCTTTGTACTAAATAAATGACTTTAGTCTTGTCTCCATATCAACAATGATAATTTATTTTCCTATTTTTCTCTAAATAACATTTTAAAAATGTAATTTGATGTCTCAAATGATGTGATATTGAACACGGAGTCATAAATCAAGAGACCAGCATTGGGGCTCCAACTTGGCCATGGATTTGCTGTGTGGTTTTAGGTCTAATCATGTCATCTCTTTAGGCTTTAGTATCAGCACCTAGAGCAGTGGTTCTCAACCTTCTGGCCCTTTAAATACAGTTCCTCATGTTGTGACCCAACCATAAAATTATTTTCGTTGCTACTTCGTAACTGTAATATTGCTACTGTTATGAATCGTAATGTAAATACCTGATATGCAGGGTGGTCTTAGGCAACCCCTGTGAAAGGGTCATTCGACCGCCAAAGGGGTCGCAACCCACAGGTTGACAACCGCTGACCTAGAGGAAGCTACAGGGGTGTGGAATAGTATAGTAATGGTGTCTAAGGTTCCCTTTGGCTTTTGCATTAGGGAAACTTGGTATGCATTTACCTTGACTGTGAGAAATTTCCCCTGGACCTGTCTTAGAACACTATTCTGTTAAGAAAAGACTTATCTCGTTCTGCTTCCCCCAGAGTGAAACTGTTTTCAAATTCACTTGTAGCTGGGAATGAAGAGCTCACCCTACAGGGGCATATGTTTTCTATTTGGAAAACAGATCTGCAGAGGCCATTCTGATCAGGCTTATGCACCTTCTTTTGAACTTGATGGCTCAATAAATAAAACAATATCTCCAAACTATTCCAAACACCAGCATGAGCTGCCATCCTTGAGAAGTTAGTGTGTGAATCTCTCTTTCCTTTTTGCTTTTATTGGAAGTGACATATAGTGTTTCTGCATCAAATTAAATCTGGCCTACATGGAGCTCTTTTACACAGAAAATGCGAGAACATGGGTTGTTGGCAGATACATGGTAAATATAGAAGCTCTGATGGTGTTTGGGTGCTATGAGCTTATTCATTGCCCCAGACCAGCAATGAGTACTTTATTCACAAGTGGTGAGGCCATGATGAAGTTGTGCAATTTCTCCAATATTTGTGGTATTAAAATGTATACTACTCACCCTACTACCTGTTTTATTTATGTCTACATATCTATTCGATTGTGCTAACTTTTAGGGGCTATGTTACTTCTTTCCATTCCTTTTTTTCCCCCAGCTACTGTGGAAAGGATTGGCTCATTGGTCTGGATGAAGCAAGAAATGATGAGAGTCAATTTTGACCCTGAAATGTATCCTGGGGTCTGGGGAAAATGGGGTTTGAAAGAATTCTGAGCTCCATTGGGTATATTCAGCAATTTAAGTGAAACTATACTAACCTCATGAATTAGCAGAGCATGAACTAGAAGACAAATTATTTATGTGGCAATAGACTTATTACCCTGGCAGTGATAACATGACTAGTTGTATTTTGTTCAAAACTTAGTAAACAATGTTATGACATTAGAAGCTGAAACGTTAACTTATTTTCAGATTATAGCTTTGAGTCCCTAGGAGTCATCCTCAAGACTTCTTAGGTTACATTTCCTGTTTATTGACATCTGACATTCATTGAATTGGATCCTACTATGCACCAGGCACTTTACTAGATGTTGAGGATGCAAATATAGCTTAAAATTTATTGGAATTCTGGGAGTTATCGGTTTTTAGATGTTACTCATCATCTGTTGGTTTCCAGATAATAATTAACCTCCGAGATTCTATGTGGGGGACATTCTGATGATTCCACTATTATATTCAGAGAGAGAACTCTGAGTTCTTGGCATACATGGATCCATCCCACACTTTGAGAATTGGGTGAGGTCCTCTGGAATGTTCTAGGAACCCAGTATTGACATTTGCTAATGAATACAGCATTCAATTCTTCTTGTAAGTCTTTAAGGGCAATGGTTTCTATGTCTTTTCACCTGTGAGTAATGAAGAAGCAATTTTGATGAAAACAACAACACCACACAAATAAAACAAAAACAAATTTTTCTGCACATGGTCATGTGGTTGTTTCTGAAAAGTACAAGAGAAGATCTAGATAGATTTACTCCGAGTTGGCAGTGCATAGAAAGTTCTTGGATCCATTTTGGAGGTAATCAGGTGACTAGAAACACTATGCTTTATAGAAAGCAAGGCCAATTTCTTTAAGTTGGTTTTAAGTTATATACTTCTGAATATATATTCACTTTACCTCAATTTAAAAGTTTACTGGCATGCCCTGGCTGATGTGGCTCAGTTGGTTGGGTTTTGTCCCTTGCACCAAAGGGTTGCTGGTTCAATTCCTGGTCAGGGCACATGCCCCAGTTTCAGGCTTGTTTCCAGGTAGAAGCCATGCAGGAGGCAGCAGATTGATGTTCCACTCCTCCATCAATGTTTCTTTCTCTTCCTCTCCCTTCTTCTCTTTAAAAAGCAACAAAAATATTTTTAAATAAATAAATAAATAAATAAATAAATAAATAAATAAATAAATAAATAAGTGTTTACTGGCATTAAGTTACTATATCCTTTTATTATTTTTTAATGTCTTAAGATAGATTTTAATGATGTTCTATTTTTCATTATTGAAATTAATAACTGTGCCTTTTCTCCCTCCCTCCCTTTGTCCTTCTCTGTTTCTCACCTCCCTCTCTCACCATCAGTCCTGTCAGGTTTTTGTTGGTGGTGTTTTTATTACTCTATTTAAAAAGTGACCATTTGTCTTTGTAGTTTTTTGTTTTAATTAATTTTTGTTTTTATGTTTATTTCCTTTTTTTATATTATCTTTGTATTCACCATGTTGCTTTTTTTTCTTCTTACTTCTTGATATGGATACATTATTGAATTTTAGCCAGTCTTCTTTTCTGATATATGCAAGTTAGGACATACTTTTTTTAAAAAAGCACAATCCCATAAGTTTTGATATGCAGTATTTTCATTATAATTTAGTCCCAGATATTTTCTAATTTTCATGATTTCTTCTTTGAACCATGGTTACATAAAGATACACTTTTTTAGTTTAAAAATAGAAACTTTCCAGTTACCTTTTGCTATGATCTTCAGCTTAATACCACTGTAATTAGAGAATATCCTCTATATTATATAAATTCTATGAAATTTGGTGATCTCTTTAGCATCATGACCTTACAATGACTTGAATTTGAAATAAATTCCACTCCTTAGCAGGGCTGGAAGGCCTTCTATCATTTGACCTATGACTATTGCCCAACCTCATCTCACAACAATTTCCTCCTTTTAAACAATGCTAGCTACAACTGCCTTTTACATTTTCTAAAACACAATTTCTTTACACATAATTTTCACCTTTTCAATTTCTTAAATACACAAAGTTGTTCTTATCTCCCCCCCCACCCAAATGCTATCACAGGGTCTTTGCATGAGCTATTTCCCTGACACTCTTTGTGAGCTATGTCCTTTTGATCCTTCAGGTTGTCACTTAACTATCACATTAATAAAGTTCCTAAATTATATGCTATAGACATCCTACCATGAAAAATAGAAGAAAGGTAAATACAAGGGAGGAAATGAGTAATAAGGGAATGATTTGGGAGAACATAAATTGGAACATAAACTGAACTGATGCAAAGCTTTGAGAGCCAGGCAGTATTGAACAATAATGGAAAAGCACACTTGGAATAGAATATGTTTATGTTATAAAGAAACTTGGGAGGCCGGCAGAAGAATTTAAATTTGACATATAGTAAAATAAAAAGAGGAGAAGGGGAAGGGTGATATGATGAAAGCATGGGTTAAAGAAGATTAAGCTGTCAATAGCATGCGGGGTGGCCCAGGGGTTAGAAGGAATCAGTAAGGTCAGCTTGGAGGCTGCTGTTTGTAATCCAGGTGTGAGGTGATGAGGGGATGGATGAGGGTGTTAGAAGTAAGGATGAGAGGGTATGGATTTCAAAGGACAATTTGGCAGGACATGATGACTGATGGGATGTAAAGAATTAAGAGGACAGAGTCAAAGTTGCTCCCCAAATTTTGTGCCCAGAAGACTGGGAAGTAAGGAAGTAAGAGGAAGAGGTAATAAATGCATTATATTAATATGTCAATTTGGAGGTAACAACAGATTATGCAAGAGAAGAACTGCCTCAGGAGAAGTGGAAAATGAGCATGTTTATCTTCAAAGGAGAGGATAACCTGGAGGTGTGGTCATAGACCCTGATGTCTCAGCAGCTAAACGATAAACTCTTGGAGTGCCTGCTTTCCCTGAAAAAGGAGCAGACAGACAGGCTCGATGCCTGGTCTTAAAAAGTGAGTTGTAAAACTGAGTCATCTCAGGGCGATCATCTGCTTCTTGACTTCCTTTTTCTGTAAAGAGATAGCAAGGACTTTGCTGACCATAACAGAGATAAGGGGAGGTCATATTTTAGAATCCTCTTGCTACGGTGTTCTAACATATTGGGCTTATAAAACCCTAAATGTGTTTTTGCCCTAAGTACTTTTCTTTTTTTTCAAACCCATATGTATTTTGGAGTCAATTTAATCCATATGTTTCTGATTAATTTATGCTTAGCTCATCAAAATGTTTTAAGAAGAAAAGCTTATTTAAAAAAAACAACAAAAAACGAAGTCATGCTTCACTAGCCACTGATGAAATCAACTCCAGAAGGCTGTAGCTTAGTCAGAAAATCAGAGGGCCCAATGGTTCCAAAATTTGGAAACTTATGGTTATCCCTCCAAATTAACTGAGTATGTTCAACACTTGGGGAAAAAATCTTAGATTTTTTCTTTTTGTTTTTTTAAATTTTATTTTATGTGTTTGTTTTTGATTTCTGGATGTATTGATTTGTGCTTTGTATTAACTATGGTTTCTTTACTTAGTTGTTCAGCCAGCTTCCAGGTTGATATTTATAATAGTCAAGTGGGAAGGAGGCTGGAGATGATATAATTTAAGATAAACTCTATCCCTTTGCCTTTCCTTCTCTGCCCTCTTTTCAGATATAGTTTCATATGCTTTCTCCATTTATGTTGGTTTTAGCTTTATCTTTCTTCTTGTTTTATTCCTCACATACTCTTTAAGAGATCTTGGCCACTCCATGGACTAAACACATTCAAATTTATCTTGAGATTTCAGTCTATTCCCTTGTGTTCTAGACTAGTATACCCGAATACTCCTATTTTAAATGTCCAATGGAATAAAAACATGAACACACCCAAAACAGGACTCAACTTTATTTCTTAAGTTATTCTTTCTTCTTTTCTTTGTCCTATAATCTCTATTCTATTTTATGATACTGTCATACACCTTGTGACTCAAATTGAATACACAGGTGTCAGCCAAGATTCTTCCATCTTGTTCATCTTATCAGACACAGCCTTCCAACTCTACCTCTTAAATAACTTTCACATTTTTCTTCTTTTCTCCATTTTCATTGCCTCAGCTTCGAGTCTCCAAATTAGTATAGTTTGTTCTAATCTTGATCCTCTTCACTAAATCTTCTCACTGCTACTACTGCCACCATTCAAAAAAAAAAAATATGGTCATTTTGCTTATGTGCTTAAAATTTTTAGTGTTCCTTATTTTCTGCATGATGAAATTCAAACCACTGTGCATTGTTTCTAAGATACATTATCTTCCCTCCATTTTCCCCTAAAGCTCATTTCCTTCTACTTTTCCCCTTTCACACCAAATTCAGTCACACTGGATTTCAAGTTTAAATTCTTCAAAATATCCATTTTCTTTTTTAGCCTCATGCTCTTTACTCATAATATCCCCTTTTCTTTGGAATGCTCATCTTCTATAACCTTTGCCTGGGTCACTCCTATAACTCCTTTATGTCTGTGTTCAAATATAATTCTCCCAAAAGCCCTCTCTTACCTCCCTTATCCATATATTCTGTACAAACTTCTGTTCTTTTTCTAGCATAATATTAAGAATAATTTATTTTAATTGTTTGTTTAACCTCAAACTCCACAAGAATACAAATGCTTTGAAGGCAGGTTTCTTGTCATCCTTACCATTGAATCCTCAACATCTAGCACACTGAACACCTGGCACCTAATAGCTATTGCTTTCAATAAATACTTGTTGAACAGATGAATGAATTTTTTTTCATATCTGTGTACTTTTACACACATTATTTCTTCTGTCTTGAATATCTTCCTTTGTCCTGTTTGATCAGTGAATTCCTTCCTTTACTTTGACAATTCATTAACATCCCATAGAACTAGTTTCTACAATACGCACTCTGAAATGCTGATGTCATCCGGTTCTCTCCTTGACGCAACAGGAAATTGAAACCTAGAGAAATAAAGTGGCTTAATGAAGGTCAGACAGCTGGCTATAATGGAGAACCAGAATGCAAGAGTACTCTCTAATTTCCATAAATTTTTAGACATTGATAATGGTTTTATTTGTAAAGGCTTGTCATTGTTAATGACATCAAATCACTTTTTCATTTACTATTTGCTAACAAAAGACATACTGTGTCATCGATTTCTGGTTCATCCAATAACAAGAGAAAAGTAGGATGGTAAGGGATCAGTATGCATATGCCATTGATAATGGGAGATTTGAGAACATTAACAGAAGCATGAGGTGGGTTTCACTGTCTGAGTAAGTTTTTCCACGGTAATAAAATGATCAGTGCTGCACATCATCAGAGTTGGGCGACTCTCCTTGGGAATTTGGTGTTTATTTTAACCAACACTTTTTAAAAATTTTGTTGCTCCTCCCTAAAGATGTAAAATTTCACCATTTATTAAGTTTTCTTGGCTGAGTTGAGGATTATAGCATTCACATTCTCACATGCAAAATATTTCCTAATCATAGCAAACGTTTCACATCTGCTCTGGGTAACTAGCCAAAAACCAAGAAATAGAAGCATTCTTAGAGGACCTTTGTTGATCCCCAGCCAGTCTCCTTGACATTGGAGAACTAGAGTGAAAGGGACTCCTCCCCCACCCTCTTTCTTTTCCCCAAGTATTTCTTCCTTTGGTTACTTGATGACACCCTCTGCTTGGAGAGCACACCCCTCTATGCTAATATTTAGGAACTAGGCCAAAGTTCCAGTTGTGTTTTTAGTTCTGTCTACTCTTTCCACACCCATTGGAAAGCCAAGAACAGATCTGTGTAACTTCCAACTGCTTCTTGGCTACACTGGTCTCACTTTTACCACATGGAAATTCTTCACCCAATGTAATCAAACTTAACTCCAACACTTAATAAACACTCAAGTGGCGATTTACAAAGATCCAACTAATAGCATATTCATTTTATCATTCTGCTCTAATTTACTGGTGGTATTTTCTACAGTAATCTCAGCTTCATGGTTTCATTCTATTGTGTTTTTGGCTAACCAAGCTGGGCAAATGAGAAGAGACTCTTGTCTGTCTCTGGAGTAAAGAGGAATGAAGTTGTCCAAAGATTATTCATATTGGAAATGATTTTGTGTGCTTTCATTATGATCCAATTTCCTCTATTTATTGGAAGCTGAAGTTCAGTTAGTAATGAATGTCATAGATTGTGGATCATTTTCATCACTGTCACCTGATTTCCAGGCACAGCTTTAAGTGGCAAAGTGAGAACATTGCTGATACAGTCTTAGATGGAGATGAAGCATTAGCACAAAAGGGAAGATTTAAAACAGAACACATTTAGTGGAAAGTGACAGAAAATCTAACATGGATTGGCTGAAAATCTAACTGAGAATGAAGCCAAAAAGAAGACACACTGTAGAATTGAAAATATGAGTAGTTTGGCTTCAGGCACTGCTGGCTCTAAGGACTGACACAATGTTGTCAGTGGTTGTCTTCCATTGTCTCTCTGTTTCCTTTGTGTTGCCTCCATTTTTAAGCAGATTGTCTCTCAATGGTGGCAAAATGGCCTTCAGCATGTTCATGTGTACATTTTATCCCTCCAATAACTTCGGTAGAAAAGGGAGTGCTTAAAGATTTTTCAAGCAAAAGTGGTGAGGTTAACTCTGATTGCACTGACTGCAACTACATGCTTTACCTGAACCAATAATAGTGACTATGTGTGGAAGATGCAGATTGGCCAGACCTAGGTTATATGCCTTTGAATAACATGGAATGTGAATAAGATTGAGATGGTTTCGCACAGGATTATCAGAATTTGTTATTATAAGAAGGAGAAATATACTTGGAAGAATAAGATAAATCATCCCCACTAAGTTCTCCTCATAACTGGCTCTACTGAGAACAAAAATTCTAGGAAATAAAAAGGTATAAAAATATCCCAAGGGGAAGAATTTATGTTCTTCTTTACAACTATTGAGGTTGAAGACAAACCTGATAGCTAAATACCGTAGACCCAGAGACCTTGGTAGGATATATTTACTAGAAGGTAGTCATTGCTTAGAAATAAGATGACTGTGCTCACAGGTAGATATTTTGGGAGTGTAGTCATGTCACTATAAATAAAAAGTTAATATGCAAATTGACCGAAGGACAGAATGACCAGTTGCTATGATGCACACTGACCACCAGGGGGCAGTTGCTCAATGCAGGAGCTGCCTCCTGGTGGTCAGTGCGCTGTTCAGCCAGAAGCCAGGCTCACGGCTGGTGAGCTCAGCGGCAGTGGCGGGAGCTTCTCCCACCTCTGCAGCAAGCAGACATCCCCCAAGGGGTCCCAGACTATGGAGGGATGCCCTCCACCACCCCAGTGAACGAACGTCATGCACTGAGCCTCTAGTATATATATACTAGTATGTACTCTGGCATCACATATGAGAACAAAGCAGAATAATGGCCTGTTTATTTCTAAAGAAAACCACCTTTATTTCCTCTATTTTTAGTTGTACAAATGGTACACCTGGGGATTTCCAAGGGGATGTGGTGAGAGCCAAATGACTATTAATGTGTTTCCTGAGACTCTGCCTGCCTCAGCCTAGGACATCCGGAAATTGCATCCTCTTTCCCCTTGTCAGGGAAGAAAAGGCTGGGGGAGGGGCAGGTTCCAGCAGTGAGATACTTTGGGGGAAGGAGTGTATTTCATCTCTTCTACACTCTTAATCTTTGTGCAAGTGGTTAACACGGATAAAATGGGTTGACAGTAAAACAGCAAGGGGCCTCAGGAGAGTACCATTCAGCCTGAGTGTGGGAATGTGTTGGGAGATCCTGCTGGTTGGGTCTATAATGAGTACTCAACCCTGTGCCCAAGTGATGAACTGTGTGTCGTGGACATTTTAGCCACAGTTGGAAATACAGCTTTTTCTCTGCTTCTTTGCTCTCTTCTGGAGCTTTGGGCATTTTTTTTTCTTTTATTTTTGCCCTCTTTGTTCTCAAGGGCAAACTTCCTCCCAGGCAGCTGCAAGAGGTTTCTCTCCTTGAGTGATAGCTGTGTTGATATAAGTAAATTTGTCTGTAATGGAAGAGGGATCCCCCAATGCTCTCAAGGCTGTGACGGGCCTAAGGAAAGCATGAGGCCACGTGTGTTGAAATGGATTCTGTGATTATGGAAGCTTTTTGCTAGAAGCAGGGACCCTGTAAATAGGTAGCATTTGACCTCAGAGGCTGTACAAAGACGAGGATGCTCCTTCATTTCCTGGTCCTCAGGTAGAATGAGGAACCACTGTAATTCCACCATCAAGCCTTTCCCTTTCCTCTGCTCCTTCCTTTGGCTGGGTCCAGGCCTATCCCTAACAGCTTCCTTTTTCCACTTCTCTGCCATCTTCCCTTAGGCTTTCCCCACAGTCTGCTAATCTAACAGGCTCATTTGCTGACCACTCTTCAATAATTTATCTTTGAAGATAGTCAACTCTGTGTTTCCACTAAGGTAAGGAGTTTGGAGGGTAATGGAGGCTCAGAGCAAGCTTCAGATTAGGGGAAAATGATTAATTCTTAAGCTTTAGAGACACTCAACTTCACACTAATTTACTCTTTTTTTTTAAAGTAACTTATTTCTTTTAAAACCAAGGATGGGGAACCTTTTTTTCTGCCAAGGGCCATTTGGATATTTGTAATATCACTTGTGGGCCATCCAAAATTATCAGCTTAATGAGCCTGCTATATTTGGTCAAACATTTAATTAACTCACCTCTAATGCCTTGGCAGAGCCAGACCAAATGATTTCTTGGGCCTTATACCACCCTTGGGCCAGACATTCCCCTTTAAACAAATAACAGAATTTGCATTCTGTATTTAATAATAACCATACATGTAGTAATAAAATTTCTATAGCAGTTTCCAATTAATTTTATGTTCTTATCTTTTTTATCTTCAAGTGATTATTTTCATTTTATAGACAGGGAAACTTTCAGAATAGGTATATGTCTTGGCAAAGACACACAGCTAGTAAATGGTCTTCCCACATAAAACAAACTCTTCTGATTATTAGCAATAAGCAAGAGAGAATTACCAATAAAATGATCATTTCTTTAACTGAAGAAGTTGCTGACTTTGCTTGAATTGGAATCTAAAATGTTTGTAATTTTTATCTTCTAAAAATGCACCAGAGTTTGAGTCCCTAGTTTCTTGGCCTGCCATTTCATATTCTATATTTTCTACCTGGATTCTGATATAAATAACAACTCTCATATGGTCCCAAGAGCAGAACTCCCTTACTGGACCCTCCATGTTGCTTTTAGTGGCTCCTGGCTTTACTTAAGATCCTTTCATCCACCTGCCAAACACTTACTTGTCCTCACTTATTTTCGGTGCACAAACTGATTCCTGATAGAGCCAACGGATAGCTAAAATCACTTACATATATGCTTTCTATATGGGCACCAACACTGTCTTTCAGTGTTTGTTCATTTTGTCATTCAGTTCAGGGACTGCCAACTAAGAAATTTATTTCTATTTTTATTCTATATTTGTATATTTGTCCTCATGGCAGGAAAGTGTATTCAATAACACTGTGGGGCTTTTTAAACTCCCAATTAAAAATTTCTTTTCTTTTCTTATGCAGTGGACAAGTAATTTATACCTGACTCTAAGTCAACATATTATTTGATTTACCTCCCTAGTTGCTGTATCTGGAGATACTGGAGAAATGTGAACCATGCCATGTATAAGAAACACTTTACATGTTATTCAAAATTCACAAGCTGGGATAAAATTGCTGAAACTTTGCAGATTTCACTGTGTTTTTCCCCAGGTACAAAGCTTTCTAGTTTTCCAAATTTGAAGATAAATGGAGTTTCATGGTTTGCCCAATACTTGGAGACAAACAAATGATTATCAAATAAGTTTGAGGGTTTGGTTCAGCAGGTAAACACATGGAAAGGAATCTCATGCTCCAGGCAATGTTTACATATCTGCATGGAATTCATGGGCAGTCCCACCAGAACTGAAATAATTAAACCCTTTGCTTGTGATATTTCACAACTTACTCAAGGCTTTGCCAAGAGTAAAAACCGAGACAACTACTGGAAAATCAAAGTGATGATTTGAGGAGACCTGGAAGTAGATGTGTTTGAGGGGCTGAGAAAAATTATGTAATGTGGTTAGACTGGCTATAAAAGAAGGGTGACTGCACCTCAAAGTGAAGTGGTAATTATCAGGAATAGTTTATTCTTTGATTGTACTGTTGCTAGACATAATTGAAGAGTTATGTATGAAATGAAGCAAATGAAAACATAAGCTAAAATTCAAGTGGTTTAAAAAAGTCTATGGTGCAGAGATTATTTCTAATGAAATATACAATAGAGTAGAAATGTCATGGCTTGACTCATTTAAAACTTGTCTGGAAAAGAAGGATAAGGGATAACATAAGAAATTGTGTGTGTGTGTGTGTGTGTGTGTGTGTGTGATGAGCACATAGCTATGTGGTTCTATGTTGTTTATGATTGAGTATTTACAAAACAAGGCAAAAAAAGGTTCATTAATTCACAGTTGGAGAATGGGTTAACTTTTGGGAGTCCAGTATTCTGGAAACAGAGACACCCATTAAACCTTGTGCAGAAGTGGACAATGCCAAGAATGACTTGAGTGTATTGGGGATTATCTGGAGTCCCCTAAATAAGATTGTTCATACAGCAGTCCCACTTGTGAATGTATTGCCAAATAAAATTAAATCCTTTTCTAGAACAAATATCTATATTTCCATATTCACAATAGTTAAAGTATTTGGTTAAAAAAAGTCCTGAGTACTAGGATAAAGAAGAAGATGTAATACACACACACACACACACACACACACACACACACACACATTATATGTATATGGAATGCTATTCAGGCTTATAAAAGAAGAAAATCCTGCTATTTGTTACAACATCAATGAACCCAGGGAGCATTATGCTAAGTGAAGTAAGTCAGACACAGAAAGGCAAATATTGTATGACATTACTTATATGTGGAATCTGAGAAAGCATAACTTGAGAAACAGAAAGTAGAGTGGTGGTTACCAGGATCTGGGGTGTACAAAAGAAAGAGAGAGGTTGGTAAAACGGTTCAAAATTTCAGCTATAAGATGAATTAAGGTATGAGACGCTAATCTAGAACATGGCATCTATATTGTTGATGACATTATATTATTGAAATTTGCTAAGAGAGTACAACTTAAATGTTCTCACTAAATAATTAAATAAATAAACAGTAAACATGTGAGCTGGAGGTGTGTTAATTAACTACATGGGGGAATCCTTTCATAATGCATACATATATCAGGTCATCAAGTTGTACACTTTAATACCTTACAAATTTGTCAATGTACCTCAATAAAGCTGGAAAAATAAAGATTCTCTTTATCTACTAGTATGTATAAACCAGTTGGGCCTGGGAGGAAGTGAAGGCAGACATTCCTTTGTGTGTCAGAAAAACATGTGATTCAAAAGAAAAAGGGGTGGGAGGAGGGAGAGAGGCAGGAAGAAAGAAAGAGAGAGAGAAACAAGGGAAATGGTTCTATTATTTTATCTTTTAATGCTTGTACTTTCACCTTCTACACTTTGATTTTGATTTGTTCATTCTCATTCAGGACTATGACTCCATATACAGTAACAGGAATGGGGAGCAAGCGTATTAGAAACATATATCTGTAAATAAGTAAATGAGTGAATGAATGAAGAAATGCTACATTTCCCAGGGAAAAATACACTGCATTCATTCCAGTATTTTCTGACAATGCTCAATTTTCCCAGAGGAAAAACAGAAACTCTCATTATAGAAACCCTACATCCGAGCTCCGGCTCTCCTATCGTCAGTTAAGTTTCCTCCCTTACATTCAGTGTGTCAGCCTAGAGCTGGCAACCTTATCTTTGTGCTTCCGTTGCCATGAAACCCACACTGAAGTTGACTAGCAGTCCCCGCCCAGTTGGTTGCAGTGCCAGTGAGGGCCCAGGGTAGGACATCTCCCTGCGTTCTCCCTCTCCCCTCAGCTGATGCAAGTGAGATCTGAACCGAGGGATAGAAAAACATTGTGAGGACATTTTAGTAATTATGATTTAGTCCCAAGGTACAGGTAGAAACATCCTTAGCAGGAATTATTGGCAAGTTTCTTTGAATTGTTGGAGGACTCCGAGGTGCTTCCAAACACATAGTTTTAAAGAGATATAAAGCATTTATCTTCTTTATGAAAAGTGGTTCTCACTAATGCCTACATTTTCTGGGAGGGAACATCACCTCGCACTTCCTTATGCATACTGATTTCATACTCTGCTTCACTTTGACCTGGATGTTTTCCTGTAATCCCAAAGGAACCCTCTTGTTATAGGTGATAGTGCATCCAGCTCTTCTAGTTGGAAAATGTTGTGATTCAGTGAGGAGGTACTCCATCCCCTGGCCTTACATTTAAGTTGTGTGCTTGGAAACACGCAGGCCTGTAGATTCTAAGCAGTGGTGGGAAGTGGCAAAGAATATGGCCCATGAAGTCGTACTGGCTAGTCCAAATCCTGGTTCTGCCTCTTCTCTGCTACGCCACCACGGATATGTTCTTTGATCTTTCTGTGCCTTAATTTTCTGTTTGTAAAATAAAGGGAATATCATTATATTCCTGGCAAAGTTGCTGTGAGGCTTAAAGGGGTAGGCTCACTAAGTCTATGAACTTCCCTGGAAGCTGGGGAAGCCCAAGGGTGTGCATGGAGCATGTCTAGGATATTCCTAGAACAAAGCCAGGGAAACACTCCTTAGCCCTTTCCCCCAAACCTGTCTTCGATTGTTCCAGTGCTTCCTATAGCCAGCTCATTGGCCTCCCTGATAAAGCCAAGGGGGCTCTGCTGGCTCTTCATGGGTGTAGGTCAGCCAGTTGACCTAGAGAGCCCACAAGTATCTGGTAAAGTTTCCACCATTCTCATTAATATTATCCTTATTGATAGACAGAAGTGGAATACAGAATGTTGAAACAAAGAAGCAACAGATGCTACAATTGTATATAATTATTTCATTCAAAAATCATGGAATATAGATATCCTAATAGCAAAGCATGTGTCTATTTCTAGAATATACCAGGGGTATATCTTCTAAGCCGAGTCTACCTGTACCAGTAACTATAAACAGTGGAAGCTTTGAGCAGGCATCTGCCAAAATGACCATCTATCATGCATGCCACAATGTCTGTGCTAACTCTACAAGTCTTTAACAAATATATTCACTACTCTTTATTTCCATTAACTTATTAATTAGGGTACTTTAGCCCAAGAATTATAGTGTTTACTTTTGGCACTAGAAGAAAGTTATGTTATCTACAGTATAATTTATGTCAAGGAATGTAAAATAACTTCTATTAAAAAATAACATAAATAGCATTTGCCAATACTCTAGGTTTAGAAAGCCATTGAGCCTCTTTGCAAATGTTTATAACCTCATAAAATTTATTGCCATCAATCAGGTGCATTTTCTAGCTAATATGTCCTAAAATCCTAAAATATCATGGGAAGTAAAATTAGACATTATGTAGTCCTACTTGCATTTGATGATTAAATTTCAAACCTGATACTTTTTTAGTTGATTGACATACTTTCTACTCTTCTTTAAAAATAAACCATTTTTTCCAAGCTCCTTTAAATCATGTTCTTCCCATATTTACTAAAAGCAGTAATGAAGTCAAAGGTCACTGTTCTGGGCAAATGCCTGTGGATATCAAATTCCTAGGAAGATCAAGATACAGCGTTGGGGCCCGAATTCCTTGGGAGTGAACATATTCATTTTCAGTTTCTTCAGCCTCAGGAGCTCAAACAAAATCTTCTTCCAAAGGCATTTTAAAATTTAAGAAAAAAAATTTTTTGCTTGTAGTCATCTTGAGTAATCCTTGTTATAGCAGGCCATTTTCATGCTTCTCTTTCTTCCAGCCTTGCTTACCTCGTCTTGTGGTTTGGGAATACACTATTGGTATATTACATGATGATTCTTTTCATATTCGTTGGAAGGCTGGTAGATCTCTACAGAATTCTGAGAGTTGGGCAGAGCAAACATTTTAAAGGCAAATAACCATTACAACTGCATTTCTTCAAGGTGAAAAATGTTCTTATCCAGATGGAGATTGACACCGGAGAAGTTACTCTCTGTGCTCCTGTTAAAGTAGACTTTGGGAATCCTTCCGATTTGACTCTGTAGCCGAGTTTCTTTATTTCTTAGATGCCATGCCTGATCTTGGACTTTACCCTTTTGGCTCTCAATTTTTCCTTCTGGAAAACGGGGACCAGAATGCCTAGTTCAGTGGTTGCTGTGAAATCCTATTGAGGTGATATAAAATATTCAGTGGTATTGCTATGTATATCTGCCACATAGTAGGCGTGCGGCGTCCTCAATGCCTTTAGAGTGAGATCATTTTGGAAGTCTTAAGAAATCACACCATGAATTTTATGATATTTGCCTTGCTTGGACACAAAATGAAAAACTGAAAGGCCTCCTCACCCTATGGGCGGGGTATCACTCGCTACATTCTGATTCTTTTTAATGAGAAAAGGGTGTCTTGAGTGGGGTGGGAAAGACAAGCCCACATGGCAGAAAGTCACAGAACACAGGATCCACTTTATTACATGGAATGTTTCTGTACCACAGATGTGGTCATCAACAGAGATAACTAGTTTACAAGCCCTCCCTGGAAACTGCTCACAGTTCTTAGCAAAACAGTGATTCTCAGCCAAGCCCTGCACTGAAGCTCAGCCCATGATGAAAACACTTCCAACTGTTCCACATTGAAAAGAAGTGGGAAGGAGCAATGATCAGCAGTGCATTTCCAGCCAAGAAGCAAGACCAGGGTCACCTAAGAGGCTATAAGCCTATTAAAACAAGTATCTATTGTGGCCTATCTCTTTGTGTGTCTGTCTGTCTTTCCTTCCTTCCCCCTCTCCCTCCCTCTCTTCTATCTTCCTTTCCTCCCTCCTTTTTTCTTCTCCCTTCCTTCTTTCATTACTTTCTTTTAGTTTAATTTCCTTTTCTTCTTTCTCCTCCTTTTTCCTAATGGAAAAATATAACTTTGTGTCAAGGAAACACTGTGTGCCTCTTTTTGGTGTTGAACATGTTGACATGATGAGGAGACATTCATTCAAATTATGAACTTTGTAATTATTAATTTTATTGGTGATATGTGATTAACTTGTTACTATAAATGTCTAAGGTAGCATTGTAGCATAATATATATATAGATCATGTATAGGAACCAGAAAAATATCTGTCAACCCTGGTCTCTAGTCATCTCAATTATATAGCCTTCCCAAAGAAGGTATTCCTGAGTGTTAAATGAAACAAATATATGAAAACAGTATGTCTGCAGTACATATAAATTATGGCTTGACTTAGGTCTGCATCTCTAGATGAAGAGCCTGTGAAAGAGGTTCAGGTGGAAGTGATTTATTAGAGCCAGGTTCTCAGGAGAAACAGGGTGGGGGTGAGGGGTGAAAGAAAGCTAATGAGGTAGGAGAAGGAGCTAAGCCAGGATATGGTTTCTACTATACTGTGGCTTTAGCTTGATTCATTGCAGGCTCTGGAGTGTTAATTACACCATGGAGTTGGTCCAACCTAGATGTGACTGGCTGGCCTTTTACTTTCTTCATGTTAGCCAGTCATTGACAAGGGTCTGTCTCTGGGGTGGGAGTGGGATGTGACTTCCTGGACAAATGGCTGCCATTTTTGCCAAGGGGAATTCTCTGAAAAAGGGGCAATTGTGAACTATTAGTAGCCAACACTTGTGGTTTCTTGAGGGTAGGTATACCAACCTGGTAAAGGGCATTGACTGGGACACCAATAGTATCCACTATAGGGCTTAATAAATGGTTGTGAAAATTAGTATAATTCTTAATGAAAATAGCTTAAGGAGGAGAAACAGAGTCAAAGATGATTTATTGTAACTGTGAAGGAGCCTAAAGAGGAGAGAGAGCTTATATAAATCTATGATAAATATTTTTTTCTGCTGTTGTTGGTTAAAATATGAAAGGAAAAGAAGAAAACAAAGAAAAACACAATAAGATTGGTATTATAAAACTTAGGAGTTTGTAAGTGTGACCAAGACACAGAAGTTTCCTCCTTAAAATAATAAAACAAGCTCTGCTGTTGCTGGACTTTTGTGTGTTTAGGAATTCCCAGCATCTCTAGAATCCACTTAACCACTCCATGACACATTTTTCCCTCCAGATGTGAACACTAAAGAGTCAGTTGTCAGTTGAATACTCTTGTATTATTTTCTCAGCAATTATTTTAAGGAATGCATTTGAATAAAATGCACTTTTGGCATGATTTTCAAGAATGGATGATGATTTATGCTTCTCTTGCAGGGACAAGATGGCTCTGGGCATGAGTCATGGCTGTAACGCTGGGAAGATTCCGATGGGAACCTTGCTGTTGCTGGTTGATTCATACCTTACATGGACTTGAGGCTGAGCATGGCTTTTATTAACATGTACATTTTGCTTGTTAAGGCTCAAGCTTCATCTTTCCTCCCCAATTCCAGTCCTGTTTGTATTTCACACACACCTGATTCAGAATCTGTGCTTGGGACTTAGAGTGTCTTGGGAATAGCAATTTAAAAAAATCTCTGATTATTTGTCAGCTAAGATGAGATGATGGGTTCTCAGCTGGAGTTGGGAAATGGGCTATTTCTCTGCAGATTCAAATGGCAGGGAACATTCTAATTCTTTCAGCATCTCTGTCTCCATGGGACATATTTGGTGCAAATCACACTGTCCATATACTGAGAAAGCTACAAACCTTAGCCCCAATTTGTGCTTTTCTCCATTGCAGAAAGCGTTGCTTTGCATGCAGGTTTCAGATGTAATTTTCTGAGTGAAAACTCCCTGCCCCGAGCAGCTGTTCCTTGGAAACAACACCGAAGGCTCTCAGGAGCCAAGGTGAATGAACCGTAAGACTGATTCTTGAAGCTTTCCAGGTTACAACCATCTCTGTCATTGTCCTTGGCCTTGGTCCTCAAAATGTGTTCTCTAGCCTTGTTTCTCAGACTTTAATGTGCATACATATCTCTTGAGGATTTTGTAAAACTTCAGACCCTGTTTTAGTAGTTCTGGGGTGAGGGCTAAAGATACTGCATTTCTGACAAGCTCCTGGGGGAAGCTTACAAAGATCCCCATAGATTTCTGAATCCTACTTTGAGTAGCAGGGATATAAAGAAGTCATTCTTTTAAGAAGATTCTCTGGTCCAATAAGTTCAAGATAAAATTTTTAAAAACTTACACTTTTATCTTCCTGTTCAAAACTCTGCACATTAATAAATTAAAGAATCTGAGAAGATCTACTCTGAGGAAGTCAGATACAAAACTGATAGACAATAGGAGCTTATTGTAGTATGCTATCTCATAACAACCTGGGGGATTTGATTTTTTGTGAAAGGAAAAGATGGTCAGAAGTATGGTGTTCATTCAAATATTTGTCCTGGTCTTTAAGTGGATTGAGGGAGGCATTTAGAAATGTTTGTCTCTCTTTGAGATGACCCTTGTAACCCTTCTCAGGTAAGTGTTACTGAGTCTCCAAATGAGTGAGGCTGGACTCAGGTCTCTCAATATCCCCAGTAGAACAATCAACTTTCCTCCTAGAGTTTTGGTATTCATAATGCATAGTGCTCCTTTCAATCAGTTCTAAAAAGTGTTAGGAGTTTATGTGCTACCATGCTTTATGAGAAGGCCAGCTGAGAAAAGTGATATATAGGAAAGCTAGCTAGGGGAATTTCAAACCCTCCAACCATCTGAAATTATTTGCAAACTTCAGTGTGTCTATGTATCAATCCTCTATTAAGTTCCCATGGAGGATCTTGAGTTTCTGTTCCAGAAACAATCCCTCTTTAGTTCATCACCACCAAACCAGTATTACATGAAATGGTGAAGGGTATTCTTTAGGAGGAGGAGGAGGAGGAGGAGGAGGAGGAGGAGGAGGAGGAGGAGGAGGAGAAAGAGGAGGAAGAGGAGGAGGAGGGGGAGGAGGAGGGGGAGGAGGAGGAGGAGGAGGAGGAGAAGGAGGAGGAAGAGGAGGAGGAGGGGGAGGAGGAGGAGGAAGAGATAAAAATGTGAACAAGAAAATGGCAATAAATGCATATCTATCAACAATTGAATCAAAAAATCAAAATAAACAAAGAATCTAGCGAACAAAATAAACTGATGAATAAAATAGAACCAGAGGCATGGAAATATGGAATAGACTGATGAATCTCAGAGGGAAGGGGTGGGGGGAGATCAAGCAAATATCTTCTATGCATATATGCATTACCTACGGATACAGACAATAGGGTGGTGAAGCCCTGAGAAGGGACTGAAACTGGGTGAAGGGGGGCAATGGGGGAAAAAGGGAGGACATCTGTAATACTCTCAACAACAAAGATTTATAAAAACAATCACCCTTTGAGTCATGGGTGTATTCTAAATATCTTCATATTAATAAGCATTGCCAGGGTTTTCTGATGCAGATACTCCGAGGATGACATTTTGAGATGAAGTTCTGTTTCCTTAGAGTGAAAGCACAAGCAACCTGGTCCAAAACAAGCTTCCTTGTGTTGGCTCTCTGAACATGCAACTTTGTAAGTCAAGTTCTGCCCTGGATTTTTATGGAGGATATATATAACTGCATGGGAAAACATTAGCATTTTCTCTAAAATTGTTATTGAAGATATTGTCATTATGTTAGACTGTCAGAAAATTCTCAGCAGAGGGGTACAACCTTGCTTCTGCAGTTTGGGGTATAGTTCAGCAGACCAAAATATTTCTTGACATGTTTTATTATAAAATCAAATTAAAATTTTGCTTATATTTCATAAAGCATGTGTCAGCATTAATATAAATGTGTAAACATGTGAATTTTACACAAATTAAGTTAATGCTCTAAGTTCTTTGCGCCTTTTGGTATACTCTAGGCATATCACCATAGTCCTGGGGGTATTTATTCCACAGCTTAAGAATTGTAGCATTATATCTTGGTTAGAGTACCAGAAATAAAGAATAAATAAATAAATGGGTAAATAGGGTAAAAAAAAGTATGAATTTTCAGTTATAAGGCCCTTATTTCTTAGGGATGTTAACATACAGCATGCTGACTATCCTATCTAATAAAATAGTAATATGCAAATTAGTTGTCACTCCATCACAAAGATGGCAGCACCCATAGCCACAAGATGGCGGTGCCCAGTCCCCTCAGCCCCGCCGCTGAAGTGTCCAGGCCTGTTGGCCAGGCAGGTGGCGGGGGAGGCAGGGGGGTTGCCGAGAAGTGGAGCAGGTGATCAAAGGGGGCAGGGGCGGAGCTGGTGTCGTAGGGACCTGGGGGCCCCTGTCCAGACCTACAACCTAACCAGAGGCTACAGGCCTGGGCAGGGGTGGAACTGGGATTGGAGGGGCCTGGGGATCCCCTGCCCAGGCCTGCAGCCTAGGCCAGAGGCTGCAGGCCTGAGCAGAGGCGGAGTCGGAGATCAGAGTGAACTACAGAGGAAACTCCTTTTCTGACTGCTCATTGGTTAAGCTCCCTGCATCCCACTGGTAATATTCTTAGTAACTTGGGTAATAAGAATACAAAAAGGTGATCTAGGGTTTTTCCACCACACTCCTGGAGAAAAAAAACGAAGGTTTGCTGCTGGAGGGGCTAAGAAATATCATATCCTGCCCTAGCTGGTTTGGTTCAGTGGATAATGCCTCGGCCTGCCGACCACAGAGTCTGGATTCAATTCTGACCAAGGGCATGTACCTAGATTGCAGGATCCTCCCTGGCCAGGGCCCAGGTCAGGGCTCATGCAGGAGGCAACGAATCAAAGTGTTCCTCTCACTTTGATGTTTCTCTCTGTCTTTCCCTTTCTCTTCCACATTCTCTAAAAATCAATGGAAACATATCCTCAGGTGAGGATAAAAATAAATAATAAAGAAATTATTATTATATGAAAGACACATCTTGAAAATGCCTAAAAAAAGTTGTCATTTTTTCATGGTGAAGGGACTGGAGTTCTTGTTCATGAAAAAACCTTGCTGGCTGTGGTGACTGGCAGTGGCTGCAACAGCAGGGTGATGGGGCTGGTGCCTTTCCTGATCAGCCCGGTCACCTCCCACAAAGGGAGGCCAGACTGCAGCTTAGGCCCTATCCCCAAGGGGAGCAGGGAGCGGGCCTAAGCCATCACTAGGATATCCACTGAGGGCTCCCAGTATGTGAGAGGGGGCAGGCTGGGCTGAGGGACCACCCCCCCACCCCAGTGCATGAATTTCGTGCCCCGGGCCCCTAGTCTATATATATAAAAGCCTAAGCGACCATTACAACTGCACAACCCAACGACCAGACACCTGGACGGTAGCTATAACACTCACTGACCACCAGGGGGCAGACACTCAACACAGGAGCTGTCACCTGGTGGTCAGTGCGCTGACACAGCCAACCTCCCACAGCCAGATGACCGGTCAGTGGCTATGATGCGCACTGACCACCAGGGGGCAGACACTCAATGCAGGAGCTGCCCTCTGATGGTCAGTACGCTCCCACAGCGGGAGTGCTTCTCGAACCCAGGCTCACGGCTGGTGGGTGCAGTTGCAGCTGCAGCTGCAGCTGCATGAGCCTCTCCCCGGGATACTCCCCCTGTACACCCCCATGCCCACCCCCCTGCCATGAGCTGGTGGGTAAGGCCAGACTGCAGTGCAGAGGTTCACTGATCCCTGCAGTCCAGGCCAGGGACTTACCGGTGTACAAATCTGTGCACTGGGCCTCTAGTAGTTAATAATACTATATTGCATATTGGAAAGTTTCTAAGAGAGTGGATCTTAAAAGTTCTTACCACAAGAAAAAAAAATTATAACTGTGTGGTGATAGATGTTAACTAAACCGACTGTGCTGATCATTTTGTAACATAAGCAAGTATCAAGCCATTATGTTGTGCACCTGAAACATATAATTATATAACATAAAATACAATGCTATATGTCGATTATATCCCAATAAAAATAGATAAATCCCCTTTATAATTTATTCCCAGAAATAAGGGTGTCTTACATTAATAATTTTATTGAGATATTTTATAATAAGAATTATATAATTTCTTTTTTTTATTTCAACTTAGTTTGTAGGAAGTTCAGTGCAGAATTAAATGCTTAATTACAGTGATTTTTATTAGTCTAGTTGTTCAGTATATTTCCTTAAAATTTTCAACGTTTCTATGTACATTTAACTTCAACTCTCATATAAATTCTCTTATTATAGATGTGGTTTTAAAACTAAGCCACTTAATATGTTTAAGCTGATAGGGAATAAATTAATGCATTTCTACGTATTATTGACTTAAATTCTCCCAACATCAATATCTTCTTGTTATTATTTTTTAAATAAAAAATACTCCTCATTTTATTGTGGTTGATTCGGGCAGTTGTTAAGGATTGAGCAACAAAAACTCAGAATGGCTGTCATCAGGGTGACTGCAGGGCAAAGTGATTGACAGAGTCCTGGAGGTCAAGAGAGAACAAAGATTATGCCATTTGACAGACATCTTCATAAGACTTCTGGGGGTAGTTCTGCCCCTTTTTATGCAATTGCAGAGCCCTACTACAGCATTCCTCTAACACAGTGGTTCTCAACCTTCCTAATGCCGCAACCCTTTAATACAGTTCCTCATGTTGTGGTGACCCCAACCATAAAATTATTTTCGTTGTTACTTCATAACTGTAATTTTGCTACTGTTATGAATCGTAATGCAAATATCTGATATGCAGGATGTATTTTCATTGTTACAAATTGAACATAACTAAAGCATAGTGATTAATCACAAAAACAATATGTAATTATATATGTGTTTTCCGATGGTCTTAGGCGACCCCTGTGAAAGGATCGTTCGACCCCCAAAGGGGTCTCGACCCACAGGTTGAGAACCGCTGCTCTAACATCATTTAGTTGCTGTCCAGTAAAGCATTTTTATGTACCTTCTCTCATACAGCCCTCCCCCTAACACTACATGCCTCATGTCATCTTTAAGACTGAGGATTGGACCCAGAAGTTATTGGAGAACCTATCTAATGTCAATCAAGCAAGAAGCAAAACTGACATTGAAACTTGGTATTAAGATACAAAATCCTCTATTGTTCCTCATTGACCTTGCTGACAACTTTTGCTCACTGGATCCCATGTAGTAGGTGTGAATAGCCTCATTTGTCACAGCCTCTTGGCTCTGCCATTTGTTTATATTGAAAATACTTGCTAGATAATCACTAAGTAAAAGGTATGTGTAAGAAAACAAAGGAAAAACATGTTAGTTTTAACAACATTCTAGGGTTTGACAAAGTGCTGATTGAATGCTCTCTTTGGTCCTAAAGATATTTGGGTTAGTTTTGAAATGAGAAACAGGGATGACTTTAGCATAAAGGAATTTTTTTTAAATTCCAACTCATTGGCAAAATAAAGCATCTTATTTTAATACTAGGGGCCCGGTGCACGAAATTCGTGCACTGGGTGTGTGTGGGGGGGAGTGTCCCTCAGCCCAGCCTGCCCCCTCTCACATACTGGGAGCCCTCAGGCGTTGACCCCCATCACCCTCCAATCGCAGGATCGGCCCCTTGCCCAGGCCTGATGCCTCTGACAGAGGTGTCAGGCCTGGGCAGGGGACCCTCATTTCCCCCCATCACTGGTTCTGCCCCTTGCCCAGGCCTGATGCCTCAGCCAGAGGCGTAGACCCCCATCACCCTCTGATCACCTGATCGGCCCATTGCCCAGGCCTGACGCCTCCGCCAGAGGTGGCAGGCTTGGACAGGGGACCCCCATCTCCCCCCGATCACTGGCTCTGGCCCCCGCCCAGGCCTGAGGCCTCTGGCCCAGGAATCATGCCTGGGCAGGGGACCCCCATCTCCCTCTGATCGCTTGCTGCACCCCCTGCCCAAGCCTGATGCCTCTGACCCAGGCTTCAGGCCTGGGCAAGGGGACCATCATATCCCCCCAATCCCCGGCTCAGCCCCCCACCCAGGCCTGATGCCTCGGCCAGAGGAGTTGACCCTCATCACCCTCCGATCACCAATCACCGGATCGGCCCCTTGACCAGGCCTGAGGTGTCCGGCTCGGGCAGCGGGGACCCACAGCTGCAGCGGCCCCGCGACCGTGAGCTCCACTTTAGGCCCAGGCAAGGGCCCCTAGCTCCCGGGACTGCCAGCTTCGACCGTGTCCAGCTCCCATCGCTGGCTCCACCCCTACTTCCTGCTATCACTGGCCAGGGCGGCAAAGGCGCCTGATTCTCCGATCATGGCTGGTGGGCAGGGCAAAGGCGGCCCCAGGGCCGCCTTTGCCCTGCCCCCCAGCTCTTAGCTGCCCCCTGGGTTTCCGATCACTGTCAGTGGCAGGGGGCTTCTTCCTGCTTTCCCTTTCGCCTCCCTGCATTGTGCCTACATATGCAAATTAACCGCCATCTTGTTGGCAGTTAACTGCCAATCTTAGTTGGCAGTTAACTGTCAATCATAGTTGGCAGTTAACTGTCAATCATAGTTGGCAGTTAATTTGCATATAGCCCTGATTAGCCAATGAAAAGGGTTTCGTCGTACGCCAATTACCATTTTTCTCTTTTATTAGTTTAGATGATTGAAGTCTACATGAATATTACACACAGATAAGTTTTCCATCAAAAAGCCACACTCTTCCCAGGCATAAATGATGTCCTGAGCTAGGAATTAAATGACATTCATAACCAGTTAACACTGGAAAACCAAACTGAACAAAATAAATAACAACAGCAAGCAGTCAATTAAACGATTGTGTGTTCCATATTTTATCAAATGTACACTCTGATCTTTAATTCCTTAATTGTCCCTTCCTTTGGTGATTAAACACCCAACTGGGGATCACTTGGTGCTACATTGACCTTTTGAGGTTACTGTTATTAAAACTCATGTTGAAGCTATTTAAGTTAAATTTCTTTCTCTCTCTTTGTTACATATGTGTGTGTACACACATACACCCACACTCAATGTCAAACAAATATTCATGTTTGTAATAGAACATGGTGAGTACTTGATAGATAATATTTATGATACAAGGTGGGTGAGACTGCCCTTTATCTCAGTGGTCCTCATCTTAGCTACCCAAATGGGATCCACATTGACTATTGGCCACTATGTGAACAGTAAGAGTAGATTTTTATACAAATGAAAATACATCAGGGCGGAGCCACTGTGGGGATGTCATAACAGACCATAAGCTGCTGAAGACCAGCAACATATCTCACACTTGCTCTTTATCCTCCACTTTATGTAGCACAGTAGAGAGCACTTGGAAGATGCCCAAAAGAGACTTCCTTATTGGTGGAGTGAAAAAAAGTCTACTTCTCTCATTGCCTGTCTTTGGGTTGGGACGGGGCAAAAAGTTGTGGGAGATATTTGGGAACTGAATAGCAGCCAGGAAAAGAAAAGGAATATTCTCTCTTACCATTCCCTTCCATATTTTTTTTTCCTTTTAACATATGCAGGTAGCTCTTGCTCTTCAAAAGTTTGTTTCATCACTTCACTTTTACAAAAGACCTATATTAGTATCTATGTTTGTTAATTGAAAGAAACCCAAAGGGGATTTTCACTTTTGGGGGAAAAAGGTGAAAACTGAAAATAGCGTTCAGCATTTTTTTGCAGCAGGCATTGTAGGCAGATTCATCTCACGCAGTGAGAGTGGCACCAGGAGGCCCCTTCCCCAGGCACCACATGCAGCATCTGACCATCAAGCCCCCATGGCTTTGAACTGTGTCTGTGAGCATCTGTGATTTATCTCAATTCATTGTGTGCACGTGCTAGCAAGATGTGTTCTAAAGTATCAGAAATATATGACTTTAATCTTAAAAGGGCATGTAGGTGTAGGGCAGGTTTGCAGAAAGTTTTGAGTACCTACAAAGTCTGTATGATAGAAAAATGCATGAGGCTAAGCAGTCAAGTATACTGTTGTCCTGTTTCAAGCCTTCCAACCAACCATAGCAAAGAACCTTGACCTTCCACATTGAGGCAGACAGACATTAAAGAAGGTACAGACATTAGTGACCTGCTTGCCCTGATGATTCAGACAATAAGATGTTAATAGATCACCTCTCCCTCTCTCTCCTACATCACAGCCTCCTGTAACTCCCACCACCCCAACTTCAGACAACTCAGCTTAACACACCACCATCACCAATTCTCAGCCTGCCAGCATGCTCACTGTCTTCCTGATTCTGGTAAGTGAAACTACACTGTACATATGTTATTTCTACTTTATACAACCTGTGTACTTTTCATATTCCAACTTTTCTATATGTTAGTATTATTTTTGGTTTTATGTGTTCTTTTGTATAATTTGCTAGGTTATTTTGGGGGTCTGGGAATGGGCAAACATTTTTCTATATAAATTAATGGTAATTACTTCTTTTTGACATTTTGACTTTCAAAATTTTTCACAGGAACACTATTTTCAGATGGGGAACCTGTATTATTAATTATGATAAGCAATATTTGTATTGGAATATACTGTCATTTATACCACTGTTTTTATTTACCACTATTTTGTATTTATTCTGTATATAATTATAGCACACATTCTATGTAATATTCAACATATTCATAAGATACTTACATGTCCTATATATATATATATATATATATATATATATATATATATATATATATATATATATATATAATATTTAACTTAGAAATAAGCCTTCTGTATCACAAAATTTTTTAAAAATATAATGCCCCAGTCCAGGGACAATAAAGTGTATAACAGAGCCAATTCATTTTCAATGGCAACCTTCTCTCCCCTTTCCCTAGCAGACGTGAAAACTTTGACAATGAAAATGGTGAAACAGCCGAAACCGGTTTGGCTAGGTGGATAGAGCGTCGGCCTGCGGACTGAAGGGTCCCGGGTTTGATTCCGGTCAAGGGCACGTGCCTGGGTTGCGGGCACATCCCCAGTGGGAGATGTGCAGGAGGCAGCTGATCGATGTTTCTCTCTCATCGATGTTTCTAACTCTCTATCTCTCTCCCTTCCTCTCTGTAAAAAATCAATAAAATATATTTAAAAAAAAAAAAAGAAAGAAAATGGTGAAACAAACCCCTGCTCACGTCCACTGGCCAACAAGAAGGCCCATAGTCTGAATACAGGAAGTGAACACAGGAAGTGAACACAGTATTTGTTTTGTAATAAGAATATTGAAGCCATAATTTTTTTAAAATTTGGATCATTAGAGATTTAAACAATGTTTATATACAAGATTCTATCTAGTCCATATGACACTCTGTACTGGCAGAGAGCCCACCTGTGCATACACAGCTCCTGTTGTGGGCCCCAGACAGCAATCTTGGGCTTTGGATTTTTCTGTTTTTAATATATTTTTATTGATTTTAGAGAGGGAGGGAGAGCGAGGGAGGGAGAGAGAGAGACATCAATGATGAGAGAGAATCATCAATTGGCTGCCTCTTGTACCATGGACTGAGCTCACAACCTGCGCATGTGCCCTGACCAGGAATTGAACTGTGACCTCCTGGTTCATAGGTAGATTGACGCTCAACCACTGAGCCACTCCGGCTGAGCTGGGCTTCGGCTTTTATAAATGAAATTAACAAATATTTCATGGAAACCAGCTTCAATAGAGAGCTTGGCCATATTTAGAAAAAAATTTTGTTGTTGCTGTTTATTACTTTTAATCTTTCCAACTGATAACTGTTGATAGAATCAGGCAGTAATTAACTATTCTTTTCATCTACCAAATCATATAGACATTAATCTCTTGTATTTTTTAATTTAAATGTTATTTTACTTATTTATTTTAAAATTTTGAATTCTCTCAAATGCCCAATCATTTATTCCCTTCAAACATTGTCCTTTGACATGGGGGCCATAGGTATTGTGGCTGGAGTTTGTAGAGAAAGAGTGATCACAGAATCCACTGGGCATTGTCTCCTTGCCGGTAGAGCAAGGAAAGGCACTGAAAAAAAAATTATTGAGACCACTGAATCCATATTCTCTTATCACAACCATTCTGTGGACCAGCCTCTTTCACAGTGGCTTGTGGAATATATAAAGTTCCTCTTCTATGTTTTCAATTTTCTAGCCCATCAAAGGCACCCGAAACTTAATAAATTTATTGTGCATTTATGAGGTTCAATTCCAATGCACTCAAACTCTATCATGGAATTAGTTACCATATATGCATATGAAATCTTATCATGCTTTCTTATGTATGTAATTTTTTGGGAAAGTTTGTATTGGAAGATAATAATTAATATGCCAAATATAACAATAATTTTTATAATAATATTAGTGAGTTTATTCTGAATATTTACAGGCACTGCTCTGGAAAAAAAATAGGAATAATAATTATGAATATTGTATATGTATGTATATAATGCATTGTTGGTTATGGTTTGTATGTTTCTTAAAGTTCCTAGCAGATTTAAAAAAAAATTATCCTATTTCAGAGAGGGAGAGGGAGAGAGAGATAGAAACATCAATGATGAGAGAGAATCATTGATGGGCTGCCTCCTGCACACCCGCTACTGGGGATTGAGCCCACAACCCAGACATGTGTCCTTGACTGAAATCAAACCAGAAATGCTTCAGTCTGCAGGCTAATGCTCTATTCACTTAGCCAAGCTGGGTAGGGCTCCTAGATTTTTGATGGCCAGGTAAAATAGAGTATGCTCAGTTAAATTTGAATTTCAGATCAGTGCATAAGTGTATCCCAAAAAATGTACAAGACATATCAAACAATTATTTATTAAATTCTTATTTCATCAGGCACATTGTATTTTTATTTGCTAAATCTGGAAACTCTAAGCAGATTGCATCTCCAGCCTTCATAATTTATGCTTCTCTTTTTCTGATAGCTGACTGACCTGCACTGTACTCTGCAATAGCATAACATCTTAGCTCCTGAATGGAGAATAAAGTTTTTCATGTTTGGTTCAAAGTTGTACACATATATTTTATTTTACTTATTTTCTTTTCATCCTGAACCCAGGACATGTTCATTGATTTTTCAGAGAGAGGAAGGGGGGGGGGGGTGGAGAGAGAGAGAGAGAGAGAGAGAGAGAGAGAGAGAGAGAGAGATGAAAAACATCAATTGGTTGCCTCTCTTCTAGGACCAAAACATAGGCAAAACCTAGGTATGTGCCCTGGCGGGGAATCGAACCTGTGATCTTTCAGTGTATGGGACAGCACTCCAACTGAACCACACTGGCCAGGTTTAAAGTTGTTCACATATATTTTATAGACATAATATTCTTAGGTACTATTTTAGAGAATATGGATTGTGTTTGATAACACAGAAACTGATTAAAGTGTACCTTTTCAGTCATATCATTGCTCAATAGTAAAATAAAGAGAGTAGGTATCATAAAAAGAGGAGCAAACCATAAGTTTAGAATTCTTGTTTCAACTCTGAATAAATCTCTGTATCTAAATGTGTGATATGGGTACATCACAGATTCACTGCATTAGTGACCCGAATCATATTCTCCTTACTGTATACACACCTTGTGATATACAAAGTGTATAGTCTATTTCTGTCCCTATTGATTCCACATGTAGCCCTGGGACCAATTTTTGCCACTGATATGTTAGCAGGTAGGACACACACACAGAGGCTTAAAAACCAACTGCACTTGCACGTTTCTCCTTCCACTGGTGCACGTCTGCCTTCGCCATGAGAATATGCCCGGGCTAGCCTGAGAAGGGATGGGAGAGTGAGGTGGAGAAGAGCATTTAGCTTCTGTGCATACCGGTTTGTCACCCAGGAGAGGGAATGAACAGAGTGGAGGATTTTATTTTTCTCTGAGAATCATTACTCATCATTTGTATGTAGATATCGGCAAGGTTTCAAGTAAACATATTCATACATGCATATGGGAGTCTTAAATGAAATCTGATCTGGCCCTAGAATTCTGCACATACCAAGGAGCTAGGGATACACTATTTTTCATACTGCATCATCCCTTCCAAATTGAAAGCAAATAAAGAAATGGAGGACTATAGGATGAAAAGCAAATAAAAATGAAGGGTGAGTGCTGGCCCATGTGGTAATTGTTCCACATGGTAAATGTGAAGATAGAGTTTATTAATGTGGCCATGACTTTGGCTGAGAATGGAAATGAATGCTGCATGGAGCTTATTTCATACATGAGTATCTCTGTCTGACTTTTTCTTTATGGCTATTGATGAACAGAGCAGGAACATATGAGTACTTTTCTGTTTGGAACAGTCTTGGCAAAATATTGAATAGTTGTCTCAGCTCCACATATTTTTGCACTGAATTTTTTTTCTGACTTATAACTAAAAGGCCTGTTTTTGTTAATTATAAAGGGGGAATCATCCAGATAAGACAAAGCTTGAGGACTGATAGCTCTTCTTCTTGGCTGTGAGAGAAGGAAAAAAGGGAAGGATTTCAGGCCTAAGCCTTTACCATGTCTCCATATACCCCTGCAAGAGAAGGTAAACTGGACCCTTTCAGAGGGTAACCTGTGTTTAACCTGGGCTTAAGTAAAACACAGAAAGTATCATGGACCAACATTCTGATCAGACTTGGACAAGGGTAGAACAGTATATACTCAGAAAATAGTAAAAATACTACTACTACTAATTTCACATTGCTAAGCAACCCTACTCTAAACACCAGGAGAACTCAGAATAATGAAAGTAGATGGAAGCAGTGTGCATTTTCTTCAAAGTTTCTAACTCTGGAAAGAATTCCTAGAAATAATAGGTATGTCGTGAAAAAAGATCTTGTTGACAACACAACAATTCATTCACTTCCTAAAGTATGACTAGTCATATACTGTACTTCAGAACAAACAATAAGGTTATTGTTTGAATGGAAAAACAGCCAATTTGTTGGAAGGTGAAAAGGTAAAAATGTTCTATAAGCTTATTTTGTTTTGGTTGGAGATATATATATATATATATATATATATATATATATATATATATATTCCTCACGGGAGGATATTTTTCCATTGATAATTAGAGGGAATGGAAAAGAGGGAGGGAGAGAGAAACATCGAAGTGAGAGAGACATATTGATTGGTTGCCTCCTGCAGGCCCCGACCAGGGCTGGGAGCCTGCAACTGAGGTACGTGCTCTTGAAGGGAATTGAACCCGGGACTCTTCAGTCTGCAGGCTGATGCTCTATGCATTGAGCAAAACCAGCTAGGGCTACACATTATTTTCCAGGTAATGTTAAAAAGATGTATTTAATAGCTCTGACCAGTGTGGCTCAGTTGGTTGGGCATCATCCTATGAACCAGGAGGATGCCAGTTCTATTCCCAATCAAGAGCTCAATCCCCGGTGTTGTACTCTCATATCGATGTTTCTCTTTCCCTCTCCCCTCTCCCTTCCTCTCTGAAAAATCAATAAATGGTTCTTAAACACACACACACACACACACACACACACACACACACACAAACACAACACATATTTAAAGATTTGGCCACTCATGAAAGCAAGGATTCCTTCCAGTTTTGGGTAGGATTGTTATTTGTTTTTGTTTTTTTTTCCTTTTGCTTTTATGTGTTTAGAACGAATGGCCCAATATTCTCATGAAGTAAGGACAGTAAGGTCCCATATAACATTTTATTTCTTTCTAGAATGCAAGCATTGGGGGCTTGTGGGTGAAACTCCTTCAAAGATGACAGCACGCTGGTGAGTGAGTGTTGACCCAAGACTGTGATGCAGGAAGCCTCTGGTAAGTTCAGTTCATGTTCCAATTAGAAGACTTTGTCAGGGTAGCCTTGTGGTGTGAGTTCCATCCTTTCCTTATTTTGCATCAATTTCTTGGCTGATGGTGATCCAATCATGATGGGTTAGGGACGAGAGGAGAAGGAGCCTGATACTTCGAGGGGAAAAGGATAAAAATTTGGAAGGCCCTGTGCCAAGTGTAGGGCTGCATTTATGAGTTCTGCAGAATTAGACAGTTCTCTGTGGTGAATGGTGTTTAGATATTTACAACTTGGGCTTGGGGTCATTATTGATCCCCAAATGAATACTTCTTATACAATGTTTAGAATCTATTGTAATCATTCTTTCCTTACCTAAATGATAACTCAATGGCTTGATATTTTTCTGTAGGTTTCTAAACCTAGGGATCTGGTTATTTTTTTAATTTTAATTTTAATTTATTGATGAAAGAGAGAGAGAGAGAGAGAGAGAGAGAGAGAGAGAGAGAGAGAGAAATTTTGGGTTTTGTTGTTTATACATTCATTGGTTGATTCTTGTATGTGACCTGAACAGGGATCGAACCCAAAACCTTGGCATAAACTAACTGAGCTACATGGCCAGCCCTCCTAGGGACTTGTTTTGTTTGATTTTTATTTTAAAAATAAATCAATATGAATAGGCTCTCCCCAACCTGCTCCCCTTAGTGTCTATCCTTCCATCCCTGTGAAGTAGCTGAGTATCCCTAAGAAAGAATTAGTCAAGTCCTCAAGTAGTAGGTGTTGGGGATTCAGCCCCTTATATTCTGTCTACAGAAAACTTTTGTGGGTGCCATGGTCAGACTAGATGCTTCTTCCTACATTTGTTTATAGGTTCCTCCCAAGTATTTGGATCTTTCTGGTTCCCATTTGAATGTCTGCGGCTGAGCGCAACCATGTGAGCAAAAATAGTCTGAGGGAAAACAACCTCAGACAGACTGCAATGAACTGGCATTTGCAGCCTGAAATATCTGCATTGTCATCAGTCAGGGCTAAAAGGAGGTCAGTGATGTTTCTGGATTTGAGGCATAAGCAGGATACGGAATATTGGAAGGCTTTTATTCTATTGATATCCATGTGATTTTGGTTTTTTTGCTAATAATTCTTGCTGCTAACTTTGCATGCCAGAGTAAATAACAGTGGGGGGTATGGGGGGAGGAACCCTCTGGATCTCATTTAAAGAAAACTACAAGGAGATTTTTCCTGCCAACCTGGGCTTCATTTTTCAACCCACAACTGAGCGACATGGAGACAGAGACAGATATGCTATAGTTTGGCGGACAGTTCATAAAAGAGGAGTCACCATTTCCAATTAAATTTTTATGTGTTGGTTTGACTGCTGATCTGATGATTGTTGGATCATTCTCTGTTCACCATGTGCTCCTCATAAACTGTCATTCTGTTCCTTCCAACAATACTTTGAAGTAAGTATCATCACTAACCTCAGCTTCCAGATGGGGCAATGGATGCACGGATTGTATGATTTGCTCATGGAAAGTGGGCATCCAAATTAGAGAGTCATGAGAGATAAATTATGGACCTGGCTGATCATAGTAAAGTTTATGGGATACTGGAGGATGTCAATGGCTCCTGTTACCACTATCACTAATTAACAGATAATAAGAATTGACTCTATCCCTATTTGTACAGCTATTTTGTTATTTCTAGGAAATATTTCTTTTTAATTCATTGAAATGATTTCTGGAATTTAGAGATATACTGTGTTTCAAGGAATTGACAAATCTTTTCTAACGCTTTTCTGTGTGTGTGTTTTTTTGTGTGTGTGTGTTTTTTTTTGGTGTGTGTGTGTGTGTGTGTGTGTGTGCATGCATGTGTGTGTTGTGTGTGTAAAAATTGGGTACTCCTCTTTGAAATGCCCTGCAGCTTAGACCACAGGATAAAGATGTGTGAGAAGGGAGGTAGTGTAGCCCAGCATAGTGATGATGATTATAAGCTGTAACATTACTACCAGGTCCAAACCTTGGCCTTGACACTGATTTTTGCCTTGATCAAGTTAAGTAACCTTTAAATGCCTCAGTTTCTTTATAAAACGGGAATAATAACGGAGCCCACTTCATGGGTCATGATGCGTCTCAAAATGAAAGTGCACAATAAACATTAGATATTTTCAATCATTCTTAAAGGATCCCATACAAAGTTACCTGGTGCACTTTTTAAACAAAGTTTGCTCATAGGTGATATGCAGTTGTGTAAATTCCAGGCATTGAACTTCACCTGAGCGTGATATCACCTGTAATCCAGCAGGCGGGAATCATAAGTGTGATCTTCAGCATCTTTCTCAAGCCGTACACTAATTTTGCCCCTCCTTTATGTCTCTGAAGTTACCTGCTTTCTATTCCCCAATTAGCAGTAGTTGGCACCTGGTGCATATAAGTCCCACAAGCCCCCGCCTCCCACTCCCACGTGGACCCACCCCTCACTCACAACCTCTCTGGCAGCTGTTCCATAAGGTTCCTTTTCCCCATCAGTGCCTTTTGGTATCACTCCAGATACCCTGACACCAGCCGTGACCTAGTGTTTCCTGCTCACTTCTGTGGCCCTTTCATTTCTGAGCAATTCTTTAAATGATCCACCACTTCCAGCGTTTATCCCTGACCAGCATATTAACTTTAGATTTCCTTTGCTCCTCACTCACAGCCTTGAGCCAGTCCCGAGTCTTAGAGTTCCAGGTTTGCCAAGCTGGGGATACACAGCATTTTCAATAGACAAGTGCTTTTCATGCCGGGGAATCTCACTAAAGTAGAGATTCCAAGTTAGTAGATCTGGGATGGAGCCTGACATTCTGTATTTCTAAAAGAGTCCCTGGCGATACAGAGGCTGCTTTGAGGAGCAAAGCTGTACATTTCCCAAAGAACCTCTTAACTCTTCCCTCTGCCTTTCATCCTGGCTTCTCCAATTGTCCTGCTGCCAGAGCTGTTCCCTTAAACCAGGGGTGGGGAACCTTTTTTTCTGCCAAGGGCCATTGGATATTCATAACATCATTTTCAGGCCCTACAAACTTGTCAACTTAAAAATTAGCCTGCTGTATTTGGTTAAACATTTAGTTAACTCACCCCTAATGCCCAATGCTTTGGCAGGACCAAACCAAATGATTTCGCGGGCCTTATATAGCCCGTGGGCTGAATGCTCCCCACTAATATCAGTGGCCACTTTTTCTTAAACAATCCTGCTTATTTGTCTGAAAGGGCTCCCGTGGCTTATAGAAAAAACACAAACATGTTTGTGGAACATTCAAGGAACCTACTTGAAATTCTAAGAAATATTCAAAGACCACCTAAATAATAACTCCTCCTCCCCAAATTTCCTCCTCTCCTGCTTGGCCTTAATCATCCCTTTGCACACAGATGTTCTAGTTTGCACCTCTGATAAGCTTTTTCATTCCTTTGCATTCATGGATTGTAGGAGTTTATTCTCCCCTGCATTCTGAAGCGCTCTTTGAGGGTCCACCTTTGCAGTCCCAGTCTAAGCACAGAGCCAGGATATGGCCAGCATTCACTAAATGTCTGGTCATGTGAATTGTGTTAGATTCTGAGTAACAAGGGTGTGCCCACGGTATAGCAGCATGCCTGTGATGGATGGTTTTATTGTAAATCAATTTTAAAAATTGGGGGGGGGTGGTGGGACTGATATATAATAGAGCTATGCACACCAGATTCATAACAGAGGATAAGGGAACTAAGCCTCAACACAGAATTCTAAACTCCAATTGAAGGTTACTATTTGCTTTCCTCTTGTTCAGACAGCTACTGCTCGAAAATAGTGTTGTTTCTGTGATACCATGGATCCGACAGAAATATACCATTAATGTCTGGGTGTTGGTGTTTGAGGGTTGATAAGATCTTACTGATTCTATCTTCAATGCTATATGATGATGCTTTCATTTTTTTTGTCTTTGATACAGTCCTTAGAACTCAATGTGCAATGATTCACCACTTTAGGGGTGCATTTGGATCATTTTTTTCCATTATAATCTGATTAAATTGCTTATTGAATCATACTCATAAAAGTGTAAATTTTATTAAAAACATCATTTATTTTATGCTATCAGTGGCCAACTTTTAAAATGGGTTGAGTTATTATAATTTTCCTGAATCACAGAATTATTGGTTCAGACTCATTCTCTATGGGTGAATTCATAATGCCAGCAAGCAACACCTACTTTAAGAAATCAAGAATCAAGTAAATTTTCCATTCTCTTTGAGTACATTCACAGAAAGCTGGGAAGAGTCCCACAATTCAGGATTAGCATGGGGGGAGGGGAGGTTGTTGCAGCAGAGTTAGACATAGCATGGATCCCAATATCTTATTTTAATATCTGGTTCAGCCACTAAATAGTGTGTGATTTTACACTGACCACTGTAGCTCCCTGGACCTTGGTTTTCTCAGTTACAGTAGGACAGAGCTAGAAAAAAATGTACTCGTTCAGAAGTATGTATTGAGAACCTACCACATGGTAGACCATGGGATATATTTGCAAACCAGGTAGACGTGTCCCCTTTCCTCGAGGAACTCTTAAGACACATATGTGTCCAAATTAGATGAGAGGCGGGATAAGATGATAACTTGGGAGCTAAGGAGATGGGAGTTTCCTAGATTCATGAACTCTATGTTCATATCATACTTAAATGTCTGACATTATATAAAATCAGCAATATCTGTCTCATCCTATACTTTAAGGCCTCTGCCTTCTGTGTAAATGGGACTCTTCTTGTTTTACCTTTTTCTGCTTATTATTTTAGAATTGCCTAAGGAATTACTTTACATGACCAGATCTCTCTGGAATAGGAACTCTTCCCTGAATACCATAGCCTTTGTCCTTGAATTTTATCTTAGCTCCATATTACACTATCTGTTTGCACATCTGCCATCCCACTAGATATAAACTGTTGAAACAGTTATTTTGAAATCTCAGTTATACTTAAACTACTGCATAGTGAACAAAATAACTATGAATTAGTTAGTGAACTAATTAATGAGGGCCAATAACTAATTAATTATTGATGCTTGATAAGTCAGTACTTTATATCTCTTAGGTCTCTGTTAACAGAGTTCAAATTATTCTAAATCTTTTTTCTGCCAAGGGCCAATTGGATATTCATAAGATCATTCACGGGCCATACAAAATCATTAACTTAAAAAGTAGCTTGTTATATTTGGTCAAACATTTAATTAACTCACCCCTAATGCTTTGGTAGGGACAGACCAAATGATTTTGAGGGGCTTATATGGCCTGCGGGATGAACGTTCCCCACCCCTGTTTTATAGCAATGTGGTTAGTAACACTCATTTAGTTATATAAGGTAGAATGCTACAGCAGATGTGTCTCTACTTTATAACAAAAGTTCAAATATGGTGAGTTTCAGTTTGACAATCCATTTTTATTTCATCCATTCAGCCTTCCCTGACTGTCTGAAAACTCCTCTGACTTTGGACTCAGAGCCCTGGCTGACTCTTTTACTCTTATTTGACCCTCTCGTAGTCTGCTTTGATTTTCTATCCTTTTAATTTGTGTATGATCTTTACCAATGCTATTGTGACTGCCCCACACAAAAATATAGTTAAATGGATCTCTAAGAAATTTGTAGCACCCACCCATAAAGTACTAACTGCTCTATCAGCTGGATGTAGCCAATCAGGTGGGCAATATACCAATATGTGATATGTAATCAATGAGCCTTTGGGAAAGAGTGCACACTCAAGTTTGATGTAGTTGAACATTTGCCAGATATATCTGTATTTGTTAAATATTCAGCTATCTGAATAATCACAGAAGGGTGGGGAGAACTGTGACACAGAGGAGCAAAGAGTTGGTATTTTCCAACCACAACTGTGCCAGAATCACCTGTGGGCTTTTAAAGCATCTGGATGCCCAGACCCTGTCCCTAGAGAATCCAACTTGGGAGGTCTGGGGTGGAGCCACACCATCACGTGCTTAAAATCCTGTGCAGACTGCACTGGAAAGAAGTCAGGGTTGGAAATATCTATAGTGAACTTCAGAGAGTTGGGAGATATTTGCCCCAAAGACTTTTTGATTCCCTCAAGAGATGTGCAACTGTTACTACTTTAAGAAAAGGTGACCCTGAGGGCCTCAATTGTCTTAGTTGGTGAGAATACCTCTTTATTTTAAGCCTGTTTGTATGAGCTAAAAAAAAAAGAGATTTAGTGAGCACAGAAACTATAAGTTAATTAAAATCAACCATTAAGTTGAAGCAGAAATGCCATCAGTCTACTGATTTTCTGAGAATTGACATATTGGAGTGGGGGGAGTTGAGCCAGTTCACATCCTATGTGTTGTAGTAATAGTGGATAAATGAGTAGATCTTTTAAAATTCTGAAACACAATTTTAATGTATTTAGTGTGATTTTAAATGTATTCATGAACTTTCTCTGAAGGTCTGGAAAATAAGGAGTCTGTGTGGTCTAAAGAAAAAGGACCTTGGACCTACTCCCAGGGCTGCTTCTGACCACACATGTGACCTTGGGCTATGATCTAACCTCTTGAGGTCAGTTTTCTTATCTGTAAAATGTGTGGGCTATATTAGTTATTCTCTAAGTCCCCTCCCAACTTAAAATTCTATAAGTTAATAGAATTTTTAGAATTTCTTTATACTTTTAAATACCTAACAAGATAATGTTTTCCCTGCCAAAATATAAAAACAAATACGTTGCTGTTATGTTTCTCTCTGAATCTTGGGAAACAAGGTAGTTTCTGTTGGTTACAAGGGCTTCCTAATGTAGAGTAAAACAGGAGTCTTGTTAATCAGTTGGCATTTTATTATTGACATTTATGGAAGAAAACTAAGTCCAAATGACCTCAAATAATGGAACATTCAGCTCAGTTGAGCAAACATATTCTTTTGAAATTTTTTTGAAGATTAAAATTCAGAGAGGTCTAAAAATTGTATCTATACAGTTTGATAGGTTTTTTTTTTTTCCAAAATGACACATCTATGTAACTGACACCCAAATTAATAAACAGAACATTACTGGTGTGCTGGTGTCACCCCATCATACTCCCTTCCAGTCACTATTGCCCATCCCCTCAAAAGTTTACCACTGTTCTGACTTGTAACATTAGAGATTTGATTTTGCCTATTTTTATGCTTATTTGTGTCTGTGTTTTTTGGTGAAGATTGTATTTTGGAATTTCATTCAAATGGTTTCATGACTTACATTTAAATATTTTATCCATTTTGAGTTTATTCTTGTGTATGGTGCAAGTTGGTGGTCTAGTTCCATTCTTTTTTTCATGTAACTTTCCAATTTTACCAACATCATTTATTGAAGAGACTGTCTTTACTTCATTATATACTCTTGCCTCCTTTGGCAAATATTAATTGAGCGTGATGGTTTGGGTTGATTTGTGGGGTCTCTGTTCTGTTCCATTGATCTATGCCTGTTCTTGTTCCAGTACCAGCCTGTTTTGATTACAACTGCTTTGTAGTATAACTTGATATCTAGTATTGTGATCCCTCCAACTTTGTTCTTCTTTTTCAAGATTGCCACAGCTATTCGGGGTCTTTTTTGGTTCCATATACATTTTTGGAGTATTTATTCTGGATATATGAAATATGCCATTGGTATTTTAATGGAGATTGCATTGGATCTATAGATTATTTTGAGTAATGTGGACATTTTAATGATGATAATTCTACCAATCCATGAACATGGTATATTCTTCTATTTGTTTTTACCATACTCTATCTTTTTTCAATGTCCTGTAGTTTTCCGAGTACAGGTCTATTCCTAAAAATCTTAATTTTTTTGTTGCAATGGTAAACAGGATTATTTTTTAGTTTCTTTTTCTGAGAATTCAAAATTGGTGTATAAAAATGCCATTGATTGCTAGGTTTTAATTTTGTATCCTGCTACATTGCTAAATTCCTTTATTAAAACTAGATTTTTGTGTGTGTGTGTGTGTGAAGTCATTAGGGTTTTCTATGTACAGTATCATGTCATCTGCAAAACATGACAGCTTTACTTCCTCCTTTCCAATTTGGATGCCTTTTATGTTTTTCTTCATGTCTGATCACTGTGGTTAGGACTTCCAGTACTATGTCGAATAAGAGTGGTGAAAGCAGATATCCCTGTCTTGTTCCTGTTCTTAGGGGAAATTGTTTTAGTTTTTGCCCATTGAGTATGATGTTGGCTATAGGTTTGTTATATATGGCCTTTATTTTGTTGAGGTATGATCCCTCTATTCCCACTTTGCTAAGAGTTTTTATCAAAAATGGGTGTTGGATTTTGTCAAATGCTTTTTCTGTACTGATTGATATGATCAGATGATTTTTGCCTTTCAATTTGTTTATATGATGTATCACATCTATTGATTTGCAAATATTGTCCCAGTTTTGCTTCTGTGAAATAAATCACACTTGGTCATGGTGTATGATCTTTTTGATATATTGCTGGATCTGATTTGCTAATATTTTGTTGAGGATTTTAGCACCTATTTTCATCAGGGATATTGGCCTGTGATTCTCTTTCTTTGTAGTTTCATTATCTGGTTTTGGAATTAGGGTAATGCTGGCCTTATAAAAAGAGCTTGGAAGTATTCCTTCCTCTGGGATTTTTTGGAATAGTTTGAGGAGGATAGGTGTCAGTTCTTCAAACATTTGGTAAAACTACCCTGTGAAGCTGTCCGAACCAGGGCTTTTATTTGCTGGGAGTGTTTTGATTATTGCTTCAAATTCATGAGTTGTTATTGACTTGTTCAGGTTTTCTGATTCTTCCTGATTCAGTTTTGGAAGATTATATTTTTCTAGGAATTTGTCAATTTCATCCAGGTTGTCCAGCTTATTGGACTATGTTGTTTCTTGATTTTCCCTGATTTGATATATCCACCTGACTTGCTCTCTTTGCCCCTTGGAGCCTCTCACTTGGCTTCAGGCATATATCCTCTCCCTTCTTCCAGCTGTCATCTCCTAGGGCAAGGAAAACAAAGAAGCAGATAAACAAATGGGACTACACCAAAATAAAAAGCTTCTGCACAACAAAAGAAACCATCAACAAGATGAAAAGGGAGCCCACTGTATGGGAGAACATATTTTCCAATGATACATCTGATAAGGAGTTAAATATCCAAAATACGTAAGGAATTCATATGACTTAACAAAATAAAAATAATCCAATTAAAAAATGGGCAAAGTACCTAAACAGACACTTCTCCAAAGGGGACATACAGATGGCTAAAAGACATGAAAAAATGATCAAAGCCATTTGATCACAACAAGCTATCACCTCACATCTGTCAGAATGGCTACCATCAACAAGTCAACAAATGACAAGTGCTGGGAGGATGTGAAGAAAAGGGGACTCCAGTGCACTGCTGGTGGGAATGCAGACTGCTGTAGCCACTATGGAAAACAGCATGGAGTTTCCTCAAAAAATTAAATATAGAACTTCCACTTGACCCAGTAATACCACTTCTAGGAATATATCCTAAGAAACCAGAAACACCAATCAGAAAGACTATATGAACCCTATGTTCATAGCAGCACAATTTACAATTGTTAAAATCTGGAAACAGCCCACGTGCTCATCAGTAGATGAGTGGAATTAAAAAACCCTGCAGTACATTTACACCATGGGACATTTTGTAGCAATAAAAGTGAAGGATATATTACCCTTTGAGACAGCATGGAGTGACCTACTGAGTATTACGCTAAGCGAAATAAGCCAGTCAGAGAAAGACAAGTATCTCATGATCTCACTGTTATGTGGAATCTAATGAACAAAATAAACTAATGAACAAAAAAGATCCAGAGACACAGAAACATATAACAGTCTGATATATCTCAGAGGGAAGGCAGGGAGGCTGGGTGGGTGGGTGGGAAGAGATTAACCAAAGAATTTATATACATATATGCATAACCCACAAACAATAGTATGGTGAAGGCCTCTGGTGGGGTCCAGGTGTGGGCTAGAGGGGTCGATGGGGGAAGAAAGGGGACATCTGTAATACTTTCAACAATAAAGATAAATTTTTAAAAAGAAATTCATTCATGTGGTAATTTATATGGGGAGATTATTCATTTCTGGCTCTATAGTAATCTATTAAATACAAACATCACAATTTTACTTAAATTAGCATTTGGGTAGTTTCCTGCTTGAAGCTTTTACCAATGAAGGCTCTGACCTATATCTGTTGATAACATATATTCATATTTCTGTCAGGTGTACTCCTAAGAGCAGAATTGTTGGATGACATTGTAGAGCACACTGCTCTTTGAGTGCTTTATATGTAGCAGGTCCATGGATTGGTCCTGGGATCCCAAATATATTGCAGTCTCCAAGGGGCCAAATCACTACTTCTTGGGTTAGAAATGCATTAAAAAACCATACATGCATATCTGAGCTACAAATAAACTTCTTGCTTAAAGCCCACTTGGGCTCAAAATGTTGAAGCTCAAATTTTTGTTCATTGAGCAAAAACCACATACTAGTGAAATCAAGGGTTGCTATGACATGATTAAATTTAGTTAAATTTAGTTTATATATGAGCTCTAGGAATAATCTCTCTCTCTCTCTCTCTCTCTCTCTCTCTCTCTCTCTCTCTCTCTCTCTTCCCCCCGCACCCCCCACCCCACCTCAGAGACCTAGCCTTTCCCTGAATAATCAGCACCCCGCAAGACAGAAGTCAGTAGCCCAGACCTGACTAATGGTCACAAGGTGCAGACCTCTGGCAGGCTAAAGACAACATCTTGACCTAAGTTATGTTTCAGCTCCTGAGCCCTAAAGTAGAACTACCTCCTGGCTACTTCTCCATGAAATCAAACAGAGGGACACTTAAATAAACCTCAGAGCTGTCCTCAAGATCCAAAGGAATGATTCATCACCCTCACCTCACTTCCAACAAATCAGCTCCCAGCACCAGAGTGTCTTGTGATTTTGCCCTATATAATCATTAACTTACATCCCATAGGAGAGTTTGGGCTTTCGAGCATTAACTTACTGTACTTCTGGATGGTGTATTCATAATAAAATAGCCAATATTTCTCCATGCAGTTCTCAGTGTCTAGTGTTTGGTTCTGCTAGCTCCGGGTAGATGACCTCTTTCTGTTCTGTAACAATAGCAGAAGGAGAGAGACCCCATTATACCTCATCATATCAGCAGGCACTGCAATGTCACAGTGAATTTGAAGAATGCCCCTTTAAAAAAATAAAAACAGGAAAGAAAGAAAAACATCATGTTCTGCTAATAGTCTCTGTGTATTCATTTAAAGTCATCTGGGGAGTATTAGGCACGGTGGGACTGTGCTTTGTTTTGCTTTGTTTTTAGTTTAACTGAAGGTTAGGCAGTGCACTGAGGACCTGAAACAAGGGCCTCCCACACAACAATCCCTGAAATTGATCCTGAGATTTGGTACCTAAAAAGTTATATGGCTCTTTTCTTTCCCAGCCTTCGTGCAGGATCCATTTTTAGGCCTCTCAGAAAGTCACCTGCTCATTATTCCCACTGTGTGTGGGTGGGGCAGTTTGGCCCGATGTCTTTGTGCTACTATAATTAAAGATTTGTTTCTGCCTGAGGTCACGTCCACCTTATCAGTTAGTGGCTTGCTAACTCTTAAATGGATGGGGCCACTTTGGACAGTGTATTCTGCTTAGATTAATAGCAGATTATGAGAAAGACTGCCGGTGACGAAGTGGTGGCTTCAGGAAGGTGGAAAGTCCTTACTAATCTTCTGTAGCATCAGTAGAGTCTAAGGTAGAGGTCCCTGTGGGCTTACGAAGAAGGCTCGCTCCTGTCATACATGTAGGATCTGGGGTCAGGTTTTCTGGAAGCAGAACCTAAGACTGTAATTTGGGCATATGTGAATGATTGAGGGTGTGATTTCATGAGAAAGGGGATGAGAGAAGCACGGTAAGACAGTGGAAGATGCTAAGTGTATCATCTTGCCTGATCCTGTGGGAGCTCTGGAATATGAGTCCCGCCACCTAGAGGTTTGGGGGCCCAGCATTTTGCACCCCTTGTCATTCATGTCAGTCAGTCAGTCATCTGTTGCAGGCTGCCATTGGGAGGCCAGTGAGCAATCTCCCAGGCAAGGAGGCTCCTATTCAGCCAAGCGTTGTTGGGCAGGTGCAAGCCATTCACAGCCAACAGACGCTGGGAAAGGTATACACTGCCAGTGACAGTGACCCAAGAAAGGACTCCAGTGGCATCCACTACACACAAATTATGATTCCTGAGGATTTATTATAGAGGGCAGAAGCAGAAATATCACTTATTTATAAATTTTAAAACCTTTGGTTGGCCATATAGGGAATAACAGAAGACACTTTATGATCCTCTTGCCACTTGGTGGATGGCCAATTTTTATCAGACTTATTCCTGAAATAACCTGATGCCCTTTTTGAATTCTACAAATTTCTATGCTCTTTTCCTGATACAGAGCATCTCCCACCTCTCCTATCCAGCTGAAAAGCCACTGTATCTCTCATATTCAGGCAAATTATCCCATTTTCTTTCCAAAGTACAAAGTCTATCTGTCATCTTCATCAAAATTAAAACCTTCTCCTTTTAAGGTAGTTAGCTCCTATCACATATTCTGGCATTTAACTACTGGCGCTCTTTGCTTTCTAGAAGTATTGCCTTAGCTTCAAAAATAGACTATACATTTGTCGTAGGTTGGGATTCCTCAGAAGCAGAGCCTGAGATGAGAATTTGGGTGTAAGAATATGATTCCAGGGAGCACTGATAGAGGGACGGGGAAGTGAGACAGGGATTGGAAGGCAGGCAATTTAACGTGCATTTCTGAGAAGATTACCACTGTCAGCAACTGTAGCATAATTCCGCTGAGGATATGCAAGAATTTTTCTGACCAGGGGGTGAGGATATGGGCATTTGTCCTCCAATTCCTGTTCATCATTAGTGAGGGCCTCGTGTAGGACTGCTCACTCCCGGCCACTTCTGGTATAGACCATGCATGCTCCTTCTACCAAAGAATGATCTCAAGCCAAAAGAGGTAGGTGCTTGGAGTAAGAAGCCTTCAGATCATATGGGAACTGTGAGTACTAAGGAGATAAGGGTAAGACAGAGATCATATTTGCATTTGAATTCTTCATTCTAGCTTACAGGGAATATACGGAAATATCTTTATTGGTTTCACTGATCTCCTGCTTGCTGTAGACTAAGAAGTTGTTTAAATAAGATTGCTAAGCATGTATTTACATGACAGGTCTTGAAAAATTTGAGGAGCCTAAGGCAATATTCAGCAGATATTCCTAAAATTGCACTTTACCAAGATTAAATGCCATCATATTTGTGCTACACCAATTGATAAAAGTTGTTGGGATTCCAGATGCTATTAGGAAGTTTCATGAATTTGATGGGTCTCTGTTGTGGATTAGGTGCACAAACCCATTGTTTTGTTTTGCTTTTGGAGAGAGAGATATTAGAATTCTATTCAGTTTAGAATACTTACCACAAAGGCAGGTTCCTAATTTCAACCTCATGTCATATACTCATAGCTCTTGTACTCTTCTTCAATGACATTTAATAGAAATTTCTATTCTCTCTCTGATGTTTGTTACCCTCCTATAAAGTAGGTTGGCTCCAAGAGATGATTGAATGTGGGCTTAAGTGACTTATTTCATAATGAGAAATCTCACAGTTAAAGTTTAGCATGTGGGCTTGTCTCATTGAATATTATGTTTCCAATTCTTTCATGCGTTCACCAAATGTTTTTCAAGTGCTTGTTTTATGCCAGGCAGTTCTAGATGCTTGAGGCACATCACTGAATAAGCAATCCTCTGCCCTCAGCGGGCTTCCACTCCAGCTAAGGAAATGCTGTCATTCAATAAAGAAAATAAAGCAAAACTAATATACATTTAGGTTTTATGCTACACTTAAAAAAGTATGACAGGAGGGATAAGGAATATAGGGGAAAAGAGGCTGGGATGAATGATAATTTTCAATAGAATGGTCATTTTAGACAACTTTGAGGGGATAATATCTTAATAAAGATGTAAAGGAAAGGAATATATTTCCATTCCCCCCCCCCATCAGTTGGATGCTGCAGTATATCCTTTCCTACTCAATATTCCATTAATTTTTTAATATTTTTTATTGACTTCAGACAAGAAAGGAGAGAGAGAGAGAGAGAGAGAGAGAGAGAGAGAGAGAGAGAGAGAGAGAGAATTAGCTGCCTCCTGTATGCCCCACACTGGGGATTGAGCCCTGAACAGGAATCGAACCGTGACCTCCTGATTCTTAGGTCAATGTTCAACCACTGAGCCACGCTGGCTGGGCCCATTCATTTTCTTTTATAAGACTCCTAGTTTCTAAAATTAATCACCAAACTTCCCTTCTCTAAGTGCTCTAATTGTTACCAATTTCCTTTCACATGAAATAATTCTGACTCTCATGACTTTCTCCTGGCTTCTTCTAACACGAACATCACTTTGCCTGTCACAGAAGCAAAGCCAAGCCCCAACACTATATTTCCTCAATTTCCACAGTCAGTCTTGTTACCACTGTTGACATGCTTAATGTATTGCTTTGGATATTGTTTTCTTTTCTTTGCATTGCTTGACTGTCTCCTTTAGGAGAATTTCTCCTCACTCATTTTTTAATCTCTACTATCTCCTCCCCACGAAAAAAGAAAAACACCCACGGTGTAAAGACAGTTTAGAACATTTCAAGTTTAAGTATGTTACTGCTCCTCCACGAAACATTTCTAAAATATGGCCACAGCTTGTTCTCATGCTTTCTTGGAGTCTTTAATGAGTGCAGGCAATGCAAAGATTGCATTTTTACTAGAATATCCAAAATGGAATGCCTTTTTCCAACTAATCATGCTCTTTCCGCCTGTGATGAGGTGCTGCAGACATTGGGTTTCTTCATGTGGGATCTCTGCCCAGGATATTGCTTTTTTCAGTCTTGTTGTATCTCTCCTGTTCTGTCTTTGACGGCTATATTGAACGTTTGTAGATAATGAGGAATTCATTATTCAACAATCAAAAACTAAGAACATTTTTCTCCATCCATATCGAGCTATTTTGCTTTTGACAATATACTAAGTTGAAATCCACTGTTGCCTCTGGTTTCCCAGACATATTTTGGAACAGGAACAAGTTTTACTGCATCTGCAATTCATTGGAGCTTTATTTGTATGACTTAAGTTAAATATAAGATAATTTAGTTGTCCTAAGACCCAAAATATATTTGTGTTCTAGATATTTTTTTGTAAAGAATTCAGATAAACCAGATCTGGACAAATCCTGTAAGAAATGTACAAGAATGGTTCAACATATAGGGAATTTATTCTAACTACAAATAATTCTTTTAAAAATTAATATTCAATTTTTATTTGGGCAAGTTTTAAAATTTTTTATTTTTTAAATTCAATTTCTAATCAGGTAGCCTGTGAGACTGAGAAGAGACCACTAATAAATATTTTTTTTTCATTTTGGACATATTTATGAGCAATACATTTACTTTACATGATTAAGTATCCAAAATGTATAGCTCTAACATATTTTCTTGGTATTTTTATAAAATTATTTAATTGTTCCAGTGGACATTATGATCTGGTTTAGTGGGCACTGGTACCTTGCCAGTGCAAAGGAATGGAGTTTAGCCACTGGGGTGACCCAAACCACATAGAGAATGTACATTAACACAAACACCTCTAACTAAACATATCCACTTGGCAGGATGCTACTCCAACTTGGACTCTGTGAAATATTGGATACACCAGCTTAATTTACTTGGGCTGACTCACCGCTTGGGACTTCCAGCACAGTTGGGAGAATTAACAAAAGAAACAATAAAGCTTTTTTGTTGTTATTTGGCCTTGAAATAAGAAAACACTGGGAGGTTTTTTTCCTCCTTTTTCTTTTTTACAGAAAGACCCATGGGATATATTCCATAAACTCCTTTCCTGTTACCCACCCTATCCCCAAACAACAAAATCCAAAGGGAACAAGAAAGGCTTAAATCCCATTTTAAATCACCTAGTGTTGACATGTTTTGTAATCACCTACTGTTACATCAAAATTGGTGATATTTTTTTGCCTGTGTTCTGGAAGCCTGGGCTCATCCAGTGGCCATCAATGAATGTTCTACAGTTACATTTTTATCTACTATGGAATGTGGACCAGAGAAGGACCTGGGGCAACAAAGAAGATTTATTCGTTTAATTTAAATTAGGTAAGCTTCTAGAATTTTTGAGTATGGAATTGCTCTAAATTTGAGCATCTAAGTTTTATAACATTCACCTTATAGGAGCTTCTTTTTCTTTGGTTGCATTGAAGAAATTGTGAGTCCAAACCAAGGCAGAGAAATGTGAACTAAGATTACAGCAATGCTTATTAGTCCATCAGAAGCATCCTGATACATATGGTTGTGTCTGCTCCGTTTCCCAAGCACTTTTATTTTGGTAGGCATAATTGAAGAAATTAATATGTTAGTGTTTCCCCTATGAGTTTCCCCATTGGCTAATTGGTCATTAAAAAATGGAAAATTCTGAAATTCCCCCAGAGTTTGTCTTTCTTCATCTGTAAAATGGGAATAACATAACTTGACCTGGTCTCTAAATCAATAATTAAACAAAATAAAAACTAAACAGGTTATTGTACAAATGTCTTTATTGGCAGAGCTATGTTGAAGGTAAATAAGTGAATCAGGAGGCTAAGAAGACTAAAGCCCTTGCTTCAATTCCCATATCCATTGCATCTCTTATTATTGGTTCTGATCACTTGCCCAAGTCCTTTATTATTTCAGGACTCCCATCCCCTTGATTGTGCACTGAAGAGACAAACCCACTTTTATCTCACAATTATAAGAATCAGATCAAAAGCATGAATGAAAGCATGTTGTGAAAGTCAATGAGCTCAATTACTTAAACTACTGTTGCTATGGTTGTTGCTGTTATTATTATTGCTAAGAAATAAAATAATGAAATCACCCTGGGCCTGGAGCTGTAAGAGAGATTTAACGTCCATATGAGGAGCACATGGAAACAGAGTTTTCAGGAAAAACATAATTGCATTTGCATAAAACCATCTCCCTTTAATCTTTTCATTGACATTTCCATTTCCTAGCTGTTCATTTGTTGTAAAACCTCCTTTGAATGTCTGTACTACTGAATGAATGAATAAGTGAATGAATGAATTTTACATGCTCTTATGTGCTTTTACTTTGTTATTTTGATCAATGTTTTGTCTATGTTTATGGAACCTGTATGCAATTTAACTATATAAAACATGTGGTTTAATGACATACCCAATAGATAAAGTTGAAAAGACAAACAGTATCAAGTATTAATGAGGATGTTGAGCTATCAAACACTTATACACCACTTTCTGGTAGAATTTAAATTGATATAAGTACTTTGGAAATTGGGGAATGCCTGCTATAGGTAAACATATGAATTCCCTAAGAACTAGCAATTCAACCACTAGGAATAAATATTCCCTCAGAAATGCATATATATGCACACCCTACAAGAATGTTCATAGAAGCTGTATACACAATAACTCAAAACCTGAGACTACCCTGATGTCTTTCAATAGTTTCATGGGTAAATCGATTGTGCTATTTTCACACAATGGATCACTACATAGTGACGATACTTAATGAACTACCAACTATACACAATAGCATCATTGAATTATACAAACATTATGTGGAGCATAAATACCCAATCAGAAGCATATATAACATATGATAGCATTTTTAGAAAGTTCAAAAGCAGCGGGGGTGGGGAATCTGTGGTGTCAGAAGTCATGACAATGGTTACTCTAGGGGGCATGGGCCGTGATAATGACCAGGAACCATCACAAGCACAGTTTTCAAGGCCTGGCAAAGCTCTGTGTCTGGATTGGGTGTCAGTAGTGAGGGTGAGCTCAGTGTGTGAGTTTGCCAAGCTGTACACTTATGAAACATGGCTTGCCCTGGAGCCTTGGCCTCCCTACTCTAAGTTTAGTGAAATGTTTTGGACATAAAGAAAATTTATTTTCTTTGTGTTCAACATTAGATTGAGGTTTAAGTGGTTTATTGCCAAAGGGACTACTCTGTTTCCTTATTCTTTTTGTATCCAGGACCAACTGGAGTTATAAGGCCCTATACAAGTGGTGATTATTCATCTGAACTTCAGAGGAAGAACCATGTATGACCTCAGTTAGGGCAATTATCTGACATAACTTGGTGAGCTGATTAAAGACCAACTCTGTGGCCATGCAGGATGGTCCATGTTCCAATGACAGGCAAGTGCTGTGGGAAAAGAAGTTAGAATGGACATTATTGCTCAGGTACTTATGTGGAACAAGGAGTTGAGGTGGAGTCAGCCTCTGGGCCAAGTCTTCCAGGAATGAACATGGTGGAACCCCTTTATACAGATCCTTGTTACTCCAAAATGGACTCTGTGGCCTCCAAAGTGAAAACAGCTGGAAGCATCATGCTGTCTCCTGGTCCAAACCAGAGTGAGATGCACCAGTGCCTCACTCTGACTCAGAGATGGAAAGCCAGAGGCAGAGATGACTCTACATTTGCACTGACATCAATTCTGGAACTAAAATACCTGACTGGTGGCTAGTGTTTGTTGTTTCCATGGGGAGCATCTGCCCCAGAAGGCAACACTCATCCCTTAAACTTTGGGCAGTGTTCCAGGAAACTCAACCTGAAAATTGACTGCCAATGGGCAGTTAATGCCTCCACTTCTGAGCTTAGTGATGGGCCAGCTGGCAGCATGGCTCATGCAGCTCCTCGTATAGAGATCTCTCAAGTGACCAGGTTAACCTGGAGACTGTTTCTGTCACTTTATGCGCAAGTCCTTTCTGAAACTTGAACAGTCTGATAATTTGAAATTGTGTATACAAAATAATCTGGAAGTCAATTTGTTCTCACAAACTGTTTTTACACAGAGTTTATTTTTATCCAAGGATATGGGGGGCAGTTGTTCTGAGCTCTCTCACTGGCTAGTGGCTAAATCAGGTAATCACTGTAAAAGCAAAGAACTGAAGAACTTTAGACTTATTTGTGTGGTGTTTTTTTTTTTCATGTTTTTCATTGATCTTTTAGCGAGAGAGAAAGGGAGAGGGATAGACAGATATAGATTGGCTGCCTCCTGTATGCTCGCCACAGGGGATCAAGCCTGTAACCCAGGCATGTACCCTGCCTGGGATTCGACCGTGGCCTCTTGGTTCCTGGGTCAATGTTCAACTGCTGAGCTATACCAGCTGGGCTATACTTAATTGAATCATCAGAGACCATCCTCACAATACCAGCATTTCATAGGTGAGCGAACTAAGGCAAAGGAGGTTGCTGGTTCTTTCACTCACCTGATCACTATAACCTCAAATGATGTCCATCTTTTTCTTTTTTTTTTTTTTACCTTCTATCTTTCTTTCCCTTTCTTGTTTCCTTCTGTATTTCCTCTCTGCATTCTCTAAATCGGTAGTCAAAGGGACACATATTTGAAAGAGTGTAACACAAATGTGGAGGGTCTACATATAATTTTCTTCTATCATGTCTTTAATCAGCATCTCTTTCAACTCATTCTATCCCTATTCATCTTACCAATTCATTCTGCTAATTTGGACCCTTTAAAAAAGGCTTTATCATTTAAGAAACACAAAAATTTCAATTTCCAGTGGTGATTTGGGGGATTTGACAGTTGAAATTTTTGGCTTTTCTGTCTCAACAATAAAACAGTACAGGAAGTACCCAAATCAGCAGGATAAATCCAAGTTGCAAAATTATACTTGCATCCTAATTATAATATTGATAGTTGGATTCTTTACCTTTTTGAAAAAAAATGTTTTGACAGTATTTTGTAATAGAAGCATAAAGTCCCTTATGTGTAACAGAGACTACAACATACAAAAGCTGATAAGTCGACCTTCAATATAGGATATTTTGATATTAATTGTCCCAGTGCCACGCTGGTAGCTTTAAGCTAAGATACCATGGAAAGCATTCCCAGGCATGATTGTAGCCAGGAAATCCTTTTAGAATGGGTAAATATTGCTGAAGGGCAAAAAGTGCAAGTTGGGATAAATTGAATTTAAAGACAAACAATTGTACCTTGGGGGTTTGTCTGTGTATTTCAAACTCAAATGTAGCGTGCTTGAGTCTGCAGAGTACACAAGAGGAAGTCTTCTGAATTTCAGAACTGACCTAAGGCAGAATGAAATCTAAATCTGGCATGCTACCTTGCTACAGTGTCTGCATCTGATGAGCTTGCAAATCTCCAGTGGAAAAAATCCCTGTGATTCCATTCATATAGCTTTAGGGCATTGTGTTCACAGGCACTGTAATTGTTTGCCTTTCATGAACAAGGGATGGTTTTAATTCTTTGCAAAGTGGTAGTCTGTGCAGCTGTTGGACACTCTTCAACATTTTGGGAAAAGGTACTGAGCATATCTATAATAATAAAAGCATAATATGATAATTAGACCCGACAGCCAAACGACCTTCGGGATGTCATTCTGGATGTCTTTCCAGACTACCTTTTGGAAGAAGTTGCAGCAGTGGGGGCTGAGGCAGAGGTGGTTAGGGGTGATCAGGCAGGCAGGCGAGCAGTTAGGGGTGATCAGGCAGGCAGGCAGGTGAGTAGTTAGGAGCCAGCAGTCCCGGATTGCAAGAGGGATGCCCAACTGCCAGTTTAGGACCAATCCTGCAGGGAAGAGAAGCTAGGGATTCCTGTGGGATCAGGCCTAAACTGGCAGTCAGACATCCCTCAAGGGGTCCTGGATTGCAAAGAGTGCAGGCTTGGCTGAGGGACACCTGCCTCCCCCATGCATGAATTTCGTGCACCAGGCCTCTAGTTTAAAATAACACCAGATTCTTATTCACTTTCTTTGTTTACCAGATTTAGTAGTTTCTTAAAGTGCTATATGAAGCCATGTAAAATTTTCCTAATGGGCTAAAAAAAAATCCTGTCCTTTATTATGGCACTCTTTATATATTCAATCATTAATGTATTTTGAGGAGTGAGGGAGAAACCTTTTAAATTAATTAAATATAATTTTCATTTTTTTATGTTTAAAATGAGAAATTCATAAATATGTCTTTCTGAACAGAACAACTTAATAGGAGGCATATAAAGCCATTTACAAATGAAAACAAATAACGAATTCTGGGGAACAGCCTTTATCTATGTGTCATTAAGTTTTAGAATTTCTGCTTACTTTTATTCTATTCCTTCCAGGTGACACTCAACCACCTGAAACCTTACCATGAAACCTAGACTTAGATGAGGCAAAAACCTTCAAAAAAGCTAAGACATGCAAGCAAGAGGTACTTTTAATACTTCCACTGAGGGCATTCTCTCCTTTGGGAGATAAAGAAAAATTTTACATGTTACCAGTTTTGGAAGGACTCTGAAGTTGAAATCCAAATGAACTGGTACCATAGATCCAATTCATCATTGTGATAACTTACTATCACTCATGGATTGGTAATCAGGGCAGCTGGCCAGTTCCCTGCCCTTTCACCTGCCTTGGTGTTTTCAACAGAAGAGACATCCTATATTATTAAAACCTAATATGCAAATTGTCCCCTCTACCAGGAGTTCCACCACTCGCTATAATGTGCACGGACCACCAGGGGGTGGCGTGGAACATGGCGGGCGTCAGGGACATAGTGCTGGCAGCAGGAGGCACTGCAGGCATTGCTGGCCCTGATGGGCCCCAAAGAGAATTGGTCCACAGTAGGATGGTAGAGTAGGAGAGCGGGAGGCGCCAGGCCAAGGTGGGTGTGAGTGGGGGCCTGATCGCCCTGCTGATTTCCCAACCAGCAGCAGTGGTGGGGTCTGGGTGGCCGCCTGGCTCCCAGGCTCTGAGGAAACCAGGTGGGGGCCAGATCGCCCCACTGATCATTCCACAGAAGGCGATCAGCAGCGGCTCTGATACTTCCATTACAGAGAAAGGGCAAATAGCAATATTAAAATACTAGAGGTCCTATGCACAGAGTTCGTGCAAGAGGCTCAGCCCTCACAACCTGGCTGCCTTGGCCCTTGCAGTCCCCTGGCTTTGTCCAGAAGGTTGTCTGGAAGGTCGTTTGGATGGTCCCTCTGCTGTTCAGCCATTCAGTCTATTTGAATAATATGCTTTATTATAGATTTCTTCTAATTATTTTCCTTTCAGTATGCACGAATCCGTGCATCAGGTCACTAGTATTAAATATAATGATGCTTGGCTTATACCAAGAACATCCTTTCTTCTACTGTCTTTATCCTAGGAAGAGTAGTTAGCTTCAAAGACTTAATTTTTCCAAATTCTTCTAGCTGATGCTTTCAGTGCTCCTCCCACATCCTTGGCCTTTACCATTTAAATACATATTTGCTGAATCTCAACTGCCAGAGCCTGAATCTCAACTGCCATTTGCCTGAACTCTTGCTCTGGCCCCTGAAGCCTGATCTCCCCATGCAAGAGGCAGGTTGGAAGTACCACAGAATGAATGCTCCCCTCCAACCATTGGCCTTCAATCTTCAATCAATCACTCATTGAGGATTGTGTTCAGTACTATGGCTCCTGCTGTCTTTGGGGAAGCTAACCCTGATGTATATGTTCTACACTATTTCCCAGAGATCCCCCATGAGGACTGAGTCCCAGTTGTTCACAGTGGTAATTTGCTTGATCAAGCATCCTTATTGGCTGCCTTTCAATGCCAGTCTTACTGCTCCAACACTCCTCTACCAGTGTTTCCTAAAATCACCTCTCAAAAAATTTACTTTTATTTATTATTATTTTTTTAATACTCACTTAAGGACATGATTAGCGAGAGGGAGAAAGAGAGAGAAACACACACACACACAGAGACACACACACATACACACACACACATAAATGTGAGAGATAAATATACACCAGTTGCCTTTCATATGCTCTCCAACCGGGGATCAAACCTGCAACCCAATTATGTGCCCTGCCTGACCTGGAATTGAACAGGCAACCCTTCTATGCACAGGACGACACTCAGCCAACTGAGCCACCTTGGCCAGGCCCAAACAATTTGCTTTTAAATCTTTGTCTCTGGGTCTACATTTGGAGAAATTTTGAAAAACAATAAAAAAACCTTTAGCCTATTTCCCCCCCACAAAAACAACTAACTAAGCCATCTCTTACCACCACCCCACCAAATATTCAGAGGCTAATTCTCCACTTTTTTCCAGGTTTTTGTCTGGGGCATACCATTACCTTGGAAAATATATATGTACTGCACTTTGCTCACTTGCATCATGCTTAATGAGCACTTGCTTCCAACTGAAGTTCTGTCAGTAGCCAGCTGAGTGAGACCTGGATCAGACAGTCCTCAAGACCTATGTGTCTCAGCAGCTTCCATAAATGAAGTTTAATTTTGAAATTAAAATGTTGCATGAACAATTTCTGACATTCATCTTTTCAAATAATTGGTCTGAAAATAATAAAAATAACATTCATCTCCCATCTTCTTTCCTTTCCCTTTAAGTGATTAAGAACAAATTTAATGCAATTTACAGGGGCCCAAGGCAATGTTCACCTATATCAAAATCACTTGTGAAGTGTTCTCAAAATAATTTTTCTAAATTCCATCTTGAGTCTACAGAATTGGAACTTCTAGAATTGAGGGATTTATGTTTTACAATCTCCCACAAATAATTTCTATACACTCTCAAGATACATTGGCTTGGTGCTGGACATATTATATTTTTTTTCACTTTTCCTTTCTTCTAATCTCATAGTTAAGTTGAATCAGATTGCCCCATTCTTCTGACAATCTAAAGGAAACATATTTTCATGTACACCCTGTAGAACACTATTTACTTAAGCCGAGGCTCAACAGAAAATAATAAGCTTTATAGGGTGCCCAAATTCCTATAATAAAAATGAAACAATAAACACATAGAAATATAAGGAAGAAATTACACCCATTAAATGCATCTAGCCCGATGAGTGATAGGATGGCTGCCTATTCAAGCTGGAAAGTTTACACATGATCGAAGCTTTATTTAGTCTAATGGAATGTGCTTCCTGAATTTGGTTCTGACTAAGCCAGAGCACAATAGTGAGTATTATGTAATGGGCCTGAGCTCATTCCCATCTCTAAGTCATTGTGATTCAGTCTTGACTGGCTCTTTCTCTCAGGTAGTTTATAACCTTGCTGTTCCTCTCTGGTTTAGAACTTCATGCAGGACGTTACAGAAACAGACTTGACAATCTTTATGTATCATGGGTTTCTCTTTTCAGTCTCTCTCAAAACTTCTGAAATTATTGTGAAGATTTAGCCTCATTCTACAATTTAGGGAACATAAGCTCAATGATTTATAGAAACAAATTTCACAGCAAATGTTACCAGTTGTCAAGATTAATGAGCCAGTCTCACTGCTAGATGATCACTTGGCTGCACTAATGCCAGGCTTATTGCACCAGCTAAACAGAGATAACTCCAAAATGGTCTTTTTGGAAGAATTTAATATTTGCAATTTTTGAGAACTATATTGAAGACATTATTCTTAAAAATTTGAGAACACTCATATATGTCCTTACATTTATTTGTTTTATTTTGACATATATTAAGAGAGGTAGGGATACACCAAAATACGATAGGAACCTGGCTTCTGAAGATTCTTTACCTAAAACTTTTCTGTCTGCATATGTTGCTTAGACAGTGACCATAAACCCATAAGTAGTTGAATCAGAAAAGCAATGTGAACTGCTCAGATATCCTGGGGAAAATTTTATTCTCACTAGTCAGCCTGGGTTTGTCCAAGTTAAGGCTCAAATCTCAAATCATTTTGAGAGTTTGAATTAAGCACCTAGAGGACCTAGATATTAGGAGCAATGTACTACATCCCCACACAGGTTCTCAAGGGTGCCACATTTATAATGTTGTTAAGGTGATGATTGGCCAGGGTGGTTATGAAGTGATCCATCTAACAAAGCTCTTCATACTTCCTGGGAAAATGACAGATCACCTTGCCTGTGTAAGATTTCAAACATTCTGGTTAGGTCTTGCCTTTCTAAGACCTCTACTTACATAACATATATCTGAGTCTATCCTCACAACAGGAGACATTTGGCCCTTAAAAAGAAAAGAAAAGCCTATGTTTCTCTCAGAGATTCATTGTGGCCTCATTCTGAACCACTAGCTTGACTGGATTTTGGGAAGTGCATTTATCAGATAGTTATAAAGACCTATAGTTTACAATAACTTAAACCACATCTTAAGTTTCTCCTCCTCTGGATTTTAGAGGGAAGGCAGAACATCATCAGGCAATATCCTTGATAGAAACATTAGAGGCTTGTCTGGATCCCCAGCAATATAATCCGAAGCACCTCAGTCTCGCTGACAGCATTTCCTGCATTGATGAGATTATGGGATCCACATGGATAGTCCAAGCTCACTTCCATCTATTTCCCACTGAGGTCCTGGACTTCTTCCACTTCGTTGTCACATTATTAAGTTCAGGGTAGTGGAAGGCAGACTCCTCCTCACTCTGGCATGACAGCGTTATCATATCAGTCAAGGCCCTGACTCAGAAGTCTTGATGACTTAGTTTGTAATAAGTCTTTTAGGATAGCCACCCACATTTAACTCATGTTTCCATTACTTACAGTCACTTTCTGTGGGGATGCAGGTCAGCTTCTCTTGGAAATAGTGCTAAAGATTATATGAATAAAAATATGCCATTGGGCACATCAAGCAATTCCTTGCTGCCTAAAATCTTTGGACTAAGCTCAGTCTTTCCTGAACCTAGAATGTAAGATAGGGATGGATACCAATTGACTTAAAAAAACCCGCTGACCAAAAAACCAATTTTCTGAAAGCCAATTTGGCTGTCATTTGCATATTAACATTGATCATTCAAAAAATATCCAGGGCTCTCAACAGGAGAAAACAATTTCTGTTTTATCTGGTATCATCTGTGAAGCACCACTAAATCAAAGAAATTTCATTGTACTTTATTTTTTGCAAAGTATAAATAATCCCATCACTGTCTTTTTTTATTTTGAATCCTCCATTGTGTGACCTGTATATCATTAAACATAAAGAAGAAATAATTAAATAAGTTAATTAATAAGCTAGTAAGTAAGTAAATAAACAAGTCCTTCCAAGGAGTGGTAAGGAAGAGTCAGCATTCAAAGTAAGAATCAATAAGATCACACACACACACACACACACACACACACACACACACACACACACCATCTTAAATCAAATTCCCTGACTTTCTACATATATTTAATAGATAAAAGTGTAGTTTAGTTTAATGCAAATTTATTAAGTATTTTATATTCTGAATTCATGAACCCTTCTCAATAATTCACCATTATATATGGAAATGGGAAGTTGTATTAATTAGCATTGTTTAGGTAACAAATGATCCCTATACGCCAGTGGCTCACAACCACAACCCTTTATACCTTGCTTACATTTCATTTTAACTGATTTAGTGTTGCTCCCTGTGTCTTCTCAATCTGGGGTTATGGCTGAAAGAGAAACCCTCTAGGGGCTATGCCATTCTCATGGAAGAGGAAAGAAAATATAAACCAACCATGCAGCCTTCCCAATGCTTCTGTTTAGGTATCATGACAGTTTACATTCCATTGAATAGAGCAAGTCACATGACAGTCCAGCATCACTGGGGCAGGAAAGTATATGTAGCTTTGTGAAATGTCAAACTGTCTTCCAAAGTAGTTATACCACTTTGCATTCACATCACCAGTGAATGAGAGCTCCTGTTGCTCCACAATCTTGCAAGTAATTGTTATCATCAGGTTGTTGTTTTCACCCATTCAAATAACTGTGTAGTGGTATCTTATTGTTTTTCTTTTTTTTGTCATTTTCATAATCAATCTACACAGCAATTATAATGAAAAGTACTTTTTGATGAATTCATAATTTGAACTAATTGTCATTCTGCAAGATAATTTTTCCATAGGCCTTTAGAAATGGGCTGTTGACTAATTAAATTTTGGGAACATCTGAGACCATATGGGTCATATTTATATTGTTTACTTTTACATCCTCAGCAACTGACACATATTAGGTGCCCAATAAATACTTCTATGAATAAGTGGATAAGTTTAAATTCACCCCTACCCATTTCAGAGACAAGCCCTCTGAGATTGAAAGTTTATATGTTTTGTTTTTAAGAAAAATAATCTTTTTCTGGATTCTCAACTGAAAGGTATTTTTGTTTCTTGTTCTCTCCATGAAGACTATCAAGCTCCCTTTTTATAAGTCCAGCTCTGTAATATTATGGGGAAATATTTTAAAAATCAAAACACAAACTAATATGCCAAGAGATCCAAATGACAGAAATGCTTGAGATCACTGCTCTGTCTTTTAAGGTTTTTCCTCTTGTATCTGATCCCCCCTTTCCAAGATCTTGATAGCAATATTTAGAAAAATTGAAAAGTAAAAAAAAAATGTTACCCAATTCCTAACTTTGTTTAATATGCTTTAGCAATAACTTGAAGATAGGTATAAATTTATTTCTGGATGTTTACATGAGAAATTAGTGACTGGGGAAGAGAACTGGGTAGCTAGAAATAGGAAAGATAGGTCTTTAGTTTTCAGCTAGAATATTTGGTATCTTTTCTGTTTTTCTTTCTGTCCGCATATAAAAGACAAATATCCCACATGTATTTCCATGCTTTCCTAGTTGTCCAAGCCTGAAAAGACATGCTTCTGTGTAAACTCCTTTTTATCATTGTATCCACATGTACAACTGACTTAAATGTTTTTATTGAAGTGAATCATTAATTTGGCCAGTAAACTAATTTTAAACTTGATTAAGAAATCACTTTTTTCAACCATCTATTTCAAAAATTGAAATATTTAACAACATGTTTAAACCAGCTTGGCCTAATTTAACTGCATTGTCTACAGAACTAGAGGTACTTTTTTTAAGAACACCAAACATGGATAACAATAACAAAAGAGTTTGTTTAGATTGACTCTCTAGGGAAAATCTATTTTGATTAATTCTTCTCTATGCAAAAATCTGTTAATTTTTAAAAGTAAAGGTATTTAGATTTCCACCACGATGGAATTCTGGGGAAGCAGAAATACCAACACCAAGCCATGCCAATGAACTGGCCTTCATGAAAAATCCAGGGAACCTTTCTGGTCTTCCCCCTTACCAGCTCAGGGTCAGAGGTCAAGACTTACTCTACTGAGTCTCAGTTTCTCAACTTTAAAATAAAAACAAGAATAGCTCATTTATTTCTTTCTAAATGAGATAAAGTTGGACTCAAATATTGATCAACTAGACAAGTACTATTTGGAGAGCTGAAATATTTTATTTAATTTATATTGTGGCAAAACAAAAGTAATATGAGTGGAAAGGGATTTTTCCATTCTTTACTGATAACTTAGTGCATAAACCGTATATTTAATCTGATGGCTATTAACATAAACAATTCTGTGTAGCCCAAATCTAATAAAAAGTGGGTGAATATTTAATCAATATATTGTGGTCTAGTTACAGGAGATATAAATCCTTTCGCCTAGGGCTCAATGTATTCATGCTAAGCACAGTTATGAGAGCTGGCCTGCTGTCTTAGAAGAATGATGACCAGTTATTCCCAGATCTATCCGTCTAACACTAAGTCCACCTATAAAAGCAGCCCTACTACTGGAAATTGTATTCCAAGACCTAATTTGCTATTTAAGAAATCAGTCTTTTCTATTAAGCTAAACATCTCAACCCATTGGTTCTACAAAACAATGTTTTGTTTTTAAACATTGGTTTATTTCATGTGCAAGAATTTTGTTTACATAACTCTAGATGACATTCTTCTGCTTTTTTCCTTTTAATTTTAGAAATAAATCAGGTTAACGCAGTCTATTGTTTCATTGTGCCTGGTTATTCAGCCGCCTCTTGTAAGAGAATTATAAATCTCTACTTTTGCCATGTGCATTGCAGTGATTTTCCATGGAGTAACTTCCTTAGCTCAATGACACCATTCTACCTGTGTGACTTGCTTTTACCAATGGAATATGAACAAAATAACACATTCCATGTCTGAAGTTTATGAGGTGTATTTGACTCAACCATTTCCATTTTTCTTCTGCTAGGAGAAAAGTCTGTCCCAAAGAAAGGCTATTGCTTCTCTTTGGATTCTGGGATGTAGTATGTATGTGGAGTAGAGTCATGAAATATGCAGCTGCTCCACAGCCCAAATATAAGGCAAATGAGACCTAAACCTTTGTAAACCTTTATATGATGCTGGGTTTCAGAAGCTATTGGTCATTGCAATATAATGTAGTAAGTACTGGCTCACATCTTTAACAAGGGTTCTGAACAGTGAGGAAATAATTATCCCAGTAACTTATAATATTTTTCGTAAGCCAGATTTCTTCTCCTTTTTATTACAAACATACCAGGAATTTCCACTTAGTGGAACTTACTCCTTCAAAATATAATATTTATTATACATAAACTGATACTTTATATATACCTAGTTTTTGTCATACAGTATACCAGGTCCTTATATCTTCCAAGTCTTCAAAATAATAGTTTAATGAGAAATTACTTTGGAGCTTTATGTTACAGAGAAAAAAAATGGGGCTTAGAGGTTGACATTATTACACAGTCAGGATTTCAACTCAGGCCACAGCCCCCAACCATGCACTGTTGTTTATAATCACCTCTCTTGCTTAGTCATCCTTCAAATTAAATTATGATTTTGAAAAAGCAGACAAAATAGGATAAACACAAGTGTGACTCAACAGAGAAGATGTTGTTACTCAACCAAAGCCCCCGCATCTCTTTCCCCGAGCTCCACTTGAGGGATAAATTGATCTTGAACAGCTTTCCTCAACAATAGCATCTTGGTGGTATATTACCTTTATGCTATTCATCATGTTTTAATGTAACCATGCAGATTCCAAAGACATGATTTAGATAACTAAGACCAAAATGTTAACAGCATTGGGACCGAGTAAAAAAAGAAAAAGAAAAAAATGTTAACAGCATGGAATTTCCTTATACTAACATTAGCATTTCTATTATTTTTAATAGCAAAAGTGATTCATAGAATTTTCATAAATAAATTAAAAATGTACAAAACCTTTAAAATTATAATGAAAATTATGGCATGATGCATTTTTCTGAATGTAAGTAATATTTCTATTAAAAATTTTCATGCACTTAAAAATCACGCCAAAGGATTGGTGTAATTTTTTTGTTTAAAGTATTAAAAATAGTAGTACATATGTCTCCTTTATTCCCCATTGACCTCCCCCCAGCCTCTTCCATCCCCTGGCACATGCCCTCACCCCCCTAGTGTCCATGTCCATTGGTTATGCTTATATGCATACATACAAGTCCTTTGGTTTATCTCTTACTCCCTCCCAACCATCCCCTGCCTTCCCACTGAAGTTTGACAGTCTGTTCGATGCTTCTTTGTCTCTGTATCTATTTTTGTTCATCAGTTTATGATGTTCTTTACATTCCACAAATGAGTGTGATCATGTGATATTTATCTTTCTCTGACTGGCTTATTTCGCTTAGAATGATGCTCTCCAGTTCCATCCATGCTGTTGCAAATGGTAAGAATTCCTTCTTTTTTACAGCAGCATAGTATTCCATTGTATAAATGTACCACAGTTTTCTATTCCACTCATCTGCTGATGGGCACTTAGGCTGTTTCCAAATCTTAGCTATTGTAAATTGTGCTGCTATGAACATAGGGGTGCATATATACTTTCTGATTGGTTTTTCTGTTTTCTTGGGATATATTCCTAGAAATGAGATTATTGAGTCAAATGGAAGTTCCATTTTTAATATTTTTGAGGTAACATCATACTGTTTTCCACAGTGGCTGCACCAGTCTGCATTCCCACCAACAGTGCAAGAGGGTTCCTTTTTCTCCACATCCTCTCCAGCACTTGTAGTTTGTTGATTTTTTGATGCTAGCCATTCTGACAGGTGTGAGATGATACCTCATTGTTGTATTGATTTGCACCTCTCAGATGATTAGTGACTTTGAGCATGCTTTCATGTGTCTCTTGGCCTTCTGTATGTCCTCTTTTGAAACGTGTCTATTTAGGTCCTTTGCTCATTTTTTGATTGGATTGTTTATCTTCCTTTTGTTAAGTTGTATGATTTTGGAGATTAAACCCTTATTGGAGATAACATTGGCAAATATATTCCCCCATGCTGTGGGCTTTTTTGTTGTTTTGTTGGTGGTTTCTTTTGCTGTGCAGAAGCTTTTTATGTTGATGTAGTCCCATTTGTTTATTTTCTCCTTAGTTTCCATTGCCCTAGGAGCTGTATCGGTAAAGATATTGCTACGACAAATGTCTGCTATTTTGCTGCCTATGGCTTCTTCTAAGATTTTTATGGTTTCCCATCTTATATTTAAGTCCTTTATCCATTTTGAGTTCATTTTTGTGAGTGGTGTAAGTTGGTGATCTAGTTTTATTTTTTTGCAGATATCTGTCCAGTTTTCCAAACACCATTTATTGAAGAGACTGTCTTGACTCCATTGTATGTTCTTGCCTCCTTTGTCAAATATTAATTGAGCATAATGGCTTGGTCTAAATTTTTTAATTGATAGATTCATTCATTAGGTCATTTATTCAATACTTATGTAGCTGCTGTGTGCTAGACTGAATCTTTGGATATAGTGAATTCAATAGACAAGTATCTACCCTCATATCACTTGCATTTTATATGGAAGACAGATAATTAACTGGTTAAAAAAGGGTAATCAAAACTGTTCAATATTGGATACAGCCTACAAAGAAAACCATCAAGGCAAAGAAGCAGAGATGCCTACTTTGGATAAAGTGGTCAGTTGGTGAAATAATAATTAAGTTGAAGTTTAAAGGATGAAAATGAGTCAGCCATGCAAAAAACAGACCACCACAGTCAGAAAGAAGAGTGAGGAAAAGCTGTGGAGCCAGGAAAAGGTGAAGTATACAGCAGGAACATAAAGGCCAGTTGGGCTGAGGTGTAATGAACAAGGATTAGGATAGACAGGGGTTGTGAAGAGATGAAGGTAAAAGTAGTCTATCTAGGGTAGAACCTTGAATAATTAAATTATGAACTTGGATTGTTTTTCAGGGCAATGGAAATCCATCAGCATGATTTTATGACCAATGCTTTAGCAAGTTCACTTTAGATGCAGTACGTAAAATGCACTGAGAGTGGGTAGGAGTGGAAACGTCTATTTTACCTATTTATATTGTTAATGTGGTCACACAGCTTCAATATACCTCCGAAGCAATGACAATAACTCATTTAGCAAAGACTTACCTAATAGAAAAGACAGAAAAGGGGAGATTTTAATTAGGAAGTTATTACAAGAATCCAGTTAATAGATGAGAATAGTTTGGACCAAATGGAGAGAATGAAGCAGATTTATGGTGTGTTTTGGAAGCATAATGAATAGAAGTTAGTGGTGGGTTGGCTGTGGAGTATAATTAAAGAGCACTCAGAATTATTAGCAATCTTCTATCTGTTGCAACTATGTTAAAGATGTGAAAGTATTTTTCCTAGATGGGGAAGACCTAGCAAAAAAAGCAACGGGAGAGGAGAACCACAACTTACATCTTGGACACGGAAGGTGTTTGAAGGCAAACAAGTAACGGTATAATAATCAACTGTAGGTTCCAAAAGTATTGGCTTGAGACCTAAATTTGAAGATCTGATCATTTAGACCAAGAGTTAGCACATGACTACATGTGGGCCAAAGTTAAACACTGGCCTGTTTTGTACAACCTCACAAGTTTTGAATACTTCTTTATGTTTAAATTGTTGAAAAAATTCAAAACAAGAAGAATATTTTATGATACATGAAATTTATAGAAAACTCAAATTTCAGTGTCCATAAATAAAGCTCTATTGGAACACAGACACATTTATTTGTTTCTGTATTATCTATGGCTACTTTCATGCTACAATGGCAGAGTTGAGTAGTTGTGACAAAGACCACATGGCCTGCAAAATAAAAAAAACATTTACTATCTGGTTATTTACAGAAAACATTTGCCTACTGCTAATTTATATCATATTAAAATTTATGGGAGTGGGTAGTAGAAATCCTAGAAAATTTTACTTTGCCTTTGCATCCAGCTACACAGATATCCCAGAAGAATGTGGGAACCTGGAGAGAGGACCATCCATTCACTTGCCTGCTGTGAGTTCCACTTGTGGACTCTCTAGGGAAGGAATAACATCAGAAGAGAATGATGAATTGGAAGAGCCAGACAGGGTTCCTGCATTGCAAGCTCCAAATTAACTGTACAGTGAACAGATTTGCAAAGGAAAAACAACACACATGGGAAAAGGGCCTTCTGTTTATTTTTTCTTCTTATTAATTTACCACAACCACCGTCAAGTGTCCCAGTTTCTGTCTGGGAAGAGAGGCTGGCAGGGCCAGTAATCAAAGAGCAGCTGGAAAACCCCAAGAAATTATGGAACCCTCATAAAAGAATCAAAGGACAATGTTTTTCAAACCACTTGAAAAACTGAAGAGTCCATTCTGGTCATGTTATTGTGTTTTTCGTGATGTGTTAACAACTGTAATAAAGGACATCACCGATGGTGGACTGTGTGGAATGTTTTCAATGGAATTCCAGGCTCCTACATGGTAGGATTCACAGGAGCTTTTAGGGAAGCCCATGCTTTAACATGAAAATAATTGCCATGATGTATCTTAACTATAGATAATCCTTCAGTAGAATTTCAAACAAGTGAATATTTATAATAGAGTAATAGAGTATACAACCTATTGCTTGTTAAATACATTTACACTTATCTTTTATGTGATCTACACAAATTGTCAGTATTGATTATGCAGTTCCTATATGTGCCAGAAGCAATGATAATAACTCTTTTTTGGAATAGTTTAGCTAATAGAAGAGAGAAAGGAGGAGGTTACAGTTATTTACCTCAGGGCTGCAACTTGAGAGTGAAGGGCATGGAAACCACTAAGTCTTTAAAAAATAAACATTTATTTTAATTTATCCACCAGGCGTTTGAGCATAGGTGGTATTTTATTAGTGTTTTTAAATATTGACTGTGACGCAAAGAAGGCTAGAAGATCCCACATCCATTCGTATTTTTTTCTAGAATTCTTACTGCTTCTAATTGTGGTAAACCAACCTCATTTGACCAGTCATGCCTGCTTACAATGACTTGTCAGCTTTTCCATTTGCTGGTCACTTAAGTTAAGTGTATCCATCTATTTACTTACTTCCCAAATTGCCAAAAACTACAGTGAAGAAAAACATTATCCAAGCCATTATATGTTGAGCTATTATTATGAAAAACTTGGCATTTATGTGTAAATAGTTCCAGGTGTAGAACTATATATTAAAGGCATATATTTAAATTTATGGAATATCCCTTCCAGACAATTTTATCATTAAATAAGCTCATAAAATTATTTTGTCATAATAGGTATGACAATATAATAATTTATTTATCTGTATGTATATATACACACACATGCATGTGTCATGCACACACTCACACACATCAGCCATTCTGTAAATTTCTTAAGGCAGTGGCTATTCAATAAATGTCAGAAGAAAGAAATACAGAGATAGTCACACATATGTGGTAGCTCTGACCTTGACCAATTTTACCTTACAGTGGTCATGACCCTATTTTATTTTATTTAGAGGGCACCAGTGGTGTTAACAGAGCACCTTACATATACTAAACACCCAACAAATGCAGCAGAATGAAGAATAAAGTCAATGGTGCCATTTTCTTTTTCAATCCCTAAGGGCATGGTGCAATGTTAAGGTTGCTTTTAGATGAAAATAATAGCATTTTATAGTTTACAATATGCTCTTATATCTAGTTTCTCATTTAATCTTTAGTACCACCTCACCAACTAAATTTTCTTATTCACAATTTAAGATGAAAAAATTAAGCACAGAGAAGTTAAATGACTTACATTGGGATATCAAAAAAAATGTCATTACATTGAAATACAAAATCTTTATCTCTTTGCACCATTAATTTCTGTGGTGTGTTGTTGATAAGTCAAAAGCCTGGCTGGCTGGCATTTGCAAGTGGGTGTACCAGGATACACTCTTGAATGTCGAACCTCAGGTACTTAATGGACAATTTGTATGTCACCATTTTAGATCAGCACTTATGGCGTCTTTATCTACAACCCCCCCCCCGACACACACACACACACTTTAATCTTTGTAAGCTTAAAGGCCGAGTATTTTCCTTGTGAAAATTTACTAAAATGAGAAACGTCCCAGACTCTGTGTCCGATATGACCTCAAAGAACTACTCAAGTCCCCAAATATTTCAAGTCAGACCATTGCTCTTCTCATCTCACACAGAGTTTGTTTGAAAATCAAACTTATTCAATTGAAAGTTTTAATAAACGATTGTTTGTATTGATACCTTCATGCTTCCAGTCACTTATCTTCCTTTCTTCTTTTATTTATTTATTTTCCCATTAGCTCCTCAAAAAAAAAAAAAAGATCTAGTTTAAAGAGAGGATTATTTTTTCTTGTTTGGTTTTTGGTATTGAGTTTCAGTGTCCGTCCTGTAAAGATTTAGACTAAAAGGCATACATGCACAAAAATATAACCCACACTCCCAAAGCTACAATTGACAAAAACACTTTTGGAGAGGAAAAGGGGAGAGAAGATCTTGGTTAATTTTTGATCTTGGGGTTGGAGCCCAGCCATAAATAACACTTTCTACCCCTTTATTTTGACCCAATGCAAATCACCTAGCCTGGCTCCATCTCAGTTTCTTTACCCTAGATTATGGGCACGATGATGAGTAGCTTTGAGGGTGCTGAGAGGATGGATATAAGCATAATTTAAACTCTGGAGCACTTTCATAATTGACAGGTAACGTTATTCACTCAAACATAAAAATAGGTCATTAAATGTCATCAAAGAGAAAGGCAAATGCCCAGGGTTCATCTCTGCTCCACTGTTGCTGGGGAAAGAGGCTCTTTGTTCCTTTAAGAGCTCTCAGACACATCTCCCATCACATCCTAAAAGCCTTCCTGGTTGTGCAGCTTAGGTGCATCCGGTAGCACAGCCGTGTTCCGATCTTCCTGGCAGATGTCATAATTTACTGTCACCCTCATGCAGGAATGTGGTGCAAGGGGCCCCCATACTGGCTCTGTGATCCATTGCCTGACAAGTGCCGGGTGTCAACCTCAGGCAGGCAGAGCGGAGGTGGAACGCCGTTTACCTGATAGAGCCTGTGATAAAGCGGGCAATTAGATGCACTTGGAAAATCCTGGCTGCAATCTGGCTGGCATTTAAGAAACATAACAGCCAAGCCAGGCTTCATAAAAGCTAATGGGAAAGATTAAGTCTTTCAAGATCTACCTTGATCTCGAAGGGACTCAGGAACACAGGAATCTGTAGCTTTATCTCTTTTTGAGTCTTCCCCACCTTCACTCTATTTCCTGAGATGGGAGTAAGGAGGAAAGAGCCTTAAGGCAGGGGTTCTCAACCTGTGGGTCGCGATACCTTTGGGGGTCAAATGACCCTTTCACAGGGGTCACCTGAGACCATGGGAAAACACATATATAATTACATATTGCTTTTGTGATTAATCACTATGCTTTAATTAGGTTCAATTTGTAACACTGAAATTGGGGGTCACCACAACATGAGGAACTGTATTAAAGGGTCGCGGCATTAGGAAGGTTGAGAACCACTGTCTTAAGGTTTCAAGTTTTCTTTTTTTTAATCTCAGAGTCATGTATTATTTATTTAGTCCTCAAACCTCTCTCTCTCTCTCTCTCTCTCTCTCTCTCACACACACACACACACACACACACACACACACACACACAGTGCTAGGATTTAGTTTGGCACATTCGCTTACATTTTGTCTCTTACTAGAGTTATTGGAGTTTGATGCAAGCTCAAGAGCATGATTTGTTTGACATTTGACGGCCCCCTCTTCATTTCCTCCTAACTGGATAGCTTCAGCTTGTCAATGATTAATGAGTCTGGGAGGTGAGCGACGGTTATCTTAAGGGCTCTCAAAAGTTTGCTTCAAGAGGCTAGCCAAAATCTCCTGCTGCATTAACTGCAGTTAGATTTCCTGTTGATAACAGCCCATGGAAAATCACCGCACCCCCCTCCCCAAGCTGCCATGAGCAAAGACTGTTTATCAGCCAACAGTGTGCATGTTCTCCCTGTCGCCCTGTGCCTTTGCCATTTCCCTTCAGGCTGATAAACGTGTTACCTGTGAGAAGTCGGAAGTGCATTGTGAGTCTGTCCCACACTGGGCCTCATTTGGCTATGGGAGTTTTCTGAAATTGAAAAGTCAGGACTGATGTGGAAAATGGGCTCACAGACAGTGGGACAGGAAACTGATTGCTTCCCCAAGGCTAGCAGGGTGGAAAAGGTGGGAGGAAGGAACAGAGTGTTCTCTGTGTGATTGGAATTCCCCTCTAACGTCATAAGGGATGATGAAGCCTCTGGTTTTTATTTTTTATATTTTATTTTGCACCTAGAATAATACACTTGCAGAAAAGAGACAGAGGTGCCCACATGAGGTTTTTTTCCTCTCTAAATTGTGATGACTTCTATGCCAAACTGAAGGCTACCAAGGAATGCTGGTGGGTGGATGGTGGGAACTATTTCGGTTTGGGCCTGATTATAAGGAGGCCATAGGGATGCCTTATAAGGTACCCCTTCATTGGGGGTGGGAATAATTGGGTCTGCTCTCCAAGTTTTGAAAGGATGTCTGGGATTCTGGGCAAATACAGTCTCAATCTCTTTAATGAACCAATAGGTTTGTTTTAGTTGTTGAGGTCAGGGAGGGGGAAGCCACATAGGAAAGCAGAGTTCTGCAGACTGAGGTAGGATGATGATGGAGTGCTCTTCACCCATGTGTATATACGTCCCTTCTGTCATCCTGTGATGGTGCCAAAGTAGACCAAGTTATGTTTTCCTTATGATGCTATTTCACTGGCTGGAAGCCCACCTCACTTATCATCTTTAGGGAGTAGACTGGCATGAGCTGTCTGCAATAGTGTCAAAGGAAGTGATTGAATATATACTGAATATATATATATATATATATATATATATATATATATATATATATATATACAGATAATTGCATATAAGCATGTGGACACAATTTCCAAAATCCAGGTCCATGGGGAGCATTCCCACTTTCTATAAGAGGCACTATAGAGGCTATCCTGCTCTGTACCACAAGACCTTCAGATTTGCAATTATGACCTAATTCTTTACTACTGTCTCTATCTACATTGTCTGAATTCCCTCTCACCAAGAGTTGGGGGGTCTATTTCCCATTCTTTGAATTTGTCCCTGTGACTTGCCTGAGACAATAGTGGAGACTATGCTGTGTTGGTTCCATCTAACCCCTAAACTACCTTGTGTGTTTCCTTTTCTCAATCAGTGATCTTCTGTCACAGCCATGAAAACGTACTTTCAATTGTCTGCTGGAGGTTGAGACATGAGGGACAGAGCCATGTCACACCAGTTGCTCTAGTCGAGGTTGTCTGAAATCAGCCATCAGCTAACTCACCTCCAGAAATGTGAATGGGCCCATCTCAGCCGAGTCTCAATAAATCTGATTGTTTTGCGGCTGAGTTTGTGGATGTTTTGTTATGCAGCATGATTACAGCAATACATAGCTGATACAGTTGCCTTCTGCTTAATTTTCTGTTTCCAGGTCTCAGTTCCTTGGTTCCCTATTCAGATCTTTGCTGGTGAGCCAGTCTGATGGCTTCTTTTACCTTAAAATTTTTATTCCTCAATTTTGCTTTGCCTTCATTCTTTCTTTCCCCACACCTACCCACTTCTCATCGGAACTCATTTTTTTTTCTATAGTATTTTAAGTCAATACCAGACAACCTTAATATTATAGGGAAATCTTTTCAGCTACTCATAAGCAACTTCTCCATTTTGGGTTCTTTTTGACATTTGAGAGGAAGAACCAAAACCAAAAAGAAAATCCATGACACAGCAGGTAGTACATGATGCTATGGAGAAAATTCAAGCTGCATAAGCCAATTATTTAATGTTGAGGGGAAATGGGCTGGGAGGGGGAGGAGCACTGCTGCTTCATAAAGGGAAAGGCTTCCACGAGGAGGGGACATTCAAATTTTGGGTGAACTTAATTTCTCTAGGCCATGTTGAAGTGGGAAGGGAAATAAAGGCATCACCCTCTTGAGGTCTGATATAAAGACCCATGAAGTACAGCATGGCTTATTCAAAAACGTTCTATTCATTCATAGTCACTGTGGAAAGGAGGTAGCATTTCAGGGCCTGCAACCTTCACAAGTTTAAGCCTTCTAGTGTCAGACCTATAAGAAGCACCTGCTGAGCCTGCATTCATAAGGGCTTGATGCTCACAGAAAGTCACGTGATCTGGGCATTTATTTTCTCTGGGCTGGATTCTCTTATTTGTTGAATTAGGTGCAGTGTATGGAAACTATTACCAGTTCTGATATTCTATGGTTTTATGAGATAGTGTGGCTGGTGCTGCACTGGGCTTTGCAGGAGAAAGAAAAGCAGAACTCACAATAATAATATAGAAGTCTCTTATAATCTCCTTAAGTTTTTCATTAAAATGAAAGAGAGATAATGATAATGCAAAGTGGTAGAAAACATTGCATGCTACATGAACCCGAGCAATACCTTTCTCTCCCCCATTAAGTCTTCCTACCTTTTGCCCAAATCCAGAATTACCTAGTCTGCTTTTTCATGAACCTTCATAAATTTAGTAAGATATTAAGCATAATCCTTTGGGCATCCACCAGGTCCCAACTTTAAAGAATGGTATGGAACCTGGGCATCAAAGTTGCTATACTGTCCCCAGTTTGGGCTCTGGAGTGTCCAGGGATGAAAGGGGCACTGGTGGTGGCAAATTTGGATGGTAGGGCACTGACAGTGACCTTCTATTCATTTTATGCCCTACCAGGGCCTCACTGAAATGTGTTGGTGGCAAAATAATAATAATGGCAAAAATTGGCTTCAGCACATGCAACAAATGGTACTCTGATGTTTGTAAAGAGGGGCAAGATTATCATAACCTTCTGAGAGTGGCATAAGTCTTAATGTGAATGATGACCATGCAGAAAGTCAAAAGTTTAATAAGGTTCACATGATGTGTGAGCAGAGCAGAGGGCTGGCTGGCAAGGAGGAATGAGGTCCGGAATGGGAAAGAATGCCTACACCAGAAAGAGGCCAGCTTCTAGAGGAAGTGCTGGTAGCCAAAGCTAGCTTGGGTCTGGCACAGCAAGCTGTCTCAATTCTGGAAGTCAGTGTTGTCAAGGTTAGAACATGCTGAAGGGCTGGAATTGCAACGAAAAACGTCATGCGTGAGACAGGGAGGAAGCGGAAGTGGGGTTTTAGCATCCAGGGAGGGGCATCGGATCTTCCTGAGTGGCTATTTTGATAGCATGTTGAGGACAAAGGGAATGAGGACATATAATTTCCCAGAGAAAATTTGTTAAAGGAGACAAAGGGTCACTATCACGTACACACAGAAACAGACGCACACACGTGCACACACACAGGCATACACACACATAGAATAGAATATTGACCACAAGGAATAAATGATTCTGTTTTCATTCTATTGCCAAAGAGGGCTGGTTTTCTCCAACTGTTGACTGCTCACTGTCTTTTCAGCGTTTTTTGTTTGTTTGTTTGTTTTTCCTAATCATCCTGAAAATATTTGTAATCACTTTGGAGAATTTCACCTAGTGCAGTAGTTAAAATAGGAGTTCTGAAGCCAGAGATTCTGGGACAAAATCCATCACCTTCTCCCTTTGGTCTGGGTTGTTTAAATAAGGCAAAAGCAATAATAAATATAGTCAAATAGAGATACTGACTAAATAAAGGAATAATAGGTAGATCATCTTTCAGAATACTAACAAAAAACACAACTTATTGAAAATTAGTTTTAAGGGCAAAAAGAGAATCCCTGCTTTCTTTAATTTAGACAGAACTTCAGATGCCATTTCGTTAAATCTTTTGTTTATTATAAAAGTCACTTCTATAATCTCTCTGACAACTTGTCAGGGAGTGATTATTCCATGTGCCTCCTAGTGCATTCACTCATGAGGCAATCTATTCTGCTGCTAAACAGTTATAAAAGGGAAAATTAGGAAAAAGCTGCCTGGAAAATATTTATGGTGAAAAAGACAAAGGATTAATACTATTAACTTATAAAGATCTTAATAGTACTTCTATTTATAATAATAGCAGGTTAGGTTAATCATATACCTTTTTGTTAAAAACAATAAAAATTATGAATAAACTATTTTTAAAGACCTCTTATAAAGTTTCAAAGAATTGATAAAATAGTAAAACTTCACCAGGTCAAAATTGTACAGACAAAACAAAAACCAAGAGACAGGCAAAACACAAAGTTTGATTTTGTCCTGAAAGAGACTGCAAAAGCTGACCAATATGAACCTTGGTTTTGAGAATTTTAGCCTTACAAGAAAAGAGAGGGGAAAACAAAACCTAGATTCTTCTTAGGCCGTGGAATCATCAGCTTTAGTTAGGAACCCAAGGAGTGTAGCATCAGAAAAGGGGAAAGCAAAAATAAAGTCACCTTACATGAATTTTCTCAACAAATTTGCAATTCTTGGGTGCCTCCTTATGAAAAAATAAATAAAAACAACCCCTTCCTCCCAAAAGTAGAGAAAGACAAATACCATAAGATTTCACTTATATGTGGATCTAAAAACAAAACAAAACAAAAAAGACAAAAATAGACTTATAGAAAAAGAGGCAAAAGGGATGATTATCAGAAAGGAGGGGGTAGGTGGATGGGTGAAAAGGTGAAAGGAAATATAATCATTAATATTGTGATATATTTACACAGTGACAGATGATTACTAGGAATTAATGGGGTAATCACATTATAAGGTATCAAAGTGTAGAATCACTACATTGTATACCTGGAACTAATATAATCAATGTAAGATTGTATACTACTATAATTAAATAAAAATAAAATTTAAAAGTAATATAAAACAATAAAAGAAAACAAGCAAATAGAAGAAATCATAATAATCATTACTAGAAAAGCGTAACAGTATCATAGGCCTAGAATATATTTGCAAAAATAATTTCCAAGTAAAATTATAAACACAAAGTTAAAGATTTGTAAAGCACCATGGGAAACAAAGAATGAGAAAAAAGAACCAGCAGCAAATTAAAAATAATAAAGAAAGGAAAAAAGAAAAGAAAAAATGCCCAAAATGTCAGTTATTAGATACAGATTAATTAACAATTATGTTTGCAAGTTTAAAAAATAAAAGCCAAGTTTGAAATGATCTGAAAGGAATAAAATGTTAAAGAAATGATCTAACATAATTTAAAACATAACATTTATAGAAATAAAAATATAATAAATATTTAAAAGATTAAATTATAAGTTTAAACGCAAATTAGATATAATCTAAGAAAATTTTTGAATTAGAAGAAATTATCCAGGATGTGGCATGAAGAAACAGTACATGAAATACAGATGGGAAGTCAAAAGAATTGATTGAGAAGTTCTAAGAATTTTTTAATTGGAGTCCTTAAAGGTGAGAATGAGACTGTGATAGAGAGAATATTTGAACACATAATAACATTTTTCAGAACTGATGCAAGTCAAAATTTAGAGATTGGAGAAATCTCTTGCAAGGTAAGTAAAAAGGCATTTTTCACTTAATTATGCCATAGTGAAATTTCAGTTTCAAAGAGAAAAAAATATTGAAAACACACAATAGAAAAAGAGATTACCTTTAAAGAAAATACTTTTAGCTGATTTCACAATAGCAATGAAAGCCAACAGCAATGGAATGATGCCTTTAATGTACTAAAAAGGGAAGTGTTAACCTGGAAATGTATTCCCAGTCAAACGTACCTTATATAAGAAGAGGAAAGTAACATTAGTTTCACACAAACAAAAACTGGAAACATTTGCCACCAGCAAACCCACTGAAGAATGATCTTGGGACAGAAACAAGTTGAACCCAGAGAGAAGAACCAAAACTCACAAGGGAATAAAGAGCAGAGAATATAGTGAATATGTGGATAAATATAACAAAATATACAAAATTTACCATGTAACAATAAGTAAGCATCATAATAAAGTATTAAAGATCAAATTAGAATTAAAATTCAAGATAACATTAACAGATTAACTTGGAATGGGATAAAGGAAGTTAAAATGTTTTAAGAACTTGTATTTTCTAAGACATAATAGATATATTGATTAATTTGATACTTTGATGAGTATTCATGTTTTGATTTCTAGGGTATAATTTCCAAATTAGTATAAGGAAAAATTAAAATTATAAAATAGACTAAAAATTACAAATATGAAAGGAAATAAAGCAAAAGAGATTAAAAAATCTATAATAATAAAAGGATAATGTGCTAATTAGACTGGACATCCTTCTTGACAAAGCCAGGGCTGGAAGGAAGCCAGCCCAGGTCCAGGGTTCCAGAAGGAAGCCGGTGCAGACAACCAGGGCAAGGAAGGCCTACTCTTGCACAAATTTCATGCATAGGGCCTCTAGTTTAAATAGAAGATGATATATTTAAACACAAGTTTATTAATAATTGGTTGAACAGTTACAAGTAAAGAATATTAGCTAGCATTAAAGAATTTCCAGTGAAATCTGGCATATAGCATAATTTCTGGAGGAGGGATATTCACACTAGTTTATGAGATGGTGTTCCTTGAGGTTGTACAGTGTATATTCCATGTGGTCCTGGATTTAACTACACAAAAGATGAAGGTCAACAGATGAATAAATATATATCATATCAGTATAAATAAAAGGATAGCTGGTATAGTTGCATTACTGTTAAATACAATAGATTGAAGGCAAAAAGCATAGTTATAAAATCACTTTATAATTATAACAAGTTCAATTCAAATATCCATGCACCTGATGAAAGAGATTTAAAATATAAAAATCAGAAATTGATAGAACCGTAAGAAGACATAGACAGCAAGAGGATAAAAAGGAGATATAGACAAAACTATGCTTGTGCAGGAAACTTTAACACACCTTTCTCAGGAATTGGAAAAGAAAGCCCCCCAACAATAACCACTCAGAATTTTATCATGCTTTTCTCAATTATTGATAGAATTGTAGGCAAAATAATCTAATAAAGAAAAAAATATAGACTGCACATGGAGCTAGCATCCATTAACTGGCCAGTGTTCCCAGTTAGCACTCCTTGTGAATTCTTCTATTTCACACACCAGAAGAAAGTATTAAATTGATAAGAACAGGATAGAGATCAACATTGTTGAAATTTGGTTCCCTGAAAAAACAAATATGATTTAAGGATATCTGGTAAATTAAAGAAAATATTAAAAGAGAAAACAAAGGAGAGAAGATACAAATAATCAACATCATGAAAGAAGAAGATATCATATACATGATATAGAATCATTATTAAGATGATATTATGAATCTTCTTGTCAATAAAATGGAAATGTTAGATAAAATCACAAGCTCTTAGAAAAATGTAACATAAATGAAATCCTTCCAGAAGAAATACAAATCTGACTCATCTAACAACTTTTAATGGAAGTCTAGATTGTTTAAATTTTAGAAACAATTGTAAAAGGTCTTAAAATTGTTTATACACTTTCACCCAGTAGTCTCAATTCTTGGAAGCTTTCCTAAGAAATTGTGCCTATATATACAACATTGTGGCACAAACATACTCCATAGGGTTATTTATACAAAAGAAGAAAATTGAATGAAATATAATGTGAAACTATTGCTGAACATACAAGGAAGTAGAGTTAAGTGGGCCAAAATACTTATTTTTATTATCTTCTCATGGAATATGGGAGATATTTTTATGTTTCATTTTGTATTTATTTGTATTTTATAGAGCACACACTATAAATGTCCAGCAATAGAGGCATTAATTCAATAAGTCATGGTACTATGGCATGAAATACAGTGAAGTTTTTGGAAATGATCATGTTGATGTAAATATATTAAAATGGAAAGTGTTTTTACAAAACCTTGTTAGATGTAAAAATAAAAAGAGAGCAAGAAAGCTTATAAAATAGTATATATGATATTCTCCCACCTGGAAAAATATATGTTCCGTGTCTATATGGAGAAAGAAACATTTCTGTAGGTATAGAATAAAATCTAAGCAGATAAGGAACAAAAAAGAGATTTCTGGAAGATGGGATAATAGGTAATTTATATCTTTTTTTTTGCGGGGGGTGGAGGGAGGGCGGCAAGGGCTAAAGCAAACACAAGGCTGGCCTAGATTCAAGTGGTTGGGAAATAAGAGTCCATATTTTGATGGGAGTGAAGGTATGAATCAAGAAGGTAATAGAGAATTGAGGCCTCTTTTCTAATTCTCAAGAACAAACTTCAGCAAGCTGTAGCATCGGTCTTGGAAGCTATTCAAGGGAGTTTAAACACTGATATAACAAATGTTCCCACCATAAATCTGTCTTATCATTGAGAGGTTTCGTGCCTTAAACCCTGAGATCTGGCTTCTAATGAGATTCTAAGAAGGTCAACATGTTGAATAGCTAAGTTTTAAAATTGTGTGAGCCCTTTAAAAAGATAATTTTTAATAGAAAGTTAGTGGTAGTTGCCAATCCTTCATTAATCAGAGTTAGTGCCAATCAACTCTTTGGCTCGCTACAGTGATTATAGTTTAAATTCCATTGTTCAGATTCATATAATTTATATCACAACTTTCTGTAATACTTTATAAGTCTTGATCCATATTCCTTTACCAATTGATTTTTAAAAGGAAATTCTAAATGAAATAAGTAGTCAATAATGCACTCTTATATCTAGATATATGAAAAGTTTTCAACATGTGGCAATTACTCAATGAATATGTACTAATACTGCTAATTAACTTTAAATAAAACTTTCACATGCACTAAAATTTTCTGTCTACAGCTAAGATATAGAAGAAAGAAGAAGAGTTTTGAGTCCCTGAATCTTCTGTGAAAAAATTAGATACAAAATTTTGAAATTACAGGTATGCTATAGAATTGAAATATTTTGCAGAAGAGAGAAATAATTTTTACCTGTTTGATACTTTTCCATTGCAATGTTTTTTATATCCTTGCGTCAACTTGCTGGGGTCATTTTCAAGGACATGACTTTTATATGCAACGTACCTTATGCAGAAACATTATCCAAAGAAAGGAGTGGTGTCATGTGTAGAATTGTCTGGAGTATTTTAAAAACAATGAGCCTGAGTCACAGGCTTCATTCTAGAACAAAAAATCAGAATGTGAGGAGTGGGGTTAGGGCAGCTGTATTTTTCATGAGCATTTTCAATGACTCGTGTGCAGTCCAGGGCTGAGAACTACTGACATAGACAATTGTGAAAACCTGAAGGACCTAGACAGGAGACGGACCTCAGTACTGATGAAGTGCGGCCTTGGATTCCCTTAGAAAGCAGGCAGTTATCTGGAGGAGTTTTAGCCTTGTGCACAAGTACTCTTGATCGTATGAGAGGAAAATACAGGTCCAATAGAGGGAAAGAAAGGACAAGATTAGGGTAAGCTGACAAGGCACGATGTCTCAGTAAATCAGGCCAGGGTTCAGAGAGAAAGCCCGCTTTGCAGGGAAGCAGGGTTAGAAACAGCAAAACCAAGGATTATCTGTTGTAATGCTTTTGACGGCTTCCCATTTCAACAAGCAAAATTATTGACACTCTGCCTACTCACGAGCAGAAGTCCGTCCATGATCAGTGCAACTCATTTCCAAGGTCCACTGGCTTTGGGGCTAATACTGCTATATACCTTATTTATTAGTTCCACAGTGACCATTGTTCTTTAAACCATAATGTTTTTGAAACTGCAATACCTTTCAAAATCAATGCGCTTTAATGTACTGTTCTTTTTCATTATTAGTAAATTGAGGGTCTCTCTTAAACTGTATGACCTCTTAGAGTCAGAGGAGCATGCATTAGTTATCTGTGAGGACTCAGAGGAACAATAAGGAACAAAAAGGAGACCAGACCTGAACTGATAGATCATAACACAATCAAGACATGGAAGAAGGCTGCTTTTGGTTCCCAACAGCTCTTGCTTTACAATGAGAGAATAGGAGTTTTCTGAGAAGATTGCCTAGCAAATGCACAGTGGTTGGTTCTTAAGACCACTTTTCCAACTGCTCACGCCCTCTGTTGGTGGTAGACAGAGTTGGTAAGTCTCTACCCTAGCAGAGAGTTTTGCTTGTATCTTTCAGTCTGTATATTGGATGGTGGAAAGTTGTGGAGTTTCACTACAAAATTAAAAATTGAAAAGGACTAGGGAGTGACTAATGAGTTAGAGTTGGGGCTTAAAGAATTTCAGTAGGTAAAAGGAAGGCTTTTCAGGCCTAATAAATGTGCCACTCTTGAGGAAAAAAGAACAAGGTGCATCCTTGGCCGCATGCCTTTCTGCAACATTTCCTGATTCAGCCCTGGAAGTCCCTATTTGGCTAACATGAATTAATTTGCAAAGGCAAGAATGTACTTGCAAATGGTTGAAATGTGACCATATACTCCCCTCTGCTTTTTCCTCCTGACACAGAATTGGAGCCTAACCCTCTGTGAGAATTTTCAAAGCCAGAGAGTGCTTTGTGCCAGTGTATCTTTACCATAGTGGCCTATTTCTCATTGTGAAAATCTTGTGCCAGAAAACAACTTCGATGGACTTGCCAAGCAGTTCTGGCACAAAGAGACCCCCGAGGGCATGGAGCAGAGTGGGCCGAGGGAAAACTGCATATCTCCCAATGCTTGACAGGGTGAGAGAGGCTCTGGGGCTCTATTCCCCTCGGGGAAGAATCCCACACACTAAGTATAATTTCCAGGCATGTGGAGTAATGGGGCAAAATTAAATTGGACTCTCCTTCTATCTTGAATCTAATTAATCTTCCTCTGCCATGCACTCACTCTGCTGAAATATGGCATTAAAATTCCAGCACTTTAGTTTGCACTTTCCAGCAGCTTTCCATAAGCAGCAGACATCTGATCTACCAGCTCATGAAATCCTAATATGGAATGACTTAGAAAACTGAAAGGATTGGTCCTCATCAAATGGGTAACAAGAGATCCACTTGGGAGTTTTAGATACCAACAGTAAGGAAACAGTGTTCCAAGGACAGAATTAGTAGTAGTAGTAGTACTAGTAGTAGTAGTAGTAGTAGTAGTAGTAGTAGTAGTAGTAGTAGCATTGGTATTATTATTTGGTTTGTTACATTGAGACTAAGAAATCATCTGCTGTGTTAGTTGTTAGTGGAATTACATGCTCCATGAACACACTTAAATATTCTTTGGGAATGATCTGTAGAAACAGCATTTCTTAAATCAGTCTTTAACTGTCAGCATCTCATATTTAATTCTGAATTTGTTCTGGCTTCTGTTTTTTCACACATTTGGGTATCAGATCTGCTGTTGTCTTGGGAAATACATGTTGGCTTCCAAATAAAAATCGGTTCCATCACTGATTGCAATGTGTACCATACAGCTTCAAGATAGAAGCACACAGGATTGAGCTAGTATATGTTTTAACACTTCTTTAAAACTAAGTCCTTATTAGCATCTTCTCTCTCCTCCTATCCCCCTCGAGTGAGGAAATCCCAGACAAAACTGCTCTTGTATTTACTTGTTTTATCTATGCCAAAACTACAAAAAGAGAAATCATATTCTGGCAACAGTTGTCCTGAGAGAGAGAAGTTGCAAAATAAGCTAGCATGTTGAAACATTTAGAAATATACCACAGATATTTATGTATTATGGATTGTTTATATATGCATATACATATATATGTTTATATTATAATAATAGCATAAGAGCCAAGATTCCTACATATTATAAAATTTAGGTTTATCATAAACTTTAGTTTTGTGACATTCACAAAAGAGGATAGACTAGAAGTAACTATCCCCTTTAACTTTAGATTTATGAGTTTATAATTTATATATGTCTACCTGATCCACTTAAGATGCAGTACATGAGAAGGTCATGTGCATGCTTTTCCTTTCCTCCTGAAGCCATGTGTGTGAGTGTGTATGCCAGGGTGAGCTTCTAAAGTATTTTGTACATAAATAATTGCAACAAGATGACCATTGATGTCTGGATATATTTTGAAAGATCAGGAAATCAATTTATACTTTTTATATCCCTTATAGTAGTTATTTCATTGCTCTGTTTATTTAATATCTATAAGGTGTTGAAGAAAGGAATAAGTGAGTGAAAAAATGTATTCATATCAAATAACATGTATAAAGTTAAAACAGGAGTCTTCAGAAAAATATTTTAGGCTCTGCAACTCATACAATCTCCCGCAACTATTCAATGCTTCCATTTTAGAGCAAAACCAGATAAAGATATTATATAAATAAATAAGTGTGTGTGCTGTATACCTGAAACTAATTCAAAATAGTATTGACCATAAACTGTAATTATTAAAAAAAATTAATTTAAAAAATTTAAAAAGTAAAATAAGTGAGTTTGGCTGTGTTCAAATAAAACTTTATTTACAAAAACAGCCTGTGGGCTGAATTTAGTCAGTAAGCTATAACTCCTTTATTCTATAATATAACTGCTTAGCTTAAGTTTTTTTGATGATTTGCAAGACTTCATTAGGGACGGTCAATTCAGAGGAAACTGTACTTACCTAAACTGTTCTACTGGTAAGCTATCAATACACATATGGCATATAGTACCAGCCAGATTTTTGTACTGTCTCTTCTCCTTGTCACTAAATTCCTATTAGCTTCACTACATTTTATGTACTGTTCCCATTTCCAGGCTAAACAAGGCAAAGGAAGTAGACAGCATAAGAGGACATTGAATTAGACTGTAGGCAGCCCAAATAGTCTACCCGTTAGTCATTTTGGATTTCCAGTGGGGTGAATGCAGCATTCATTAATGCCCAGAGATGGCCCCAGCAAGGCCCAGACAGCCTGCTGGCAGAAAGAAAGCTAAAGGCAAAGGAAGGCCTGTGTCGATTGTCCTCTGTAGTTATGAGCCTAACAAATAGTAGTTATGAATCAGCCTGTCTGAGGCTCAGCTGTCTTTATTTGCAACAATAAGGAAGATAATATTTTAAAAAGCTTTTAGGAATAAAATGAGTCTTAACCACTAGAGAGAAGAATCACAGTCTACAGCTACATTGCCTAGGGGCCTAATGATGATTCACTGTAAAATTAGACCAATTAAGCACCCTCCCCCAATTTTGCAGTCTTGAGAGAGTTAGATAAGATCATTGGTTGACTTTGACTCATGGAATTCTAAAATAAAAGGGATCTCAGAGATCTTCTGGTCATGGGGTTATGGAATGTTAGAAGTGTTAGGACATCTCACTAGAGATCTGGTCAACCCTTTTATTTACAGACAAGGAAGCTGAACCCTGGTGAGGTAATTGATAGTGATTCATAGCTGGTGGGATGTGAAGGTAGAACTTGAACCAGCACTCTTGATTCTAGGTTGATAGATTGATTGGTTCATTCATTAAGACAATTGTTATTCATTTAACCAATGTATTCACACATTTGTTTCCCAAAGTGATTTTATCAAAGAACCATTTTTGTTTTTTCACAAGGATCAGAGAAGAACAGCATTCCCAAGAACATACTTCAGGAAATGCTGTAATTATTACTAGACACCTTGAAGCACTTTCAAGTCTACCTACACATCCAATTTACATATGAGAAAAATTAGATCCAAAGAGCCTATGTTGATGACTCCAGAATTTGTACATATTAGAATTACCTGGAAATTAAAAAAATCTATGCCACATCCATTTTATACCCTAAACAGACCAGTAAATCACAATCTCTGGAGAGAAGGCATAAGACAATATTTTTTGAAGTTTCCTGGTGATTTTATTATACAGAGAAGTTTGGGGAATCACTGGGCCAAGTCATCTCTTCTTAAGTTATACCTTATGTAGAAAGATTCATCATCCATTGTGGGGGGGAAATGATTTGGAAACATCAGAAGAAATGGAATAACAATGATTTGGAAACATCAGAAGAAATGGAATAACATTTCTCAAAAGTAAGCTCTCTCTCTCTCTCTCTCTCTCTCTCTCTCTCTCTCTCTCTCTCACACACACACACATACACATACACATACACATACACATACACATACACACGCACACAGCATAGTTCCAAAGAACTATGAACCAATATAGGTGAAACTGTTCTATGAAACCAAAGGAGTTATATAACACAGTGCTATTTTCTCTTAGAAGACACACACTTACATTTCAATTAGCTGTTGTTTTATCTATTTACTTGTAAGAGTTGTTCAGAAATTAGAGAATCAGTAAATTTTCTAAAAAACTTAAGTTTTGAAAGTAAGCCTAAAATTAATTAATGCTTCTCCTAATATTTCTCATATTGTAGCTCTATGATGACATTTCAATAGGAATCTATCTGTTGTAGGGTTTTAACTCAGTAGCCCACCTACTCTGTCTTTCAGAAAGCTTTACTATAGATGCTGTTCAAAGATGATAGAATAGTTTGGGGTCATTCATGCTTTATATGATGAAATATACTTGCACTTGCTTGAAAAATAAAACTTAAAAACCTTTTTAACAAGAAATTGTGTTTATACTATATTTGAAAGTTACATTGCAAGTGTATTAGATCAAAGAAGATGCAAAATATGTCATAATTGAGTTGCCTCCTTTAACCAGCTCATCACCATATTCAACTAAAATATCATATATGATTTAAAAAATATTTTTATAGATTTTCTTAGAGAGGAAGGGGTAGGTAGAGAAGGAGGAACATCATGTGTGAGCCAAACTGATGGGCCACCTCCAACATGTACCCCACTGGGGATCGAGCCTGCAATCAACCAGCAACCACCCCCATATTCCCACCCCCGGTGCACAGGGCAACACCCAACCAACTGAGCCACACTAGCCAAGGCATATATAAGTTTTTTCTTGACCTTTCTTTATCAAATCCTCTCTTATCAGCCTCACTTTGACAGTAGAGCTTTGGTAAAATAAGATAAGGTAAAGGATTATGATATATCATTAAATGTTTCCATTTGAATAAAATTCCAGCTGGGTGTTTCAGGTGGTTGTTTCTGGATTTTAGTTTTGATGTCTTTCAGAATTTGTTCACTTTCTTCAGGTCAAGATGAGCTCTCTGGTACTTGCTCCCCTTGCTCATGTCAGCTTCCACTATTTGCTTCCATACTTTTGACTCTAGCTCATCCTCTCATTTCCTGAGATCTCCTGTCCTTCCAGGAGTAAGGTAGAGCAGCAGGAGCCCCTATCTCAGAGCTGTTTGTCTAAAGCCAAATAATGGTCTTAACACAGTCAAATGCTTTCTTGTTCCCAGTTACTTGAAGTTGCATTGTTTAACTGGGGTAACTTTAAGAAGTTATGGGAGGAGCTTAGTAAGCCCCACTCTTAGTCACTCAGTATATTTTGTCCTACAGAACTTTGGAATCTGAAGGAGAAAAAAATCTTCTTTTAACTTGTCATTCTTATATTTTTTAAAAAAATATCTTGCTTTCTGTAGAAAATTGTTTTGTGGGATTTATGAAAGAAGAGCCAAGAAATCGTTGCTCTGAAAACCAAAGAACTGGGTCAGTAAGAGGAAGAGCTGGAGCCCTGGTAAAAAAGAAAAATCCCAAAGCATTAAAGATCTCTTCCTTTGTCTTAGAGGCAGACCTATCAAAATAAACAGACCACAATGTTCCACTGTGGTAGTAGAAATACTACTCGAAAATCCTGAGAAAGTGACCACAGGAAGAGCTCTCGCAAGGATAGTCACTTCAATTAGGAGAGAATAGGAAAGGAAGGAAGATGCGCTGCCCATCAGGAGAAAGAAAAACGACTGACAACATCTCCGCTCCTACCCAACAAGGCCCAGTGTTTGTTTTTCTGAGACTTGAGCCAGCATTTATAATAACTCCAATTTTTACATGTGGGCAGCCTGATACTCCAGAGCATACACGTGGCCACTGGGTATTTTCTTCCTATGTCCAATAGATGTTGATATTAGAACCCATATGTTCTCAGATGCTTCAAATTCTGGAGCACCATTCCTAGGTCCATGTTAACAAAAATGAACAGCCAATATATTCCTATGGATAAGAGTGGGAAAGGACAGGATGGGGGAAGAAATACTGAGGTGCCCACATTTAGAAAACAAAGATAAACCAAAAATATTTCAAGTGATATTTCTAGCATCACACTGGAACAACATGGAGTATTAATTTTGATAGATCTGCCACTATCTTCAGTGTTTGGGAATTTTCTTTCATGATGGCACTAACTCTTCCTTTATTGACCCAGTCCTTTGATTTTGTCAGAGCAAGCTCTTCTTTCTAAATTCCACAAATAGAAATTGAGGGAGTACTACATGCCAAACAATGTAATAGGTGAAGATAACCGTCTGAGTCTTATCTTTACAGATCAACAATTCAAACACCTCTGCTCCTTGTTTTTTAAGAACATCCACACTCCTTGTTTTAGAAAATTACGTCAAGGTTTTTAAGATTGTTGCTTCCCTGTAAACCTTTTGAGCCATATTCTGTGGTGGGAATGGAAAACATTAATGAGTACATGAGGACATTGGAATATTTCTTTGTAGCGTTATCAAAATACTGCCTGAAAATCCCGATTCATCAGTCTCTGTGAGGCTGGTGGTGCTTGTTTTCTGTTGTTTATGTGTTCATGCGTGTGTGTGTGTGTATGTGTGTGTGTGTGTTTGTGTGTGTTTTCCTAGCTTATCCATCTAGAGTTTTATTTCCCTTTATCATATGGGGCAGGAACATCATTGGTGTTTAGAGATTCCAGTGAGAGAAATCCATACTGGGGTCAACAAAGCAGGGATGGTGATCTCACTTCTTATTGTAGAAGACACATTCCCTGCTATGTTTTATAATACTTCTGGGTCATAGAACCATGGCTTCATTTTTTATTTAATTTTTTTTCCTGCTGGGTCCAGGTAGGGCAGACATCCTCCCATGGAATGCACAATAACAACTGAGCCCATTTTGCTGCTATGAACAAATAACTAGCTTTTCTCCCACCCACAGTTCCCTTTTTTCTCTCCTTTGCTACAAGGAAACCTACTGAAGCTTAAAATGTTATGACACCTGAGAAATAACCATGCTGGGAACCTGTCTAGCTCTTTTTACTGTGACCCTGATTTGGGGGAGAGGGGATAAGCTCATCTGAACTTTCAAAAGAGATACAGCAAACCACTGGGAGGTTTCTAATGACAGGAGGACCTACCCATATGTGTCTCTGTCTGCTTTGATCACAGATCCCCATGCACATGTCATTCGCAATATAAGTCCCTGCATGATATGGGAAACAGCCATTAAAAATAATTTGGCTTCTTTCTGGGGTCTATGAATGTAAATGATATGAATGTGGTTTTTCCTTTATGCAACAATTAATGATTGAAGACCTGAGTTTCAGGCGTAGCGTACAAGGAGTGGTTCTGTCTACAAATTAGCAGGACGCCATCAGTCTAGGAGTCTGGGAAACAATTCCAATATTTCTAGAATCACAGGGAGCTGAGTTCACAGGCCTGAGTTCTGCCATTTATTAACATGGAGCCATAAGCAATGGATTCAACTTCAATTGATCTCAATTTTCTCACTGAGAAGGCAAGGAAGACCAGTGCCTACCTCACAGGGATCGAGTGAAATGTAAAGGACATACTATATGTAGAGGGTCTGGAACAAACTAGGGCTCAACAGAAGTTAGTTTCTTTTTTTCTTAGCATGGTAAGTCTTTTATCCCCTAATTGATAGGAGCCACTTTCATATCCCTCTATCTGACCTTATTTTGGTCAATAACAGCGATGTGGAGACATTCAAGTCTCTTAGAAGCAAAACTCATTGGCCTTCACCTGACAACAGACATTTCATTGCCTTAAAAGGAGTCCGTGCAGCATGAGAAAGAGAAAGGGATGCTGCTTCAGACCAGGGTGAATTTACTGCTCACTGCTCCCTGTAATTTAAAGGGTTAATTTGCTTTCATGTTGCTCCCACTGAGAACCACTGTTATTATGGGATGCAGGTTCCCACAAAAATAAAGAGAGATGCTTTTTTTCAAAGCATTCACTGGCAAGACCATAGTTAATTTCCATGAGAGTCAAGAGAGCAAAACTCTGGGCAAGTCTTTGAAAATTCACTTGGGACACTTTATGTCCGAGAGACGGTGTTTGAAAGACAGGAATCCCATACCTTGAATTCACTTTCCCATGAAAGGCTGCAGGAGTTACTGCAGGAAACAAAAAGCAATTTACCTTTACCCTAACCCAGTGGTCGGCAAACTCATTAGCCAACAGAGCCAAATATCAACAGTACAACGATTGAAATTTCTTTTGAGAGCCAAATTTTTTAAACGTAAACTATATAGGTAGGTACATTGTTATTAACTTAATTAGTGTACTCCTAAGGCCTAGGAAGAGCCACACTCAAGGGGCCAAAGAGCTGCATTTGGCTCGCGAGCCGCAGTTTGCAGACCATGGCCCTAACCAATACTCCTGCCAAACCCCCTCCCAACACTCCTGTTCACTATCTGACAAAATCTAGCATTAGGAGGTAACTTGCTTTAACTCATTGCTACCCAAAGAAAGTGTGCTTTGGTCTCCCCTGGGACCTTGGTACAAATGCAGAGTCTTAGTCCTCACTTAGACTGACTGAGTCAGAGCCTGCATTTTCACAGGATCCTCAGGGATTCTCATGCATTCTAGAGATTTGGGAGCAGGCCTTTAGCTGACAGCTATGTGGAGGTGCCACACAATGCTGTGCTTCTTAATCTCGGAAATGCTAATCAAAGACCTATTTATTGCAGGTCTTTTATCTCTATTTTCCTATCATTAAAAATATTTAGCAGGAGGGAACAGCATAACCTCAAACCTTCACGCGGAAAATTTAGACTCTGAGACTTTTAGAACTCTACATTGTTTATTGCAGGTCTTATGTTATATTTAGGCCCCCTGGAAACTTGTCTGTATGTGCAAAGGCATTTTGGCTTTATAACGTCATTGTCTAAAGGGAATCCTATCACTCTCACTTGTGAGTAACTCAAGCCAGTCTTGAAAATCATACTTCACTATTGTTTTCTTGAAGCAGCTATTTTATATAGGACTCTGGGTAAAGTAGACACTGTTTAGCTGACCTAAACTATATCAAGAAAATCAAAGGATTAAAAAAAATCCATATAAAATTTAAACAGGTTTTAGGGATATCTTGCAAAAATCCAAGTTGTTTGTTTAAATTTGTTTGTTGTTTTTTAATGAAGACAACAATACAGATTAATAAGATATATTTGAACATGCAGAATTTGCAGGAAATGTTTAAGTCTAATTATACCATGCTGTTTAATTACATCATGAAGTCATGGATTTTTTGACTCATGCTAACATCATTTATTAGCAAATAGATGTTGAGAGACCTCCAATAATGGGAGGGATGCAGAAGAAGGAGAGTGGAGTTCTGGTTAGGGTCATGTCATGGGAAGGATCTCATCACTGAACGTGATCTCATCAGCCAGCAGAGTTATTAACCAGAGGCTCAGCCTACTGCCCAAGCCATCCTTACCTTCTCAAGCCTACACGGTATAAACCTCTATGTCCTATCACCCAGAAAAAGTAGAAAAAGAGAAACTTCTAGTTGGGTCAGGGGCAAAACCCTTCCACTCATGGGAAATTGGAGAAGTGAATTGGTGGACATGGGCTGCAAGCCCCTGACAAGCACGTCCCTTCACACTGCGGCATAATGTAGGCTCGGTATGCTTTGAAGGCCTCACATGGCGGTGGTCTTGACATGTCTTTCAGTGGACACTGATTTTTATCACCAATCCATAACAAACTATTTTGCCGACAGAAGGAGAGAGGGGTGGGGGTGGAAGGGAGGGCTGGGGTAGCTGATAACAGTCTGCATTTAGAAAGAGTTTACAAAGATCGATCTAAGCATACTTGAGGGACCTCATCCGGAGGCCAGCTAGCTGCTTCAGGATTTTCATATATACACAGTGGGAGACTGAAATCATGTGTTGTGCTTCTGAGTCCCCGGTTATTAAAGAAAGCTTGCCCAGATGCAAAACAAACTTGTAATGCTCGGTGTTTATATCAATTTATCCATATGTAAACAATTGTCAATGCTCATGGAACTGTATGCCTTAGATCTGTGCTTTTCACCTCATATAAATGATATCTCAATAAAAATAAATTAATTAATCAAATAACTTAGCTGGAGAGGGGTGATGAAAGGAAGGAATGAAGGTTAGATGAAACACAATTGGCCTGTCATTGATAATTGTTAAAAGTGAATGATTGTGAGTACATGGGGGCCCCAGTTACCATTTTTTTTCGTTAAAAAAACAAAGGTTAGGGAGTAATTATTTTCAAGTCAGAAGACTGCGTTACTTTTACAGAGAGGAGGGCATTTGCTCATAGAGGCCAGAGGAGCTGATGTGTCTGTTTCTTGACCTGGGGGGCGGTTAAGTGGGTATTTGCTTTGTGATAAATTACTGAGCTATCTAGCATTGCTTTCTGTATGTGTGTTACATTTCAAAACAAATTTTTTTAAATTCTTGTACCACAGAAGACACTACAAAGTACATGTATAAAAATACATGCATATACATTAACTAAAAGGTTATACATCACAACCATTCCTAGATATTTTTTTGCACATAAATTAGAGAGGACAAGAAAGAGATGAACATAAATCTCACCTTATCCCCCTTCCCCAAGGCTTCTGCCCTGCTGATTGTCTTTAAGAAAACAATAGGTACTCAGCAGTTCCCCAGAGCTAGAGGGAGCTTAATTTAAAAATCTGTGTCTTGGGATGTTTTATAGTTTAGGCCCTTTAATCACACAGATTTCATCTCCTTAGAAACAGAAGCCAACAAGTCTTTTCTCACTTGAGTTTTAAAAAGTCTCGTATGCCTCAGGACCTTTGTACTTGCTGTGGCCTCTACCTGAGCTAGGCTCCTACTGAAAGCTAAACAGCTTCTTTCCTTGGTTACTTCAGAACCTGGTCCAAAGCACACTTTCTCAGGGCTAAAATCTCAAATTGTCACATGTCTTTCTTGATATTTCCTAACTTCTCTCTCTGTTTGATTTATCTTCTCAGCACTTATAAATTGTTCCTGATTGGCTCCCACCCCTATCAGAATGTTAGATGGATGCCGAAACCGGTTTGGCTCAGTGGATAGAGCGTCGGCCTGCGGACTGAAAGGTCCCAGGTTCGATTCCGGTCAAGGGCATGTACCTTGGTTGCGGGCACATCCCTAGTAGGAGATGTGCAGGAGGCAGCTGATCGATGTTTCTCTCTCATCGATGTTTCTAACTCTCTATCTCTCTCCCTTCCTCTCTATAAAAAATCAATAAAATATATTAAAAAAAAGAAAAGAAAGAATGTTAGATGGAGAAGAGAGGGGATTTTTGTCAGTTTTGTTTACTGCACTTACAATAATAATGCCTCGTGCATAATAGTTGCTCACTATACCTTTGCTGAATTTATTGAATAACTAAAAAGGGAGAAGTGGGAGTAAAAATAGATATTAAAAAGTCAATCTTTGACATAATGAACATTTGTTGACAGATGGCCTATGGCTAAATAATCTATTTTATTTTTCTCCATACTACATTTTACTGCTTATTTTATAACTGCTACAGATACAGTGCATTTTCAAATGTTAAGGGTTGTGGAACCCAATCTGGGATCCTTGTCTATTCATTCCATGGATTTAATTAAAACTCATGTTCTGAATTCCAAACACCAATGTTTTAACCAGCCCTTGAACTATGACTTCTTAACGTCTGAGCGCCCTACCTTGAGCTGTGTATTTAACAGCAATCTATAGATATCTATTACTGCAATCATTACACCAGTTAAAGGACATATTTTAAGCTGATATCCTGCTGTTGTTATGAAGGGAATTGATTCTAATTGCCAATTTCCTGCATTTTTCTTAAACATTTAGCCTGTGCAAGAAAAAACAAAACTGATGATGAAAATTCCACACATTACTAGGATTACTTCATAAACAGAACACTCTTGACTTTGGAATTCCCCCCAGACTCTGAACGGGGCTTACCCATACAGAAAACCTGAATTCATTTTGAAATGGGAGGAAAACAGGGAAAAATGTTATCTTTGAGCTATGACATTTGACTTCCAGTGGACACAGAAAATGGACACACATCCAATGTCAAACAGGCTGATAATGGACAGGAAGCACGGGTGTCGACACAGCGAGTCTGACCTTCATGGGCAGCAAAACTCTGGATGAAACCCAGGGCAGGAGCAAAGCTGGGCTGCAGGTGAGGAGGCAGGATCACGGTGCTTGGGGATCTCGGGACATCTCACAGATGATCAGACTGAAGTCTGGCCAGCAGGGAGGGCCCAGTGTATTTATCCATTGTTGGGAGATGAGCAAGGCAGAAAAATAGACCCTGTGTCCAAGTCTTCCCTGGCTCCATTATTAGGAAAACAGGACAATATAGTGCAGAAATAAAATACAGAGACTTCCTCTTTGCCATCATTTTGAATCTCCTGGCACAGATTTGCACTGACCTCAGCTCCCACTGGGTCCACTATGAAATTTATCTTCATGGAAATGTGACCCTTGGCTGCCAGTAGACTTAAAAAAGTGTAGCCAACAATAGGGCAAATAAAGATAAAGAAGTTTGTGCAGGACAAATGCTGCATTTCCTACACATAGCTTTCTAATTCTCCTGTCCCAGGAATGAATAGAAAACAAATGGGTGCAGTCAGCCCTCGGGAAGCTCTACTGAGTTATCTGCACACTCTGGTGGTGATAAAGTAGATAATCTTCATACACAGATTGGAACAGGATGAATAATTGATATTGCTATAAATAAATGACGTGTGATACGTACAAGCGGGTAGGCAGGGATTGTCATAAAATGTTCTATTCAACTGACCAGCTTGCTGCACCAAAGACCTTATTTGTTTTCCCACTCAAGCCACCATAGCTTTAGGATTCAGTAAATCATTGCGTGAGCAGGTATGTGTGTGCCTGTGTGTGAACGATGTAAGATTTTTTCAAGTGTCAGGTTCACTGTTTTGCTTAACCATTCTTTTAAAATATAAGCTAGATTTTTAATTAAATCAACATCTATGTATGTTTTAATTCGAGTATCTTTAGGTTATGGTTTGATATCTTTGGTCTTATTTTGCCCTGTTGTGTATTTTCACTTTCCCTATTAATATCTTGCATTTATTCAGCTGTTTTCAAAGCAGCTGTGAAATATTTCAAAATTTTCTTCCCAGGGGGAAGAAAGTCTAAGAATAAAAAGAAGAAGGAAAAAAGGCAAACATTCTTCTATGGAGTTCTGTCAGTGTATTTCAGATATAACAAGAAATCAGTAAGCTAAGCAAACATAGACATTCTATGTGGCTAGAACAAAGAAATGGCCTTTTCACTTCAATAAATCACTGTCATAATTGTCCCACAGTGATCTGATTTGAGAAGTAGACTTTGGGGAAATCCTCCTTCCCAAAATATCTACCTTATCTGGCTTTTCCTGATAGCTGAAATTCCACTGTTTGAGAGGACTGCTATAAAGCCAAGGGGTGCAAATATCTCTGTGAAAGGAGGAGGCACTGAAATATTTACACTTCAGGGAGAGGTGTTTAAGCAAATGTGATAAGTAACTGGGATGTGTTTTTCTTGTGAAGCCACTGATTTCCAAGAGGGAAGGGGTGTCAAGATAGTGGTGGGAAGGCCTGACAGTGAAGGTAGAAAGGTGTTAAAGACAAAAGTCAACATCCTCCTTAAAGTTTGAGGGGCATATGTTTTAGTCCATGGGTCTGTGCAGTTAAACTTTTGCTGGAGATGCTCGGAGTGAAAATTGGGCATAAAAAAAATCGTGAGTCATGGTAGCTTTTCCTAATTACTGGGGCTTCCTCTTCACCCACAATTTCTGAAGTCAGACCCTATTTAGTTATTAGAAAGATGTTCCTGGTAGAATTGTGCATATAAGTAAGAAGAAGGCAAAAGAAAGTTTAAGTATCACTGTTGACCTTATTCCTTTGTCTGTCATTAAAATAAGTTGAGCTCCAATGAAATATTGCTTTCTGAGAGTTGGTAAAATGTTCGCTAGATCTGTTCCTCTAAGGGATAGGAAGGGGCACTATAGTAGTTATTTTAGGGGTGTCTTTTATCTCTTCAATGGGCAACTTTGGCCCTTCTTCCAGTCTTCCTGTCTCCTTCTCCCACCACACATATGCTCACGAATAACCAAGGATTAGGCAGAGTTGCCCCTGGGCATGGGGGAACCTTGAGTCTTGTCTCAGAGAAGGGCAATGTGGCAGTTCTGTGGTGGGTAGTTTAGGTTATGAGGACCCAGAAGTTGTGGGCTTAAGATAAGTGGTTTGTCCTTCTCAACTTTCTAGGAATCTATCTATAAAGTGAGCTTTACATATATCTTCAAAGTTCAGCCAATTACATTCCCTTCACAATTGTACTATGTCTATGAGCCATATGTATAATCACTTAGACATTGTCAACTTCGTTTCTTTTACTTCAGTGACTCTGAAATAAAAACTAAGCTCACTCCACACCCACTTCTACCTTCAAAGCATTTACCAGTTTTAAATTATGTTTATTTGTGTGCCTAGCATACTGGATATGATCAAAAAATAACTGCTGAGTTTTACTTGTTTAGTGTTATCAAAGACTAATTATCTTGTTTTGTTTTTCTGCAATTTAAATATTGCTCACTACAAATATAACATGATCATGTCTCAATGATTTCAAATCCATTATTAGAAGAATCAGGGCCATAGAAAACGAATTCCAAAGAGAAATGGGAAACCAGTAGTTATTACAGGTGTTTGACAAAGAAGGACTAGGATGTCAGGTTAGATACAAAACTGCTGATGTCCCACATAGCAGTCAGGCAGTCACCATATGGTTTCATGGTGTTGTGGTTGTCATGTCTGCTTTACATGCCAAAGATTCCCGGTTCTATTCCCAGTGGAAACATGAGATTGCTTATATTTCCATTCAGTCATCTTAGGTCAGCGGTTCTCAACCTGTGGGTCGCGACCCCTTTGGCAATCGAATGACCCTTTCACAGGGGTCACCTAAGGCCATCCTGCATATCAGATATTTACATTACGATTCATAACAGTAGCAACATTACAGTTATGAAGTAGCAACGGAAATAATTTTATGGTTGGGTCACAACATGAGGAACTGTATTTAAAGGGCCAGAAGGTTGAGAACCACTGCCTTAGGTATTATATTTTCTACCAGACAGAAGACCCTGGATGAAAATCAACAGTCTATCTTTACCACTAGACTGTAAATCTAGTCAAAACAAAGAACACATCTTTTGTTTTACTCAAACTAGTTAATTTCACAAAGGATCTTTATGCCATTCCCATAAATGGAGAACAAGTATTACTCTCCATCAAGCCAAGGAACACCCTGCAGTTAGTACAAATGGTGAGTGGTGCGTTCAATAGAAAGGTTCAAGCAAAGCATAGAGGTTTCTTTAATGTTGGTGAGGCATACACTTTACCGTCTCAGCTTTGCAGAGGAGACACAGAAAGCCTCCTTGGTGGAAGGCACACTTTCCTGATCTTCAGATGCCCATCATTGAAAATGTCTTCTTTCTGGATCAGCTAAATCCAAGGTTATTTTCCCAGATGGACCATGTTCTTATTAAATTTAGGTTTGGTTGAGGTCTATTCTAGGAATCAACATAAAACCATTACATAAATCAGAGAACTTATATACTTATATGCTTAGCCTATGGACATGGACAATAGGGTGGTGAAGGCCTGGGGTTAATAAGTGAGGTAAGGGCTGGGCAGAGCGGGAATAAAAAAGGGACAGGAAACATCTATAATACTATCAACATTATAAAAAAAATTACAATGAATATGTTTTCTTACTAAAGGCTCTCCAACTGGAGTCTGCTCTCTCTTAACAAATGTTAAAGAGGTGTTGACAACATTGTAGCACCAAACGGAGATTTTCCTCATGATATTAGTAGGATGACTGACCAAAAGTAAAAAGTGAGTAATCATCTCATTAAAAGACTCTGATTTTTTTTAATACCACATTTGTTCCACAATGCTAGAGATGATGGCTAACACCCTGTCTTGCTCTAACATTCTTAATATAAGAAGAGCATTCTAGAGATAAAAGAGACTTTGGCTAGCTTCTAATCCAAGACTTTGGAGAAAATGTTCAAATACATGATATAGTGACAGAGATTAGAAATCATGATTCCTAGACTTAAGGGTGGCTTGCTTTCCTTTACATTAAGTATTATTTCTGGGTTGATAGATCTAGCCAGAGTGCAATTGTATATGGTAAGAGGACTGGATGGCTTTTGAGAACACTAGGCGGAATCTAAATAAAGAGAATTGAAATCACCTTAGTAAGAAGTATAGCCTCTGGTGCCAGAGCTGGTAGGATTCTGTTTCCCACCTCCACCCCTTACTATCTGTGTAACACTGGGTAAGTTATTTATCCTCTTTGATCTGTAGTTTCATCATCTGTAAAATGGGGATAGTAGTCAGGCTTTCCTCACTGAGTTACTGTGAAAGTTAAATGAGTAAAGGAAAAGAACCTAGAGTGCCTGGGACATCAGCAGCCTGTGCAAATGCAAGATACTGTTGGTATTGAGCTGACCACCCATCACATGATTCCACTTCTCTTTTCATTCTTCCCCTGTAGCTATTCTTGTTGGTTTTAGAAAATAGCATTTATACAGTACACACGATTTTATTCTTCTCCACATATTGGCAGAGAGGCCTGGCAACAAAATCCAAGTGGGCTGTATTTTCTTTTTAAGATGGATATTTAAGCAAAGAACCACACCCAGCATCTGTTCCTGTAGGACAAAATAATGGCAAATGAGCAAGAACTTTGGCAGTGTAGTCAATATGGAGAAATTGGATGAAGGCAGGGCAAGATAGTGAAAGAGATATAAGATGGAAACATATTTTTAAAAAATCCTCACTGGAGGACACAATTTTGTGTTTATTTGAGAGAGAGAGAGAGAGAGAGAGAGAGAGAGAGAGAGAGAGAGAGAGAAGAGAAGGGAAGAGAAGAGAAGAGAAGAGAAGAGAAGAGAAGAGAAGAGAAGAGAAGAGAAGAGAAGAGAAGAGAAGAGAAGAGAAGAGAAAAGAGAAGAGAAGAACATTAATCAGTTGCCTTCAGCATGCTACCCGACCAGGGATGGAACCTGCAACCCAGGTATGTGCCCTGAATGAGGATTGAACCTGCAACCTTTTGGTGCATGGGACTAAGCTCCAACCAACTGAGCCATCTGGCTAGGCAGATAAAAAATATTTTAATTGAATAAAAAATAAAGGGAATTTAAAAGTTGACATTGAATTTAAAAAAAAAATAAGTTTGGGGATTACTAATGCATGACCGTTAAACACCCTTAATGGAAAACACCAAGATTCCCCAATCAGGCAAATGTTCACAGTGGTCCCAATCCAGATACCAGCATTAATAATTTAATATTCATATGGAGTATTCTGATTTTTACCTACCGATTTTTAATGAGTGAAGGCAGACAGATGATCTGATGTAAACAGAGGGGCTTTCTCAATTTTAGAAATTTCTTTTAGAAAACATTTATGATGTGATTGTGTGGATGAAACAAAACAAAACAGGATTATATGGAAAATAATCTCACAGGGTGATTTGATCATAAATTTCTAACTAGACAGGTCATGGCTGGTAGTCATGTCCTGGGCATATACCTTTTTAGTAAAGGGTTTATCTTTGCCTTGGGAAAACCTTGTCCATTGTTCTTGTGCATCTGAGTTAACACACCTTTGAAATACCAGAAGTAATACCCTTCAAAGGGAGTATTAATCCTCAAGAGAGCACATAATCTTGGTAACTATTCTGTAATCCAATCTCTATCTTGCTTTCTCCAATCTTCCTTATGCCCCCTTCCCTTAATCTCAAATGCATAAAATAAGTTGCAAAACTTTTTCTCCAGAGCATTTGAGATCTTCCTCCCTGGCATATGTCATCAGTTTGGCTCAAATACACTTAAAAAAAATCATTCTTTACAGGCTTGAATGTATTTTTCCATGGCCAATTGCTATGCGCCAAACCCTGTGGTGCAAGCTTCCCTCAAGTATAATCAAATGAGCAAAAACCAGAATGCATGAATAAGTAACAGGAATGTGAGCTACTGTGACAGAGCTGAACACAAGGTGTTGTAGTCATTTGTTACCAGTCTATGGCCCTGAAGAAAGGGAAATGGCCAGATTATAGGAAGACAAATTCTGACACTCTGTGTGCTGGTCAGATGCCACTTTGTTTAGTTCTGAAAATTCCATTTTAAGAGGAGCACCCAGAGAGCCTCAGACGATGGTGGTGGCACCGGTGACACTTCACCCAGGAAGAGATGAGGAAGGGATCTCTGAAATCATCAGGTGGGCCAATCAGTACAGTATCATGGAGAATATCAGGGGGAAGAAGTGAACTCTTTCTCTAGTGTTTTACCAGGTCAACTGGGTGGAATTAATGAGGAAGCAGCTTTAAGCACACTGAAGGAGAGCCAGAGCCACGGATCTTCCTGGAAGTGGAATAGGCTATATTTTGAGGTAGTGAGCTCCTGACCACTGAAGGCATGTAAGTAATTTTTGGATAACCACATATAATGGCAACTAACCAAGTAATCCCTACATGGGGAACACTTGGGAGTTATCATCTACTCTAATACTTCTGTGACTAGTAGAGAAATTAAAACAGCATTAAAATAGAATTTTTTAATTTAAGAAAAGTTTTAAGAGCACATCTCTTCTACAAAATGAAGCACACAGATGTCATTTTGCCCATAACCAGCCCAACAGATTTAGACGCAACTTCTAGCCCAGCTCCTGACTAGGTAGGGTGTCGTTTCGTAGTCCTCAAGTTATAGCCTCCTTGTTATTCCCCCTCATGACATTTCTTTTCCCTTCATAACATTATCACAATTTGTAGCCTCTAACTAAAAGCTCAACAAAGGTATAAAGCATTCTGAATTGTTCACCACTGGATATCTACCACCCAGTGCCTGTGACAAACCCCAACCATGAGCAGCACATCTAAAGCATGCACATAATTACTAAAATACTTTAAAAAAATGTATCTGCTCTTTGGTTCCAATTTTTCCTACGAAGTGGAGATAAAAATTCCTGCCCTCAGAGTTTTGTTCTTTTAAAGATTAAGACAGATAAATAGATGATAGATAGATAGATAGATAGACTTGTGTGTGTGTGTGTGTGTGTGTGCGCGCGCACGCGCGCGCGTAATATGACTAAATGTGTATTATACATGATATAACTTGAGCTCTCTACTCCTATAAGTAATCAAATGAGGTAAAACTTTCCTTAACAGAGCAAAACTTTTTTCTGCAGACCTAGGCTCTGCCCTTTGGGACTCTGCTCTGCCCTTCAGGACTAGGGTCAGCCCTTCTGAATTCCATCATGGGCCTGTCCAGAAGGCAGTAGCTGCCATGGACTGGTGCTTAGAGAAAGCAAAGCAGAAATGAATAAATGCGGATAGGTGCATCAGATGATGAAGGGAAAAATATTAAATTAATAGGGCCCTGCCATTATGCTATCATATTGAAATTTCCCGTCTTCTAGTTTTATAGCCAAGGGCAAATCATTTGACCACACAAAGACTCAACTTCCTCATACTGTATAAAGAATAATGATATCATCTCATCTCACTGTGTAGTTGTGAATATTGACACGATCCATGAAAATGGTAAGTATGGAATCTGGGACAGAGAAAGCTATCACTTCCATTATTAAGTGGCTCTATTCTTAATGCTTTGTAAGCACCCTATCTTTCAACCCTCAACATCTCTACACATGATTGAAAGACATGGTAACATAGCACATGAGAAAGTCCACTATTGGAATGGGTGGATTTCTGACTTTGTGCTGATGTTACAGTAGCCCTCCCTCCCAACCCCCACCCATAGTTTTATTCTTCACAGTTGTAGTTACCACTAAGCTCTAAAAAATGTTAAATAGAAAATTCCAGAAATAAATCATTTGTGAGTTTTACATTGTACACCATTCTGAGCAGCATGATAATATCTTGAATTTTCCTACCCCACATTTCCAGGAACATGAATCATTCCTTTGCCCAGTGTCTCCACATTGTATATGTAAGCTACCCACCCACTAGTCACTTACTAGCCAACTCTGTTATCAGATCAGTTGTTGAGCTCTCTTGGTGTTGTATTCAAGTAACACTTGACTTAACAATGGCCCCAAAGCACTAGTAGTGATGCTGGCACTTCCTAAGTTATATAAATATCTAGCCACTATGCTGTACACCTGAATCTAACATAATATTGAATGTTAAGCATAATTGAAAAAAATAAAAAAGAAGAGTGATGCTGACAATTAGAATATGCCAAAGAAAAATCATAAAATGCTCCCTTTAAGTGAAAGAGTGGAAGTTCTTGACTCGGGTTCTTGGAATGTATCTCCTCTGGAAAGGGGGATTTGAGGTGGGTAAACAACTGAATTAAGTCCAATATCACTCTGAGAATCATGGATGGATAGCTGGGCTTACACAGCTTTGCTGCTATGGCATAGAGGCCTTTTTGATGTCCCTGACTGATAATTTCACAGGCAATGTTGTACATGATAAAAACTGCATGACCCTGAATCCGAGCAGAGCACTCTGAACAATAAAGAGGCACTAGGTCCAGCAAGGCATCAACAGAGGTAAAGAGATATATGTAAACAGTGACCAACTAGAAAAGTCAACCTTTAAAAAAGAGCTATGAAAATGCCATAGTAGCCATAAAGGCCATTTCTAAGCCATGCTTTCTATTACATTTTGGATTTGTTTTGCTTCCTTCAGTGGAAAGGTGTTAAAAGGTTACTTTCAAAATGAAAAGTAGGTGCAACAGTGGGCAGAGAGGAGGTCATTTTGTCCCCGGTGAATGGATGCAATGATGACTCCCTTAATAAACAGAGGAGAGAGAAGAGAGGGGCTTTAGGAGACCATATTTCCTATAGATCTTCTGTTCTGTTACTTAAATTCACCTCCTCAGCTAGCTGTTTCATGTAACTGCTCACATGGCATCCCATAGACCTTAGATTTGTGAAGAGATTTTGACTTTACCCAGTGATTAATTTATTTGATGCTCCAGATTACTGTTTGTCTGAGCCAGTCACATTAAATATTGATGGAGACTTTAATTTGGAGTTACATCCAGACAACACAGTGTTCTCAGAAACTGGTGGTAATATCCAAACAGAGTGAACCTTCCATGTGCACCTGCATTTGAAGATAACTGGCTCTAATGTTTTCATATTTATTGGAATCAAGTTAATCTAAAATACAATTATATCAATAATAGCCTCCTGACTCCTGGAAGACATATGTGATTTGACCTTCAGTGAAACTCACCTTGGCTTTCTTCCCTGTTTTTCATTCTCTTCCACATTATTGGTTATCAATAATGACCTACTTTTTATTCAGATTGGAAAAAAGGTGTTCTTGGCTGCATCCATAATCAGTGAGAGGAGAAGTCACTGGTAGCTCAGCAGTGGGCTGTGCATGAAAAGGTTTTGAAGCCCTGGTGAAGGCCTTTATCCAATTTATTTCACTTCTCTGGGATCTTATACTTGTTTATGGTCCCTCCTCTCTCTCCCTGTCTTGCCCTCAAAAATCTAGGATATTTATCATCCCCTCTGAACTTTTAGCTTTATACCTGGGGCAGACACCCAGGTCACTTACCAAATAATGGAGCCACTTTTTTCTCATCCATCTTTCTTACCATCAGAACACACACCCAGTAAGACAATTAGAATATGCCAATTACTTGTAAAGGATTTGGGTGACTATTTTATAAAGAGTTCCTGTGACTCAATCTGACAGAAAATTGTATTTTAAAAGAAACAATATTCAAAAGTGTGTGACATTTACCACATACAGGAGAGGTTGTTGTGGAAGAGATCTTGTATGTGGAAAGTGTTGAGTGGTAAGTATTGATCAGAAAGGAAATTTAGAGTGGGCACTTATTGTGTTGGATCAATGAAAAAGTATAATATTTAGGTAGTAGGTGTTTTTAAAAAATGAAATTAGTGAATTCAGAAGAAACTCAGTCAGACTTTGTGGAGCGCCTGCCCACTACAGAAGGGAGAAGAAGAAGAATAGTGGGCTACTTTGCTTTTGTTCGCCATGATAATAAAGGGAGCCAAGAACATCGTATGAATCTGAGTAAACAGAGTGGAGTGCCCACGTCAAGAGTGAACTATGCAGTTTCAGTGATGATAATGGCATGAGAATGAGAAAACCACATGCAGAGGAAGGAAGCAGCAATCAGAGGTGCTGCTATAAACCCAGCGGTGGGGCTGGGGATGCATGCCCAGTAGGTCTCCACAAGGAATTCCCTTCACCATCACTTCCTTTCCAGTCTCGGATGCTTCTCATGTCCTGCCTCTAGCCCAGTGGTCCCTGTGATGAGGAATGAGCTCTCATAGCCATTTCCTTTGATTCTTTCACAACTATCTTAATTCACAACTTCACTAAGTTGCCCCTAGATTGCTGCTTCTGGTTTCCCTGCCTATATTCTTACCCTTTCTTTAATCTATGTCCCTGTGACTTGCAATTTTATCTTTCCACAACTTTATGTCAAGTCTTTATTTAAAATGTTCTTGGATTTCCAGCGTCGTAAGGATTACTCCACAAGTCCCTGGTGTATGTAGTTGCTTGGTGTTCATAGGCAAGGCAAATTTTTGCCTCTGCTTTCCTGCATGCCAAGCAGTCTTTATAGATGCTGTCAGAGCTATTAGTCTCATCAATGTTCTGAGGAACAGTACACATTTTGAAGAAGTCAGTATCGTGTTACTATTAAGGATATAAGCTTTGGAATGTGACAACATGGGCTTGACTCCCAGCTTTGCTCCCACTGGATTGGGACAGCTGGAGGGTTGGCTGGAGGATGCATGATCTAGGATGACTTCACTCACTTGTCTGGAAGTTGACAGGTGATTGGCCAAGGGCTGGCTGACTCTTAGCTGGCCCACCTTGGATCTCTGCCATGTAGCCTCCCATCTTCCAGCACAGCAGCTTGGGCTCATTCATTTGATAGTTCTAGGATCTCAAGTGTAGCTGAAAGCAAGCCCTAATGTGCAAGTGTGTTTCAATACTCTGCTTGTATCCCATTTACTAATGTCCCTGAATTAAAGCAAATCACATGATAGAATTAAGTTTTAAGGGATAATGAAATAGACCTACTTCCTTTTTGACAAGGAGGAATCTGGAACAATCTATCCCACGTTTTAAGTTTTTTGTGTGTTTTTTTTACATGATTAATGGCAATCCTAATGTTCACTCTTGAATCATAAATGTGCAGTGAGGATTAAACCATATTAGGTATGCCAAGTGCCTATACTTGGCACCTAGAATGCATTCAATAGATATTCTTCACTGTTTAAGTTCAAATATAAATCCTGTAGCAGTTACTAAAATGTAAAGAACACTCTTTGATCTGTGGTGGTTTAAAGTCTATCTTAAGGTTGTTGGGTTTTTTTGTTTTTTTTTTTTTCACACTCTTCCCATTATGAAGTACAATCTATGTCCCCTTGTCTTGAATCTGGCCAGGTTTGTGACTGTTTTGACCAATCGATTATGGTGGTAGTGACACTACCAGTTTTCAGGCCCAAATGTTAAAAGCCTGGCAGCTTTCATTTTCTGTCCATTTGCTTCTACTTCCTGTCTCTTGGAATTCTCACTCAGAGCCCTGCATCACCAGGTACAGAGTCTGACTACCTGCTAACTGAAAATATCTGGGAAGGCCCGGAGACTACAGAGACTATTAAGGGTATAGTTGAGATCCAACTGACATGCTATACACAGGCATGAAACCATCCTGGACCCTCCAGACCAGCCCAAATTGCCTGCTAAAACCAAGTGTGACCCCAGGTGACATCACAAGGAATAGAAATATTAGCCAGAGTCACCCTGCTTGAATTCCTGGCTACAGAGTCATCAGATGCAATAAGACAGCTATTGTTTCGAGCCACTCAGCTTTGAGGTAGTTAGGAACAATTTGCACAGGGCAGCTACTCAGGACACAGGGTGACTGGAACTGAAGAGTTTCCTGGGGTGGGAGAATGTCAGTGTTCAAACCAGGAAAGTCACCCTTCATACATAAAGGTGATTGCATTCTTATTTTGTACTAAAGCAAAAATGAATAATGTCTAAGAGATTTCCCTTCTAGCAAAACTGCCCTACGGCCACCAAGGGATTTTGTACCATCACTGGAGATAAAAAGCATTTTTGCATGGAAAGACTACATGTTTTTAAAAAGACAGTCTGTTGAAAATCAGTTCTAGTTGTTTGTTTGTTTTTCAAATCTATGAGGCACCTTTTTATTTGAGAAAGGCTTTCTTTAGAACCCTTATACATGAATAAGAAAATAACACTATGAGCCCCAATGGCATTTCAAATTTAAGCTCCAACAAAAGCATTTTGACTGAACTTTTGAAATAACTTTTTTATTTATTTATCTTTATTGTTGAGAGTATTACAGATGTCCTCCAATGCCTGGCCCCCCTCCCCCACCTTGTTGAAAGAACTTTAATTATCAGAGCAATTAATAGATATAGCTCATGCCTTCCTAAAATCATATCTTTTGTGATTGTTATTTGGGTAAGACATTAAAAATGTATATAACCACTACCTTAGTTTTCCCTAAATATAAATTTATTTATATTGTAAAATAATGTAAGTTGTATTTTTCTTCCTAATGACAAAATTAATGACCTGGGTTAAAATTTAGGAAGTCCAGAAAAGAACAATAATATGAAAATATTTTTGATAGAATATAGGTGTTTTTCCTCTAATTGCTGTTTGGTTATCTCTTTCTCTCACGTGCACATACACACACACACACACACACACACACACTCAAAAATAAAAAGAATTGAAACAGGAATCTGCATTGCCAATGATATCAGGAGTGCTTAATAACCTGAAATGAGAAAAAAAATTGGTCAGTAGAATGATGCAAAATCTAGGGTTAACCACAGTTAGCCCTCCCTGCACAATTCATGCAAAATCTAGATTTCTATGGAAATAAGTAAGAGGCTCCCAAATTACATACATGTCTTTTGACTGAAGATTGAGGGCAAAGATTGTGAGGGGTCCATCCCCAGAGGGTCTCCCTGTGTACTTGATTCCACATTGGCCAATGTCAGGGGGCAGAGGAGGCTAAAGGGAAACCTTTCTTCTTAGGAGAATTACTATGTGAAAGTATGCAAATATTTTTTAACACTTTGATTCCTACTGTCAAATAGCTTTTCAGGTGTTTTGCAGCAACATATATTTCTCTAGTCTTATTATATAAATTGCATTTAGCGTTAACCTTCTTCAAATTTGCTGATTAGGGTAGAAAATATGGCATTGCTCTTTTAATTTATAGTTTTTTTTCAAAATTAGCAATGGATTTTTATTAAATATACATATTTACTAGACATTATATATATTTTTCTTTTTTGATTAACCTGTTTGCAACCTGTAGTTATTTTGTTTAGGGCATCTTAATTACACTTTTAATGTTTATTCCCATGCTATTTGTTAAAAAATATTCCCAGATGGCTTTTTATTTCATAATAGTTTTATTTACTTACATCTATAAACCCTAATTGCTCCTTCTTTTGGGTGACTGGAGAATTTGGCAGAGTAGCGGAGTGGTACAACTTCCAGAATGTTACAGGATTCTGCTGTCTAGGCCTCAGCTCAGATGTGTAACAGGTGTCTTCTGATGTCAAGAAAAAAACAAAAAACAAAAACCTCTCTTGGAATTATGATGTTCCTATTCAATCCTGTTATTTCAAATTACATGTTTCCGACCTCATTATGAAGACACTATCTTCTTCCTCTATGACTTTGTGGAAGCATTTCAGGCTGTTTCGGCAAGCCTTGCCACAAGGGGGTTGAAATCAGTACTGCGAAGTTGCATTGCACTGCTCTGCTCAAGTGACTGCGTGGGAGTACTTTCTGTTGGTCGGACCACCTTTTATCTCCTTTTGTAGATGCATATGCTCAATGCCACAAGGGAAGGTGCGGGAGGCTGCAGAACTTTGGGAGGGAGAGTTTCTACTGTGGATGGATTGGATGTGAAGGTTTTGGGAGGCTCAAGATGATGTCTGGCTTTCTCTCCCTTTGAGTCCAGAACTGCACAGAAATATCACCCAGCATTGCCCAGAAACAGTCGTCCCAGCTTGCCCGACCCTGGGGGAGTCTGGCGAAACTGAATCAGATGGTGGTTACTAGAGAATTGCCTGCTTTCCCACCTGAATTCCCCTCCCTCAGCTGGTAGGGTTTTAGGGTGGGTGTGTATTTCAGTTTGTCAGAAAGAGATCAGTTCCTGTGCTGAAAGGCAAGCCTGGGGCAGTGTTTGACAGAGCCTGGGACACCGGGAGGGACAATTACCGCGTAAGTGGTTCTCACGCTGGGTCTGGCATTGGGTGCCAGCTCACACATTAACTCCTTTGACGGCATTTTTCGCCAGTTTACTCAACATTCTCAAGGGATGGCTTTGTCGATTGTTTCTCTGGCTGCTGTTTTGACAGTCGATAGCCCCTTGATGCCAGCTTAACCTGTCTAATAAGAAAGAGGCCAATGTGAAATTTTAAACCCAACAACCGCTGGTCCTGGTATGGGGTGGCTCCAGCTCTGTTCCTCTCTTTTTCCCCATCTCCTGAATGGTAAAGGGCTTTTATCAGCTGAATGTCTTTCCTCATTCTCCCAGGCTTTGGGGATGGGGGATCATGCATTAGCCTGGATGGGTCAGAATCAGGGGAGTGTTGAAACTTCCAGCGGAAACTGAGGGGATGCTAAGCCGGCTGTAAGCAGATACAGTTGACATTCTCAAAGTGATCCCAGACAAATGCCTATGTTTGGGATATTTGGGGGGTCAATTTCCAATGAGCAGCAGTGGTAGACTGGGCAAGAATCAGGCTCTGACTTATCAGGGCTTCTGGGCCAAGGATGGATTTGTGAACAAATCCGTGTCCTTCGGCCACATCAAGAAGACATACAGAGTCACAACCCCATGCTGTTTGTAAACAGTTGCAAAAGAGAGGAGCAGAAATAAGAAGTGCTTTCTAAATCCCCTTGTTAGTCAAGTATCTTCCCATTCCTGCAAAAGCACATTCCTGGCATCCTGCTAGTGCCCACCGACCAAGGTCCAACAGGGGTCAGAGACTCTTTTTGAGAACAAGTGTACAGCCTGAAACTAACTACCTTGATATTGACATGCTGTTTCTAAATTGCTCATGTTGCAAGTTCTCAGTACAACTTATAATTTCAACTTAGTAAATGTATTTCCATTTTAGCTGCCACACTAAGCATGGTTTTGAATTTTACCTTAAAAGAAACAGCAGATTATTTTAAGTAGTTTTAAATGGGATGTTATTTTTTAAAAAGATGTTACATGCGTGTTTTCTCATTGACTCTGTTTTTTTTTTTAAATTTTGTTTTATTGCTTAAAATATTACAAAGAGTATTACATATGTCTCCTTTCTTTTTCCCCCCTTGACCTTCCCCCGGCCTCCCCTACCCCCCAGTGTCTTGTGTCCATTGGTTATGCTTATATGCATGCATATAAGTCCTTCGGTTGATCTCTTACCCCCTACCCCCAACCCTCCCCAGCCTTCCCACTGTAGTTTGATAGTCTGTTCGATGCTGTTCTGCCTCTGTATCTATTTTTGTTCATCAGTTTATAATGGTCTTTATTATCCATAAATGAGTGAGATCATGTGGTATTTTTCTTTCATTGACTGGCTTATTTCACTTAGCATAATGCTCTCCAGTTCCATCCATGCTGTTGCAAATGGTAAGAATTCCTTCTTTTTTTTACAGCAGCATAATATTCCATTGTGTAGATGTACCACAGTTTTCTAATCCATTCATCTGCTGATGGACACTTAGGCTGTTTCCAGATCTTAGCTATGGTAAATTGTGCTGCTATGAACATAGGGATGCATATATCCTTTCTGATTGGTGTTTCTGGTTTCTTGGGATGTAGTCCTAGAAGTGGGATCACTGGGTCAAATGGGAGTTCCATTTTTCACTTTTTGAGGAAACTCCATACTGTCTTCCATAGTGGCTGCACCAGTCTGCATTCCCACCAGCAGTGCACAAGTGTTTCCTTTTCTCTGCATCCTCTCCAGCACTTATAGTTTGTTGATTTGTTGATGATAGCCATTCTGACAGGTGTGAGATGGTACCTCATTGTTGTTTTGATTTACATCTCTCGGATGATTAGTGACTTTGAGCATGTTTTCATATGTCTCTTGGCTTTCTGAATGTCCTCTTTTGAAAAGTATCTATTTAGGTTCTTTGCCCATTTTTTGATTGGATTGTTTATCTTCCTTTTGTTAAGTTGTATGAGTTCCCTATAAATGTTGGAGATTAAACCCTTATCGGTGATAACATCGGCAAATATGTTCGCCCATGCAGTGGGCTTTCTTGTTGTTTTGTCATTGACTCTTTAGTCCAAATTAAAGTACAAGAAATTAAGTTTTTACTTTAAAAGTGTTTATGCTCTTTCAAAATCAAATATTCAGATTTTCTATGCCTTTATTTAATAACATAATTTCTCAAAAGATTTCTGACTTAGATTCTCTAGAACTCTTTGTGTAGAAATTTAATACAAATTGATGTGGACATTTTTGTATCTGATTATCAAATGTTTCAGGCCTATCAGAGTCTTCTACTTCAAGTAATAGAATAGTAATCTTTTACTATCTCTGAGATCCCAATGTCATCATTTATGTTTCCGATAAATACAAAAGCAACAGAAAAGTGAATGTGGAGGTAACTCATTCCAGAAATTAAAATAACCCTCTTAATTGGTCCTCTTAATTGCCCTGACCACACCCTCTTTTGGAGGCTTAAGAATAACTCACAAACTGGAGATTAAGCTATAGCCATCTGATATTAAAGGGAAAGAACATTTTTAAAATGCATTTGCTGATCACTGCCACTTGCTGTGCAGAACCTAATACACCCCTCCCTGATAACATCAAAGGAATTAAGGCCCTCTTTATGTAGCAAATGCTTTTCACAGTTCAATAACCATTCCTGTTGCTCCTATAATATTTCACCCACATTTCCCCATGCTCAAAGCAGGCCTCAGAATTGGAATTGTTTTATTTCTATTGAAAGCACCTTCATCTCTCCTTTACATTTTAGCACCCCTCTCCAAATATTTGCAGGCCATAATCATGACATTGCTCAGAAATGTGGAAACATAATTTCCCTGCTTTGGAGTCTAGTTTCTGAGACATGGAGACTAAAACTGCCCTGCCCTGGCTTTCTCACTCATTTTCCTCTGGCTGTTTAAATAGCTAAACCAAGAGGCAGTGAGTGAGTGGCTTGACACATGAACCAGAAACAAATAGCAAAAGACAGGACTCAAGAGCCCTAATGTACCCGCAATAGGAACCATTGTGTGAGACACTTCCTGGGAATTATTTAGGGATTATGGTGTCAAAATTGCTCAATCTGTAGGAAATATCCTAGGCCTTCAATTCACATCAGCAAATATGTATTAAGTGGTTACTCTGTGCTTGGGACTGAGTTAAACACTTAGGGGAACAAAAAGAAAATATAAGTGTACTACTTGATAAGCAAAAGTGTGAGTGGATTTTATTGAAGGAGGTAAAAAGTGTAAATCGAGTGAAAGTTCATCCTGACTGCCACATGACATCCAATAAGTCCAGTGACAAGGAGTTAGGGCAAGAAAAGTGACTTTATTTGGAAAGCCAGCAAGCCAAGAAAATACCAGGCTAACATCCTAAAGAACCATTATGAGAAAGTACAGAATTCAGGCTTCTTTTATGTCAGGGAAAGGGACAAATGGAAGGGATTTGAGGTCAGGAGGTGACTGATGACCACAAACATCTGTATATCAGCAAGGGCCCAAGGGAAATAGTGAGACATCAAACTCTGGTTGCCATGGTCTCAGTGACAAGGCTTCTATAAATCTTTTAATGGACAATCATTACTTTTATACATACCTTCTTCATCTTCTTGGGGAGGTGGTTTTGAGCAGGGAAGTTGATTCTGGAATTTCTAGGCTACAAGTTAGATTGCTTTAATGATTAGCATATCTACTTGCAGGACTAAGCAGAAATTGCTAATCGACATGTCAGGCTCTAGCAAGATGGAGTCATCCCTCTGTATACATATTATTTTCTTCATATCTTAATAATATTGCAGGTGGATCTTTTCATCTCCTCCCTAGACATGTTTTCAACAAAACCAAACCAAAAAAAAGTTTTACTTCTGATTAGCTGTTTTAATTTTTTAGTTTCAGAAACAAACACCCTGATGGTTTTGAAACCTAAAAAGGAGGATCATTAAAAATCAACGCCTGTCAGAGAAGCAAAAACAGGAGGAGGCAGAACTTAAAAAAGGCTCTCAGATCCTTAAAAGGACTGCTATGAAGCATAGGGGGGAAAAAAGATGAATGGGAAAGGAAAGTACTATTTTGTATGATTTATTTTAGCGACACCAGAGAGAGAAACTTTGAGGGAGACCCAGGAGTCTCAAACAGTTTGGAATGTTTTAATCCTGTTTTTGTTTTTCTTTTTCATTCTACAAAATAAAAAGACTCCAGTCTAATTTTTTTTATTAAGTCACCTAGCTAGTTCTCAGGTTTCTAAACCCACTCCCACCTCTCTTTTAAGGAAAGATTCAGCCATGCTTGTTGTTTTAAAAGGTTTCTAATCACAGGGGAACCACATTCAACTTTGCTCATTTCCTGTGCCAATTAACAGACAGGAGTGGTTGTCTCCCCACTGTTACCACAACGAATTCCAGGGACTGACCCTTTCAAACTTGACTCCCAGTGCCTGGGAAAGTGGCATCAGTTTTGGAAAGAGACAGGAAGTTGGAAATCCTGAGAGTTACAGCCCCAGAGCCTGAGAACCAGGAGGGCAGGGCACTCAGACGCAAAGAGGGTGGAAGCCCCAGGAGTGAAGAAAGCTTTATTTTTATTTTAAAATTTTATCCCGCAATGGAAGTCTAAGTCCTGGGAATAAAACAACAGCAAAAATACCTTGTTTTACTGGGCACTGAAGGAGATGCGTGGGCCCGGAGAACACTAAGTATATCTTCCCAAAGGGTCCAAGTGTTCTCCTCCCCAAAGTTTAGATGAAGGGAAAGAGAGCTCCTGAGATTGCCCTGGCTGGGCTGGAGGAGAGACATCAAATGAGAGATTCAGGGTTCTTGTGGAGGCCAGGGCCCCATACTTACAGCTACTCTGACTTCCTCCCAACCCAGAGGTAAAGCTCTTCCCCCACCCTGCCCCCAGAACCATTTCTCCAGGCCTCCTTCTTTAATATATATATATATATATATATATATATATATATATATATATAATTATATTATATATATATTATATATACACATATATACACATATATATTTTATGTATATATGTATATATGTATAAATATACATAAAATATATATGTGTATATATATGTGTGTATATATATATAAATATACATAAAATATATATGTGTATATATGTATATATATTTTTTAAAGAAGGACTTCTTTATACATATAAAATATATATGTATATATATGTGTATATATGTGTGTATATATATATATAACATATCTATATATAGAAAAGCCAAGCTACTGCAATGCCAGAGTGACTGAAAAGAAAGACTGGTCACTATGATGCACACTATGGCTGGCCAACTGGCCTGATTGGGGTGGGGGGGCGGGGGGAGGGTTGGGGGAGAGAGGCAGCCCCTCCCTCTGGCTGCCCCCCACATCAGGGGCTCCTGCGGTCCCTCTCTCCCACTGGCCCGGCCCAATATGCCCCCACTGGGGCAGGCCAGCCGGACCCCACATGTGCATGAATTCGTGCACTGGGCCTATAAAAAATTATATATATATTCAGTGATTTCAGAGTGAAAGAGAGAGGGAGAGAGAGATAACATTAACAATGATGAGTGAGAATCAGTGATCGGCTTCCTCCTGCACAGCCCACACTGGGGATCGAGCCCACAACCTGGGCATGTGCCCTGACCAGGAATTGAATCGTGACCTCCTGGTTGATAGGTCAATGCTCAACCACTGAGGCATGCCAGCTGGGCAAGTCCTCCTTCTTGACTAAACCTTTGAGTTCCTCCTCCTGGAGGAACCCAATATGTTGACTATTCCAACATATCAATAATCTATTGATATGATGATCCTCTCTAACAAACTGTACCACAAAATGTAGTGATTTAAAACAATCACGGTTTATTACTTTCCCAAGTCCACAGTGGCCTGGGAAGTAATACTGATTTGTGCCAGGCTTGGATAATGGCAGTGGGGCTCCTGTAGGCAACGGGCTGAGTGCCCGCGAATCCAGAATGGCTTGGTGGAGAGGCAACTCTGCTCCGTGTGCTCTCTCATCCTCCAGCAGGTCTGCCCAGGCTTGTGCACCAGGAGAGAGCACACATGGACAGAACCTCTTGAAGATATCCACTCCCCTTATCTAGCTCAGAAACTGAGTTCTGCTCAACTTCCAGGGACCACAGGGAGTTGAATTTGACAGAGTAGAAGCCAGAGAACTTTCCTCTACCTTCCATGGATATTTGAATTCCTTCAGGAGAGTACCAGAGCCCCAATAATGGATGTGAGTGAATTTTGACAGCTCAGCAGGATAGGGATACCGAAATTGATATTGTTTTAAAGAAAATAATAAACAAATGTATTTCTGACTCTTACACAGCAAATTTTTTCATAAGCTCAAGGGGTTTTAATTTTATTTTTATTTTTCAATCACAGTTGACATTCAATATTATATTAGTTTTAGGTGTACAGCCTAGTGGTTAGACATTTATATAACTTACTAGAGGACCGGTGCATGAAAATTTGTGCACTCTGGGGGAGTCCCTCAGCCTGGCCTGTGCCCTCTCACAGTCCAGGACCCCTCGGGGAATGTCCCCCTGCTGGCTGAGGCCCACTCCCTGGGGGATCAGGCCTAAGCTGTCAGTCAGACATCCCTCTGGCAGCTTGGGAGCCCTTGGGGGATGTTTGACTGACAGCTTAGGCCCACTCCCCATGGTGAGAGGGCCTAAGCCACAGATGGACACCCTGAGCGCTGCTGCGGAGGCAGGAGAGGCTACTGCCACCACCGCTGTGCTTGCAGCCATCAGCCTGGCTTGTGGCTGAGCAGAGCTCCCCTGTGAGAGTGCACTGACCACCAGGCGGCAGCTCCTGCATTGAGTGTCTGCCTCCTGGTGATCTTTGTGCGTCATAGCGAACAGTCGTTCTACTGTTAGGGTCAATTTGCATATTACCCTTTTATTATATAGGATGAAGTTATCTCAGACACTATACATAGTTATTACAATATTATTGACTATATTCCCTAAGCTGTGATTTAAGTTCCTATGACTATTTTGTAAATACCAATTTGTACTTCTTAATCTGTTCACCTTTTTCACTCACCTCACCCCCCACAACTTCTCCCGCCTGGCAACCATCAGTTTGTCTTCTGTATCTATGAGTCTGTTCATGGTTTCTTATGTCCAAAATCCAGGCAGCATATTTCTTAAGCCTAAGCACGAATAAGTTTAAAAAAAAAGTGGTAATTCTAATTCTAAATATATCATGTCCCTGGACACATAATGCCCCAGGTTTGTGGGTATTGTTTTTCTATCTCTAATAAAATAAAAATAATTACCAAGAAAATGATTAGTATGATGTTAAGTTCTGCAAATGGTGCAGGAATAAAAAGAATGCCCTTGTCCGGCTAATACTTGTGTTTAATTTGACAGTACCAGGCTCTAATTACTAATCATAACTTAGAAATAAGCTTAAAGCAAAGAGCACCTGTGGTCAATCTGATACAGGAGTTCCATCCTCAATAAGTTTGAAAAGGCTCTGTATAACAAACTGAATGCAAATTGGCCCCAATATTCCAAACCACCCCATATGCATGCCATTTGCGACTAGCTGCTCTATTTTAATAAACCTGGGTTTATTTTAATACCTGTTGAATCTGGGCTGTACTTATGATTCACTTTAACAAATAGAATGCAGGACGTGACGGTGTGCCAGTTCTGAACCCTGTTGTCCTCAAAGACCTTAAACCCCTGTCCGCCCCTCTCCACACAGGACAACGAGCTCAAAGACAGGAAGAGCCATGATCTTCCTGTGGATTCTACTTTCAACCTGTCAAACACTGTTGAAGCACAAACTACACAGCATAGCTACCTGCTTAAATGTGGAGGGGAGGAATATAGGAAGAAAAATAGCAAAATTTCTATCCCAAATTACCCTGGCATGGCTTACATTTTCAAAGAAGCTTTGGGTATTTTTCAAAGTGTGCGCCAGATCAAGATCTTGTTCACATCGCCCCAACTTCCTTCCTCCTGTAATTCTGCTCAGAAAGAAGCAGATGAGTTCCCATCACTGCTGGCAGCTAGCAAAGGGAAGGTCACAGACGGTAATAATATAGGCAGGCGCATAACAAGATGTTTGAAATATGTCCCAGAGCTATTAGATGAAGTAGTGGATACTGAGACGTACTCCTAAACCCAGCTCTTTGTGTAACATTAAGTATAAGCCAGCTGTTCATCAGCCTTAGGAAACAAATGCAGGGATAACTAATTAATGGAAGATGTTTCCAGGCTGAATAAGAGGGATGTGTTTTGATGCATGAATAGTTGGCCTCTATTATAAAATCTTTCTCCTCTGTGCACTATAGCCATGTTGGCCAACCTCAACCCAAATGGAATTTCTATAGTCACTCAAGAAGTTGTAAGGTGTGGTCTAACACAGTTGTTGGGAGTCCTCTCCAGCAGTCACCAACTGGTGGCCCGCGGACCACTGGTGGTCCGTCACGTCCGAAAGGTTGGCAACCACTGCTAAGCTGACCTGGCTGGGGACATAGGTTGCAAGGAGAACTCACACATGATGGCACTGTGACTTTTATTCCTTCAGAAACATGTCTACTGAGGGTCTCCCATGTGCCATGGACTTACCACTGGGCAAAACTAATAAACAAAAGACACCTGCCTGCTGACCTCAAGAGAAAAAAGTTTAGGGAGGACACAGGACTTTGCCTGAACCTTTTCTTTTGCCAAAATAGCTTGACAATTTATTATCCTAAGTATTCATGAAACTGGGCTCCTTCTTTTAGAATCTCAGAAATTGAGAAAGCCCCACCTGTTCTCTTTTCTAGGATACTATGTTCCCCATTTAAAATCCACACAATCTAACATTTTCTTCCACTGCTAATTGCTCTCATGGCTATCATAATTCTATCAAATTACTACATTGTTAGAATGAAGAAACAGGGAAGTCATTGCCTCACTTTCAACATAAGGTATCACATTGTAGTAGCCGCTGGACATACCCACAATGATGATGTCATTCCTTTTGCTCTTCTCAACATTAGGGGGAAAGGAGGTGGGTGACAAGAATACAATAATGGGTTAAAGAAGTCATAAGAACCAATGCCTACAGAGGCAAAACAGGAAATGAACGAAGTGATGTGAGCAGTTGAGATAGAGTAGGGTGTGATGAGGATTAGGGTGAAATGGAGGGCACATGTCCCATATAAGGAAATCATCTGTTGAGTTCCAATTGTTGCCATAAGGGATTGTGGCTCTGTTATTGTCAGAGTTTTCCAAGAGCATGCAGAAACTCAGATTTGATGGTAATTTTCTCAACTTTGCAACCATGAGGAGTAATTACTTTTTTTTTTTCTTTTCAATAATATGTGGGCCACACACAATATGGTTTGGATGGAAGGCGGCTTCAGGACAGCCGGTTGGATCATTAGAACAAGGGATAAATCATTGCATTGAGAGACTGTGTCTACATCTTCCCCTACAATGGGGATGCAGGTCAGTTTACTCAAATGTGACCATAAGGTCCTTCTTCCAAAATCCAGAGAAGACGCCTATGGCTTTGTCACCGATCCACTGGAATCTGTGGAGGACCTGGCAAAACATTCCTGAGACATAGATGTCAATGTGCCAAAAATCTCCCCTTGCCTCTGCCCTGCATGTTCTGTTTTTTATTGAGGTCTTCGGGTGTGATGAGATAATACATATACCTTGCTTGGTATGCCTAGCTAGACTACCTGTGTATACTGGATTGAGCTCTCTCAATGTGCCCCTGGAAATTGGTGGGTTACTGGGTCCACCTACAATGAAGCAAGTAAATAGAGTCAGTCTCACCAGAGGTGTGTTAGGAGGTTGGCTGTACCCTAAGGAGCCAGATTTTGAGCTATTTTCTAATTCAATTTCCCAAAGCAATAGATCTATTCAGAGACCCCTTCTGGTTCAGTTTAATGAAACCACATAAAATTTTCAAACTAAACTCACCAAGACAATACAATAATCAAAAGCAGATTTTTCTTCTTTGGATGCTATAGCTAATGAGAGCATCTTCAGGAGGCACTGGAGTAAACATATTGTCTGTGTCCTCAAGGTTTGTGGGAATACAGAGCTGGCAGGTCTCTGCTTTGTGGGACACACACCATGCATGCTTCAGGGCCTTTGTATTTTATATATAAAATAGTATTTTACTCTCATAGTTATCAAAATATGATCCTTCAGGTTTTGCGGACATCCACATAACTTCCTCAGTGAGAGCTCCCTTTACCAACTTATCTGCAATAGCCCTGTCGTTACTCTTATTTCTCTCATTGACTCTAGTTTTCTTGGTAAAACTTCTCACTAAAGATCAATTTAGTATATGTCTTCTCCAATACAATATATACTCAGTGATGTTGGGGATTTGTCCATAAATTCGCTACTATTGTCTAATGCCCAGAACAGTGTGTGAAACAACATAGGTGTTCAATATATATATATATATATATATATATATATATATATATATATATATATATACTCATTGAGTAAATAAATTACTTATGGCTTATACATTATGGCAATATGTACTTTGAGCTACACAGACCCTGGCTGGGTGTCTTCAAAATTATTTTTTCTGGAATTACATTAGATGTCAGCAATGAACACATGCACATCCCCAAATCTAGGTTCCACTCAAAAGTTTTTACATATAATTTTTTTAAAATCTCAAATATTGTCATTTTGATTCCACTGTTTCTGGCAAAATGATACTTTCCTTATACAGAAAGACAAAATATTTTTTCTCTAAATTGCTCAAAATATACTTGGACCATCAAAAGACCTTCTTTAAATTATTTGATAGTTTAAGTGTACATGGCTTGAATAATATTTCCTTTCCTAAATAAGTAGGTCTAAAAGAAGAGAAAGAAATTTGTAGGCTTTGGTTATTACTTGGAAAATAATAGCTTTGGGCATTGAATCAGCTTCCTATCCCTATCACTCACCAATTTCTAATACTGACATTTCAAATTTTTGTATCATTTATTTTACTCACTCACTGGACTGCCTTCAACACAAATTCCAGTAATTTCTCTTTCTCTTTGATAACTGAGATATTTTTGAAAGCACATTACAAACCAAGGAGAAATACGTGTCCCTAGGCACTTGCTAAAGCTGGCATTCCAAGTTTTAATGTTACTTTGAGACAATTTGGCTATGTGAAAAGAAAACCAAGTATATTATCCACTTCACTTTATTTCCCACGCAAAAAAATACATTTTTAAAAGCGAATATTGCATTCTAACACAGTACAGAGAGGTGGTGGTGGGAAGAGGGAAATCAAAGGGTAGTTGGAATTAAGTAAACATTTGAAGATGGCTCGAGGCCATCCAGTGTCAAATGATATTGATCTTTGGTTCCAATATCCATTTACTAAAGAATCAAACTAGATACTTTTGTTTTAAATGACTTCCCCAGTGTTTGTGTGAGAAGGAGTAGGTCTGGAAAATATACAGAGGTAATTGTTAGTTCTTTCCAAAATGTGCTTGGCCCCAGTATTCCACTGAAATAGCTCTTGTTAGCGTGACCAAAGACCTTCCCACTAAATCCAAAGAATATTCCCAAATTCTTATCTCTCTTCTCTTCTCAGCAACATTTGACACTAGTGACCCTTCTTTTCTTTTTTTGCACACTGTCTCCTTATTGCTCCCATGACACAATATTCTAGTTTTCTTCCTCCCTTCATGGAACCTTTCCTGTACCTTCAGTATGGGAATCTATTATTCTAGTCATCACTAAAAGTTAGTTGTTTCAGGATACAGCCCTAGCTCTCTTCACTTAGTCCATAATACTTTTAGAGGGTTTCAGCTACATGCCTCCCTTCAATTATACACTATGTGAGCTGGAGTCTAATCTCCAGTCCATGTCCTTAAACTTTTAGACAACCACCGACTTGCTAACTTATCTTAAATATCTCAAAGGCATCCTAAATCCAACAGGTCCTGTACTAAGCTCATAATCTCATTATCTGATCTTCCTCTGGGTTTTTACTTCTCAGATCAAGATAGCAACATCATCCCATTATTCAAATCACCCCTGAGCCCATCTCTCTCCTTTATCTCCTCTCCAAACCAACCCCAATTCTATTTGCTAATATTATTTCAACTTTGTTCATTTCTATTCAAAACCATAACCATTACTTTGAGCTATCATTTTATTTTCTCTGGAAAACTAACAGCCCCCTGCCAAATGGTTCTACCTACAACCATTTTAACCCTGTTCTCCCCTCCCCCCAATCTTCCCTCTCAGGGTAGTACAGAATAGGCTCATCTCCACTAGCTTAAAACTCTTAAATGGCTTCCCATTGGTTTCTGGGCACACAGCACATATTTCATTCAGTATACAAAGCATTTCTCTACCTGGTTTCAATCCATCCTTCAGGCCTCACAGGACACCATCAATTCTTTGTGGGCCAACCATAGTAACAGATCTTTGTTCCTGTTCCTGTGATCCTTCTCATCACAAAGTCTTCCATGTGGTGTTTTTCCTTCCAGACCGGTTTTCACCACTTTACCTACTTGACTCTTACTTGTCCCTGAGCTCTTAGTTTAATGGCTACATCCTCATTGAAATTTTCCTTCACTTCCCTGCTCAGATTGAACTCTTAGCCCCTCTCCTTTTAGCACTTAACTTAAAAGCAATTTCATAGTTATTTACGTTCATATTTATAAAGTTTTATTTATTGCTCTTCAATTATTAATTATTTATTAATGGCTGCTGTTCATGTAGGCTGCAAATTTCATAAACCCAGAAACCATATCTAGTTTGCAACCATTATATGTTTACTGCCCAGCATGGTGCCTATCATGTAACAGGCACATTATTAATATTTGTTGAATGGAGAAATAAAAGGAATTGCAAAGTGTCATTTATCTTTGAGTTTGTTAATGGTCAGATTTGGGATGTGTGCATTCCTTTGGGTTCTTAAAAGAAAATCTAGGCAATGGCTGCAACCTGGAGTTAGTGGCTCTAATCCCCCAATTTAAAGATACTCTGGAGTTTCCATCAGGAGACACCAGATGAAAAGGGAATAAAGTATCAGAAAGCAAGGGAAATGAAGAGGAATGTTGCTCTGCTCTTCCCACCTTCTACTTCATCAGGAATGAATAACCCTTTATCTGCCTGGTTGGTTAAAACATTTTCTCTAATAAAGTTTCTGTTCCTCTGAGGGCAATGGGTATAGTTTTAGAGCAGGAAACAAACCATTTGGTGGTGTGGATGGAAAATTAAAGGTTAGAGAAAGATGAAGGAAACTGAATTTTATAAGGAAAATCAGTCCGTATATCTGAAACTGGAAGAGAAAATGCATTTCACCAATGGCATCGTGGAAAAGAGTTTTTACAAAACGTTAGTACCTAATGTATAAATTCCCTGTGAGCACATACACACATGGCTGCCATGATCCTGGATTTTACATAACCTCTGCCCTTCCTATATAACCATCCCAGAATCACCCAATCATTGACATTCAGATGAGCTCTCTCAGAGTATTTCTCACATTCAGAAGTCATGTAAGAAATCTCTCGTTGACCACGTGTTCTGATTTTGGGCTCAAAATATAAGGTCCTTGTATACACACTGTATTTTCAAGCGTTAGATAAAAAACAGCCTTGGTATTCTTAATCATAGCAAATTGGAAGCCACCCAATAGGTTAGATAGAAGCATGGCGGTACACAGAAGACATGCTTAAAATGCAGAGAGGTAGTGAAGCCCTGTGCTAGGGCTAACCTTGGACTATAGTCTTTCTCTGCTTTAGGACCACACATCTTGAAAGCTTCTCACAGGAGTTCACTTGATATTTCATGGATTCTGGAGGGCACAGGGCTTATTCAAGCTGTGGTGCTAGTTTCTGTGAATGCGCCCTAACTTCATGTTTTCACTTCTCTGTGGTGAGAGGGCATGGTTGAAATCAAAATTGCACTGAACCATTGGAACCATATAAATTTGAGATCATAAATTGGTAACAGGTAGCCCAATTTATTTCAAGGTCACTTTTAATTAACCTTTGCGATATTTATAAAGCACTTTTACATTACCAGTACTTAAAAACTAAGAGATTTTACATAAAATTCCAGATCCTCAGCCTCTTTTTAAAAAGTTATCCTGATGGACAAGAGTTATCTAGGCTTGGGTTGTGCATTTTACTAGGTCTCTGCCCGCAGGATGCCGCAATTCCCACCATGCCATATTCCCTCAATTGACTCATTTGTACTACTGAAATTAACCTCTATAGACAGAGGAGTTACCTATGCTTGCCTAAACTCTCACCAGTAACTTTGACCCAGACTCAAACTCTTAAAACAGTCCTATTTTGGGCAAAGTTCCTCTAAAATGCCCAGTAAAATGGTCAGTAACTCAGGGCCTCAAGTACATTTTGTTTATTTTCAGATCCCGATCTTTGCTACCATTTTAGTAAGAGTGCTATCTTTTCTTGTTATAACACCTCTATTTATGTACATAAAAATGAGTGGTCTAGCTCTATTCACCACCGTGAACTTTGCTTTTTTGGACTGTGGACATTTCTTTCTTTTTTGGCAGCTCTTGAACTAGAGTTTTGCCTTGAGATCCCAGCCCTCATGAGTGACTTTCCACTACTTGAATTATCCTGCAAACAATTTGCTCCACCTATGGCAATAGTTCAGCCCTGGCTGCACATTAGAATCACTTAAGGAACTTGAAAAAAAATTGATGTCCAAGTTACAATGCCACCAAATTAAATCAGAATCTCTGAGTGAAGGCCCTTATATTCAGTAGTTTTAGAAATTCTTCACATAATTCCAATGTATAGCTAAGATTGAAAAAAAAATCTTAAGACAAACCACTGTGTATCAGAGACCACCTGTATTCCCAAGGATGTAGAAAAAGAAAGTAAATATTACTGAATAATCATTTAATCTATTACAGATGCTATCGAGATATTCATGAAGGGTTTTTTGGTTTTTTTTCCTTGAATGATAAAGAGTGCAAGAGTTTAAAATGCAGGAGTGTGTTTGAGAATTCTTAGTTGACTTCGCAATAGTTTGTGTGGCCTTTTCAGCTTGTAGCCACTGCTAAAGTTCTCCACTGAGCTGTCGCTACATCATGTCTCTGCCACAACTCTAGATCTCTGGATCTCTGCTCTGAGCTTGTATTAGCAGCAAACAGCTCTCTTGCTTTATCCATTAATGAACTTAGAAAGTAAAGAAAACAGATGATACCCAAGATAATAACCACCTGTTGAAAAGTAAAAATCATGGGCTTGTCCAACGGTACAGAACATTCTTCTGTTATTGCCAGTTCTGAAAAATCTCTTACTTTTATGTACAGCAAAGATTACAGCTACAATGGAGAATAGAATGACCTGCATCTCAGACTGCAATCTCAAGAATTTATCTAGCAATAGTGATCAATGCAATCTTCAATTATCTTTATCTTTTTTGGACCCACCTCTTCTATTCTTTGATAGATTATGCAGGGTAATTGGGTGCCCGTCACACAAAAGACTAAAAGACATTTTGACTCCTCTAAGTGAAAGAAGTATTTGATTATGAAAATGTGGTAACTGGACCTAAGATCATGCACATACATTCTTTTTCTACTTGCAGGAAAAATCAGGTTTGGGGGTTTCTGATGAGCTCTATTTGGTGTGGCTGTTGTTACAGAAAAATGGATCTTTCTGCTGCATGCTTCGAAAACCAGACATTATCAGCACTTGAGTATTCATTTGCTAGCACAGCTTGTTTCATTTATTACAGGAAAGACGAGGCTAAAATTGGATCTATGCAATGCATGTCAGTGGCTTTACGTGTTTGTGAATGATAAATAGCCTTCGCTGTTCAGTGTTGACTTTCTAGGTTATAACCTGACATCATTTTGATTTCTCTTTTGATGAGCCACCGGCATCATGGAATATTTAGCTTTAAATAGGACAACACTTAGGAGGATAAAAGGGGCACATGTTCCTTTGGAAACAGTAGGGGAGGGGGAGGAAGAGGAGGCTTTTGCTCAGTCACAGAGAATGGACGTGTGTCTCACGGTGGCCGCAGTTTAAGTAAACACAAACTCTGAACCAGATATCATACCCATCATTTCCTCAGTGCTAGCAGCACCAAATGAAAATATAGTTTTATTTGGCTAACCCCAAAGTAGGATGTGGGTGCCAGGCTTAAAAGCCACACGATCAAGTTTCAAGCAGACACCACTGGGGCTGTGCTTTTGTTCTAAGCAGGCAAGTCATAAAGGGGTTACTCCCCATAGCACCGTCATGATGTTTAGCAAACAGAGGCAGCCATAACAACCGTTAACTTCAGGGCGAGGTCTGTAGGGTCCTTTGCCCATTAGGCATAGACTATGCAATCTGACTACATTATAACTCTGCAGAGAGAATGGAGGAGAGGCCATGGAAGCCCACGGCACTGACGGGTCGGGGAAGAAATGATGAAATCCTATTCTCCTGTAAGTCCTAGAGTCAGTCAATCTGGAATCCAGGTCTGGAAGCATCACCTGGAATTCCCTAGAAATTCATTTTTTCCAAAGTGAACAAAACAGCAGCTTGTGGTTTCCACTTGTCCCCATTTTGTCTTTCTTTTGTAAGGAAGATTCTTCTGGGCCCGGGGTCATACCAATCATCTCCAAGTCCCGTGAGCCTCAAGTTGGGCTTGCTGCTTCAGAGATTTTCATGGTGTGGATTTTATTTATTTATTTACCACAGAGGTGTTGTTTTTCCCCCTCTCTGGAGCTGGGGAGGAATGGGCAGATGATAGAGTTGGGTGCCCTGAGTTAATGACTAGCCCTGTATTCACAAGCTCGTTTACTTTTGTCCTCACCTGACGCCTCAGTGCTGCCAGTGAGCGGGAATTAATTTTATTGAGGATCACTCAGTTCCTTAAAAGAAAAACTGCTCACTTGGCTGGAAATGCTTTGACAGAAGGCAGAGCAGCCGGTCACACTCGAACACTGTGTCTTCTGGATTTGGGGGCCGAAGGGGAGTGGTGAATTCGCAGGGAGGAGGGGCCAAACGGTCATTTCACATGAGCGATTAAGGGGTGGCCTGCATCCTGGCAGAGTCTATCAACAGGCTGTGTGCTAAAGACACCGCCTGCCCCCCCTTCTCTGCTGAGCCCCACAGAATCTGTGCATGACCCTAGCACCCTGCCAAACAATCACCTCCCCATAAGAAGGTAATCATCTTATGGTGAATTGGAGAAGAAGAAAAGGCAGTCCAGGAAAATGTTATGATAATAGAAAACTCTTCAGTGTTGTCACCATCTGGTGTGCTGCGGTAACAAAGAGCGCGATAATTGAGTGCCCAGTAACTTCTTTTGGCCCCAGATAATGGGCTTCTCACCCTGATTTGTATTCTTCACTAGAGTAATTCACCATCATTTCACACCACATCTGTACCACATTTCCTCCCTCAATACAGCCTTACACAGAAGTTACCACACTTAATTAAGTCCACATCATTCTGCTCAAAGAACAGAAAGGTTTGTATGGAGGCCCGAGTGGCAGAGAGGGCACAGATGAGATTTTAGTGATTCTTGTCTTGGGGGAAGGATCGAGACGGATGGGCTGCTCATGCCACCGAGGTCCGGCTCCGAGGTGGGGTGGGGATGCGCCCTGACAGCTTTCGGCTGGGCAACAGCTGTGGATAAGCTCAGGCAGGCGGCCTCGTGGCCAGGCGAGCTCAGAGAAGGGATGGCGACCCCATTGTCGCATAATCTTGCTTTAGAAAATGTGCTACAATTGATTTGATCTGATTTCTAAGGTGCTGTCACCAGTGCATCATTAAAAGTCCTTTAAGAAAGTGGAGAATAGACTAGATCACCAAAGGCAGCTTTGTCTCCTCCGACCCGCCTTGCTTTGACACACCTTCCCTTTTCCGGCTGACAGAAGGGCACAGCCTGTAAGCTATGGACAATTAACACAGCTCATTTTATTTTTCTTTAATCAACAAGACAGAGTTGCTGGGAGAATCAAAGCAACACTCTTTGGAAGACACGTTTTTAACTCTTTACTTGACCATCTTGGCCTGAGAGTGATGGCACATTCCTATGGTTGGCCATAAGCTTCACTTTACTAAACAGTTTGTTGACTGGTGTGTGTGTGTGTGTGTGTGTGTGTGTGTGTGTGTGTGTGAGAGAGAGAGAGAGAGAGAGAGAGAGAGAGAGAGAGAGAGAGCACGCTCGCACGTGCTTTTTCCCTGAAACCACTCCTAGAGGCTTCAAACTTCCCTCCTCCTAGACTTTGAGCAGCAGAAAGAAAGGAAAGCTGAGCCTAATGAGAAGGACATTAATCAACAACCTAAGCACCAATGGATGAAAGCAGAGATTCCCCCAGCCTCCCAACTATCTCAGTCCATAAGTAAATTAGCAACTCTTTTTCCTCCCTGGAAATGATAAGGAGGGAGCCAGTGTGAGGGCCTTAAAGATATTTCTCACAACAAGTGTCAAAATACTCAGAACGCTCCCAGGGGTCTACCTCCCACACACAGTATGCCCTTCATTTGTTTATCTAAATGCTGACAAATTGCAGTATTTTAACAGCCTATCTGTGGGCTCGGCTTCATTTGCATGGTGTGCCCTCTGTCTTTGAGCAGATAATGAGGCTCAACATAAAGCCCTCATTGAGGGCTTAGCAGAGCCTGACAGTGATGAATACAGAGCAGGAGAATTAGGTAGTTTAGAGAAGAATAGGCTATTGTGCACAGCCCCTATCCTTTTATCTTCCCTGCTGCTCATTTTCAGGTCTTTCAAGGAAACTGCCTCTCTACCCTTTCTAGCCAGTGTCTTTTACCTCCTTTCACTTTGAATGGGCACCATCTTCCAAATCGTCAGCCCAGCCTTGTGCTATTTTTGTCCCCATAATTATCTTCCCTTCTTATCCTATGAAATGCTAGAGGTTTCCTTTCACTGTGCGAGGCACCCGAGAAAAGCAGCAACGCATTGTCCCAGGAGCAGTCGGCCCCTCCACCCACTGGATTCTCAGATAGTCTCTTTGGCAATGTAGAGCCCAGCCACCTTCTGTCGGAAACACTCGGCTGCTGTCACCAGATGGAGTTGTCACTGAGTACACCACCAAGGTGTGGATGATATTTAGGGACGTTAAAAGCATCCAGTACAGTTAAGTGCCCCTTAATGATGGGATATGTTTTGAGAAATGCATCATTTGATGAGTTCGTCATTGTGCAAACATCGTATGTGGTACAGTTTACTGGTCCTAGTATACAAACCTGTGCAGCATATTACTGTAGTGAATACCATAGGCAATTAGAGCACAATGGCAAGTATTTGTGAATCTAACCACTTCAAGACTTAGAAATAGAACAGTAAAAATAAGGAATAAGAGATTAAAAATGGTACACCTCTATAGGGCACTTACCTTGAATGGAATTGGCAGGTGTTGAAGTTGCTCTGGGCGAGTCAGTGAACGAGTGGTGAGTGAAGGCCTAGGACAGTACTGTACATACTGCAGAGCTTATAAACACTGTACACTGAGGCTACACTAAGTATAAGACAACACAAGAGTAAATTAAATACAAGAAAATATGATGCAATCTAGTGATGCTGTAAACAAGTTATAGGAGGCTGGTGCTAGCATTTACTAGTAAAATGACAGTTTTACAGCAGACTTTTTAAAAAATATGTTTTTATTGGTTTTTGAGAGAGAGAGGGATAGGGCAAGAGAGAGAAACATTGATGTGAGAGAGAAACATTGATCTGTTGCCTCCTGTACACACCCTGACTGGGGTAGAACTGGCAACCTGGGTATGTGCTCCAACTGGGAATCGAACCAGCGACCTTTTGGTGCATGAGGCGATGCTCAACCAACTTAACCATATTGATCAGAGCCCACTGTGCATTTTTTTAATAAGTAGAAAGAGTACATTCTAAAATAATGATAAAAAGTTTAGTATAGCAAATACATAAGCCAGTAAAATAGTCATTTATGTTGATTATCAAGTACTATGTACCGTACGTAACTATTTGCTATACTTTTATATGACTGGCAGCACAGGTTTGTTTAGGCCAGCATCCCCACAAACACGTGAGTAATGCATTGCACTACAACTTTACAACAACTGCAATTTCAGTTGGTGATAGCATTTTCCAGCTCCATTATAATCTCATGGGATCGCCATTGTACATGCGGTACAACATTGACTAAAATGTGTTTATGTGGTGCATGACTGTAATTCAGTATTCTTCAAAAATTGAGTATTCTGAAGGTGTGTGTTCAAGCATCTATAATTTCAGTTGAGGTGCTGGTGTTTTTAAGTTGGATACAGAGATTATTTAGCTTGGTCAGAGTAAGTGATGTTGCATAGAAGGTTTCTCCAGGGAAGGGCGAATGTTTTCTAATCACTGAAGTCATTCCTCAGTGTGATATACAGAACAGAAGCTTTTGGGGGATGGAAACCATAAGCTTATAGAATAATCTGTTTGGAAAGGATCTGGCCTATTCTTTTCAAAACAAGGGAAGAAGCAGAGAAGATGAAGTGATTTGTCCAAGGTCACACAAGTCTATCAACTAACCCCATCTCACATAGAGGCCTAGGAAAAACAAGCACTGGTTTAGTGAGCTCATAGAAAAGCACTTATGCTGGTGCATTCTAGTGAATCTCAGTTTCTCAAGGCTGGGGCTCCCAATCCATTTCATTTTGAGCTGTCCTATCACATAAAATGATCAGTTCTCTTAAAAGGATCATCTGTGACTCCCAGACCCCTCACTCCCTCCACCCTGATTCTTGGATCCAGGATTCATTCTCCATAATGATCTGCTTATGAAGTGGGCAATTCTCATTTTGTCTGCTTTCTGCCTGGTTTCCTGGTTAGGTGGTGGTTCAGGTGCATGCTGAAATCCTAGCGTTTTTGTACTTCCTTATTCTCCTATATGCACTGCCCAGTGTGATGGTCAAGACCTCAACAAAATGGTTAGAAAAGCTATCAAACTGATGGGCAAAGAACCTGCTAGATAATGGCTGAGATTCCACCCAACTTTCTTATTTAGTGATACCATGGAATTCTTTAAGTTTTGTAAGTGCTTGGATGACTATAATAAATAAACTTCTAGGTCCTCATCTTTTTAAATGATGCACTTTATTTTCTCCAGTTGTTAGTTCTCACACACTCAACATAGAACATATGGAAATTAGAAAAGTGTATTTTACTCCTCACTATCTTCAATTCATCATTTCATCATTATTAATGTATTGTTATGTATGTCTCTTGCTTTTTCAAATGCATTAACATTATATCCTTAACTATATGCTTCAGGGCCAAATATTTCTTTCCATTGACATATCTAGGTTTTTGTGTGTGTGTGTTTTTAAATACTATACAGTACATAAGATGGCTCTGAGAAGTACTGTTTATATATCTGGTAATAAGTAGCTAGCAAGTCCCATGAAAGAAGGTGAATAATAATAATTTCACATGTAATGACAGGTTTGTGTGCAACAGAAATTGAGAATAGTTATTACAGAGAAGTACTCAGTTATATAATTGGCTACATTGGAAAGTTAAATGCTTTCCTCTTTGGTATTTTCTGGATGCAAGAATCCATAAGATATGTGTAGAATAGGCTTCAACAGAATAAAAAGCACAGGCTTTCAAATCTGGACTCCATTCCTTACAATCTCTGAAAGTTTAGAAAATTTGTTATCTGAGTCATCTTTTCTTCATCTATTAAAGACAGGCAACAATGCCTCTTTTAAGATTGTTATATGACTTAGGGTGATGTATTTTAGCTGTTTAGTGCATTGCCTGACCAACCAGGAAGTTTCTCCAAAAGGAAGAGCTTATTAGAGATACTTGTGACATCTCCTGGAATTCATCTCCTCTCAGGAGTCTCATGCCTTTGGGAGTGTTAGTGTAGCCCACATCTTCCTGGTAGCTTAGGAGGGGACCAGCTGATCAGTTTCCATTGGGAGTATATATTTGCCAGCCCTCTGTATAAGACTCAAGGATCTGCCCTCAGCACTGCTTCAAGGGCCTTTGGGAAACTGGTAATAAAAGCCATCTGTCTTGCTGGGATGGAGACGTGGTTGATAAAATTTTATGCACACGTTCCTTAGAAGTCAATGGCTGGGGTCTGCCTGAGTCTGGATATGCTCTTCCTATAGGCATGTCAGAGGACACATGTAGTGGTATTTAAGTGCTCATTTTTATTTTGGAAAGAAAGATTTGCACTGGAGCATTATTAAAAATCACAGATTGAGGCTGTAACATATGGAAAATAGATAATTATCCTTAGTGTTTAGAATAATAATGCCAGCCTCATTGTGGAACTTGAGAGAGTATATGCATTTACTGACACCACTTAAAAATGAAGAAAAGAAAAGAGGATTCAAATCATTTGAGAGTGTGGTTTGAATGGTTAAAAAACAAGGGTGTTGAGTTTATTTCTTTATCAATTAGGCAACACATCACCAATCTACTTTGAAATTTGACTTTTCTGGTTGTTTATTTTATTTTTCAATTTATTTTTCCATAGAGTGATGCAAATCTCAACAAAATATTTACAATAACTTGAGTGACAAAACTTACAAAATGGGAGCTCTGTTCCACTTTAATCACATTCTCAAATGGCAAATTACACAATAATCCTTGAGGAAAAAGATGCTTTTCCTGCTGAATCAAAAGTCTACTGGTTTCTCCTTACTATTTGTTTTCGACTTCTTTCACCTTCTTCTACAGTAATAGAATCTCCATTGTAGTTAGGCCAGTGATTTTCAACCTTTTTCATCTCATGGTACACATAAACTAATAACTAAAATTTTGCGGCACACCAAAAAATATATTTTTTGTCAATTTGACCAAAACAAAAAAGAGAGAGAGAGAGAGATACTTTTGATTCATTCATGCCAGGTGGCTATTGTTGTGCTGGCTGTTGTCATTTTTTATTTGACAATCTAAGGGAAAAGTGGTCAGTGCCCTCGACTAAATAGTCAGGTATTGCATGTTTTAAAAATTCTTCCAGCAGACCAGTATGCTCCTTATGGCAAACTGGTTAAAATACATCCCCCCAATGGTAGCAGATGTAGTCATTTGAGCGAGGCAAATGACTTCCTAAATAAAGACTACATTTCCCAGCCTCCCTAGGGGCTAGGTGGCCATGTGACCAAGTTCTGCCCATGACAGGTAATTGGAAAAAAGTTTGTGCTCATTCCTGGAGCATCTTTTGATTTATTTATTTTTTTTCATGCTAGCTGGAATGTAATAGAAAAAAAGGGAACTGCCACAGCTCCCTTAGCCATTTTTGACCTTGTGAATGGCACCCATATACAACAGAATAGCAAAACAGAAAAACCTTGAGCACTGACACCATAGATATTCATTATATTTTAGAACTTATTCATATTGAAAGTTTTTTAATGTAAAGGACAATATACACTTCTTTTTTAAAGCTACTGTTATTAGGCTGGTCTGTTCTTTTACAGATCCCATCTAATTTAATTCATATACCTACACTCGGCATTCACTTTTGAAATTAAAATGATTACCAGGTTCTTGCAGCTTATCAAGCAGTCATTTGTATTTATGGGGGTATATCTGCTGCCCCGCTGTGTGAAACCCATGGACCCTCCTCAATAGTACTTTGAGGACAATAATGAGAAGTACAATGAGGTGCAAATCCATTAACATATGTATTCCAGCTACAAAATTCCACTGTGACCATGAGTTCTGCTTAGAGTCCAATGTTTAATATTGGTCCTACCCCACACAAAATGGCAGAAGTCCCAATTACTCCTCACTAATTGCTTAATTAACAAGCACTGTTTGGATCACCTGGTTTCTGGTGAGCACTGTGTTAAGCAGTCTTGAAAATATATACAAGAGGTGGTTTCTGTACTGAAAGAGTTTTGTTGGGGAAGCCAAATAAAAAGCTGGACAATGAAGATAATTGAAGTTAAAATTTGCTGAAACTTGTAGCAATAGTTTCTAAGGTGGGAAAACCTGGGTGGGTCAGAATTGTTAGGAGTGGTCTCACAAAGGGATATAGAGGGTTCATAAAGTAAATGGCGGGGGGATAGCAAAAGTGTAAAGGCAGTAGAAATCCTTTCATTTATTCTATAGCTTCATGTGTGCAAGACTTCTAGGTGCTTGGGATGACAAAATTAACCTTGTACAAGTACATTTAGTTCACTGTAATTTAGGTTCCTTATATGAAAAGTGGAGATTATTATAACAGCATTCTGTTTAGGACTAAATTTGTTAATGCATATGAAGCATTTAGAATAGTGCCTGGTGCATAGTAATACTCAGTAAAATAAGCTATCGTTATTGTTGATATTATTTTAGAGGAGCTCAAAACCCAGTGAGGATGACAATGTGTAAATATTACTAATGGTAGCACACGTAATGATTTGTATAATAAAGATATGGATGCAGCACCAAGGAAAACAGGGGAGGAAAACTAAGAGTTGGGAAGAGTCATTTATGAATCCTCCCAAAAGAAATCGTATTAGAAATTAGACTTAAAAGATACCCAGAGGTGTTTCTCTAGATAAAGAACAGAATTCTAGGCAGGGGCACATCTTATGCAAAGGCAAGGTGGGTGGACTACATTTTGGGCTGTTGGAAAATGCTAATAATGCTTGCAGGGACAGCCAAGATGATATCTACATGCACACACTGTGCAAACATAGCAATGTTTACAACTAGCATCCATTCTGATCAGACCACATCTGTTCTGATTGGTTGGTACCTATGCTGACTGGCTGTTCTTTTGAGTATCATCCCCCCCAAAATTGTGTGGGAGACGATGTGGGAAATGTCAACATAGGCTTTGTAAACTTTGGTAAAGAATCAGGAATAAGCCCTAATGGTTAGTTTACCACTCCAAAAAATCAGACACCCGCTTCATAGAGACAACTGCCACAGTTCTTTGTCCTCCTCATTATCAGTGATGTTCTTATGTCAAGTTTGCAATAGCATCATATTGATATTGGATAAACAATTGCATCGTTTGAAGGATGTCAATGTGTCTTATACAAATGTGCTGTAAATGAAAGTGCTCACGGGATTTCCATATACTCCCCCACTCTCCAGGCCCACATATGATTTGTTCTCACAGATGATACGTGGGTGGAAGTGATGGGCATCACTTCCGGTCAGGTGTTAAGAGCTGGTGTGTGTTCTCTGTGTCCTTTCTTCCTCTGCTATGCCACCGTGGAGTGGTATTGATGAACATCATTGTTGAAAATGTGACATGAACGATAAATAACACTTTATATGTTAATAAATTGTGTTTGCAGTGTTACTTTGTAACCATGACATAGGCTAGCATTGCCCTGACCAATGGCAGAATTGTTACCAGAAGTGGAGTGTTACACGTTGTTAAGGACTAAATGCCCCACAAATGCATATGTCAAAACTCTACCCTCCAATAGGATAGTTTTAGAAGATGGGGCCTGTGGGAAGTAATTCAAATTAGATGAGACCATGAGGGTAGCATCCTCATGAATGAGAGTAGTGCCGTTCGAAGAGTATGGGAGTGTGTGATTCCTGTGCCTACACTCTGTCATGTGAGAATACAGTGAGAAGTCTGCAAGCTGGAAGGGGCACTCACTGGAACCTGACTATGCTGACATCTTGATCTTAGACTTCACCCTCCAGAACTGTGAGAAGTAAGTATCTGTTGTTTACAAGCCACCCAGTCTATGGTGTTTTATTACAGCAGCCCAGACTGACTAAGACACACATCAAAAAACCTAAAATATGTGACTTTGGTTTAGTGCAGCCGTGGGCAAACTACGGCCCGCAGGCCGGATCCAGCCCGTTTGAAATGAATAAAACTAAAAAAAAAAAAAAGACCGTACCCTTTTATGTAATGATGTTTACTTTGAATTTATATTAGTTCACACAAACACTCCATCCATGCTTTTGTTCCGGCCCTCCCGTCCAGTTTAAGAACCTATTGTGGCCCTCGAGTCAAAAAGTTTGCCCACCCCTGGTTTAGTGACTGGTACCATTGATGCAGTTATGAAATATATCAGAGGCTAAAAACATAGTAATCCTTGCTTGCATGAAAAAAATATTTAGTGAAACTATCATCTGAGGAAGTGTACTTGGTACCAGACAATGTGGATTCTAAGCCAGAAACTCTCAGGAAAAAATTGAAAAACAGAACCTTACTAGTACTTTTGCTATTGCTATTTCATAGCTAGAATTGACAAGGGGTCAAATATTTGAAAGGGGTTATTTCAGAGAGAATTGGCTCGTGCATGTGCAGAACTAAAAGGAAATAGAAATGGTGCAGAAATGTGGGGCCTTGTACTGGGGGAAAGCTGGCTTTAAAACCCCAAAACTATTGGGGTTGGGATTTAAAAGGGTGTTATTGTCAATTTTACCAATAATATTTTTCAAAGGAAGTTTTTTCTTTTATTTTAAGTATGAACTTTTCACTAGAGCCAATAGCCTTATGAATGAAAAGCTAGAAGAATATGCTGAGAAGGTGAGAAAATAAACATTTGGGTTATATTTAAAAGAACTGTAGTGTGATTACAGACATATAGAACTTACTGGATGCAAGTGAATTAGAGGCCTATTGAGCTTTTGAGAAAAAATATATGTTGCCAAAGAAGCCATAAATCCTCTCTTAAAACATCTGTGACTACTGAGTTTTAAAATAAATCTTGGTCCACAACCATTCATGGGCAGGAAGCAGGCTGAGAAGTGGTACAGTCTCAAAGGACAGCATAATCCCTAGTGCCCATTAAATGTGGCCAAGGAATATAATGGACAAATAAGAATATCCTGGAAAGGGATCTAAGGGCCTTGGAGAACAATGGGGGGAAAATCTCGACAACACAATCAGTGTATAATCAGGTAACACTCTACATCCCCAGGCCCTTAAAAGTCTGCCCAGAAAGAGGAGGCAAATGGCTGCTGTGTGTGTTCCATTATTTCTTATCATTCTGCTTAATGTTATTTCTCTTCCATCATTACCTAATGGGGGGTGAGCAAGATATATGTTTAGTTCATTCATTTCTGGACACAATTGAACAGTTGGTGAGTATCACATGGAAAGTTTGGGTTTTGAGCAGAATACCATGATAGTACGAAATCTAGATCATTTCTCTTGGGGCACCCCTGAGTGTTTTGTATATATGGGAGTGTATCAGGTGGAATTCCTTTAGGATACTGATGGCACTCTTAAATTAGCATACATTGAGGAAGGTTTATTGATAAAGGAATTAGTTATAAAAGTGTAGGTAGAGTGTTGAGGGAACAATAAGGATGGTGCAGAGACCTGGGCATTGTTAACCCTAGGCCCTGACGAACAAGGAGCATGCATGATTTCCACGGCTTGGGGGAGAGTGAGGGTGAGTCATTTAGGTCAGTTCAAAAGGCTCAGAAGGCCAAGGTGACCTCACAGGGAGAGAATCAGGGGCATAAATACTCTGACCTCATCTTCCTCCTCCTCTTAGGTCCCCTGGGCCTTCCTCTTTAGTAATACCAGCTGGAAGCCAGTGGGAATGGAAGCCTTTTGATGTCCATATATATTAACTTCTATGGGTGGAGGGCTGGGTAATCAAAGTGAAGAGCAGACGTGGCAGGGCAAGTAAATGATACACGGAATGGACAAGAGAGAAAAAGAGGGTTATTGACTGACCAGAATGAGAATGCAGGCATGTCATCCTACTCAAGGCCCCTTCCACATATTCACAATTTAGAGTTTTCAGTAAGAAATAAATACAAGCAGTGATGGGCAAAGATTTCATGGTGTATGCTGCAGATGGGTCAAAGCTTCAGCATACCATCAGTGACCTATAGCTTCAGTTAGTAAGGGGTTGATCTGGGCCAGGACTCAAAGTCCATAACTCCTTCCTTGGTATTAGGCTGCTGTCCCAGGACTAGTAGTAGTCTAGTTAAAAATAAATAGCAGGGAATAGAGTTCATACAGTATGACAGTGTCTGAGTACCAGAAGGGATCACTCCATGTTACCCACTAACCATGCTGCTCACCTCTTGATTGATTCATTGTATCAATGATGCTAATTCTTTACTCTTCCCTATACCTATGCCCTTCACTATGTGAAATTGTAGTTCCTTTCACTAAGCAGATGAAGTCTGTCTTTTGTTTAACACCCCTTGAACATAGGTTGTGCTTGTAATTTGATTTAGCCAGTACAAAGGGTGCAAGTGATAATATACCAATTTTAAGCCAAGATGTCTGGTGTGTCTACTTATGCTCTTGTGCCTCTGCTATTGCCATGAGAACATGCCTTAGTTAACCTGTGAGAAGGTAAGAAATATCCAAAGCAGAGCCTAGTCACTCCAGCCAAAGTCACCATAGGTTAGGTAAAAGCCAGCTGAGCCCCACACATAGGAACAATCCCAGGCAAGATTACTAGAGATTAACCTGCCTGCAGTTGATTTAAGACATGTGAACATCTTTATAGTATGCTGTTGAGGTTTTGTGGTTATTTATTGCAGCGTTACTAAGACAACATATAATTGACGCACTCTCTTATTCCTCTCCAACCACATTAAATTACGGCTCTAAAGGCTATTATTCTTCTTTAACAACAGCTTTGACTGCATATTCTTCTTCTATGGCAACAACATTAGGTCCAATTCTCATGAACAGTGATATACACAATGTCTTTTTTCTTCAGTGTTGATAAGAATTGTTTTATCTTCTTATTCATATTAAGCTTCTTTAATCATGCTTTAGAACTAATTAAATCTACATTCTAGAACCAATCGGTTCTGGGTTTAAGTTCAGCTTTGTTTTTTAATGGTTAAACCCAATCTACAGATTGGGGCTTTTCGTCTTGACAAGCCAGTTGATTAATGTGTGTAGCAGCACAAAATTGGGTGATGCCATCAGTTGTACCTACCAGTAGAAGACTTTTTTTTATGATTTCTTTAAAAATAATACTATGCTGGGGTCCAGCCCCAGCGGGTCCAGGGGTCCCCAAAGGTGTGGACGGAGTCGGCGAAGAAGGAATGACATGGAGACAGCGTTCAGTTGATCAGCAGCCTAGCCAGGATCTCTAGCCAGGATCTCCAGCCAAGTTCTGGTCTGGATTCTCCAGAGAGGTTCTGCTTCAGATCTCCAGCCAGGTTCAGTCACCAGGTTCTAGTCAGGTTCTCTTGCCATGTTCTATAGTCAGATTCAGTCCAGGATCTATTGCCATGTTCTCTCCAGCGAAGTTCTTCTGTCTCCAGGCTCCGTGTAGGTTCTGTCTTCTGAATTCTGTGTTCTAAGTTCTGTGTTCTGAGTTCTGTCTCTTTCTGTCTTGTTACATCTGTATTTATACCAGTTGATTCAATCCTATCAATCTCTATTACAAAGGTTAGGGTGTTTCTTATCTCCATTCCAGTGAGTAAAGATTATGTAGCTTAAGCATGATTGTTCGTAGTTAAAGTGATTAATTACCCGCCTGGCACTTAGTTGAGAGGTTTTATTCCCTCCCTAACTTCAGGGGAAAATCCCTACCTGGGGAAACAACCTTTCTCAGAGACCTTGGTTAAAACATATAGTGCCAAGAAGGTGAGCAAACATATTAAGAACAGTATGCCATATATGCCAGGTCCCTTGAAACAGCAAGCATGGACCGGCTCCTGGCAAATTCCCCCTTTTTTATTTTTTAAAAGCAGGCATTAAAAAGAAAAACCCCAAATGCTCTCTTGTATCCATTTTAAGAGTAGGATTGGCACTTTCCGCTATTACCTGAGTCCTGATCTATTACCCCAGGGAGAGCTTGCCAATCCTGCACTTTCCCGGGGTGGAAAGGCTGCAATGGGGTTAAGAATAAGGCTCCTTGGGCCTACCTCCTCCCATGCCTTTACATTTACCTTTCCTTCCTCAGAAAAGCATGGACATACTTCTTGTATAAAATGTTCTGTCTGACTGGGAGTAACCTTAATTCCTCTGCTAGCAAGCATATGTGTTAAAAGATCAATACAGAGTCTTATTTCTTTAGACTCAGTATGGCACATCTTCTTAATCTAAAGATCAATACAGAGTCTTCTTTCTTTGGACTCAGTATGGCACATCTTCTCAATCTAAGAATCAATACAGAGTCTTCTTTCTTTGGACTCAGTAAGGCACATCTTCTCAATCTAAGTTCTGTACTATCCACCTTCTTACCCTACTTATCCTCTATAGGGGGGTCTGTAGCACCCTGGTGGAGTCCTATCCGTCCCGAGTGTGGGGGTTCTCAATGGGGGGGGGGGGCTTACCTAAGGGAATCCTTTTCCAGGGATTCCCAAAGGTGTGGACGGAGTCAGCGAAGACTATCCACCCTCTTCCTACGGTGGAGTCCTATCCGTCTCGAGTGCGGGGCGCTTACCTAGGGGTCCCTGTTCGGGCGCCAGATGCCGGGGTCCAACCCCAGCAGGTCCAGGGGTCCCCAAAGGTGTGGACGGAGTCGGCGAAGAAGGAATGACACAGGGACTTCTCCAGCCAGGTTAGGTCACCAGGTTCTAGTCAGGTTCTCTTGCCATGTTCTATAGTCAGATTCAGTCCAGGATCTATTGCCATGTTCTCTCCAGCGAAGTTCTTCTGTCTCCAGGCTCCGTGTAGGTTCTGTCTTCTGAATTCTGTGTTCTAAGTTCTGTGTTCTGAGTTCTGTCTCTTTCTGTCTTGTTACATCTGTATTTATACCAGTTGATTCAATCCTATCAATCTCTATTACAAAGGTTAGGGTGTTTCTTATCTCCATTCCAGTGAGTAAAGATTATGTAGCTTAAGCATGATTGTTCGTAGTTAAAGTGATTAATTACCCGCCTGGCACTTAGTTGAGAGGTTTTATTCCCTCCCTAACTTCAGGGGAAAATCCCTACCTGGGGAAACAACCTTTCTCAGAGACCTTGGTTAAAACACATAGTGCCAAGAAGGTGAGCAAACATATTAAGAACAGTATGCCATATATGCCAGGTCCCTTGAAACAGCAAGCATGGACCGACTCCCGGCAATACTATTTCCTACCTATTTTGCCATGTTATGATATTGGGAATTGTCTAGTGCTGTCAGTATTTCTGCAAAGAACTGTGTTTGTTCTTTTTAACAATTATGTTTTTTGTTTGTTTGCTTGTTTGTTTTGGATCGGCTGCCCCCTGCACGACCCCTATCAGGGATGGAGCTCCATCCCAGGCATGTGCCCTGGCTGGAAATCAAACCAGCAACCTTTTGGTGCATGGGACAATGCCCAACCAAACAAGCCACCAAGGCCAAGGTTGCAAAGAGAATTTTTTTCCTTCAACAATATACTGATGAGTCAAACAAACTTTAAATAGTCATCAGAATTAACTACAGAATGTGGTCATTGTCGTTCTTAGCTACCTCATGGTCTGGCAAGAGATAGAATGAGAAAAGTACAGCAAGGATGAGGCAACCTTGGAAACCCAGGAAAATATTTTTTTTGAGAATTCTTCCATTGATCTGATTTCTTGGCTGACTGGGGTGTGTGAAAGGAATATTGACTTGGGAGGCAAGAGAGGAGCGTTCCAAGCTGTGATCATTGCCTACTGTATGTGAAGCCCTGTTGCAGTCACTTCCACTCTCCTGGGCCTCAATTTTACATGCCCAGAAAAATGAGATGATTTTATTAGATCATACACAAGGTCTTATTTGGCTCTCAGTCTTCATGACATTCAGTTTAGAGAGAAGAAAAAAAAAAGAAGGAAACATTTCTGAAAGACTGTCCATTTTATTTCCTCTAATTTTTATAAAACTTTGGCGACAAAAACAATTTCAGAGATGTGGCCAATCTGAGTAGAACCCTTCCTTAAAAGAAGAGAATTTGCCTGGCCGGCGTGGCTCAATGGTTGAGTGTCAACTGGGAGGTCAGGGTTTGATTCCTGGTCAGGGCACATGCCCAGGATGCAGGTTCAATCTCCAGTAGGGAGCATACAGGAGGCAGCTGATCAATGATTCTCATCATTGGTATTTCTATCTCTCCCTCTGCCTTCTTCTAACATCATATATCTACACTAATCTACACTAATAAAAGAGAAAATGGTAATTGGCGTACAACGCTACCCTTTTCATTGGCTAATCAGTGCTATATGCAAATTAACTGCCAACAAAGATGGCAGTTAATTTGCATATGTAGGCACAATGCAGGGAGGCGAAAGATAAAGCAGGAAGAAGCCCCCTGCCACTGACAGTGATCAGAAACCCAGAGGGGAGCTAAGAGCTGGGGGGCAGGGCAAAGGCGGCCCTGGGGCCGCCTTTGCCCTGCCCCCCAGCTATGATTGGAGAATCAGGCACCTTTGCCGCCCTGGCCAGTGATAGCAGGAAGTAGAGGTGGAGCCAGCGATGGGAGCTGGGCATGGTCGAAGCTGGCAGTCCCGGGACCTAGGGGTCCCTTGCCTGGGCCTAAAGCTGAGCCCACGATCATGGGGCCGCTGCAGCTGCGGGTCCCCGCTGCCCGGGCCAGACGCCTAGGCCAGAGGCGTTAGGCCTGGGCAGGGGCAGAGCGGGAGATCCCGAGGAGCTGGAGGTCCCCTGCCCAGGCCTAACGCCTCGGCCAGAGGTGTTAGGCCTGGGCAGGGGCAGAGCCTGCAACCGCGGGGAGCTGGGGGTCCCCTGCCCAGGCCTGACACCTCTGCCGGAGGCCTCAGGCCTGGTCAAGCGGCCGATCCGGTGATTGGTGATCAGAGGGTGATGAGGGTCAACTCCTCTGGCTGAGGCATCAGGCCTGGGCGGGGGGCTTGGGGTCCCCTGCCCAGGCCTGATGCCTGGGCCAGAGGCCTCAGGCCTGGGCAGGGGCCAGAGCCAGTGATCGGGGGGAGATCGGGGTCCCCTGTCCAAGCCTGACACCTCTGGCGGAGGCGTCAGGCCTGGGCAAGGGGCTGATCAGGCGATCGGAGGGTGATGGGGGTCTACGCCTCTGGCCGAGGCATCAGGCCTGGGCAAGGGGCAGAGCCAGCAATCGGAGGGGTCTGGGGGTCCCCTGCCCAGGCCTGATGCCTGGGCCAGAGGCATCAGGCCTGGGCTGGGCGCAGAACCCGTGATGGGGGGAAATGAGGGTCCCCTGCCCAGTCTGAAACCTCTGTCAGAGGTGTCAGGCCTGGGCAAGGGGCCGATCCTGCGATTGGAGGGTGATGGGGGTCAATGCCTGAGGGCTTCCAGTATGTGAGAGGGGGCAGGCTGGGCTGAGGGACACTCCCCCCGCCCCCCCCCCCCACACACACCCAGTGCACGAATTTTGTGCACCGGGCCCCTAGTATATATATAAAAAGAATAAGAGAATTTGAGAAGAGAAAGATCTTTTTTTCACAGGGAGACTGTGACCCATGCCTCACAGCTTCTGATTTTTTAGGTCACATGATGAGAAAAATTGGGCCCTTCATGCCCCTGTACAATTTTTAGAGTGCACAAGCTGTGATGCAGCAGGTGACCCGAAAGAGGCTGCTTTATCCATGTTTAGGATTGTTGGTCTCTGGAAATACACCCCAGCCAGGGATAGAAGTGGCAGATATGAGAGTCACAGGGGCCTTGAGACTTTTTGGGTAAACAGCTCCTTTGGAAATGGTCAGCACCAGGGGTCCCCAGGGAGTCCTGGCCTCCTCCACCACCGCCTTCCTGCTCTGCAGGCAGCAGCCACCCCAGCCTCTGCCTCCACTTGGCTGCGCTGGAGCTGGGCTCCCACTGCCTCTGAGCAGAGCAGGGGACACTCACTGCCCTGAGTCAGACAATTTGGAGGGTGTGACCTCTTAGGCCACAGAACTCTCACCACACGCACATTGGAGTCTGACTCAAGGCCACAGAAGCAGGACAGTCAGACTTTGTGGTCAAGAGCCCCTCACCTCCTCAGTTCCCAAACCCCCTGGTGTCAGTCCACCCACCCTGTGAGCACGCCTGGTGGTGGGAAACCTCAGGGCCCTGGGAGGATTTCGGCAGAAAGAAGCAGTTGGGGCAGAGTGAATTATGCTTGAAGAACTAGTTGGCCCATACCCTCAAATGAAATTGTTTTTAACTTGCAAACAACTCCTGACATCTGTGGGCGTTCACCTCTTAGAATTTTATTTCCCAATTAAATTCTAAGTCCTCATGGCCTTGCTCCGTCCTACTTCCAGTGCCTATCACAAAGGAGAGCTGGGTGGGGTATTGATGACTTGGTAAATGTTTCCCTCTGGAGCCCTGTTACAGATCCTGACCACTCCAAAGGTGGCCATCGCCTGCCTGGCAATAGGGCAGGCGGCACAGGTCAGTGCTGCCCACTCAGCTCCCCACCACACACGAGAGCTGCTCTTCTAGAAACTTTCCTGACAAAACAGAATTCTTTACTGGCCAAGGTAACCCCTTTTCTCTATTTGCTTCAGTTCTATGATGGAACATATTTATATATATGATTTTTCAACATTTTTGCACAATTTTGCACAAAACTCATTTAGTCCTGAAAGGCATTATTAACTTATCAATTGGTTTTTCTATATAAGTTAATTTTGGTGGTTTCTCCTAATCTTAGATGGATTATTTTCTAAATTATTCTTTAGTTTTGTTTTAATAGCTCCTTGATAAGTGATTCATCAACCCATATTTAAAAGTTACCTGTTTTCAATTAACGGTAGCAATATTAGTTGTCCCTTACCATGGGTTTTAAGAGTCACTATATTTTACTCCTAGGTATATAACAAAAATAAATGAAAACATAAGTTTACACAAAATCTTGCACATAAATGTTCATAGCAGTATATTCATAAAAGCTGAAAGGTAGAAAAAAAACAAATGTCTATCAACTGGTGAATAGATCACCAAAATGGGTTGTATCCATACAATGAAATATTATTCAGCCATAAAAAGTAACAAAGTACTGACACATGCTATAGCATAGATGAACCTTGAAAACATTAGACAAGCAAAGAAGCCAGAGTCAGGACCACCTATTCCATTGATATGAAGTATCCAGAATATAGAAATCAATAGAGACAGAAGGTAGATTAGTGGTTGCCCAGGTATTGAGAGCAGGGTTGAGGAGAAATGAGGACTGACTTAATGTGTACAGGGTTTCTTTTGGGGGTGATGAAAGGCTCTAAAATTGATCACAATGATGGTTATACAACTGTGTGAATATACTAAAATCCATTGAATTGCACACTTTAACTGGATGAATTGAATGGTATGTGTACTATTTCTCAATAAAGCTATTATAATAAAATATTAAAGAAGAGCCAACCTATTAAACCTCTAACTGTTTACATTATAAATTATCTCTTCCTTTTTATATTTATTATCAACAAAAGTAATTAAGAAAAAGTATAACAGCAGTCACCTTATTAAAAACAACAATATAATACAGTCATATTCAACAATAGTGATAACATGCTTTTTTTCATGGAATGGTTTTTTTTATATGGAGCAATCAGGAAGTGCCATTTAATCGAATGGGTTGGCAACAGCTATAATTTATTGCCTTTTAAAAATCATTGAATATGTGAAAATCAATCCTTCTAATGCCTGCAGGGACTGAATTGACCTGCTTTCTGTTTCCTGTATGCATGACCTCCTACCCCTATTCCTTGCTCAGTGCCCTCTAGCTTCTGTCTCTGTACACAGTTGGCATGCTGCTCCCACCTCAGCCTTTGCCTGGAATGCTCCTCCCACATACATGAGCATGGCTCCACGCTCACTCAAGTTTTTCCCAGACGTCAAAGTCTCAATGAGGCCTCCTCTGACCGCGTAGAGCAGTGATGGCAAACCTTTTGAGCTCGGCATGTCAGCATTTTGAAAAACCCTAACTTAACTCTGGTGCTGTGTCACATATAGAAATTTTTTGATATTTGCAACCATAGTAAAACAAAGATGTATATTTTTGATATTTATTTCATATATTTAAATGCCATTTAACAAAGAAATATCAACCAAAAACATGAGTTCGCGTGTCACCTCTGACATGTGTGTCATAGGTTTGCCATCACTGGCCTAGGGTATCCCTCAGACATACTAAATAATTTACTTACTTTTAATGTTTACATTGTCTTGCAGATCTGTCCTTTCAGAATATAAGCTCTATGAGGTGTGGGATATTTGGCTATTGTAGTCCCTGACACATGCCAGGGATGTACCACAGTGCCTGGCATATAGTACATGTTCAATAAATATCTGTTGAATGGAGGAATGGACACAGATGCTAGTAGCCCAGTTTGAGGAACACATTGTAGAAAAAAAAATTTGATAGACTGCTTTAAATTCTCCTACAGGTTAATGCCATATGATAATTCAGTCAGCCAAACAAATATTAATTGAGCACCTGCTGTGTGATGGGCACCTGGTGGCAGTGATGTAATGATGGAGCTTACATTGTAGTGGGAAAACCAACACAACACAGCTAAACAAGAACATATGGTGCCAATTGGTGCTGAGAGCCATAAAGAGAAACAGTTGGGTAAGTGATAAAAAACTAAAGGGTGCTGGGATGGTGCACAATGACTTGAGTAAAGTGAGGGAGCGACTCATTCACATCTGCAGGAAGTGCATCTCAGACAAAGGGAACAACTAATGCAAAATCCTGCAGCAGGAATATGTGGGCGTGCCAAAAATAAAACAAACAAACAGCAAGACATGAAGAGGAGAGTGACAGAAAATGATGTTGGAGTGCACTCTAGGAATCAAGTCATCCCAGATCTTTGCAGACCAAGGTCAGGACTCATCAGCTGTATTCTTAGGGTCTAGGGAGCCTCTGCCAGTTAGAGCTGACATGATCACTTCTCCACTGAGTGACATGATTTGACCTACATTTCCAAAAGGCTGTTTAGACTCTGGTGGTGAGAATGTAAGGAAAGCAATAGGATACACGGTATGTGAAAATATGAGGGAAATATGGTGCTACACTCTATCTGGAAAGTAGCAATAAGTCTCAAGGGGAAAAGAACTAAGGTGATTCTCCTCCTTTATCCTGGGAGCTGTTTTGTGTGACAGGCAAGCTGGCATGTGTCCAGAGGAGCAAACAGGACAATGAGAAGGATGAACCTCATGGGATGCGAAATGGCCAACTGTGTTGGGATGAGTTCCATCTCCTCAAAGGCAGGACCCAAAAATATCATGAGCTATACTCCTGTCCAGGATGGGTTGTTAAGCTGTTCTATCAGTTCCTCAAAGTCACATAAAACATGGGGTCTCAAGTGAGTTTGTCCCTCTCTTAGATTAGATTCGCCCAAAACAGTTCCTGAAACAGTATTTCAATGGCAGCAAACTTTTGGGGGAAGTAAAATAAATATAGCATGAGGGAGGGAAAGTGAGGAAGGAAACATGCCTATATAGGGTGTGTTACTGAACCAGCTTCTGCTGTGAGCAACCTGAACTCAGTCCTGCTGGGGACTGCTGGAAAGTGGTGTGAAGTCTGGCTGGGATTTATCCCTCCCACGTGGCAAGGGAACTGGAGTTTGTATTCACCAAACCCGATCTGTCATTCGTCGAGGGCTGCTCCCAGGGGTGTTAATCCCCCTTCACTTCTTGCCCACCACGTGAGTGGATAAGTTCTAGGCAATCGGAGCCAGAGAAAGCCATTTGCCAAGAGGAAGTAGGGCCACTGTGCCCTGAAGGCATGAGGGCAAGAAGCATGGATAGGGTTCCCACAGTATCTGCTGCAACCACCCAGGCAGGGCCACGGACAAGTGGTGTCCCTGGAGTTTTGCAAGCAGCCTCTAGTTCATTCTGACTTCCCTAATCCTCCCCTGTGACGTGGGCAGCCAGAGGAGCACATGCTTCTGCGTCTAAGCCTACAGACTGTCCTTTGAAAGAATTCATTGTCTGGGCAGGGCAGATGGTATTAATAGCAGTGAGAGCTATGCTGAGCTCTTCACAGATCAGTGATATCACCCCAAGAGGTTCTTTGGGGAACTCAATCACAGCAAGCAAAGGTTTTATAGCCCAAAGTCAGGTTATCTTCTGTTTATGACTATTTCTGTGTGAAGAACCTTATGTAGCCCAGGCATCTTTGCTGGTTACCAGCAGCCAATGTTTCTGTCTTTTTGTTCCCATCAAACAGTCTGTGCAAGGCATATGAGTCCTACATGATTTAACAAAAGGCACTCCCTCATCAGCAGGAGATGCAAACATAAGGAATGGGTTTAAAGCATTTTCCTTCTGAGCTAAAATTTTGATTTGATCCCAGCTTTGATCTGTGAGGAAAAAAAAGTATGATTGAGTTTTAATTAGACTCTGAAGTGAAGTGTGTGTGTGTGTGTGTGTGTGTGTGTGTGTGTGTGTGTATGTGTGTGTGTTATGTGTGCATGGAAATGGTGACCCGGTTTTCACTCTCGTGGTACAAGTAAGGCTGTTGTAAGCAGGAATGACTTCATCAGGAACTCAGGAAATCCTCACTCAGACTTCCAAATATACAAATAGATTCCTTTTATTCTGCCATGAATCAAAATGATGCCACGTCCTGTCATGAAGGATGTTGTTGACCAGGTTGAATGAGCGCCAACCATGCCTTGCCTTTGTTTCTATGGCAGTCATTTCAAGTTCAGCATCTTAAGGCTGGTAGTCACCTTATTTGGCAAACTCTCAGGAGTTCCGTTTCCAGATTTATTTTGGGGTGACAGAATTTTCATCTAATCTTTACCTCAGGGTAGGAGACCTGTTAATTGCTGGAGGGCAGATATACAAATACTTGTGTATTTGAGGCTGGTGACTGTGCATGCAGCCAAAATTAAAATACAGAGCAATAGCTGGGGAAAAAAGTCCCTACCATAATGTCTTAAGCTAAACTGTCATTGAACTAAAGGATATTTTAAAAGTTGTCAAATGCAAATATATGTGTGAGTAGGTCAATAGATAACATTGGCTTAGTATTTCTTTCTTACAGTAAACCATATGCAACCATTAGTCTCTCTAAATATTAACTCTCAGACTAACCAGGTAACTGGCTCTTGGGGCTGGCAGGATGAAATGGTCTGTTGAACCATTTCACATGGGGACGAAGGGCAGTGACATAATCACTTCTGAAACCAGCAACTCAACTGTCTCAGAGACACAAAAGTCTAGGTTCCCTAAACCAGCTACACAGGGCCTGTGTGGAATCTCCTTTGAGTTTCAGAAGGGGGCACGGTGCCCATCTTTCCCAGCTGCAGGAAAGAAGAAATCACCCTAAATGCTGAGATAATGCCTGAACTTGCAATGTCTTCTGTCCTGCCTTCCAGTCTACCCCCATCAAATTCTATCGTTATTTTAGGCCATGACTCAATACACACCCCCACCCCTCAGTCAGCTGTGACTCATAGCAGAAGCCAGATAAAATGAACCCTGCATGGCAGTAGTGGGAGAGCTGCAGTGTTTTTTCCTTTTTTTTCCCCCCAAATGAAAAAAGTTAGGTCAAAGGGCCAGGTGGGAATCTTCTTTTTTTGTGCATGTGTGTGTTTAATTTTGGGGGAATTCCTGAATTGGATGAGAGATTCAGCAGGGTTTTCCCTTTTAAGGTAATTCAGTGCTAATGTGGTTCAAGCTTCCACCATGGGAAATAATCTATGATTGATTATGAAAATAGCCCCACTTTTTTACTAATCCCTGTATCCTTGCCATTTGCAACGTGAATTTACAACTACTTCCATGAAAGGGTGGGGTCTCTTTTCCCATCTCTCAAATCTGGGTTTGGATGTGTGACTTGCTTTAGCCAATAGAATGTGGAGAAGTGATACTTTGCCAATTTCACATCTAGGCCTTAAAGGACTGTAAATTCTCAGGCTTTCTCTTTTACTCCTCTGCTCTTCTGTGATAACAAACCCAGACTAGCCTGTGGGAGATGACCACCACATGAAGCAGAGCCAAGTCATCCAGGCTGAGGATATCCTAAACCAACCAGACCCAGCCTGCCAGCCACAAGGCTGCAGACCAATGAGTGAACTCAGCTGAAATCAGCTAACCTTGCTCCAAGTTAACAGAACCTCTCTGCCTATCGATAGCTTCACAAGAAAAACAAAAAAGAAAATTGTTGTATTGAGCCACTAAGATCTATGGTAGTTTATTTTGGTGATAGGTGACTGATGTACTAGCCTTGTGCATTTTAATTCAACAATATGGGCTGACATTTTTAGATTAAGATAATTCAAGCCATGTGTGTTTCAGGAGACCATGTTTCTGAATCTTGAGTCCTCTAAGTTTACAAAATATTGTTATTCAAAGGCCCTCCCAAGTTGAAAAAAAAAAAAGAAAGCTCTTAAAGTATGTGACATAAACTCATTAAGAGGAAGTTTTACCTTTATTCTGCTATACATAGGTGACCAAACCTAAATGAAATCAGTGCTAGACTGAGTTAGCTTGCTAGAGCTGTAGAGTACAAAGTATCTCAGACTTAAACAGCAGAAATTCATTTTCTCACAATTCTAGAGGCTAGAAATCCAAGAACAAGGTGTCAGCAGATTTGGTTTCATCGGAGGCCTCTCTCCTTGACTTACAGATGGCTGTCTTCTCCCTTCTTCTCTCTGTGTCTTCACTTGGTCTTCCCTCTGTGCGTGTTTGTGTATTCTTGTAAAGACACCAGTTATATTGTATAAGGCCCACCCTAATGACCTTATTTTAACTTTAATTACTCTTTAAAGTAATATAGTCCCATTCTGAGATATAGGAGTTAGGACTTCAACATTTGAATTTGGAGACACAATTCAGCCCATTGAGGCTCATTTTCATGCTGCCTGTTGTTATATTCCTAAAACACAGCTCTGATTTTATTACTGCCTTGGTCAAACTCTTTCTATGGTTCTGAATTGTGGTACATAAGAATAGAATAAAAATTCATTGTTCCCTACACTGACCCCCCAGCTCCACCAGTGTCTTTGCCCAATACTCAAAGATACTCCAAACTTGATTCTTTTCTATCTTTATTTCCAAGTACTTATGCCATCATGATTGACACATTGCCACCATAGTCTACTTTAGTTCCTTAAACAAACATACACAGCTCTCCCATTTCTGTGCCTCTCATCCAGATCTTCTCTAAGTTTGGAATGGCTTTTCCCATTGCTTGTCAAAATCCTTTTCAATTCTATAACCTCCAAAAATTCTTCCAGTTTAGTACTCAAGTCAGATTGAATCTCTTCCAAGTATTTTGCTATCACATGGCACATCTATAACTGCACTTTTTAAAATAGTCTTTTGCCGAAACTGGTTTGGCTCAGTGGATAGAGCGTCGGCCTGTGGACTGAAAGGTCCCAGGTTCGATTCTGGTCAAGGGCATGTACCTTAGTTGCAGGCACATCCCCAGCGGGGAGTGTGCAGGAGGCGGCTGATCGATGTTTCTCTCTCATCAATGTTTCTAACTCTCTATCTCTCTCCCTTCCTCTCTGTAAAAAATTAATAAAATATATTTAAAAATAAATAAAATAGTCTTTCTATGGCTGAGCCCCTGTGGCTCAGTGATTGAGCATGAGCTCATGAATCAGGAGGTCACTGTTTGATTTCTAGTCAGGGCACATGCCCAGATTGTAGGCTCAATTCCCAGTGGGTTTTGGGGGCAGGGCATGCAGGAGGCAGCTGATCACTGATTTTCTTATCATTGATGTTTCTATCTATCTCTCTCTCCCCTCCCTTCCTCCCTCTGAAATCAATACAAACGTATCTTTAAAATAGTATTTCTGTGTTATGACAATTTGATTGACCATGTGAGCTGGAGTTAGAGCTTATTTGTATTAGTTTGTTTTCCTACAGTGGCTTTTTATATTGTAGGTACCTATGGTAGAAATTATTGTGCTTACCATTTTCCACATTACCCTCTTCTTGGGCACACAGCCTTCCAGGTGGCTGAGTAGGGGACATGTGACTGAATTTTGGCCAATAAGATATGTGCAGAAGTAATGTATGATAGATCTCCTATGTGTGGATATGGCAGTCAACTTCCTGTTTACACTCATATGTGTCTACTATCCTCTTCAGCTGTGTATTACTCATTTTCCTAAGCTCCCTTTCCTTCTAGATTCAGGGTAGGTTCAGCCAATGGGAGAAACTGGCTGAAAAAGGAAAGGAAAGCCAGGATGTAGTGTCTCTCTCTCTCTCTCTCTCTCTCTCTCTCTCTCTCTCTCTCTCTCTCTCTCCTCTCTCTCTCCCTTTCTTTCTCTCTTTCCCATGGCATCTCTATTAGCAGCCACTCTCCTCCTGGCTCCAGATCCATTGGACAAGATCCTACTATGGATCTTGCGCCTGTGAGATAGTCTAGGTTCCTGGACTCTAGCAAATATACCACAGCCCCTGGTGGAAAGCAGTTTCCTGATGTTGTTCTGTTTGGTGGCATCTCTGTTCCTTGTCTGGCATCTATAGAACAGAAATAATTATGCAGGCCTCACAGGGCTATTATAAGAGCAAATAAGCTAATATATGCAGAATTCATAACCGAGTGCCTTGCACACGATGGATGGATTCCAAATCCTGAGTCTCTTCAGCATTACACAGGCAATGGAGTCTTTCTTCAGTCTCTGAAACTCTACCAGGTCTTGGTTTCTTTCCTACTCACTGACCATGTGAGCTTGTCTGCTTTGCTGCCTTTGAGTCCTCCCTTAAGCCCTAACTCGTACAGACCTCACATGATTTAGTTCACTGCACCTCTTTTATCCTCTCCATCTTGAGAGAGCTTCCTCACCTTCATGGCTTCAATTCTGACCTTTCTTCAAGGAGGGCCATCCCATGTGCATCTTTATCTGTCATCTCCCTCTCAAGTTTCCATCTTATTTCTCCAAGTGCCTCCTGGGCCCTTCTCATTGGCCACCCAGGTACTGTTCATGGAAGGAGTGTCAGTTGGGGAAATGAGAGGTCAAATCTCTAACCTACCACTGATGCCTTTAATGTTATTTTAGGACTTTTGGGGACTTAGATGCTCCTTTAAGAGAGGGCTTTAGGGACAGATTGTTTCTAACTAATATTCCTTCTAATTCTATTGCTTTGGTTTTACATCAAAACTTAATTCATTATCTCCACTTCCCCCTCAGTAAAACTGCGTCTTACTCCAAATATATATATATATATATATATATATATATATATATATATATATATATATATTCCTTAAAGCTCAAAACTCTAGAAGTCATATATGACTCAATTACTCTCCCTTCTGTATCTCCTCTACTGTGGCAGTAGAGGAGTTAAAAATTTGGCCATTAAGTCAAATGACTTGGGTTCAAATATTGACTTCAGCATTCATTTATTATGTAGCATGAATATACTTCTTTTTCTAGAACTCAGTTTTGCACCTCCATAACGGAGGTGAAATGAAGAAAACACTCAATGCCATGCTTGGCATAGAGGAAGCATTCAATAAATATTTACCATTATCCATCTATCAAGCCAGCCAGCCAGCCAGCCAGCCAGCATGTGTTTGGCAGGGCAGTGACTTTCCTTTTGAAATGGATTTTTACTTATTTTATCTCCTGAGAGTTCATACTTTTTTCTTTTGAGAGAGAGGCCTAATTTCTCTTAAGTCACAAAACAGCTTGCTTATTAAAAAGCTACACAAAATATATGGGGGATTTATACTCCTAGGGAAAAAGTATGCATGCACCTAATTTTCCAGAGACAGTCCCGGTTCATACCTATCATTCTAGCTCAATCATAAACAGTATCTCATTTCTCTGTCAAAAGTGGCCTCAGTTGGGATAATAAATTATATGTGATCTGTATATACAGGTGATCTGTTTGGGTCTTGGGTTTTTTTATACCATAAAGAGCTCTTAGAATAAAGCCCCCATATTAAACAACATTAGTAAAAAGTGTTTTAAAATAAATGATTCCTACCCACTATGATTTTTCAAACTCAATAACAACAATATTATTTACTTTGTTTGATAATGAACCTTTACTACATTTTATCCTATATGTTTCAATAATAAAGTAGAATCTATCTGATTGGTGGTTTAAAAATTATTTTCTAACTGAAACTCATACATATGCGTTAAAAGTAAATATGTATTTATTTTCCAACTTGGATGTTATATACATTTATGGTCTTTCTCACAAAATATGTGATCCTTAATATTTTTATAAAGGTTAATTATGTCTCATAAGGAAAGATAAATGCTTAATATCAGAAGAGAGATTCTGTTTCTTTTTTATTGAATTTATTGGGATGACATTGGTTAATATAATTACATAGGTTTTAGGTGTACAATTCTATAATATACCATCTGTATATTATATTATGTGTTCACCACCCTAAGTTAAGTCTCCTCCCATCACCATTTATTCCCCTATATCTTCTTCTACCTCTCCCCAACCCCTTTCTCTTTGGTAATCATTATGCTATTGTCTCTGTCTATGAGTTGTTTTGTTTTGTTTTGTTTTGTGTTTTCTCTTTCTTAATCACTCTATCTTTTTCACCCAGCCCTGTAACTCTCCTCCCCTCTCACAGCTGTCAGTCTGTTCCGTAGAGAGGTCCTTTATAGTTTTCATCTTCAAAGAACCACTGAAGATAAACAGTCATCCTCAGCAGAAACTGAAATGTCTCCTTTGTTGTTGTTTTTGCTTATGTTGCAGATCTGAATATCCTATCTGATTACATATCTTGAAAAACTCACCTGAGGTCTAATGTGGATAAAACTGGCAATCCACTTCTTCATAGCTGAGACAGCCCTTGAAATTGCCAGAGGGAACTCCAGGGACTCTGAGGCCATATTGGAAAGTGACATCAGTCCATTTAGGATTCACATGCTCAGAGTCTTCAATTAAATATCATATTTAATTGAACATGATATTTAATTGAAATGGGGGGACTAACTGAGATGCCCTAAGCTCCAAGTGAGCTTAGGGCATATTTTTAATTCAGTAAAGAAATTGAATTTAATTCCAAACAACAAACACACCCCCCCAAGAAATATGCAATATGTTATGGAGATTATGAATATGATTGAAATGTGATCTTTGTTCACACAAAACAACTTCTTCCACCTCCCTCTCCCCCAAAATAAATAAAACCATGGTTTTCTCAAAAGGGAAGAACTATGGAGATTATAGCATTTTGCCAAATAGACTCTCCATTAATAGTTACAAATATTAGATAACAAAACTAAGTGGTCAGACAGATTGGAGCACTTGGTGTCCACTTCCACCCATTGAGCCTGTTTCTCTGCTGAAACACATTCACATACTCCCTAACGTGCATATGCTTAATTAAAATGTAGATTTGGGAGCTCTTCCCACACACACACAAAAAAAATCTGCTCTAGGGGATTTGGGATGGTTTCCAGAAACTCACTTATCATTCAAACACACCAAGGGATTCTGGCAGTGATTCAAATCTCCATCAGGATGAGATGAAGATGAAGAGCTCTGAGATGATAAGTTAGACTCAGAAGGGTTCAGAACACAAGAGGGAGAAGAGATTGCCATTCTCCACTGGAGGCAAAAATAATGGGAAGGATCCTGTGCAGTGATGGCCCCAATTTGTTCATGCTTCCTTGTATGAGGGCCCTTTGCATCACCCTCATATACTGACACTTTCATGCTTGCACACGCATGTGCTCGTGCACACACACACTGTGAAAAAAAGTTAAGATTGTTTTGGGCAAGGAATTTTATAGACAAATATTAGTATTTTGATCACTGTTGAATTACTTTATTTTTATACTCATAGGCTAACCTATGCAATCAGCCACATATCCATCAAATATTTACTGAGCATCAACTACATGCCAGTCTCTATTATTAGTCTTAGAATTAAATATTCTCCAATAAATGATGTGGTTGAAGCCTTTTATCCTTCACCCAATTATTTTAACTCAATACATATGTTGAGATTTGGGGGGGACCAGAAATATTCATATGTACTCTAATAAATAGGGTTTTATGGCACCTCATAGTGGATATTTGGTTGTACATTTTACAGCATATCAGGACTCTTATACTAGTGGTAGGATTTAGTGCCTACGTACTTTAATTTAAAGAATACTTTGTAGGCTGGCTTTTTGTTTCTGCTAATACCATCCTCCCAGCCCTCTTTTAATTGCTCATTGATGGCATGAAATGCATATATATTCATTCAAATGTTAAGGTTTTGTTCCCTACTAGGCATACCATCCAGTTTTTATTAATACTTCACCTTTTAATAACCTTACCACTATCACCCACCCTCTATCCACTTCTCAGCCCACCTGGAATGGTTCTTGTCCATTTCTTACACAAGTTTATACATATAAAATGCTGAGCTAGAACCCAGCCAGCACTACTATGAAGTCAAATCTTAAATATAGGTGGAGCAACCTGGGAAGTAGGGTAACTGATTGAATGGGGTGTGGAAGAAGAGAAGGATGAGGAAACAATTGTATGATTGCTCCTGTTGTTGCCAAGCTGAATGCTAGCGAAGGTGCTGTGAGGTAGACCAGGTCCTGTGCTAAGTGGTTATGTTTGTGTCTTCCATTCCCTTCCCTGAATCCACTCTCCTCTTTTCCTCACCCTGTTCTGAGCTCCAGGAGGCTAACCTACATGGACTATGCCAGTGGAGTTTTGTCTTAATTTGGGCTCCCCCAGAAACAGACCCTGCAACAGAGATTATAGTATAAATAATTGTTTGGGGTGGTGATCCCTGGATGCAGGGAAGTGAGACAGGGAAGGGAATGAATCTAATAATGGGTAGGTGATCAGCAAGTTTTCATTGCAGGCAACTGGTGCTGGATCATGGGAGAACTCTGGGAGAGAGTGAAGGGTGAAGAAGCTGGGTTATTCAGTAACTCCTGTTAGTCATTGGTTCAGGGCTGCTTTGGGGTACATAGGCTTACCAGCATACTAGAAAAAAAATCTCCAGCTGAGTGTCTCAAGAGTAAAGAGCCTCCACACCAAGGGGTTGTGGTCCATCCAGGCTGCTACTTAGTTTGGGTAATGGGTGGATATTCAGAGAATGGGAGTAGAGTGAGGTCCAAAGATTGTTCTCAGAGCACCGAAACCCACCTCCACCCCTTGTCATACTTTGGCTGCTCCGACCCCCCTGACAAAGTCCACAGCTGTGTCGGGCTGTCCCTCTCCCTGAAACTCCTCTCTGGTTTCCAGTAACTTCTCCCTGACTTTGCCCCTGCAGCTCTAACATAGTAACAGCTCTATGATCTCGAAGGCCCTGGGGTACTGCACAGATCCCCTCTTGCTTTTCCTAAGGCATGCTTGCAATTTTGTAAAAAGTCCCTTTTTAAACAGCCATTTACCACCCCGTTAAAATGTACCCTTTGTTACCTGATAGAAGATATACCTTTATGTCTGGGGTAGTCCCATTGATACCTCACAACAACTCAATTGTTATTCTTTTTCTTCCTTGGCAGATTTAAAGCCTCAGAGGTACATTGCCCATAGCCATGAGGGCTGAGATATAAATGCATCAGAATTAAAACCCAACTTTGCTGATTACGAACCCACATTCTCAAACGATGGAATCCTGACTTATTGTTAATAAACGTATTTTTATTATTACTGGGTTTCTGGCTCAACACTGAGCACCACGGCCATTGTCCAGCACTCAGCCAGGTCCCTGGTGGGCACTGGGGCCGTTCTGTGCAGGGGAATGCGGAGCAGCCTGCGGCTGGTCAGGCAGGCCAGGTGCCGCCCTGCCAGATGGCCACCCGCCCCAGAGGCCACTATTGAAAACTGAAAGAGACAAAACGCCTGTGGAATCTTCCAAGAGGGACCAGATGCTGCTTAGGGAAAAACCTGTCCACACTATGGCATCAGGCGACAGAGGAACAAAGCAAGGGACCAGGAGCCGCCCTGCCTCATTTTAGAGTAAAATAATTGCCTACTGCCCCGTTCTTCCCCCATGTGTGGTTATCCATAGGTCAAAATGATCCCATCAAAAGATTCATATTCCAGCCCGGCCTGTGTGGCTCAGTGGTTGAGTGTCAACCTATGTACCAGCAGGTAACAATTCAATTCCCCGTCAGGGCACATGCCCGGGTTGAGGGTTTGATCCCCAGTGTGGGGCGTGCAGGAGGTGGCCAATCAATGATTCTCTCTCATTGATGTTTCTATCGCTCTCTCCCTCTCCCTTCCTCTCTGAAATCAATACATTAAAAAAAAAAAAATAGAGTCCTAGTACAAGCAGATTCTGAGACATGAACTCCCCCTATCTACCTTAAGGATTCCCATGGAGACGTATCTGAAGGGGAGAAACAAAAAAAAAGAGGCTTCCTGCTTGTTGCAGGGCCCGGGTGTGTGTTTTGTTCCACTGCTAGTATTTCTGTTGGCAGCGGGCAGCCTATTGGAGCGTATCCCCCAGGCCTTAAGTAGAGGCACCGGGTCCTGTGGGATGGAGCCTTATCCAATGGGGCTGGAAGGCGGTTTTGTCTGATGTGACCCGGGGTGTCCGCAGGGATCTGTGAACAGACACAGGTCTGCATGGCCAGCGCCCTCCGCCTCCCTTTGTTCCGCCCAGCGCCAGCCTGCAGCAGCCGAGCTGGTGATTGTGCTCCTGAAAAGGATTTCGAGGTGGCCACAGTGGCCAGAAGGAACCGAGAAACCACGAGGGCTGAAAGCCACGAAGAACAACACACATTGGCTGTGGAGCTCCAGTCCTGTCCATAAATTAGAGGATCCCTTTTCAGGTCTGTGGTGCCCCTAGAAATCTGAACTAAGGCAGAGAGGAGCCGGCTGAGGTCTGTAGCCCACCATTTACCAAATGTGCTGTCATCAGCATCATTCACTCATTTTGTGGGACACGACATTTTCAAAAGCAAGTCAGAAGGCTATCAGAAGAGTAAGAACTGGCTGCATTTAAGATTTAATGAAGCTTGCCTTAGTTTTCCCTGCTTTTCTTTTTTCCCTAACCCATTCTTAAAATCTTGTGCACTTGAATGGAAATTTAATCTGCATGGGTCTGATTTGTTTACCGTAGACTCATCAAAAGGCTATTTTGTAGGAACGAGTTCATATCCAACAAGATTTATATAACTTTCTGTGGGGCTGTATTTCTAAGAAATAAGAGCTGAAATTGGGTCCTAAATGGACAGACTTGCTGTGGCTGTAGCTGCAATTGCTCTGTCTTCCCACGTTCTAAACTCCCTGACCCCATCCCAGGCACCTCAAGCTCTGCACTGAAATAAAGGCAATCTGTGCCCTGTCACCTGAATTTGACCCGCCTGTGTGCCCAGGAATATGCCCTGGTGTTCTGTGATGTCACCTATTTTCATTTGTCACACACTGCCTGTGGCTGGGCTGAGTGCAGGCGGATGAATATCTAGACACAAAGGTGCTAATCACGTTTGGTTTGGGGCTACTATCTTACATAGGCTTTTTGAAAAAGAGAAGAAAACCATGTATAACTTTTGAAAGTGATATGACTTCATTGTTCTAATCTTATTTAAAATACACATGTGCAATGAAATTATTATGGAGACAAAGATAATGTTGTGAATCTATCTAACACTTGATTTTTTTTTCAAATCTATTATCTTGTTTGATTCTCCTCACAGCATTGTGAGATAAAGATAGACTTTTTTAGTTTTCTCTTACAGATGAGGAAACGGAGGCCCAGATTTTCCATAACCACACAAAAGATTTATTTAGGATCATAACCTTCAATATGTTATCTGTGTTTAATTTATTTGATAAGGCTCCATCCCACAGATCACCAGCAGGGGTATAGGACCTTAGCTTAGGGACCTGCCTGTCCAAATTCCAGTAAGATAGCTGTTCACATCTGGTTTAGCAGCTAAGGAGACAGGAAGAAGTCTAAATGCTGGTTGCCTTGGGTAAAATTCCCGCTGGCAATGGGATCCTGCTGGCAAATAAAAATATGAAGGTGTAATTCCACAAATGGCCCAGCAGGATCTTCCGGGTAGGATTGTCAGAAATCGCTTGGGGGTGGGAATAAGAAGGGGGAAATATAAATTACTGTCTCCCTGTGATGTCAGCTTGAATTCATCTCTAAAGCACATACTGCAAATGCAGCAAACCTGGCGAAGAGAAATCATGGACCCAGGTAAAACCAAACACAGCTTTGGCCCCAAAGGATGCAGATACGAGCCTGGAATTTGGAAGAACATTGGATAGAAGGATTGTACATTTTATTTAAAGTTTCTTAGCTTGAAGCAAATGTTATTGTTACTAGTTAGCAACTAGGCTAGGTTTGGAGCCAATTTTGACTACCTATTCAATGTTTCATTCTAACTGAGAACAAATTAGTGCTTTAATGAAATAGCCCTAAATTAGAAGTAGCATATAAATAGCCAATTTTCACCCTGTTCATAATTCCAAGTCAGAAAGAAATTTTGAATAAGACACATTTACCACATATGGCCCTCCAAAAGGTTGTTGAATGGCAAAAGATTTGCACACATTTAAATTGGATTTCACACAATCTGTAAAATAACAGAGTATTAAGGGCGATTAGCCTAATTAAACAAGATTGCGAGAATGCCTCAAAGAGATCCAAAGTGCAGATATCCTCCAAGTATGATCACAGGGAAGGCTTCCAGAATCTATTTTACCTCTTTCTCAGCTGCCCATTACCCTCGGTCCCAGTAGCACACTTGTGTATGCAGTGACATCTAGTGACAAAGAAATAAACCAACTCCAGGGACACTTTCTTCACCTGAGAGGTTCCACAAAAAGGACCCCCTCCTCGTCACTGTAAGTGTGTGCGCAGTGGTTTCTAATACAAAACAGATACACCAGTTTCTACACTAAATAAATTCATAGAGGATAATAAAAAGATGTACCAACAAGGTTTGGCAAACTGCCCTGGCGTCAGAACACAAACAGGCATTTACAATTTCTTTCTTTCTGTCTTCTGCCCGCACAGTGAAAACCAGTGTTCATACAGTTAGTGTGAAATGTGGTGAAGGTCTATTGGCATCTTCCAAGGAAAGAATATATTCTAATTAATAGACCTTGTATATAACATGCTGACAGATATTCATACCCAACATTTAGAAAAATACATAAATAACCAAGCCTCCAATTGGCCTTAATTGATCTGAAATCCATTCTAGATTATTTAGGGTAGGTAGGCCATATGAAAATCTTTATCCTTCTATTTTGTCTGATTTTAGGATTTTAAACAAAATTAATAGAATATGCATCATATATAGTTATAGACATATGATCATAACTTTCCCTGGATAACAAGGATTTGGGGTCTTGTGTTGGTAGAGCTATAAGGAAGTGAAATCCAGAAATGTCTCCTGGCTGCCCTCAGCCACATAGTGGCTGGTTGGTTCTGTCTGGCCCAGGCCTCAGGTGCCTAAGCCCAGAGGATCCTACTTTCAAGGGCAATGCCAATATACCTCACTACCCCACTTGCCTGGAGTTCTTATTGCTTTACAGGTTTTCTGGGACCTGCAGTGAGCCTGAATTTTTATCAAATGCACAGGTGACTCTTATGTAATTATGACCCAGTCCACACCTGTCCTTTATGCCCCAGTGAAAAGGGGGGCCTGCCACTGGAGATCTGGAGTGAGTTCAAACTCTGTAAAGATAATTTACAGTCATTCCAGGTGCCTGAGACTGGATCCATAAATGGGTAGCATCATGAACCAGATTGTCCACTTTTCATTACAACACTTTTAAAAAAATTAATTGTGTAATTGCCAGAATATTTTCAAGGGAGTTGCAAGATGGCTGAAAGACATACTGTTTTGTTTTGTTTTTCTTTTTGTTGTAATTACCATTTCTATTTCGGAGGCTCTCTTTTCTGCCCTTATGGAAAAATAAGCTCTGTAAGCAAATAAACTCTTTAAGCAAATTAGGCTTACAGTTATATTGATATATATAGCTAGACAGAGTGGCTGGGGACTGATAAAGGTTCTCAGTTCTCCTGAATTATTGATTATGAATTAAATGCTTATAAATTGAATAATCATTGATACAGCAAAGGAGCTTGCTATTTAATGGAGCCCCATAGTAAATCTTGTAGTCGGATTTTATAAAGTGTATATTTAGCTAAGTATTTTGTGATAAAGTGCAATACACACACACACATGTTTTTTAAAGTTTGCATATCATGTGGACATTTATGATAAAATCAAATATTTGTTTGTTTTAGATAGTCAATTATACTCAGAATATAGATTTAAATGCTGACTGCTATTGTTCAGATTTAGATTTTTTTAAAGTTTTTTTTTTCAGTTGAATTGATTGTCAACTGTCTGTCCTTTGAAGTTCTGAATGTGCACTAACTTTGCTGGATGATTTTGTCACATATAATTCCGCTATCTGAAGTACCTGGGAAAAGCCCTTTGAAGTTGATTTTCTCCTGGATGTGTACTTGGTTTTGGGCCTGCAGAGCCTCAAGGATCTGGGCCCTGCCTCAGGGCCTGCAGGAAGTGGGGGTGGGGCCAGGTGGGGATTGCCCAAGAGTCCCCTCAAGCTGAGGCTTGAGATTCATTTCTGATATTTTATGGGGATAAAAAGTTTCTTTCACTTCATGCAATGTTGAAAAATACTAATTTAGAGATTTCCTTGGAAAATGTTTGTCCCTTTCTCTACTACTTTTTCCTTCATTAACTTAATTTTGTCCCAGAGCCAATTAGTTGCCAAGACTCCACAGGTACCTGTGATATGAAAATCCAGACACAGTGTGTAGAGACCGGAACAACAGCCCAGTCCTACCTTGTACTTAACTGGACTGCCTGCTTATCCCCATTCTGCCGGCTTTCATGTACTACCTGTACCCTTTCTCTTTCTTTCATTTTTAAAGATAAATGTTCAGATGACAGCAGGCCATTCACCTTGCTCCTTGCATTTATCCCTGCAATAGGGAAGTGATTTTTAAAGATTAGCTAGATCACGGAATTCCCCATTTCAAAATCTCTAACTGGCTCCTCCTTAGCCAGAAATGTGAGGCTTTCTCCCATTACCTTAGGTAGCACAGCAACTTGCCCCACCCACAACACAGCCTCCTGATACTTCCTTCTCTGCGCTTGCTTGCTTTCAGGCCACTTTATTACTCCCCAATATACTCATATTTATTTATTTACTTATATCTATCCATCTATCTGTTTATTACAGCAGGGGCCTGAGTTGGGATGGCTCGAACAACTGTAGATGCTGGGATCTCCCCCTTCCCCTCCCTCCTGACTGTGTCTTGAGCCTTAGTTCTCATTGTTAAGGAGATTCTTCCTTTCTTCTTCACGGGGTGTCCTCTGGGACAAGAATGTCCTAGCAGGCTGCTTTGCTCACCTCTGACACCTCAGTTGGCACGGCTGAACTACTAAGGGCTGGCTGGGGCTCTCTCTCTTCATGCTACCTCATGTAGCTATTTGGGTCTCTTCACGGTGAGGCTGTCTCTGGGTAGTCCTCCTTTTTACCTGGTTTCCAATCTTTGGCCAAGTTAATTGGTGAATGTCAGGGGCTGGTGAGAAAAGGGAACAGGAGTAACCGCTCAATGGATAGAAGGTTTCCTTTTTGGGATGATGAAAGTGTTTTTTAAATGGTTAATGTTATGTTATGTGAATTTCACCACAATACAAAGAAAACAATGTCAGTCACAAGTTATCCCAGATTAAAGGAAAGGACTATACAGGGTATGAATAATGGGCCGCAGGATTCTTTTGGAACTCATCTTTGGAGACCAGTTGCCACACCTGCTCTTAGATGAAAGTTCATCTGAGCAGGGAGCTCTGCCTTTTTGTGGGAGGGATGCATTCTGTGTCTCTATTTTAGCTCAGCACATCAGTGTTACTGCCCCCATCAGCTTCTCTCACAACATTATAAACATGGGAACACAAGATACATTATTATTGTCCACAAAATTAATATGTGCTTTGTAGATCTAGAGTTTCAAAATAACCGTTTGTCATTTTTAATCAATGTCTATGGACAGACCTATTTCAAAAGATTTTTCTAATTGGTTGTTTGAAACTCAGAATATGCTTTTCTCTAGGAGCACTTTTAGAAGTAGTGGTTAAGATTCAGTTGCAGACACTCATATACTTTACAAAGTGTTCTCCCTGATATTTCCAGTACCCACCTGGCACCATACATACTTAGACTATGATTATCTAACCACTATGCTATATACCTGAAACTAATACGAAATAATATTGAATGTAAATGGTAATTGAAAAAATTTAAAAAATATTTAATACTTAAAAAAAGATTAATTTGTAGTTCATTCACTATTTAGAGAGAGCACCAGTCTTGTAGTCAGAGTAGCCCCACCCACAAAACTTTTTAGTAATTTCTATGTGCCAGTGACTACTTTAAGGTTTTCTTACATTACTTAATTTTCAGAGAAACACTATGAGGGTAATACTGTTACTATACCCACTTTATAGATGAGAAAACTAAGGCTCAGAGAATTTAAGCCTATGGTTGCATAACTAGTAGCAGCAGTATTAGGATTCAAACCAGACAGGATGATTCCATAATCCATCCTCTTATCCATTTTGTTACCATGCCTTTATTTTTAATATGTTACAAATTTCCTAACCCTTAGTTTCTTCATCAGCAAAATTCGATAATAAAGCTTTATCCCATGGGCTAGTTAAAGTTTTAGAGGAGAATATATATTGAAAAATGCTTTGCAAACTTAAAACAATATATAACTCTAGGTTTAATGCATCACTCTGTTTCTATTTGTTCATTCAAGCATATTAACTGAACACATTCAACATGGAATAAGATTAATTCCTTGCTCTCAAAGAGCACAAGAGACACATACTTAAATAACAAATTATACCACAGAGTGACAAACTGATAAAAGTAATTTTTAATCCTCACCTGAGGATATTTATTTATTTATTTATTTATTTATTTATTTATTTATTTTAGAAAGGAAAGGGTGAGCGGAGGGAATGAAACATGGATATGGGAGAGAAACACATTATTTGATTGCCTCCTGTACACGCTCCAACTGAGATTGAACCCCAAACCTAGGTATGTGCTTGACTGGGAATCAAGCCTGCAAACATTTGGTCTATGTGATGACACTCCAGCCAACTAAGCCAACCAGCCCCGAACAGAGTGATAAACTTTCTATCGTAGGAAGATGGGAGTGGTTTGGGATCTTGGTTAGAGTCCATCATTGAATCTGAATGTGAACATCTCAGTGTGCCTCCTGCTGCTCGGATGTTGAGTAAGGAATCTCCATGTTAATTGTAGTTAAATTTGACATAATTGCAGAGTTCCACAGAGGGTACACCGAGAAGCTCAAAAGTGCTCTCTCAAAACCACACAGGTTGGGGTACCAGCCTCTGCTTAAACTGCTCAAAATAGATCCTGAACTTGGTGGACAGCCACACGAGGCCAATGATAAGAGATAAATCCTTGGACAGACGGGTACCATCTTGAATTGGCATCTTTGGCATTCTGGTTAATTGTTTTTCAAAATGTTAATATTGCTCTTTAATATATTTTGCATCTGGGGTATGACAGCCACACCTGGTTCATAGAAAAAATCTGATGAGAGCATGATAACATTTCTTACGTGTCTTTGATTCAATGAAAATTATAAACCTCAAATCACCTGTGAACTTTTTAACACCCTTCCAAGTTTTTATAGGAGAAAGAAAGGTACGCAGCTGCTTTCCAAATAGTGTCACTCCTAACACTTCGTAAGCTCCTACTCCTAAAATGGCAAACATATGCACCTGTCCTTTAGAATAACGTATACTTTTCAGAATGGGGTATAGGATCTCACTTAGACTACAGAGGGATGCACGATCAGTCGGAGAGAATGTGAAGCCTTTACTCAAATGCCTGAAAATATCCTTCATTGCTAGGAGGTCAGGGGAAGGTAAGATTGCAATCAGCTAGGCCTTTGTTGTGCAACAAGCACATTTGGAATGCATGCTTCCACTGGCATTTGAAGTTTATATAGACCAAGGGATGCATTTTAAGATATTCTGTTTGAACCAAAAGAACAAAGCAACTTGATATTTCACTTTCTGTTGATTGTTGTATCTTTGAATGGCTTTTAAGAACAGTCAAGAGGAGACTTTAGGTTGAAACCATCTGAATCATGGAGATCAACTGTACTGGCTAGAACCAAGAAAGAAAACAGAGTGAAATAAAAAAGAATAATATATACATGTCCTCCAACACATGAAATGCATGCATAAATTAGGTAATATTTCCAAAGGTCTCTATTTCAGGAACACAAGGACAATAGAGAGACATCATTTACTGCTCACCATGGCCCCTTTTCCCATTGGGATTGTATTTATGGGGAAAGGAGTCTACAATTCTGAGACCCTCTTATGAAGGGGTAAAACTAAAGCTAGAATATAGTATAATTTCTAGTTAATTGCAATTTGGGGGAACTAAAGATTATTTAAATCTAATTTTAATATATATATATATATATATATATATATATATATATATATATATATATAATAAATATATAAATGAAAGTAATATATATCCTATCTAATAAAGAGGGAATATGCTAATTGACCCTCATGCTGTCGCAAAGATGGCAGCACCCACAGCCAATAAGGAAGGAATATGCTAATTGTGTGCCCTGTCCTCAAAGTTGGCAGCGCTTACAGCCACAAGATGGCTGTCATGGGAGGGCAGTTGTGGGTGATCAGGCCACCAGGGGAGGGCAGTTAGGGGTGACCAAACCAGCAGGGGAGGGCAGTTGGGGGTGATCGGGCCAGTAAGGGAGCAGTTAGGCATCAATCAGGCTGGCAGGGGAGTGGTTAGGGGGTGATCAGGCTGGCAGGCAGAAGTGGTTAGTTGCAATTAAGCAGGTGAGCGGTTGGGAGCCAACAGTCAGACATCCCCCGAGGGGTCCCAGATTGGAGAGGGTGGAGGTTGGTCTGAGGGACACCCCCCTCCCCAGTACATGAATTTCGTGCACTGGGCCTCTAAAATATATATATATATATCCTATCTAATAAAAGAGAAAAATGGTGATTGGCGTACGACGATACCCTTTTCATTGGCTAATCAGGGCTATATGCAAAGTAACTGCCAACTATGATTGGCAGTTAACTGCCAACTATGATTGACAGTTAACTGCCAACTAAGATTGGCAGTTAACTGCCAACAAGATGGCGGTTAATTTGCATATGTAGGCACAATGCAGGGAGGCGAAAGGGAAAGCAGGAAGAAGCCCCCTGCCACTGACAGTGATCGGAAACCCAGGGGGGAGCTAAGAGCTGGGGGGCAGGGCAAAGGCGGCCCTGGGGCCGCCTTTGCCCTGCCCCCCAGCCATGATCGGAGAATCAGGCGCCTTTGCTGCCCTGGCCAGTGATAGCAGGAAGTAGGGGTGGAGCCAGCGATGGGAGCTGGGCACGGTCGAAGCTGGCAGTCCCGGGAGCTAGGGGTCCCTTGCCTGGGCCTAAAGCGGAGCCCACGATCGCGGGGCCACTGCAGCTGCGGGTCCCTGCTGCCCGGGCCGGACACCTAGGCCAGAGGCGTCAGGCCTGGTCAAGGGGCCGATCCGGTGATTGGTGATCGGAGGGTGATGAGGGTCAACTCCTCTGGCCGAGGCAACAGGCCTGGGCGGGGGGCGGAGCCGGGGATTGGGGGGATATGATGGTCCCCTTGCCCAGGCCTGAAGCCTGGGTCAGAGGCGTCAGGCTTGGGCGGGGGGTGGAGCAAGCGATCAGAGGGAGATGGGGGTCCCCTGCCCAGGCATGATTCCTGGGCCAGAGGCCTCAGGCCTGGGCGGGGGCCAGAGCCAGTGATCGGGGGGACATGGGGGTCCCCTGTCCAAGCCTGACACCTCTGTCAGAGGCGTCAGGCCTGGGCAAGGGGCCGATCAGGCGATCGGAGGGTGATGGGGGTCTACGCCTCTGGCCGAGGCATCAGGCCTGGGCAAGGGGCCGATCCTGCGATTGGAGGGTGATGGGGGTCAACGCCTGAGGGCTCCCAGTGTGTGAGAGGGGGCAGGCTGGGCTGAGGGACACTCCCCCCCACACACACCCAGTGCACGAATTTCGTGCACCGGGCCCCTAGTATATATATATATATATATCTCCAATCATCATATAGCTAAATAATTTTAATATATTTTATTATTTTAATTATAAATCATATTTCTGAATTTTTTGTTGGCAGAGACATATACATTTTAATTCCTACTTAACATTATTTAGGAGCAATTTAACAATATAAAGACAACTAATTTATTTAGAAAAATTCTAAAATATGTTTTTTATTATTTATTTATTTCAAAATATATTTTTATTGATTTCAGAGAGAAAGGGAGAGGGATAGAGAGAAAGAAACATCAATGATGAGAAAGCATCATTGATCAGCTGCCTCTGGCATGAATCCCACTGGGGATCAAGCTTGCAACCCAGGCATGTGCCTTGACCAGAATCAAACCCAGGACCCCTCAGTCCACAGGTCAACACTCTATCCACTGAGCCAAACCAGCTAGGGCTAAAATATGTTTTTTTTATAATTAAAATAAAACACATTTAAAATTATTTAGCTATATGCTGAATGGTTTATTCATGATTTCTCATCATTTGATCTGATCATTCTTTTGGATGGCAAAGAAATCTGTGGATTAACTTTGAATTAGAAAATTGCTAAAATACCATGATGCACAAGTAATGATCACAGAGCAAATGATCATTTCAAATTTCAAAGTATTCTGGGGGTTTACAGTCTTTAGTTTTGTATGGTCCACATGACACACGCTATCCACTGGAGTTACAATGATGTACTTTATCCTTTTGAAAAAAATACATTCTGGCCGAGGTAACATGACTTACCGATACATTTCCAATGCTTTGCTCACACAACTATTCCACCTTTCAACCAACCTATTGAATGGGAAGCAGTCTGGAGTTCTGAAATAAATCATTTGATAGAATTGCTAGAATATTTGTTTCCTCTGAACATTTTCCAACCTAATCCCTTAGAACAGTGGTTCTCAACCTTCTGGCCCTTTAAATACAGTTCCTTGTGTGGTGACCCAACCATAAAATTATTTTCGTTGCTACTTCATAACTGTAATGTTGCTACTCTTATGAATCATAATGTAAATATCTGATATGCAGGATGGCCTTAGGTGACCCCTGTGAAAGGGTCGTTCGACCGCCAAAGAGGTCGTGCACCCACAGGTTGAGAACCGCTGCCTTAGAAAGGCAGAACAAAAAAAGTTCACTTTCTACAGAAAATCAAATGCAATTGTAATTTTATTTCACTGACTGTGCTTAGCCGGAGTAAAATTGGTGTGGTGCTCTATGCTCTATCACCCATCACGTGAAATACTTGGGGGGGGGGGTGGTGCTGCGTGGAGGGGGTCAATGGGAAAACAAACAAAGGAGGCATCTGTAATACTTTCAACAATAAAAATAAATTTAAAGCCCTAACTGGTTTGGCTCAGAGGATAGAATGTCAGCCTGTGAACTGAAGGGTCCCAGGTTTGATTCCAGTCAAGGGCATGTACCTTGGTTGCAGGCACATCCCCAGTAAGGGGGTGTGCAGGAGGCAGCTGATCAATGTTTCTCTCTCATCAATGTTTCTAACTCTCTATCCCTCTCCCTTCCTCTCTGTAAAAAACCAATAAAATATATTTAAAAAATAAAATAAATTAATTTAAAAAAGAAATGTAGGGAATTATTCCTCTCATAATAAGGGGAAAACATCTCTAAAGAGAAAAAATGAATTTGGGGACGATAAAAGGCATAAAATATTGATAGCAATACTGAACCTCTGAGAAAAGCATTGTCATATTTTAGGATAGATGGCTACTGACCCGAGTCTTGGGAGTAGATAAGAGCTAGAAGCCACAACCACATTGGTAGGAATATTTTGCTAGCTCCTTTTAAAGATTTTAAAGCTCAATGTGAAATGATTAGTTTAAAAAATCCTGCATGTTGCTTTATTCCTAAGGCTTTCTTTCTTTTTAATAGAATTTATTGGGGTGGCATTGGTTAATAAAATTATCTAGGTTTCAAGTTTACAATTCTATAATATATCATCTGTATATTATATTATGTATTCACTACCCAAAGTCAAATATATTTCATAGATTAAAGCAGAAGATGGGTAACATTGACCCTTGCCCCTGTCCCGTCATTCAAGTAGAAGTAGATAAGAATGAATAGTAAAAGCAGTCTTGAAGGGTAGGGGAAGGTGATGGATACCTAGGAAAGCAATGTGTGGAACGGGAAGTAGTAACAGAGAAGTAAGTACTCTTCTCAGCAGATAGCGGGCAGATAGCGGGGTTATATTAAAACTAGTTCAGAGTTGACATCTCTTCATAGCCCCTCATTGGGGTTTCTCTGATTTTCATGGTTATTTTAATCATGCACTTGAAAAATACCTGGAAAAAGCTTGGAGAATATATATAGTTAGAAGAATATATATATATATATATATATATATATATATATATATATATATAAATTTTCAACACAGAGAACCATTTATGCTACTATGTTCCTTAACCTATAGGGTTGTTTATATTTGTAGATCCCACAGCAGGAGAGTTAAACTGAACCAATAGAAAGTAGTGAAGACTTTTCACTAATGTTGCCATATATGAAGACAGGGCTGAAGTATTACACAGTGGGAGCAGAGATAAGGCATTTGTACCTACATTCCTGGTATACAATAAGGGAATGAGAGAAAAAAAGGAGAGATTACATAGAAATTTCTATTAAATATGAGCCTATATCAACTAATCTTTTATTCAAATTAATTTATTTCTAATAGTATTTTAAATAATTTTTATCAATGTCCTTAAAATTTCAAAACTCACTTCCTTGAATAGCCTTTCCATATTAAATTCATTCAAAGTTACCATTACTTGCATCTCTAATGTCTAATATAATATAATTATAACTATATAAGATTAAATAAACCAACAGACATAAAGCTATGTGAAGATTTCCCCCTTCATATATGGTACCTGAAGAGATTTTCCTAATGGTATTGCCGTTAACTGAAATGTTCTTCAAAGACTTAGGGGATTCTAGAGTATATTTAACTCATATATTTATATGTAATGGTGGATACTAAGATTTGATATTTTGCTAACAGTCAAAAATCTATTCAGAGACAAATCTAATGAATAAAGTGAAAGACTACTGTGTGTAACATAATTGAATTTATAAATAAAAGGGATTTGGTTCCTTGAACACAATGGAGAACTTAATATAGCTATCTCATTTCCCTTTCTTCAAAAGCTCTAGAAAAAGCACAGAAAACGGATTGAACATAAAAGACACCCCCCAAGAATGGGGAGAACAGCAGAAGAGACAGGAAAGCTACAATTTTGAGAAATAACTGACTTCAGAATTCTTTGTTGTGGGGTAAAACAGAGAACCAATCTGACATAGGCCCTAGTCATAAAAATGTTTAGGAACCTGAAACATTAGATACCTTTGAGCCTGGGCAGAAGGGGATGTTGACAAAATAGAAGGATGGCATGAGAGCTTTCTAAAGAATTTCACTAGATCCCGCCACAATTCTTCCACTCCAATGGAAGTTTAGTAGGAAGACAAGAGAGGGCTCCAGAGCTGGGGTATGTCACACACCCTCAACACAAGGGTAGCGTATTGGAATTGCAGGGGAATGATCTGATTTTATTCAATATTCCCTCTGGAGGTCATCAGGTCAACTAAACAAACCTGTAAGATTCAATTAAAGCCACAGCTTCCCACCTGCTATTTATAGTTTATTTATAGTATCACATTCTAAATACAATGTACCAATCAGGAGTCATTTTTACCATAAACAAGATTGCTTGGTACAAGGACAGACATTGCACCTTTATCAGATTTCCAGGGGAACAGAGATGAAAAGTTATCTCAAGGTCAAATTTGCTCGAAAAGTAGGAGTGAATTTATTCTGTAATGCCTATCTATCTATCTATCTATCTATCTATCTATCTATCTATCTATCATCTATCTATCCATCCTACCTATCCACTAAAGAAAAAATTCAACTTTGGAAAAAAATGACATAAAGTAGTGCCTTGACTTTTTAGTTAGGTGTAAAATTTTATCTGAGAAAGAAGTAAGATAAAATTACAAACAGAGATGGTAAATACATAATTTCAAATCCATGCTTTTAGACTTTAGTTTCTGATTTTAGAGTAAGTGTCCAGGGTGTTTTGTCTAAGTAAGATGTTTGAAACTGAATTTAATATATTAAATTTATGAAGAGTACGTATCAATCAATACTTATAACTTTGGGGAAAACTGTGTTCAAATAATAATATTTTGTAGATTATATGTCAATGTACAGAGAAATAATAATTGGTCATTTATTAAAAAGTAAAATATTGCCCTGACCAGTATGACTCGGTTGAGGGTGGTCCCAGGCACCAAGAGGTCATGGGTTTGATTTCTGATTAGGGCACATGCCAGGGTTATGTGCTTAATCCCTGGTAGGGGGTATGTGGGAGGCAGCTGAACAATGTTTCTCACATTGATATTTTTCTCTCTCCCCCCTTCCCTTCTCTCTCTTAAATCCAATAAAAAATATTTTTTAAAAAATTTGGATATTGCACATATACACAAGCACAATGATGTTGATGATGATAATGATAAAAGGTAGCTATAACATGATGTCCCAGATTTTAACACAATAATGGCATCAAAAATTACAAAGATAAATAATTATGGCATATTACATATAATTAAATTAAACAAATTAGATTTCTCAAAGAGTTGTAAAGGTACAATATTGTAGCATTTATATAAAATTTAAGAAACAAAATTATATTACATGGAGTGATTCAAAAGTATTGAACAATGGAATAAAATCAACAAATTACTCATACATATCACAACATGGATGTATCTAAACACTATGATGAGTGAAAGAGCCACACTTAAGAGTATATATCAAGTTATTCCATTTATGTGAAGTTCTAAAATAGGCAAGTGGTTATTTGCCTGTGATCTATAGTGATAAAAATCAGAACAGTGGATAGTGGGGAAAGAAGTGATTGGGAAAGTGTTTGGGGAAACCTTCTGGAGCAATGAAAATGTTTTATAGCTTTATTAAGGCAGTATTTACATTTGTCACCAAACTTAACATCTGTATGTTTTGCTTATTTACTAGAGGCCTGGTGCATGAAATTGTGCATGGGTGGGGTCTTGAGGAGAGTGTGTGTGTGTGTGGGGGGGGGATGCAATGGGACCTCCAGGTGGGGGGTGGGACACCCTTGCCAGCTCAGGATCTGGATCCATCCTGCTGACGTTCACACAGATTGTTGGGAGCCATCTGGCAGCCACTTTTACATCCTTTCTTCCTTGTGGAAAGGATATAGAGAGGTGACAACTTCCAGGAGGCCAGTGCCAATGTCAGGATCATGCCAGCGGTGCTGGTCCATTGGTGCCTGGCCCATTCTCCAGAGATGGGACCTGCAGGACTACTGAGGGAGTGAGTGGCTGCCACTGGGCTGGTGGGCTGCCAGGACAGGTTGTTCAGCTGAGCGGTGCTCCAGCTGTGGGAGCACACTGGCCACCAGGGGGCAGCTCCTGCATTGAGCATCTGCCCCTAGTGGTCGGTGTGTGTCATAGCGACAGGTCATTCCAGTCATTTGGTCATAATGGTCGCTTTTATATAGAAAGATTTTTTAAAATATATTTTTATTGATTTCAGAGAGGAAGGAAGAGGGAGAGAGAGATAGAAACATCAATGATGATAGAGGGATAGAGAGAAACATTGATAAGAGAGAATCATCAATTGGTTGCCTCCTGCACACCCCCTACTGGGGATAGAGCCCACAACCTGGATATGTGACCAGGAATCAAATGACCTCCTGGCTCATGGGGATGACACTCAACCACTGAGCCACACTGGGCAGGCCAGGGACTGCATTTGTCTCCCTCTCCTGATCCCAAATAGCATATGCGGTGTTACACTTGAAGATACTGGTGCTATTCTGAGGCCACATCTCTATCAGACTGTAACTAATTGCTTTCCACTTGTGGCTTCAACCCATCACACAATGACAGTGTCTGCTTTGTTTTGTTTATTGATTATTCTTCTCATTCAGCAGACCTGGACAGGCACTGAACGTCTCATGCTGTGCTTTCTTTCTTGGAATCCCCTCAACTCACCAGCCTTTACTCAGATTAACACTTCTATAAGTGTGACAGAATGTCACCTTCCTTCAACTGTCACATACTTTGTACTTGATAAGGATTTGCTCCCAGCTCAAGTACAAATAGTCAAATGAGGAGGCTTTGCTGAGGCAAGACATCACACTTTTTCCACAAAGTGTGGGAATAGTGAGGAAGGTAATGTTAGGAGCCATTCTGAAGGTTCCCCCATCCCCATCAGCTATTAACACATCCTTTAATTTTATCATGGTATTAGTTTCCTTTGAAGTTTTAAAAATAGATACTTATTTTAAAATATTTTAAACATATATAGAAAGGATAGTACAATGAAGTTTTATATATGCATTGTCCAGCTTCAAAAATTATTAAGAATTTGACACATTTAGTATTTGATTTGTAATGAAAAATATTTAAAAATCAATTTTTATTCATCTTGTGTTCCTCTCCTACATATTTGGTTATCTTTCTCTAAAGATTATGGACTTTTTCCTTAAACAGCACCACTGTGAAATCACCAAACCTAACAAAATTAAGAGTGATTTCTTGGTATTATCTAATTCTGGGGGCATAATAATTTTCTCTGTCTCAAAAATGTAATTTTGCTATCTGCCTGGTTAAATCCGTATCCAAGCAAGGTCCATGTGTTACATTTGGTTTTTATTTTCTCTTAATCCAGAGTAATGTCTTCTATTCTTCTATTTTGCCTTTAACATTTTTATACCTTTGGCTTACAGACACTGGATCATTGCCCTATTGATTTTATCACATTTTGTAAATGTCTGCTTCCTGTTTCTTTATGGGTTATCAAACTTGTTTCTGTATTTGCTGTGTACTAGCGTGAGATGTTTGTTTAGGTTTGATTTTTTTTTCCAAAATATCCTTCTCTATGGGTGCAGTGTGCTTCAGCAACATGAAGCATATTAAAGGCATACTCACCAGTTCCACATTTAGCCATGCTAAGTGGGATCATTAGCATTAGGTTCAGGTGATGACTAACCTCATCCTTCCATTGTAAACATTTCCATTAACCTTTCATCCAAAATGATTATCATTCCTAATCAATTATCTCAATAGGGATTGAAAATAACTATTTTTATAATCCTATCTTTCCATAATAATATCCTTATTGACTGGCAATGATTGATTACCATGAACTATAGCTTAAACAGGAAAATCAAGGTAAATTGTTTTCTAATTGTTTTTTGAGTAAAAACTCTGTGACCTAATGACCTACAGTATAAAAATGTGCTTTCTTTTTGTAGGGGGCAGGAGGAGAGGAAGAATGTGGGTATAGAGACAATGACTTTCTCTTTCTAATTGTGAGTACTTAAAAAATACATACATATATTTTTTCAATGTTTCAATAAATTACACTCAATATTTTGTTGTTCTTAATTGTCCCATTTTTGGTCATCCTCTTTGTATCCTTTTGATATGCCACACAATATTAGTTAGTCTCTAATATTTTCCGTTTTCTGACACAACAACATGACCTACAATTATTTTGTGTCTTTCCTGCCATTTCTCCAAGGAGTCCCAGTTTCTTTCATTAGTGGACGATATTTAGATACCCTCACCTGGGCTCTAGTTGTGCACATTGCTATTTATCTTATCTTCTGGGCCTTTTCAATGGATAGTACAGGTATTTTAACTTGTTAGTTGTTATTATAAATGAGGTCTTTTATGTCATTACACTCTAGTTCTGGCTTGTGTATATGCAAGCTATTGATTTTTGTTTGTTAATTTATATCCTGATATTTGTTCATTGATTCTTTGGGGTTTCATTAATGCTTTCATTCAAACTACACTGAGTGGCCAGATTATTATGACAGGCCAGATTATTATGACCACCCCATCAGTACAATGAAGTGAATTAGTTATGCAAATAACAATAATAATAAAACCTTGAGAATATTTGCTTAGGAAGTTTTCAATATTCAGTGTTTTTGGAAGTGTTGCGGTGGTTATAATAATCTGGCCACTCAGTGTAGAGTCACATGTCTGTATTGTATCCAAGGTACTATGTGAAATGCAAAGACATATTGGTTGGTACCTTTCAGTGCTTGGCATTCATAAAGCATTTGATAATGGTTGAATTTTCATTGTTATTTACTTGGCTTTGTTTATTTTATTATGATAAGGCAGAACGTGGAAAGTGCTATGGCAATTGAGAGGAGGGAAGGATTGTCTGCTGCTGAGGGGGGTGGGGCTGACTAACTGCAGTCAATGGCATTGCAGGTGGACTACCTGGTTGGAGGACATGAGCATGGAATTACAGGGAAAGGAGAATTGGTCAACTACTAAGGGTAAAGAAGACTTGCTCAGAGCTAAATGTGAAAGCCAAATTGAGATGGTAATTGTCATTAAATACTTGCATTCACACTATCACTTGAGGGAACAGAATAGAAATTGTTTTTATCATGTAAAGGCATTTTTTTTTATTCACTTCTAGGACAGTGTTTCTCTTCCACATATAACCATTTGCTATTCAAAAGAATTAGGTAGCAGGATCGTGGTAGTAGACTCTAAGGCACCTGGCAAAAAGTGACCATCCTATCTTACAGGCATCAGCTATCCCAATACATGCATCATGATTTACAGAAGATAGCTGAGAATCAGTTGCACTGTTAAAGTTAGCTCAATAGTATGAACAAGTGCAAATAATACTCTGTAATACCTGTAAAAATTGTGACACAGCTGCTCTCAGTGAGCAATTATGCTCAGCATAATTGAAATTTTGTTAAATAGCAAACTGAATTATCTCTGAGTCATGAGTTTCAATCTCTTTTCACTTCAATGAGAAAGAAAAATGTGTTTCTTACATTCATCAGGAAAGACAATGCTATGGGTTTAGGACTAGGATGAAACAGATTGAATAAGGTTTTTCATCAATGAAATATTCACACTAATTGTTTTTAGCATGTAAAGGCAAAATTTTTTATTGATAGAGTTGTTTACCTTTCAGAACTAAGAAATCAAGATTTTTAGATGCCCTAATGAGTATGATAATTCTAATGTATATTAAGGTCTGGGCAGAAGTTAACAGTTTCCAAGTATGATGAACAATTGTGTTGGTGTAGGTAGCTAGATATTAATAAAGGAAGGAAGCAATGGGAATTAGACATTATTAAGAATAATCAACTAGGGAGCATAAGCCTGCTTAACCAGGAAGCTACAGCTTCACATACTTCAGGGGATAGCAGCATTGCCCCACCAAGAGGATTTACACCCCTCCCTCCCCCCTATAGGGAAGAAGGACTGGATTTTCTATCTTCCTAGTCCACTCACCCAGACTATGGGGGTGGTAAACAAACACATGCACAGTATGAGCCAAGATGGGACCATAGAGGCCTGTCAGTCTAACCTGGGGAAAGAATCATATTGGAGACACAACCCCAAATGATGTAGGAAAGAGATTTGTTATGGGGTGGACCCATCAGAAGCCCACAAAAGCTTGGGAAGTTGATTTGTTAGTTTAAAGAAGTGTCTGGTCCATTTGAAGCCTGAGATAATGTAACCAGCTTAAAAAGCGCTCTCTCTTTCTTTCTCGCTCTCTTGCTGGGTCACACTTGCTCACCCCATGAGCTCATGCATTGCACAGCAGCCATACGGGTCTAATAGCCACCTGGGGCTTGCAGCAGACCATGCAGACTCCAAGGGACTAAGCTTTAAAATGGCACAGAATCTCTGGACATTGGCCCTATTTCTGGGCTTGATCAAGATAAGACTGGACGTTTTCTATGGCAAGATGGACAGAGATGAGACATTGGGAACCTAGGCCCCTCCTTTAATTTTACATCTGGCTTCACAAATAAATCTTACCACACCGCAATCTCCCATACGTAGGTCTCCTGGAATACTTTCCTTGCAACACTGCCAGAACACCACTTCCACCAGCAACATCTTCACCAGGGATAAGTCAGAGTGTACAAGTCACAGTGGCTGAAATAGAGCTACACTGATAAATGACCCTGTCATTTTTCCTATTAATTTATTGGTTTGTTGATCATCATAGGTCAACACTCAACCACTGAGTCCATGCCAGCATGGCAGGATATGTGTTCCTTAAAATGTTATTTGCAAGTAAATAGCAAGCTTCTTGGACAAGCAATTAGAAGACAGAAGATTTAGAGAAAAGGTTAAATTAATCCAGGGTTATCATAGGAGTAATGAAATTCTGTGTCTTAGAGGCTCCATTAGAAACTCTAATCTTGTCCCATAGAACCAACTGTGGTTTTCATTAAATAGAGTTCTGAAGTAATCAATTGGGGACCCTTTTCCATGTTTTCCCATCAGAATGCCTATCTCAATGCTGTATATTCTTAAAATTATAGATTTTCCTGTATGATGGGGGATTTATGAGTGAGAAGGATAAGAGGAAAAATAATTTGTCTAAGTAACTAATATATGGGAGGTCAGACAAGAAGCAGATTCTAAATTTCTAGATTCTATGTATGCTCTTCTAGTGCCTTCACTGTGAGAAATTGGGTTAGTCACGTGATCACACCATTCCCAATGTCCCCAAAGTCTCTATATGATCTTTACTGTCTTTTGGGGTCTTGTTAAAATGCAGATTTGATTTAGTAAGTATGGGGGTGGGTCTAAGATTCTTAATTCACTAACAAGCTTCCAGGAGATGCTAAGACTGTGGTGTTCAGGCCATATTTTTAAATAAAATAATATTTTGGATATACGGAGTTAATAATATATTGTTAAAATTTATTTTAAATTTACATATACATATATGTGTCTCATATTTCTGAGTAATACAAGTCTAGACAGTGACTCTGCAGCCCTTAATTCTACCAGTGCTGGATTATCCATAGAATCAGCTCTCTAAAAACTGCAGACGCAGTCCTCAATAAACATATCCTATTTTCTTGATCCTTTACTCTCTTTTCCTTTTCTCACCATGCCTGCTTCCTTCTTTCTGTTCTTTCCACCCTTTATTCTCTCTCCTCTCTTTCTCTGTCTTTTTCTGTCTCTTTCTTTATAGATATAAATATTTATTTTTTTAATTTCTCAATAATTATGTATCATCCTAGACTCCCTTTTTTTCACTCATCCTTTCACCCAATCAGTGCTCAAGTCACAGAAATTTCACCTCACCCCTGCTCACCTCCAGTTCATGCATTTAATTCCTCCTCTCCTCTAATCTGACTTTCTTCATTAGTTTTTTCATTGGGCTGCTTTCTCACTCCTGACCTCTTCAGCGACTTATCTCATCACCTCTCTACTTTCTCTGCAAGCATTTGAGTGAATAGAATTAAAAACCTAATTGTTTTATCCCCTCCTCCTCTTTTAACATCCTTGAGTGGATCTACATTTGTTTTCTGGTTGAAATTTGAATTCTAGTTTAAAATAAAAGACCCTAAGTGTCTGCCAATGCCTCCCTTTTAGATTTTTTTCTCCTGCTCGTCCTCCTCCTTCCCCAACATCACCACCATATAACATTTATGCAGCAAACTGAACCCCCACGTACAAGCATAATCAAAGGGAAAATGTTTATGGCAGGAAACCACTGTGGCGATCACAGAAGTCAACAGTAACAGGAACTAGCTAAAGCCAGATCATTCCAAGAGGGAGGAAAAATTGACCATAGAGGAACCCTGAAACACATTATACCATCATTGTAATGAAAACTGACACCACAAGTGGGGGGGGGGGGGGGCTATGGCAGTGAACATATGACACTTCCAAACAGACCATGTTAGGGGCAAGGCCTGTCCCAACCAGAAGGTGGAGTCAGAATTTGACACCCCAAAGTTCAGAAACAATCCACCCTTGGAAACACAAAATCTCAAGAACTGACTCATCTTGACACATAACTCACTGGTGAGTTCACCTGCTCAATGTGCACTTTCCTTCTTTCACAGTGGGCCCTCTGTGAGACTCACAATGAGGGGAAGGGGCAGCAGGACGTAGCAGCTAGTCCCTGGCTAAAAACCCCCATCCTGTCTCCAGGAGCTTACATCCAGGCCTCTTTACCAAAAGCACACACACACACACACACAAATAGATAAATTTGACTTTATGGAATTAAAAACTTTTGTGCTTCAAAGGACACCACCAAGAAAGTGAAAAAAACAATCCACAATCTTGGAGAAAATATTTGCAAATGATATATTTGATACGAGACATATATACAAAATATACAAAGAATTCTTACCACTCAATAATAAAAAGACAAGTAGTCCAACTGAAAAATAGACATTTTCTCAAAGAAGATATACAAATGGACAATAAGAATATGAAAGGATGCTTATCATTAGCTTTTATTGATATACGGATCAAAACTGCTACAAAACACCAATGTACACACACTAGAATGGCTGCAATAAAAAAGATAGACTATATCAAGTATTAGTGTTAATATAGAAAAATTGGAACCCTCATATGTTGCTGGCATGGATATAAAATGGTTACAGCCACCTTGGGAATCAATTTTCCAGTTCCTTAAAATATTAATTATAGAATTACTATATGACACAGAAATTCCATATCTAGAAATGAAATTAAAACATATGTACACACAAAACTTATATATTAATATTCATGGTAGCATTATTCATAATCACCAAAAAATAGAAACCAATGAAAATGTTGATTGATGAATGAATGGATAAATAAATGTGGTATATCCATACAATGAACTAGTATTCACTATGAAAGGAAATGAAGTATATAAATACTACAACATGGATGGACCTTCAAAACATTATCTTAAAATAAGCCATTCACACAAAAAATAACAAACACATATTGTATGATTCCTCTTAAATAAAGTGACCAAACTGGGCAAATCTAAATCCATACAGACAGAAACTATATAGAGTTGCCCAGGGCTATGCAGGGGGCGGGGGGCGGGGGGAAGATGAGGAATGATTATCAGATTTTTGTTAGGGGCAGAAATAGGATAAGGGGGACCAGCTATAATTATAAGAAATATTAATCGTGCTCTGTTAACTGTATTTTGTTCTGATTAAAGAAGGTACATTCTAATCTGGCTGGGAGTTGCACATGGGACCTGGGAGCTCATCTGGAAATGCAGCCCATCCTCCACATCTAGGAGCAGTCTATTATCATGGACAGATCAACAACCTTGTTGCAGAAACCAGAGCTGCCAACCCTTTGCATACCTGCAGGCCTTTGCAAATCTCCAGCCCACATTACCTGTAAACTACCCATTTGGCATACCCTTTTGCCTACTTCCCATCTAATCTTCATCCTTCTAGCGGCTAGAAGGCCAATATAAGCAGTTGGCTTATGGTAGGGGGCAGAGCTGATTTTTGTGGATGACTTGCTGCTCTCCCAGACTGTCAGCATTATTGGAAGAAACACTCATATGTGATTCAATCTTGTCTCTGCTGAATTGGCTCAAGTGGTGACAGGCAGCCCAGACCCATTGATTGTCTGGTTACATATTCTCTTTGGGTGCTGAGAATGTTTTAAACTTAGACTGTAGTGATCACTGCATAACTCTGTGACTATACTGAAGATCATTGAGGCATATGCTTTAAATGTATAAATTTTGTATGTGAATATCTCAATAATGTTGGTTTTTAAAATTACCTTATGGTTTATATGTATTCATTTAAAAGTAAGGTTTGATTCATGCCTTGGCTAATATGGGAAGGTGGGAATTTAGGGGTAGTGAATTGATAATTCAGGTTTAATATAGTGTCTTACAATAGCACATGCCTCTTTCTCTCTCTCTCTCTCTCTCTCTCTCTCTCTCTCTCTCTCTATATATATATATATATATATATATATATATATATATATATATATATATTATATATATATTAGAGGCCCTGTGCACGAAAATTTGTGCACTGAGGTTGGGGGTCCCTCAGCCCGGCCTGCGTCCTCTTGCAGCCCGGGAGCCCTCGGGGGATGTCCACCTGCCAGCTTAGGCCCACTCCCTGGGGGATAGAGCCTAAACTGGCAGTCGGACATCCTTAGCACTGCCGGAGAGGCAGGAGAGGCTCCCGCCACTGTTGCTGCACTAGCAACCATCAGCCTGGCTTGTGGCTGAGCAGAGTTCCCCCTTTGGAAGCACACTGACCACCAGTGGGCAGTTCCTGCATTGAGCATCTTCCCCCTGGTGGTCAGTGCGCATCATAGCGACAAGTCATTCTTGATCGTTCTGCTGTAGGGTCAATTTGCATATTACCCTTTTATCATTCATATATACATATATATATATATATATATATATATATATATATATATATATATATAGATATATATATATATAGATATATTTCAGAGAGGAAGGGAGAATGAGAGATAGAAACATCAATGATGAGAGAGAATCATTAATTGGCTGCCTCCTGCATGCCCCCACTGAGGATTGAGCCAGCAACTCGGGCATGTGCCCTTGACTGGAATCGAACCCAGGACCCTTGAGTCCACAGGCCAATGCTCTATCCACTGAGACAAACTGGCTAGGGCACATGCCACTCTTTTGATAATAATTTATTTACCAGGAAAACTGAACTATCACTGCTCATGTATTTACAGAGCCAAATCCTTACGGTTTTTGGCTGTTTTTTTTTTTTTTTTTTATGTGAAGTTTAACTTGGGAGCTTATTTTAGCGGCTCAGATGAAAGAGATTTACTCTGGAAGCTCCAAGTGATTCTTTTCTATAAAGAACCTTTGCTGTTTAGCTCAGGTAGACTGGCCTCAGGGATTAGGAGATGGAACGCTGTAAAACTGTTCCTAAAACTGCACCCTAAGTGTGGTTACTCCACACCCACGGCGGCGGGCTCAGAACAAGGTCATATTTCCTCTCCTGGTTTCTCTTTGGCACCAATTGTGGAGGGAGAGAATCAGAGAGGAGAGTCACACAAAAGATCGGCCTCTGGCCCCTAGCAGGATGCTTAAGGCTGTCTGCACAGTTTTCCCGAGTGACCAGCCCACCTGTGGGGCTGGCTGGGCTCTGGGCGAAGGAAAGAGACAGGAGCTGATCAGATTTCTCAGCTTTGAAGTGAAGAATGAGCCAGAATGAAGAAGCTTCTGATCAAAGGCTGCCCGGAGCGATAAGAAAGGCGACAGCAACTCTCCAGGGAGAGCTCAGGCACCTGCGGCCAGGTGGGGAGAGGGCGCCCAGCCCTCTGAATGGGCACTTTTGTTTCCATTCAGGAAACATTTGAAGCAATTGGAACTAGCAATTTATAAGTCAGATTGGCCTCAGTGTAATGGTTCTCTAAATTGATATGGATCAGAATCACTTGGGGAAGTTTCTGGAAATAGAGATATCTGAGCTTCTCCCCAAAAGACTGTAATTCCTTCAGTCTGAGGTGGTCATCTCAGCTCTGTACTTTTATCAAGTTCTCCCTGCTGGTTTAGATGCCTGTAGAGTTTAGGCAACACTGGCTCCATTCTGGGATTTACCACCAATCTGGAGGAAGGGGGAAGCCATTTGAGGGGGAACAAGTTGGTTAATATTACAGTTAGCCTTTAATTTCTAATGTTGATCAAAATCCTGCAAAGAATTGGGATTATTTTCAATAAATTTAACCTACAGATTCTCTGAATACTGGATATGAAACTCAGAGGAATTTCTCTGGGGACCAAAATGTCTTTGTGAATGTTCCAGGCACTGGGCTAGGTGCTAGGGGTGGAGATGAATAACATAGCCTTGTTCCCAAGAGCTCAGCATCATGTTGGGGAGACAGACACGTAAACAAAATAAATGAAGTATTATAGAAAGAATGTATAAGGCCTTGTTCCAGCTCAGGAAGGGAATGACTAACTCTGCCTGGAGGGTGGGAGGATAGGCAGCCGAGGCTTTCCCAAAAACACAAGGTGGGAAGCCAGGCTTTGGTGTTGAGGAGGAGCTCGGCTCCCTGGCACGAGGAGATGCAGGTGGCCTGGCAAGGAAGGGGGAAGATTCCTCTCCCAGGAAAAGCTCTGTGCAGCGACACAGGCCTGTGAACCCTGGGAGGTTCAGTATGGCATGAATACAGAGGATGTTGGTGATGGGGGTGGCTGGGGATAACGTAGGAAAGTCGTCTCCATCCAAAAGAACCTGTAAATTCCATGAAAGAGACTTGGCCATTGCCTGTAAGGGATGAACAGTTAAGGCAGGAATTTTTCATCTGTCTGTAAACCCCAAAGAACCCAGAATCATGGATACAAATGGTTGATTAAGTCCAGTCAGCTTAAATTGGGAAAATATAAGGGATGTGTTTCTAGAATTATAACACTTCAGTGTTTATTTCTGATTTGATTTTGCAAGCCTCCAACGAATAGTAATAACAGTTATTCATAGTTGTTATTATACATGCAATTCATGGCCTCATAGTGCCCACACAAGGTAGGTGTGTTATTGCCTCAACTTCCTAGAAGAAATTTCTTAGAAAAGCTAAATAACTTACATCACACAGCTTATTAAGTTATAGACCTGAGGCTCAAGCACACATTTTCTGAGTTTTAACAGTTTTCTTCTACAAATGTGAATTTACTAAAAACAAAAATGTACACCTCTAAATAAACACATAAAGATCAGAAAATATAATATACGATGGAGCAACCTAAAAGAGAAATTTAAGAGCGAAATGTTATGATTTCTGCATATGTCAAGATAGGCCTGGCCAGGCTTGGGTTACAAAGAGACAAACAATCACAATAATTTTAAAAATGAGATCTCTGAATCTTACTATAATAGAGGTTACTTCTTGCTCATTTCACAATCTGAGGCAGTTTGGAGGGCACTCTTGGGTGTCTCTCTTCCCCCAGTAACTTAGGGCTAAGGATGTTTCCATCTTGAGTCCATACCTTCTATTGCTGTTAAGTTACCCTGGCAAATCCCAGCCAGCAGATAGAACTTTGTAGATCCCTCTCACACTGACTCTTGACTCAACCATGTGAATTGCTTTGGCCAATGAGATGTTAGCAAATGAGATGCTAGCAGAGGCTTGAAGAAGCACTGCACACACTTGACCTTGCTCATCCTTGTACCTCTACCCCCTGACAACAATGTCCTGCTTTTTTAATACCTGCAAACTGCGTGCTATGGGAAGAATAACTACGCCCATTATTTAATTGATTTCAGTTATCTTTCTTGTGTGTGATGATGTGTATGTAAACAAAGTGCTTTGTGATCTACACAGCTTTGTACAAATGTCAATTGCTTATTGGATTATAATTATCCTCCTAAGAATTATCCTGTTTGGGCCCTCTACATGATTTAATTAATATTCTAAGACTCAGGAATGGCTGATACAATCTAATGAAGACTGACAAAGAATAAAAATGGAAAAATGGTGTTTTTTTTAAAAACCCATATTTTATTATTAACCAAACTAAATTATTCCCTAATTCAGGTTCTTTTGGGTAGACCATGGCAGTCATTAAATAAAGTTTGAGGTAAGTCTGAGTAAGTTACTCTCAAACAACTTCACTGCCAGGGTATAATGAAATTGACTCAAACCAAATCCCACAACACATTTAGACATTAATTTAGCCTAAAGTTCATATAACTGGTCTTTAAATTTGATGCCGTTATGGCTTTCTGTCTTTGAAGGTACCTTGATGATTCTTTGCAGTTTAGTTAAGGTGAATACAACATTCTAGAGATTCCATTCCTTTTGAAGTTGGACTCAGGCAGCTAGCTAGACTTAGCATCATTTAAGAACTAGTCAAAAATCATTTGCGTTAGATGAATTTAATTCCTTATTTATGTATGATTGGGAAGAACTTTTAAACATTTCTGGCCCTTAACTTCCCCTATTTCAGGCATTCATCATGCCATCAAGACAATCGTTTTCACCAATATTTCTCACATTCAGTATACTAACTAGAAACTTCATGAGCAAGAAGACAGATAAAAGAGATGAGCTTGTGTCAGCTGTCCTGCAATATGGCACTCTCTAATTGATGCCAACTGATCACCCCTGTATTGTTGATTAAGGTAATTTACTATCACTACAGTTAAAGCTGAAACTAACAGACAAGCACAGGATGCTACACTAACTATGCTGATGCACTTTGATGCATCTCACAGAGGTGGTAATTCCGTGTCACTTGGGAGTAAAATCTTTCTAGCCTGTTGTCAACTATTGTTGCTGTCTATCCTCTGAGCTCTTTATCATACCACTATTTTCATAGTGACATGTTTGATAACATGGAATAGAAAAAAAAACACCTTTTATACTTGACACAGCTGCAACATTCCCATAAAAAATGTCATTTAAATTTTAAGCATAAGTCTGTTACAGGCTATGGATATTAGGCTAGATTCTTATGGTATCTAAAGATAAGTTACATAGAAAGTAGGGGACATTAATTTTCAGAGACCTTCTCCATCTAGCAGGCATTCCAGCTGCAGAGTTAACTCCTTCCCTGGCAGGAACATAGGTATTTTATTATGAGATTGATTGGAAGGATCTTGCTATCGCTCACTGCCTGGGAGAAAAGAGAAAGCATTGTTTAGCTTTCAGGTATACACCCTCAGACAGTCAAACTCCTTTCCCCGACCCATGGAGATGTAGTAACTTGCAGCAGAGCTAAACCAGGATTATGACTCCCACGCTGACATTAGCAATTGACTGAAATGTGGTTTCAGGCCAGGGCAGGAGGAAATAGCACAGAACAATACAGCCAAGTTCATTGTACTAACTGAGCTACAGCTCCCTGAGAACCAGGTGTGAATTGAATAGAGAGAATATAATTGGCTTATTTGACTCATAACTTATTTTCCCCAATTTTTCTTAAATTCAGTTCTTTCTCCTTTCTCTCTCTTACTTCCTGGCTAGTTGGCAGATATTCATATTTCATCTGAAAAAATAGTGTTCCAGATCCAGACACCTACAGTCCCCACTTCAAAAAATGACAAAGTAAGAATTGACACAGAGGCAATGATAAAGTTTGGAAGCAGGAGGGACAAGAAGGAATAAAAATGTTTTTTGGGGTTTCTTCTGTGCCAGCCCAAATATGGGCCTTTTATGTTTATTAGTACATTTGACTGATGAAATCCCTGGTTGTCAGGGTTTATTTTCACAATTCAACAGATGAAAAAACTGAAGATCAAAGTTTTTAAATAACTCTGGTTACCCATGTAGTAAATGATGGAAATGGGATTCAAGGCCAACTTCATTCATTCAACTGAGCTACTATACCAACCTTTTCCTTTTCATCACCAGCTCTCCTGACATCAACTGCCCCTGATTTACTTTATTTCTTTGGCTATATTTTCTGGGAAAAAGTTATGTGCCAGACACTATGTGCTAGATACTAAGGAGTTACAGATGCTTTTCCTATCCAGCATTTATTTCTTTTTTTTTCTTTTTTTTTAAAAATATATCTTATTGATTTTTTTACAGAGAGGAAGGGAGAGGGATAGAGAGTTAGAAACATCGATGAGCGAGAAACATCGACCAGCTGCCTCCTGCACACCCCTCACTGGGGATGTGCCCGCAGCCAAGGTACATGCCCTTGACCGGGATCGAACCTGGGACCCTTCAGTCCGCAGGTCGACACTCTATCCACTGAGCCAAACCGGTTAGGGCTATTTGCTTTCTTTTATTTTTTTTTTGTTTATTTACATATTTGTATGTTTGTTTGTTTTTAATCCTCATCCAAGGATATATTTTCCATTGGTTTATTTTAGAGAGAGGTGAAGGGAGGGAGAGGAAAGGGACAGAGAAACATCAATGTGAGAGAGACACATTGATTGGTTGCCTCCTGCATGTGCCCTGACAGGGGCTAGGGATGAACCAGCAACTGAAGTACATGCTCTTGACAGGGAATCAAACACATGACCCTTCAGTCTGTGGGTCAACCCTCTAACCACTTAGTGAAACCAGTCACGCCTCCTTTTTTCTTCATTTCTTTTCTTTGGGGAACACCCTTTCTAATCTCTTGCTCATATGGTTTGAGTGAGCCTGAAAGCAATCTTGTGGCCCTGGAAGCAATCAAGCATCCCTGGCCATAGTCATTTGTTCAGGAGTGGGTATGTTCCAACCTGTTTCACTGAGAATTAGACTGCGAATTTTCTCTGGAAATATTAGGAAAGAGAAACACTTTCTGTTGGGATAGCTAAAGTGATAGCACTTAAGCCTGGACACTTGTTGACTACCTTTGTGAAACCTGAAAATAATTTTTTTGAAAATTAAGTGCATGTAGAAGAAAACTGAATAAAGAGATGAGGAGCAAACACTATTTGTGTACCTGAATCCTATTACCTGAAATTGGGAATTGAACCCCTAAACTTTTCAATTACTTTAATCCTCTTCTCTTCTCTTCTCTTCTCTTCTCTTCTCTTCTCTTCTCTTCTCTTCTCTTCTCTTCTCTTCTCTTCTCTTCTCTTTTCTTTCCTCTTCTCTTCTCTTCTCTTCTCTTCTCTTCTCTTCTCTTCTCTTCTCTTCTCTCTTTTCTTTCCTTCCTTCTTTCTTTTTCCTTTCTTTTTCAAAACATAAATTGCTTTCATGTCTTATTTGTAACAGAAAGATGCCTGACATTATACAAGGTTAACCAATATAGTCTGGATCTCTGATTTAATGAAGACTTTTGACTAACAGATAGATGGGTAATAATCAAATAATCACTGGAAAAAAGTGTTATAAAGATTGATAGGTGTCCTACAAAGAGACATTTATCTACAGAAACATATATCATAACTTTTCCTGGCTAGGGATTCAGAAAATCTTTTTTTCTGTGGAAATTACCAAATATCTAAAAATATACATAAAGTTTAAGTATATGGAAATTTGGATAACATATGCTTCTGGTAGAGGGAACGGAAGATGCAAAAGGGATAATTTTATATCCATTAAAATGAATGAAAGTTTAGGTAGCTGACAGAAGGGAAGAGTGACATTAGAGAGGTAGAAAGGTAAGCAAGAACTAAACCATCATGGCCCTTGTAGGAAGTCATTGGATCTTGTTCCAAGAGATACAAGCTGCAAGAGAAGCAAGAAGTCATTGCAGGATGTTAAGCATTCTGACATAATCAGACTTGATTTTTAAATCTGCCTACAATAAAGAGGATGGAGAAAAGGTGGTCACAGTGGATATAAGTAAACCAGTTAGAAGATGAGTATAGCAGTCTAAGGAAGATATAATGGTAGCTTATATTGAGAAGTTGTAGCAACAGCTATGGACTGGCTGGATTTGTTGTGGTGATATTTCTAAGGTGAATTTGGTGGGAGAGGAAGCATAGGGGAGGAGAGATAAACTGTGATTCCTAGGTATCTGGCCTTGGCTAACCTAATGAAAGATGCTTTTCTTTAATGACAAAGAGATCAATGAAAAACAGGACCTATGCCAAGGAGCTGAAAGAATGAATTCAAGCTCAATCCTGTTGAGTTAGATGTGCTTTTGAGATATATAAGTGGAGATGTTGAGTAGACAGGAAGAATTAAGAGTCCATGTCTGGAACTTAGACAATTAGATATTAGATAGAAGAAAAAAACCTGTGAGGCACTGATGTATATAGATTGAGACTAATTGAATCTATGGGTGTGACTGACATTGCTTAGGAAAAACAGTATAGAGTAAGGAATGCTGACAGGCTAGGTCTGAAACTTGTGATACTCCAAAATTTAATATCTGTTGTTAAAAATAATCTTCTGGAAGATATAATACCATAGCTTTCATAAACATTTTAAATGAGCACATGTTAAATACTTTACTAAACTCACTTTAATGGAAACAGGAAGATCTCACAACTTGATTCAGTCCTCATATCGATCTACAGATTCAACACAATCCCTATGAAAATTTTAACTGGTATTTTTTTAAGAATTGACAATCTTATCCTGAAATTTATATGAAAATTCAAGGGACCCAGAATAGTAAAAAAATCTTATAAAAGCAAAAAGCATGTAGACACACACCATCTAACGTTAAATCCTATTACAAAGCTAGAGTAATAAAGACATTGTAGTAAGAGCATGAGGATAGTCACATGGATCAATGAAACTGAACTGAGGAGAAACCAAGATGGCGGCATAGGTAAACACCTGAAATTGCTGCCTCACACAACCACTTCAAAAATACAACTAAAAGACAAAACGGACATCATCCAGAACCACAGGAAGGCTGGCTAAGTGGAAATTCTACAACTAGAAAGAAAGAGAAAAGCACACTGAGACTCAGAGGAGGTGTGGAAGTAAAGTGCAGAGGTAAGGAGGCACACGCGGAAAGGGCTGGCAACTAAGGACATGGTTGTCTTTTTCAATCAGAAGGGAGACATAAACTCCTGATGGCCCCAACTCCAGTTCCGGGGACCAAGATTCATATGGGGAGAAACTGGACTGTCTGGCACCGGGCAGAACTCGAGGGTGGCTTTCTCTCAGAGGTGCTTGCAGCGATTACCATGGAACACTGAGACCCAGTGATACCAACTACAATCAAGGCTTAACTACAACAAGACTGTGCACACAGCCCACAAAGGGGTGCACCAAGAGTGTCCACCTCAGGTAATTGGGGAGGCTGAGCCACTGGGCCCTATAGGACACCTAGCACAGAAAGCCACTATATCAACACAGGAAAGCAGCCAAAATGCGGAGACAAAGAAACAGGTCACAAATGAGAGAAATGGAGGAAAGCAAACTACTGGATATAGAGTTCAAAACCACACTTATAAGGTTTTTCAAGAATTTTCTAGAAACTGCTGATAAATTTAGTAAGACCCTCAATAAGTCTAGTGAGACCCTTCCCTTGAGAATATGAAAAAGGACCAAATAGAAATTAAGCGTACACTGCTAGAAATAAAGAATATTATATAGACATCCAACAGCAGACTAGAGGATCGCAAGAATCAAGTCAAAGATTTGAAGTACAAAGAAGTAAAAAACACTCAACTGGAAAAGCAAAAAGAAAAAAGAATCCAAAAATATGAAGATAGTGTAAGGAGCCTCTGAGATAACTTCAAGCGTACCAACATCCGAATTATAGGGGTGCCAGAAGAAGAGAGAGAGCAAGATGTTGAAAACCTATTTGAAGAAATAATGACAGAAAACTTCCCCTACCTGGTGAAAGAAATAGACCTACAAGTCCAGGAAGCACAGAGAACCCCAAACAAAAGGAATCCAAAGAGGACCACACCAAGACACATCATAATTAAAATGCCAAGAGCAACAGACAAAGAGAGAATCTTAAAAGCAGAAAGAGAAAAACAGTCACTTACCTACAAGGGAGTACCCATATGACTGTCAGCTGATTTCTCAACAGAAACTATGCAGGCCAGAAGAGAGGGGCAAGAAATATTCAAAGTGATGAATACCAAGAACCTACAACCAAGATTACTTTACCCAGCAAAGCTATCATTCAGAATTGAAGGTCAGATGAAGAGCTTCACTGATAAGAAAAGGCTAAAGGAGTTCATCACCACCAAACCAGTATTATTATATGAAATGCTGAAAGGTATTCTTTAAGAAGAGGAAGAAGAAGAAAAAGGTAAAGATAAAAATTATGGACAACAAATACATATCTATCAACAAGTGAATCTAAAAATCAAGTGAATAAAAAAATCTGATAAACAGAATAAACTGGTGAATATAATAGAATCAGGGGCATAGAAAGGGAATGGACTGACAATTCTTGGGGGGAAAGTGGTGTGGGGGTGCGGGAAGAGACTGGACAAAAATCGTACACCTATGAATGAGGACAGTTGGGGGGGGGGCACAAGGGCAGAGGGTGGAGTGGGAACCGGGTGGAAGGGAGCTATGGGGGGGAAAAAGAGGAACAACTGTAATAATCTGAACAATAAAAATTAAAAAAAATAAAAATAAATTAAAAAAGAACCACACACAAAAAAAGAAACTGAACTGAGAATCCAGAAATAAACTTCAACATTCAAAATCTATTAATATTTGATAAAATGGGCCAACAGTTCAATGAGGAAAGAATAGTGTTCTCAACAAATGATGCTGGGACAACTAGATATCTACATACGAAAGGAGTAATTTGGACCCTATCACATATCATACACAAGAATAACTCAAGCAGATCATACACTTAAATGCAAGAGCTAAAACTATAAACTGTTAGAGTAACACATCTTTGTGAACTTTGGTTAGGTAATGGATTCTTACACTGACATCAAAAACAAATTTCAAAAGAAAATTAGATAAATTGGATTTCATAAAATTTGAAACCTTTTATGTTTCAAATTACACAATCAAGAAAGTGAAAACAAAATCTATAGCCTGTGAGAAAATCATTGCAAATCATGTATCTAATTTGGGACTTGTATCCAGAATATATAAATACCTTTTAAAATTAAATAATAAAAAAACTAATAATCCAACTATAAAATGGGCAAAGAATTTTAATAGTGTTCCTAAGAAGATGTATGAATGACCAATAAGCACATGAAAAAAATTTTAATAGCATTAGTCATTAGTAAATTAGAAATCAAAACTGTAACAACATACTACCTCATACCCATCAGACTGACTACAATAAAAAAGACAGACAATAGCAAGTGTTGACATGGATGTGGAAAATTGAAACTCCCATACATTGCTGTGGGGATGTAAATGGTGCAGGTACCTTGGGAAACAATTTTCCAGTTCCTTAAATGCCAAATACGCATTTGCCATTTGACCTAGCAATTCCACTCCTAAGTATACTAGTATATCCAAGAGAAATTAGAACATATATTCTCACAAAATTCTGTACACTCAAATTCAGAGCGGCATTATCCATAATAGCCAAAAAGTGAAAATAACCCACATGTCCATTGATAAATGGGTTAAAAAAATGGGATACTACCTATACAATGGCATATTATTTAGCCATAGAAAGTAATGAAGTATTGACACATGCTGCAACTTGATGGAATCTCAAAATTATTATACTAAATGAAGGAAGGCAGTCAGGAAAGAAAATATATTGTATGATTCTCTTTATATGAATTTTCTAGAATAGATGCATTTGAAAAGACAAAGTTAGATAATGTTGGCTGAGGCCTGGGAGGGTGGCAGAGTGGTTGTCAAATGACTACTAATGGGTATAAATCTTTTTAAGGTGATGCAAATGTTTTAAAACTAGATTATTTTCTTTATGATTTCACAGTTCTGTAAACATATAAAATATTGAGTTGTGCACTTAAAAATGGGTGAAATTTACATTGTGTAAATTATATCTCAATAAAGCTAATAAAAAGAGACAGAGAGTGTGCCAATAAAACTACAGTCGCATTTATGGATGAAGAATATTGAAATAAAGTTTCAACGGGCTCAAAACTGGGTTTTTTCCCCGCAGGAAAAATGGTTGTTCCTTCACCTATATAATTTGTTTTTATGTCCACAGAGAAGGATCATTTGTATTGCAGTTCTGTACAACATATCAAGTTATAAAATAGCTCTGTATAGTCATTAAATAGCACAAAGCAATGACAAGCCCAGAGCTCCTCTACATAGACTCAGAATCAGATAATTCAGAATACTTCATTTGGAGACAGAATTTTTCCTACATCAATTCATTTTATTAATTCATTTTATTGTGTAGCAAACCACTCTGAAAACTAATGGCTTAAACATAATAAACACTTTTTTGTGAACCTCATGATGCATCAGATTGGTGGTTTGGGCTCAGCTGGGCAGTTCTTCCTCATTGGCAGATTTAGGCCTTTGTGAGCAGCTGTTCAGGATGGATGGCTTCGGTTGGGACACCCCATCTCTGCTCCAGGAGGTTTCTCATCCACATGAAACAAATTGTTACGCCCAGATTTCAAGACCCCCCACAGAGCCACCAGGGAGCACCGAGTCCGATGCAAAAGCATAGAGTTTTTTATTCAAGCTAGCTTGGTCTCTCTGCCTCCATTACTGGATGCAAGAGAGCCCGGAGTTTCAAGAGAACAAAGAATTTTTAGGGCTTGGGGTCAGGGGGTGGGGGCACACTCTGACCACTGATTTGGCCTATTCCAGTTGGTTGAGTGAGGGCCGGGGGCTAGTGACTCAAGGGCAGGGTGCAGCTAGGGCCTGGTTACACAAAGACAGGGGGATGGCTAGCATACTTTTGGCCTTGGGCTAGTTTCCCCCGCTTTCCCATTGGCCGAGATAAGGGCAGGCTGAGTAACTGATACATTCTGCGGCTTTTTCTTGGAAGAGGGGTTCAGGACACAGCTGTCAGTCCTGTTCTGTCCTTTCACAAATCATCCCAGGTCACATGGTCACTTCTCCAGCACAACAGCTCACATGATCATACCAGGTTTTTACAGGAGTGAGACCTAGATTTGAAACAAGTGCAGAGCCACTTCCACAACATTTTATTGGCTAAAGCAAGTCACAGAGGCAGGTCAGTTTCAAAAGGTTAAAAAAAATAAACTTCACTTTGGGAGGTGCTCTTTAAGTCATGCTGTAAGTAGTGTGTTTACAGTGAGTGGAATTGTTAGGGCCATTTTTACCACCAAATCGACCATAATGTTTTTTTTTATAACATTCTATTTCATAGGATTTACCTAAATTTTCAGTTATATATTAATTAATGTGTATATTTGTAAATGTCTAACTCCTAGTAGATGAAAGCTACACAGGGGTCAAGGTTATGTTATTTTTTAAGTTGGATGTTTACTCCTAGCACATTTTTGGCATATAATAGGCACTGAGTGAATGAACAGTTAGTCCTCTCCCTCTCACCCCTGAGTAATTGACCAGACTTATGGAAGCGCTGAAAATAATGTGTTGGCAAGATGACCCTAGACAGATCTAGCAACTGACTATCTGATATCTAATGAGAGAAGCTATGACTGGTGACAGCTCATATATCAATAACACCATTGCTAGAAAGGTCAGGACAGCCAAAGATCATTCATAGACATATTAAACAGCTTAGTATATCTTAAAATGCTTTGCGGAAGAAGCAGAGGATACAGTAATCCCACCTGTGTTGAGAATATCAATCAGCAGCTGAAAAGATTGTTAAAAACATAGACATGCATGCGTTGCCCATACTAGAATTTTGAGTCAGTTGGTCTGGAATGTGGCCTGGGCATGCACATTTAAGACAGCCAGTTGGTTCCAGTTTCTAATTTCCTTACAGTCCCAGGATCAGCTCACTGCAGCCCCTTCCAAGTTCCATCATCAGCCAGTCACAGCTCTGAGAACCAGCTCTGCATGGTCACTCGATCGTGTTTCTGCCTCTGTTGGTAAGACATCATAGGTGTCTGGGTTGCAGCTTTGCTGGACCTTTGCTGCAACCTTTCTACATTGTACTCATGCCGATTTCTTTTCTCTCTTCCCACAACCCGAGGGATGAAAGCTCTTCCTGCAGTTACTCTCTTACATTAGTTTCCTGTTTTGCCTTTTCCTACTCACTCAATTTCCTATCTTAAGTATTTAGATTAACATAGCTGGTGTGGCTTTGGTTTACCTGAGCAGATCTTGACGAATGTATACATTATGCTCCAAATGCATTCATCCTTCCTATGGAGCCACCCTGCACACTTGCCTCCACACTGCTCTCCTAATGAGGAAAGTGCTATACTATAGGGAGAAGATCCTTGCCAGCATCACTTTCTCAACCCACACTGATTATTTTGAAAACCCCACCCAGAATGATGTCTCTACACACCAGGTAGTCCAGAATATCCCCACTAACTTGTGGAACATGTTGCACACATATGACAAATCCAACAGCAAACATCTGTTTTGAGATATTAGAGGCTAACCTATTTGGCTTGCATCGATGGACCCAGACACATGGAAGGGAAAAAAGCAATTTAGTTTCACTTGTTAGCAGGGGCTGAGCTGGAGACTGAGGGTGATCAGGGTCCCGCGCTGTTGGTTTCTGGAACAAAAGTAATTACTTTGGCCAAAGTCAGGAAAATCTCACTCTCTGCCTATAGCATGCTTGATTCCACAGCTAGAGATGGCAACACCTGATTCCAAGCATGTGCCTAATTTTATTAAATTTTAAGATCCTAGAATACTTCAAGAGGCAAAAGTAGTATCCAATTACTCTTTATGCCAGCAGATACTTCTTTGGAATCAATACTCAGTGAAGAATTTGAGTCAGGAAACAACACAAGAGAAGAACTGGGCCTTGTTGTCCAATTTTTTCAACATTACCATGAACAGGTTTTTTTGTGTGTTTGTGTGTGTTTTTTTCTCTTCTTAATGTCTCAGTTCACCCATTTGCAAAACATCTATTACAAATATTATTGGATAGAAGTCTTGAAGACCTAACCCATATCCAATATGAAGGATAATTACTTATTTTAAAAAAAGGAGTCTATTAAGAGTCTCCACATGCCCCAAATCTATCTGTGTTATAGGGCCTGGTTCATATATTTTCTCCGAAGAACCTTGTCAGATACCCCCAGTTAGATGTTATATGTCCTCTCCCTCAAACCCTATAATTCTTAATCTCTGCTGTCCACAGGCATTCATTTTTTTCCTTATGATATATTTAGTGTAAATGTCTTATATTACCTACTAGACTATAAACTTTTTGAGATTAGGATACATGGTAAGCATATAATATAATATTGACAGGTAAGATTCATGAGTGTTGCTGTGCCTTTATGCACTTTGTATTATTCTACCTCAAACAGCTGTGATGAAAAATAATTATTATTTATTATAATTATTTCTTTTTTAAATTTATGAAAATCAATTCTTGAGAGAGTTGGTTTTCTCAAATACATAAGGTGAGAGGAAAAAGGAGTCTAACCTTAGGCAAAATAACCTAGCCTACTCTGACTTATAAAAGTCACCCTATAACATACATGTATTGTACTGAACTTAAAGAACCCTCTTCCATCACTTATTTGATTGGGGACATTGGCCAAGATATTTAACTTTTATGAACCTCAGGTACCTTATCTGATACATGGTAATAAAATATGTTTTCCTGAAAGTAGAGTTCTGACTCTTTTGAAATTCCTTCCTTCCTTGATAGATGATGCTGAATGCTCTTCTTGTTCAAGATTCCTCCCCCCAGAAAATCACCTCCATTGGCAAATATGTCCAGTCTTTTAAACATTTTTTAACTTATTGATTTTCAAGAGAGAGGAAGGATGAGAAAGATTAAAAAAACACACATCAATTTGTTGTTCCACTTATTTATGCATTCATTGGTTAATTCTTATATGTGCCTTGACCTGGGATTGAACCCACAACCATGACATATCAGGACAATGCTCTAACCCAGGGGTCCTCAAACTTTTTAAACAGGGGGCCAGTTCACTGTCCCTCAGACCGTTGGAGGGCCGGTCTATAGTTTTAAAAAAAAAAACTATGAACAAATTCGTATGCACACCCCACATATCTTATTTTGAAGTAAAAAAACAAAACGGGAACAAATACAATATCTGTATTTGCATGTGGCCCACGGGCTGTAGTTTGAGGACCCCTGCTCTAACCATTTGAGTTACCCAGTCAGGGTCAAGAGGTACAGACTTTAGCATAGCAAAGCCAATATCTAAGAAGTTACAATTGTCTAATCCTGAATGCAGGAATATACGTATAAGGAAGCTTTCACTGCCACATCTGAAGATGGGAAAAATCAGAATTAATGAGACACACAGCCCTGAGCTACACTCCTACAGAAAAACTAAATCATACAACAGCCACCATAACCCCAGGCACATGTTTTGTCTTCTCTTTATAAAGGTACCAGAGGCCCAGTGCACAAAATTTGTGCACGGGGGGCGGGGAGGGAGTCCCCTCAGCCCAGCCTGCACCCTCTCCAATCCAGGACCCCACGGGAAATATCTGACAGCCGGTTTAGGCCGATCCTGGCAGTTGGACATCCCTCTTACAATCCTGGACTGCTGGCTCCTAATCACTCACCTGCCTGCCAGCCTGGTCGCCCCTAACTGCCCCCACCCTGCTGGCCTGGTCGCCTCTTACAGCCCCCCTCCCGCTGGCCTGGTCGCCCCTCATGGCCGCCCCCAACTGGCCTGGTCATCCCCCACAGCCTGCTGTTCAGTCATTCAGTCGTCCCTCACTAACACCGCTGCTGGCCTAGTTGCCCCATGCAGCCTGTTTGTTCAGTTGTTTGGTTGTCCCTCACTAACCCCCCTGCCGACCTGGTCATAGGCAGCCATCTTGAGGGCATGGGGCTTAATTTGCATATTACTTCTTTATTATATAGGATATGCAATTGACAGGAAAATGTACATAGTTGGGAATTTAGACTTTGGCCAAAGACCACAATTTTCTAGGAAGTGGGGTAGTTGTCCTCACAGTAGACATCAGTCTATACTTCCAGAGCTGACCAATGCCAAAGTAAAGTTTTATACACACAGCAAGACTATTACATTTCAGGGGATGTTTTTGCAGAGCTCTTCTTAAAAAGTTGTCCTCTAATACCTTCTAGTTGCCACACAAGATAGATCTGTCTGGGTGTCAAGGTGATAAACTGGTAATACTTTGGTTAAAACATCAAGCCTGCCTTTCCCCAGAGTTATACTTGATGGGAATTAGGCCCAATGGCTACCCTTTAGTTATATTAAGGTTATTTTAGGTAGGGCTTCTCTTTTTATTATTTTTTTATATATAGTTTTATTGATTTCAGAGAGGAAGGGAGAGGGAGAGAGAGATAGAAACATCAATGATGAGAGAGAATCATTGATCGGTTGCCTCCTGCATACTCCCTACTGGGGGACAAGACCACAACCTGAGCATATGCCCTTGACCAGAATTGAACCCATGACCCTTCAATTCACAGGCTGAAGCTCTATCCACTGAGCAAAACTGGCTAGGGCAAGGCTTCTCTTTTTATAGCATCACTACTAGAGACCTGGTGCACGAATTTGTACATGAGTGGGGTCCCTCGGCCTGGCTAATGATCGGGCTGATCGGGGCCGCAGGTGGTTGGCCAGCAGGGGTCAGAGGCGGGTGGGGGGGTGGAGCCTTGGGAGGTTGCCTTCACTGAGTGTCTGCTCCCTGGTGGTCAGTGCACTTCATAGAGAGCAGTCATTTGGTCGTTTGGTCATAAGGTCACTTAGGCTTATATATATATATATATATATATATATATTAAGTTTCAGATGTCTAGTGCATGAAATTCGTGCACTCGAAGGGGGGGGGGGTGGTCCCTCAGCCTGGCCCGCACCCTCTCGCAGTCCGGGAGCCCGTGGGGGATGTCTGACTGTCAGTCATCTTTAGTGCTGCCGCAGAGACGGGAGAGGCTTCCTGCCACTGCTGCTGCACTCGCCAGCTGTGAGCCTGGCTTCTGGCTGAGTGGCACTCCCCTGTGGTAGTACACTGATCACCAGGGAGTAGCTCCTGCATTGAGTGTCTGCCCCTTGGTGGTCAGTGCATGTCATAGTGACCGGTCGTTCTTCTGTTCAGTCGATTTTCATATTAGCCTTTATTATATAGGATAGATAATGGGATTTTTTTTAATGTAATTTCCTTACTTGTAAAATTAAGACATCAAAATTATCATGGTGGATGTTCTGGTTTTAATTTTCCATCACTCACATAGCTTTTATGTTTAGAAAGAATCCTCTTAATATGAATGTCATGGAGACTGACATATAATTGGGGCTGTGAATCTTGAGGATATGATAGAAAGGTACAGGCTCAGAAAGCCATTGTGGCAGCTTTGGCAGAGTGGATGTGGTGTGACAATCTAGTGATATAGCAAGGAGTATGTGAGGTTGGTGTTCTTGGCAGCACAGAGGCAAGGATATCAGGGAATAGTGACAGAGGCAGTGGGGCAATACTACAGGGTGCTGATGTGAGATGGTGGTGTGAGGCAGTGATGGTACAAGTGGCCTTTTCTGGAGCTGGGTCTTGGCTAGGCTCTGGCTCCCCATGGTGCCCACATAAATCTGTTTTCCAGGGTTTCTGTGTTTTCTGAGCAAACATTACAGCGTATATTTCTTCTACTCGTGTAAAAAAGAGTTACATCCTTTTGCTTGTCACCAAGAACCTGAACTCATAAAATGCTTTATTTATAAAATTCCCAGGTTTAACTTTTGAGAAATGTGGTTTTATAATTCTTCCTAAATTGTTCTCCAGATTTTTTTCTTTTTTTTTTAAAGTCTTCTACTCATCTCTGGAAGTTTTACTAGGGTCTTCACTTAACATTGTGACAGGATCATGTTTATATGTTATTCAGTATGCCAATCAAATAAATTTTATTTTATTTTATGGGTCCGTTAAAGAAATCCATATAAATCTTTTGAAATCACACATAGTACCTGTATCTAGCTTTCAAAATCTTAACATTATTTTCAGAAAATTATGCTGAAATAATTGGACATCCATCTACATGCAAAAACAAAAAAAAAAAACCTCTACCCATAACATCCACCAAATTCAGAAATTAACCTATAATAGGTTTTGATCTAAATTTAGAACCTAAAACTATCAACTTCTAGAAGAAAACAATGAAAAAATTCTCTGCAATTTTGGGTTTGGCAAAGATTTCTTATGTGTTAAAATAGCAAAATCCAGAAAAAATAAAGAATAAAGAATTGGATTTAATTTTAATTTAAATCCTGTGCTCTTCAAAAGACACTTTTAAGAAAATGGAAAGTCCTGGCCTGTGTGGCTCAGTTAGTTGACCATTGTCCTGTACACCAAAGGTGGTGGGTCAATCCCTCGTCAGGGCATATACCCAGGTCTCAGGTTTGATCCCTGGTTGGGACATGTGTGGAGGCAGCCAATCAATGTTTCTCATGTTGATGTTTCTCTCTCTCTCTCTCTCTCTCTCTCTCTCTCTCTCTCTCTCTCTCTCTTCCTTTTTCTAAATATCAATATTTTTAAAAGTTAAAAAGAAAATGGAAAAATGGGTCACAGACTAGTAGAACATATTTGCATATTACCTGTCTGTTAAAGTATAAAGTACCTGTAGCTAGAACAAAGGAAAAAAAAAAAGAAATACCTCTCAAAACTTTAACAATAAAAACAAAACAAAACAAGCAAGGGATCCAAGAAGCAGTGGAGTGGAAGTTACACTCACCTTCTCCCAGGACCAAATTGGAATTACAACTACATTATAGCACAATCAACCTGAATAACCAACGGAAGACTAGCTGAGCAGGAGTCTTATAATGAAGAACAAGCAGAGGATGCCACCTTGAAACTGGTAGGAAGGAAGAAGAGGTGCAAAGGCCTGGCCCCACACCCACAGGTGGCAGTTGAGAATCTAGAGGAATATCTCAGCTGCAAAGGTCCCTCTGAGGAGCAAGGTGTTTCAACCCTAGGCCAAGCTCCCCAGCCCAGAGCACCGGTGCTGTGAAAAAGAGCCCACATAGTATCTGGCTGTGAAAATCAGAGGGAATTCTGTTCACCAAGGTGAGGAGGGAGACTGCTAGAAATCCAGACTTCCTCTTAAAGGGCCAATGCACAAAATCTCCTTTGTGGCCACTAATCCTGGGCTCCAGCAGAGAGATAATGGCTCAGAGCAGACTGAAGTCATTGAGGGAAAGATTGAGTTGTGTGTCTTCAGGGAGTGGACTGGAAGGATAGCTTCCATGTCCCTGTGCTGAGTCCTTTTCCCACTATGCCCACAGAAGCCAACTTTGCAGGGCTGAGCACGCCTTCTGTAAGGCATCAACCTGGAGAGCTACACAAACCCTACCCACCCACCTCCCTGTAGCCCCACCCTACGTCAAACTTGTGCCCTATACCCTACAGAGAAATCAGCTAGCTGTGACCAGCCTAGGCCCACAATTCAGTCTTTCTTGGAAGGTTCTTGAGAAGGCTCGAGAAAACTCAGGGGTTATCAGAAATGCACAGAGAGAAACTGAATTGTGTGTCTCTAAAGGGTCTCTTTTCCCTGTGTAACCTGAAAAGTGGGACCATTCCTATGCAGAATCTTCCCTCCACCCAGCCAAATCTTAATCTGATTTCCCCTGATGAACAATACTTGCCTCACCAGGGCAACTCCCTGGACCCCACCTTATTGCAAAGGTTCAGAGGGCCTAGGCAGGTGGCAGCTGATCTTGATGTACTCTGAGACTTTTGCTCAGTGGTCTCAGATCCAGCACTGGCAACTGCGGGAAGCCGGTCCATCCTTGCTGCTTGACACAGTCACTGCAGGAAAGAAACATCTGCACAGCATATGTTTCAAGGGACCTGGCATATATGGCATACTGTTCTTAATATGTTTGCTCACCTTCTTGGCTCTAAGTGTTTTAACCAAGGTCACCTCTCCGAGGAAGGTTGTTTCCCCAGGTAGGGATTTTTCCCTGAAGTTAGGGAGGGAATAAAATCCCTTAACTAAATGCCAGGCGGGTAGTTAAACAGTGGGTAGTTAATCACTTTAACTACGAACAATCACCCTTAAGCTACATAATCTTTACTTCCTGGAATGGAGATAAGAAACGCCCTAACCTTTGGAATAGAAATTGACAGGATTAAAATCAACTGGTATAAATACAGATGTAACAAGACAATAAAACATAGAACTTGGCTGGAGATCCTGGCTAGAGATCCTGGCTAGGCTGCTGATCAACTGAACGCTGTCTCCGTGTCATTGCTTCTTCACCAACTCCGTCCACACCTTTGGGAAGCCCTGTACCTGCTGGGGTTGGACCCCAACAGGCAACAAGTTTGAATCTGTATCATCCAGATGAACACCACTCACCTCTACCTGGTGACTCACTGAAAACCTACCTCATGCAACTCACATACCACCAGAGTCTCTTTCAGTGACTGAGGCTAACAGGCAGCTGGCCAGTGGAGGCAGATCTTGGGGTGCCCTGTGTCTTTTGCTGACCTGCCCTATGTTAAGTCCTGGTAGAAGCTATCCTCAGTATGCAGATTGGCCCTTCCCATGTGCACCCAGGCCCAACAAAAGCAGCCACTAACCATGGATCACTTTGTAGCTCCAAACAGGTATCTCAGGGCCAGTCCCAGGCAGCATCTGACATTGATCTGAACTGAAGTCCCTTCCAAGAGTACCCAAAACAAACATACTCAGTGTTGGCTTCACACCACAACAGAGCATGGCCCAATTAGCTCCAGAAGCTGCACACCTGAAGGAAGATCTTGACAGGCACCAGCTTCTGCAGGGGAAAATTCTTCTTTGAGGGGGTCAACCCTGCACAGCATCTTGTACACTGTGGTTAGCATGAAGCCTCACAGTCAGCTAGCCTGTGGGTTAACCACCCTCATGGATGGACCCAGAGCAATCAAGATTCAACAGCAACATGAGGGCTCACATAATTCACACAAGGGACATTCTTGGAGCTCCTAGATCAGGTGATCAGAGAGATTGTGCCTCTGGGCCCCACAGGACACCTAATACATAAAGCCCAGATCATAGCCAGACTGGGAGACATAAATGATCTACCTAATAAACAGAAACAAATACAGAGCAGCAGCCAAAATAGGGAGACAAAGAAACATGCCCCAAATAAAAGAATGTGAGAAATCCTTAGAAAAAGAACTAAATAAAATGGAGGCAAGCAATCTACCTGACACAGAGTTCATAACAATGATTGTAAGGATGCTCAAAAACATAGGGAAAGAATGGATAAACTCAGTGAAAACAAGAAAGAGATAGTAAACATAAAATAGGACATTAAAACCATAAAAAAACTGTCAGAAATGCAGAATACAATATTTAAAATGAAGAATAAACTACAAAGAATCAACAGAAGATTAAATAAAGCATAAGATTGAATCCCCAATTTTAACAATAGCAGAAGATACCCAAATAGAGCAGCAAAAAGGAAAAATAATTTTTAAAAAATGAGAATAGTTTAAGGGACATCTGAGATAACATCAAGTGGACTAATATCTGCATCATATGGATATCAGAAGAAGAGAGACATCAAGAAACTGAAAACTTATTTGAATATATAATGACTGGAAACTTCCCTAACCTGGTAAAAGAACAAGCTACACAAATCTAGGAAGCGCAGAGAAGCAAAAGGAAACCAGAGCCCTCCACAAAGACACATCATAATAAAAATGCAAAAGTTAAAGACAATAAGGAAATCTTAAAAGCAGCAAAAGAAAACAATTATTTACCAATAAGGGAGCTTTCATAAAACTGTCAGCTGATTTCTCAACAGAAATTTTGCAGGCCAGAAGGGATTGACATGAAATATTCAGAGATAAAATGCAAGGAACTACAGCTAAGATTACTCTACCCAACAAAGCTATCATCTAGAATGGAAAAAATAGATAAAGAGCTTAGCAGACAAGAAAAATTTGAAGGAGTTCATAACCACTAAACTAGCATTACAAGAAATGTTAAAGGGTCTTCTTTAAGAAGAAGGAAAAAAAGGATAAAAAACATGAATAATAAAATGGTAATAAATACATATCTACCAATAATTACAGTACTATAAATCTAAATGTATGAAATGTTTTAATCAAAAGACACACAGTGGCTCAATGGATTAAATAACAAGACTTTACATATGTTTTCTATAACAGATTCTCTTCAGACAGAAAGATATATGTAGACTGAAAGTAAAAGAATGAAAAAAGATATTTCATAATAATGAAAACAAAACAAAAATCTCAGGTAGTGTTTACTTTTACCAGACAAAACAGACTTTTAAACAAAGCATAACAAGAGACAAAGAAGGATCCAGCAGCTCCAGTTCTGAAAAAAAACAAAAACTCTAAATCAAAAGGAAATGCACATCCATATGTTCATTGCATCATTATTTTCAATAGCCAAGATATGGAAGCAAGCTAAGTTTCCATCAATCGTATCTAATACTAGACAAACATGGTAATTAACCATACCTTCACTACCATCGCCATTGGCTGATCAGCGCGATATGCAAATTAACCGCCAACAAAGATGGCAGCTAATTTGCATACTATAGGCAGGGCAGGACACTGAGAGATGCCATCCAAGCCCCCTTGTGCAACCCCAGAAGCCGCCGGAAAGCCAGGCCACAGGCAAGGAGGCCCCTGGGACCCAGGAGGCACCTTGCCTGCAGCCCGTAATCGTGATTGTGGTTGGAAAGCTTGGCCGCAGGCAAGGCAGTCCCCTGGGACCCAGGAGCCCATTGGTGAGGTCTGCAGGAGAAGCAGCGATCAAGCTATAAGGGTGAAGGTGGGGGGCGGAAGGAGGTACAGGAGCAGCTCTGGCCAGAGATTGAAGACTCCGGCTGGGGCGAGGAGCAAAGACTGAAGGCTCCAGCTGCAGCGAAGACTGTGTCCAGACCAAAGATGGAAGGCGGTGGCCAGAGTGAAGGTCTGGGTCCTGGGTGCCAGAGGAAAACTGGTGCTGGCAGCCAGGGGAAAGAAGGCCTATTGCATGAATCTTCATGCAACGGGCCTCTAGTAGATAAATAAAAAAGAACTGGTGCATATATACAGTGGAATATGGCTCAGCCATTAAAAAGAATGATTCATGCACTTGCAACAGCATGGATGGACCTAGAGGGTATTGTGCTGCATGAAATAAGTCAGACAGAGAAAGAAAGATGCCATATTATTTCACTTATATGTGGAATCTAAAAAATTTTTTATAGAAATAAAAATATTATAAGAGCGCAATGAATATCTGTATGCCCCCAAAATGGATAACTTAGATAAAGTGGATAAGTTCCTAGCAGCACACAACCTACCAAGATGGAATCATAAAGAAATCAAAAATCTGAATAGACTTATAACTAGTAAGGAAATTGAGGCAATATTCAAAACCAAACAAAAAAGAAAAGCTAAGGAACAGATCATTCACAGGTAAATTCTAACAATCTTAGAAAAGAGAATTAAATCAATCCTTAACAAACTCTTCCAGAAATTAAGAAATAGAGAGCATTTCATAACTCATCCTATGAGTCCCACATTACCATAATACTAAAGCCAGACAAAGGCCCTACATGGAAAGACAATTACAGGCCCATATCATTGAGGATTATCATTACATTTTAATTATTGATTAACTGATTGATTTGTTTTAGAGAAAGAGAGGGTGGAAGAGAGAGAGAGAGAGAGAAAGAGAGAGAGATTTGATGTTCCACTTATTGATACTTTCATTGGTTGATTCTTATATGTGCCCTGACCATGAGTTTGAACCCACAACCTTGGTGTTTTGGGATGATGATCTAATCAACTGAGCTAACCAGACAGGGCCTCTTTGAGACTTATTGATGCAAAAATCCTTAACAAAATTCTAGCAAACAGAATTCTACAGCATGATAAAATAATTATACATTACGACCAAGTGAGATTTATTCTTGGAATGCCAGAATGGTTTAATATATGAACATCAATCAGCATAATGTGCCACATTAACAAAATAAAGAAAAAGGAAAACCACATTATCATCTCAATTGATGCAGAAAAAGCATTTGAGAAATTTAACACACTCTAGGATAAAAACACTCAATGAACTAGAAATAGAAGGAAGCTGCCTCAACATAATAAAGTCTATATATAAAAAGCCCACGGGAAACATCATACTCAATAGGGAAAGGCTTCCACCCCTCCTATTCAGCATAGCACTGAAAATCCTATCCTGAGTGATTATGCAAGAAAATCAAGAAACACATCCAAATGGAAAGGAAAAATGTGAAATTATCTTTGCCCTAATGACATGATCTTGCATGTATTTAAAACCCTAAAAATTCTACAAAAAATAACTGCCATAATGAGTGACTTGAGTAAACTTGCAAGACATATAATCAACACAAAAAATCAGTTGTGTTTCTGCACACTAATAATGAACAATCTCTAAAGGAAGTTAGAAAAACAATCTATTTATAATTGCATCAAAAAATTAAAATTCTTAAGAATACTAGTAACCTTAACTAAGAAGGCAAAAGACATACACTAAAAACTACAAAAGACAGTTAAAAGGAATTAAAGTATATGCCAATAAATGGAAAACATCACATATTCATGGCTTGGAAAACTTCATATTGTTAAAATGATAAAACTTACTATAAAGTTATAATAATTAAAAGAGTGTGGTACTGTCATAAATACAAATACATAGACCGAAATATATAGAATAGAGAGTCCAGAAATAAACCTTCACATATATAGTCAAATGATTTTTAACAAGAGTGCCATAACCATTAAGTGAAAAAGGACAATCTTTTCAATAAAACTAATTAATAAAATAATAAAGTTGGAACCTTACCTTATACCAAATACAAATATTAACACCAAAGGATCAAGACTTAAATGTAAGAATTAAAACTATAAAACTCTTGGAATAAAACATAGGAGCAAAGCTTCATGGCATTGGATTTCACAATGATTCATTTGGATATGACCCCAAAAACACAGGCAACAAAAATAACTAGATAATTTTTTTTTAAAATTAAATAGTTTGCACATCAATGGACACTATTGACACAGTAAAAAGGCAACCCACAGAATGGAAGAAAATATTTTAAAGTTATATAACTAGTAAGGTATTAATATCCTGAATATATTAAGAACTCTGACAACTCAGCAATAAAAACCCAAACAACTAAATTAAAAAAGGGAAGGACTTTGAATAGACATTTCTCTAGTGAAGATACAATTATAAAGGGTCAACGGCCATATGAAAAGATGCTCAACATCACCAATAATAAGGGAAATGCTAATAAAACCACAATGAGCTACTACTTCATACCCATTAGGATTACTATTATAAACAAACATAGTAATGAACATAACAACTGTTGGCAAGAATATGGAGAAGTTAGAGAATTCTTGTGCACCACCAATAGGAATGTAAGATGATGTAGCTATTATTAAAAAATGTATAGCAGTATCTCAAAAAATTAAAAATAGAATTATTATATTATCCAGCAATTCCACTACTGGGTATATACTCAAAAGAATTATAAGGGACTTACATAAGTATTAATAGACCCAAGTTCATAGCAGCATTGTTCACAACAGCCAAAAGGTAGAAACAACTCAAATGTCCATCAACAGATGAATGGATAAGACACATATGGTATATACATACAATGCAGTATTATTTAGCCTTAAAAAGGAGTGAAATTTTGACATATGCTACAACATGGAGGAACCTTAAAGATGATATGCTAAGTGAAACAAGCTAGTCACAAAAGGATAAATACTGCATGATTATACTTACGTGAGATACCTAGAATGGCCAAACTCATAGAGATTAGAATGGTGGTTATCAGGAGCTTGAGGGAGGGGGGAAAAGGGAAGTTATTGAGTTATTGTTTAATGGGTACAGCATTTCCATTTTTGCAAGATGAAAAAAAACATTCTAGAAATAAATAGTGGTGATAGTTGCACAAAAAAGTAAAGGGACTTAATGCCACTAAACTTAAAATGGTAAAAATATGAAAAATAGTGATGGTCAGTTGTCTAATATGGAGCACTTAGGTAGGAAAATAGAACACATACATTGGCCTTGACAATTTGGATGGCACTTTAATGTTTGCAAGCTCAGTGGAGCAATGGAAACATACAACTGCAGAATAAAATGAAAAAGCAGTGGTGGGGAGAACAGGCATTTCTGTTGACAAACTTAGTAAAGGCATTAAAGAGAGAGCTTCAGCAATGGTAAAGTTTTCCCAGAATCCCAAGTGTATGATCTCTACAATGCACTTTCTTTTCTTAGACACAGTGTTAGCCAACTTAGTAAACAGGTTTCAAAGTACAGCCTAGGCGATTTATATCTTTTTGATATTTTTACTGTTAAAAAAGTTTTTTTTTTCTACTCTACCAGTATTATTGCTAATAAAAACAATTACATTCTATTAAGTTCTACTATTTGTTTAAAAATATTATGTTGCAGTTTCAGAATGATCTTGCCTTGAAGACGTTATTACCACCTTTGACAGATAAGATGAGATTGAATAACTCCATGGTCACAAAGCAAGTGCTTGAATGGAGCTTATGTAATATGAAATTCATGTTCCATGCAACTACAGTGATGATCCTTAGATCTACTTACTCACCTGGGAGCAGGAACATGAGGCAATGTCCTGGTAAGGCCCAGGAATGCTTTGTTTAAAGGAATCTTGCAGAGAAAGGTTCTAAGTGGATAAACACCAAGGAGGTAAGAGTAGTACCCTCCAAGGACTAAGGCAATTTGGGAAATGGAAAGAATGAAAGATTGATGGGCAAGGACATGGAAACCCAGTGAATCAGACATACACATTCCTTCATGGATTAAAAAAAGAAGAAGAAGCTATGAAAGTACCGAAGGTATGACCTTAATTCTCCAAGGAGCACAGTTGTAGAGTTTCTTTGGGTCTCTCCAGTTTCCGTGAGAAAATCCTGGCTGACAGGAACCCCTGATGAAAAAGAAATGACTCTGTGTGAGATTTAAAGCATTTCTAATTTGAAAGCAAACTTAATTACACATACTACATGTATACACCCCATGTGGAAATAATAAATGTACTTATGATGGAAATGTTTGCTTGATTTATTGTGCTAGTTCTTATAAGAAATGGAAACAATTGTTAGAAGTGACATCAAATGTTTAGCCTGATTTCTTTTTCTTCTTTTTTGTAGTATTTGTTATTAACACATATTTTTAAATGTAACTAGCACACAATAAGGCATATAGCTCCTGACTTGTGGAAGTACTAGTATTTCATGAGTTTGAAAGGGAGAAATTAGTCCCAAGAAAACATGTGCAGCCCTAACCGGTTTTGCTCAGCGGTTAGAGTGTTGGCCTGTGGACTCAAGGCTCCCAGGTTCGATTCCGGTCAAGGGAATGTACCTTGGTTGCAGGCACATACCCAGTGGGGAGTGTGCAGGAGGCAGCTGATCGATGTTTCTCTCTCATCGATGTTTCTGGCTCTCTATCCCTCTCTCTTCCTCTCTGTAAAATCAATAAAATATATTTTTTAAAAAAAAACATGTGCAATATCTGAATATGACACAGGTAAAAGCTGAGATTTGAAACCCATCTTTAAAAATGTTGAGGTCTGTAGGAAATAGCTTTCAACTTCTCCACCATGAGACAGAACTTTAAATAGAAATTGGTGGAGGAATAGTTGGTTGTTTTTTGAAATGGGTGGTGAAATGGCCTCAAATTCTCGGAATGAAATCAGTAAAAGCCCAAACGTTGATGAACACAATGTTAAACTGTAAATACATTTGTGAAGAACTTGCTCACCCATGAATTTTGTGAATTCTAGTTTAAATTACCACAAAATCCTGTTAAGATATGAATGTTGTATCAGTTACCTAGTCCTGCATCACAAACCATCACAGAATTTTGTGGTTAAAAACCGTAAGTGTTTAGCATTGCTCTTGAATGGGTATCAGTTTGGGCTGCCCTCAGCTGGGCTTTGTTATGCCTGCACAATCAGCTATGTGTTGGGAAGGCAATTCTGCTGAGATTGGCTGGGCTTTCTGACTGTGGGATGGTGGACTAGAGCCTGGGTGGTCATGGATAGACTTAGCTTTGCTTCACAATGTCTCATCATTCATTTGGCTAGCCCATGCTTGTTCATGTGGTGGTTTATGGTTCCAAGAGAGTGAGCAACTCTTCCTTCTTCTGCTATGCTGCCCTCCTTCAAACACACACACACACACACACACACACACACACACACACACACACACACAAACATACACACACACATACACACACATGCACAAATTCACACACTGTGACTGAAAATTAGGGAACCTCGAATAAGCAAATTTTTACCAAAAATGGGATAAATGGATATTATAGGATTAAAACTCATCTTTAGGCAATTTTAACAACACTTTCTTAGAAAAAAAATAATAAAATAATAAAATTAAGAGAGATTTGAACAATTTGTTTAACAAGCATGAGCGTTTAATAACTATGTGTGGAACATAGTACCCAACAATTATAAAATACACATTCCTTTCAAACTACACGGGGAATGTACAAAGATTGATCTTATACAGGGCCATTAAGAAAGTTTCAATAATTTCAGAAAGTTGGGGTTACGTTTATGGTTAGATTTAGGGTTAAGGTGTTAAGTTTAGACTGGAAGTTAGAAATAGGTCTCGCTTATCTTTAATTTGGGGGTTAACTTTAGATGTAGGGTTAGTATTTGTGTTAGCTTTCATTTGGATTAGTGTTGGACTTAAGATCAGGGTTATTATTTTGCTAACTTTATGGTTAGTAATAGCTTTAGTGTTAGAGTTAGGACTAGAATTAATAATAGGCTCATGTGAGAATTAGTGTTAGAATTAGGGTTAGATTTAAATTAGGATTAGTTTAGTGTTGGGCTTAGAGTTGGGGTTATAGTAGAGTTTAAGGTAGTATTTATGTTAATATTGGGATAGATAAATAAACCAATAATACAAAACTGAAAATACACTTGATTTATAAGAAGTGACACTATAGAGTAGTAAGAAAGTAATTCTCTTTTTAACAGAAGACATTTGGGGGAAGGGTGGACGGAAAGGGGGGAGATTTGGAGGTTGAAAGTAAGGGCTAATGAAGGTTTAGAAGATTAGATGGATTGAATCATGGAGAGTTTAGTTGAGATTACTTGATGATAGGGTTCTCCATTCCTTTTTGACAACTTCTGATGCCTTTGAGAATTCAGTTTTCAAAGTTAAAAACAGTGTGGAGATAGGCTATATTGTTATGAAGGGTAAGCAAACCAGGCTTTGTAAGCAGACAGTCCTAGTTCTATCATAATAGCTATTTACTATTGCCTTAATCTCTGGACCACTTATCTATAATAATAAAAGTATAATATGCTAATTAGACCGGACATAGCCGGGGCTGGGAGGGAAGTCCTGGTCCAAGGTGCCAGAGGGAAGCCGGCACCAGCAGCGGGAGGAAGGAAGGCCTACTCTTGCATGAATTTCCTGCATCAGGCCTCAGTATAAAATAGAACTGGTGCCCTGCCAGCATTGCTCAGTGATTGAGCATCAACCTATGAATCAGGAGGTCACGGTTTGATCCCTGGTCAGGGTATATTCCTGGGTTGCAGGTTCAATCCCCAGGGTGGGGCATGCAGGAGGCAACCAATCAGTGATTCTCTCATCATTGATGTTTCTATCTCTCTCTCCCTCTCCATTCCTCTAAAATTAATAAAAATATATTTTAAAATATTTCTTTACCTTACAATGCCGAGCCTGGGACCCTCATACATGTTCTGAGTTGCATTATCTCTGGAAGTAATGTGTTCCCATAAGGCAATTTTTAAGATGCTCTGAACATTTGCAGGGCTAAGAGTATCCCTCTGAGCAGTTTCATTTTCACGTGTGACCAATAATGTGTCTTTGGAGTTATCTGTATTCAGTCCCTTATCATATAAAATTTCAACTGTGCTTACATGTCCGTGAAAATAAAACTTTGGTATTATTTTATTGGAAAAAGTAATGTATTTATGTAGTAAAAATACAAGTAGTTTGCAGAAGCTGTACAGTAAAACACTGTCCTCACCTCTAAGCTCTTATTTCTTAGTTCTGTTTGAAGGCTGCCACTCTTACACATTTCTTAGTGACTTTCTTACAATGATAATTTGACTCTGGATGTAAATTTTCTGTTCAGTTGCAAACTTATGTTTTATTTCTCCATTTATTCATATGATCAAGGAAGACCTTAAAATCTCCTTTCCATCCACAAGGATTTCTGGCATCCTCCCCTCCCCCCCACCAAAAAAAAATACTCCCCTCCCAAACACCCAGAAGAGCGCTTTTGCGATTAATGAGAGCAAACCCCATTAAAATGAGCTCAATCATGAAAAATAGTTCCTTATACCATATTTGTAAACAAAGAGATATGTACAGATTACCTTGACCTGCTTATATATAATTTAGAAGGTCTAGGTAAAAACAAACAAACAAAAAAGACTGAAGAACTAGGGACAAGTGTAAAAGTAAGTCTAGATCAGGGTTACTTGAAAGCAACCTGTGATGGAAAATTTTGACTGAGTCAGGATCTCTGGACCAGGTTCAGAAAAAACACAATAAAACACCCTATAGCTTGTATGGATGCACATACCTCTTCCCACACATACTAATCAGAGAGATTCCATGACCAAATTCTGAAAGAAATGCCAATCCAGGCCACATACACGCTCTGCTTGATATGTAAGTGAAAATGATGAATTTATAAACATCTGTTTTCTGAAACTATTGCAAGGTGGACTTTAATCACAAACTGGTCCAAATTATTCTGCTCTGGTTTTTAAACAATTCAGTTGGCCAGGAATGGATGAGTTGAATAACCATCACTTTTATTGAGCCAGAAAATTTATTTCTCCAATAAATTTGAGCAAGTCATACTTTCTCATTTGTAACATGAAGAGGTTGAATGAGACAATCCTTAAGTTCCTTTCAAGCTCTAAAACACTGTTATTAACATTACATCAAGCAACTGGACAACATCCATATCCCTTAATGGGTATACTGAATTTATAACCAAATATAACTCAAACTAAGAGGTTAAGAAGAATTCGCTTCTGATATATATAGAGGACACCTATCAGATTATTTTTAAATATGTTTTTATTGATTTCAGCAAGAGAGAAAAACATTGGTTTGCTGCCTTCTGCATGCACCCCGACTGGGATTGGGGATCAAGCCTGAAATCAGGAATCAAACCAGTGACCTTGTGGTGCACAGGACGATGCTCAACAAACTGAGCCACACTGACCAGGGTCACCTATCATATTACTGAATGTGCATTTGCTAAAACAACATGGTTTAGCTCAGTTCGTCTCAAAGTGTGATCTACAGATCAGCATTGTCAAAACACTAGGTAGCAAATATTTACTTCAGAACCACTAAAACAGAAACTTTGGGATTGAGATCCAGGAATATGTCTTCTAACAAGTTATCAAGTGGTTTTTATGCACACTAAAATTTGAAAAGCAATGTCCTAAAATGTAGGTAAAAACATCAACTTTGTACTCCAGCCTGGATTTGAACAACAGCTCTGCCTCCTTTAGCCAGAATCCTTGATAAGTTCTTTAACCCTTCTTAGTTTCTATTTCTTCACCTCTAAGTGAAATATCAATAAATTATCTCACAGAGTTTTGGGGGGATAAAATAAAATAACATGTGTTAAACAACCAGCTTATAATCAAGAAAACTTATCTCCCTTCCCCTGCTAAGAAGCATTTAGAAATATAAATTGGTGCAACCAGTATGGAAAACAGTATGGTGGTTCCTCCAAAAATTAAAGTTAGAAGTACCATATGACCTAGCAATCTTGATTCTGAATACATATACAAAGAAAATTGAAATCAATATCTTGAAGATATCAATATTCATGTTCAATGCAGCATTATTTATAATAGCCAAGACAAGGACACAACCTAAGTGTCCACCAACAGATAAATGGATAAAGAAAATATCACACACACACACACACACACACACACAAAATAAAAATAAAAATAAACAAAAACAATGGCTTATTATGCAGCCATAAAAAAGAGTAAAATCTTGTCATTTTTGACAACATGGATGGACCTTGAGGACATTTTATGCTAAGTTACATAAACCAGACAAAGAGTAATTACTGTATGATGTCACTTATATGTGCAAACTGAAAAACAAACAAGCAAAAAAAAAAAAAAACAAAAGAACTCATATAAACAGAACAAATTGGTGGTTGCCAGAGGTAAAGGGTGGGGGTGGGTGAAACTGGTGAAGGGGGCAAAAGCTAGAAATTCCAGTTATAAAATAAGTCATGGGGATGTAATGTACAGTGTGGCAACTATCACTAGTAATACTATATTGCATATTTGAAAGAGCCTTGGAGACTAGCTCTTAAAACAAATTATAACTATGTGTGGTGATGGATGTTAATTAGACAGACTTATTGCGGTGATCATTTTGCAATATAAACAAATATCTAATCATTACGTTGTACACCTGAAACTAATATAATGTTATCTGTCAATTACACCCCAATAAAAAGAGAAACAATTTCTCCGAGTGGTAATTTTAACAAGGAATTCACAAGTATTCTTCCTGGAATGTGGATTTTACAAATTTTAGGGATACAAAAAAATCAAGAGCTTTTGGAGGGTAAAAACCACCACCCAATGGGAATATGTATTCTAGGTGGTTTCACCTCTTATAAGGCCTTATAGGCATGCCCTTCGAAGCATCTCTGAGACTGTTGTCTCCTGCAGAGTGGTTTAGAGACCATGTCCTAGAGTGCGATATATATTAGCACAGTGCATTTGACAGAAAAGCTGCAATGGATAATAGAAAGCATATGTAAATCACTGCTAATTATGCTGGCTACCAGTTTCTGTCAACAAAATATTCAGGGAAATGGCCCAGGAAGAAGAACAGAGATTTTTTTAGGGGACTTTCTCATTTCAGAAAAACATATGTGAGAATATGCTGAAGGTTTGTGGGTAATTTGGAAGCATTTTAATGTAATGGATCACTTGGGAATAACAATTCTAATAGGTAGATGCTTGCCAACAGAGAAAATAAAAATTCACCCCATAGATGAAAGGGGAGAATGAGAGAATTTTTGTGATGCAGCTTAGAACACATCTAGAAAAGATCATGCTAGCCATCAATATGCTAAGATATGAATAATATCTTAGAATTGATAGAACAAAAATACTATAGCCTAAGAGACCTTCCTGGCAGAATAGGAGAAACTATAGACTGTATCCATGTCCTCTTTGCAAGTATATCTTAGACTTCCTACTAAATTTATGTTCCCTCTCCCACACTGATGGAAAAGAAATGTGGTATATACTTGATGGGACCAAGAGTAGGAGGGAAGACTCTGTAGTGGTTACATTGATTGCAAGTCTACTAAACTGCAGGCATTTTAAATATATTGTTCAATTTCTCACACATCTGCAAGTAAGTTTATAATTCTGATTTTAGAGAAGAAAACAATTCTATTTCACTTGATGCCAGTCAAAGGTCGATTAAAGAAGAGCCTTGTCTATGAGACCGCTTGGTCTGCTGTTACCCAAGCTCCTTGCATTTTTGAGTAAGTAGTTCGCACAAGCCACCTTCTGGCAAGAGGCTTTTTTCTCCTCCAGTTGAACCCTGGAGACTAGAAGGATTGTAGATCCTGGTAGTGTTGTGAGTATGGAAAATTAAACAACAACAACAACAAAAGAACTGAGCTATTTGATTTGTCTTCCAAATAGATTTCTGCTTGCAGAGGCCTGAAAGGAAAGTTATTTTTTCATCATCAGTGAATGCAGCTATTTGTTAAGATGTGTTTATTAGACTTACATAAGATCTCTTGCCCAAGTAACTCCAGCTCAAGTGAAGGGGAAACAATTTTTATGATCTCTGGCTCTACCAACTTAACATCACGGTGAAAGGGCTCATCAACATGTCTTTTAATTTCCACAGATGAGGAGGAAGTGGAATTAAAATGGGTTTTAAAAACAGATACCTTAATTTTTTCCCCAATTACGGGTCTGCCTATGTCAAAGTATAATTTTCACAACTGATCTGAAACAAATATATAGTGAGCATGAGTCAAAATTTATTTAATTCACTAATGAAGGAACCAGCACAATTTTTTGAAAGACAGATAAAGAATGAATGATGAAATAATATTGCTAGGTTAGATGCAAAACTGGTTAGTGTCCAACTGGTAAAAATACTGAAATTTTGGGGTATTTATTTAGTTATTTATTTTAATGACATAAACCATTTACATCTCTGTCAAACAAAGCTCTGAGTAAACAAATAACTTAAAGTCCAGTCCCTAATTTGTAGGAAACAGTAATTCAAATAAAGGTCAACAAACTTTTCTGTAAAGTGCCAGACAGAAACTATGTGAGACTTTGTGGGCCAAACAGGTGTGTGTTGCATCTACTCAGCACTATTATCATAGTACAAGAGCTATCATAAATAATACATAAGCAAAAAGCAGGGCCGTGTTCCAATAAAACTTTATTTATAAAAACATGCCACGAGCCAGATTTGGCTGACAGGCCATAGTTTGACAACCCCTGCCTTAGAGAACAGCCTTGGGTGCACCCATCAGACAAGGCTCCAGCAGGACTTTGAAACTATAAGCAGTGGTCCTTTGTATTATCTCCAAGATACTGGAACCTTATTCAAGTTACTGATTTTCTTGACTGTCATTTCTTGGCTTTCATTTACTCATTCATGGAATGGGAATCGTTTTCAGGAATACTTGGGGAATATTGTAAGTGCTCAGTGGGCCAGTAGTCAAAAGATATTTATTCCTTCCAAACTCCATTGCATTTTTATTGTCCCTCCCCAAAACTATTTCAGAACACAAAGTTGTTTGCTTAAGTTGAAGGCAGAGACTAACTGACTTAAACAGCAAGAGGCTCAGGGAGTAAAGAACAACTTGTCCACAACTATTTTTCTTGCTTAGCCCAATAGAAGTCCTCCCTCTACTGTTCAATTTGGTGGGGGGCTTCTTTCTTCTTTGGTATAGCCAGTACACACATGGAGTCAGTTATGGCTTGACCTCCTCTTCTAGATATAACTAGAACTGTAAGAACAGCTCAGAGGATCCGTGGGGCCATCTTAGATGCTGCCAACCATATAGGGGATTAAAAACTTTTTAAGGAAAATACATAGGACTATCCCCAAATACAATCAATTAGATATATCTATAAAATTTTTAAAAATAAAGTCACGGTAGAACACACGGTGCTTGTACTAGAATGACATCCATCTTGTAGATGTTGACTGACATAAAAAATAAAGCATAACTACTACTGGTCTGCATGAGGTGAGTAGAGGAATTGAAAGCCAGCCTCAGGAATATGATATTGCTTGACATCCAAGTGAATGGTCACTGGACTTGTCTCCTTAACTGGGTATAGAACAACAATATTAAATAAATACATTTAGAATAAAAATAAACCCAAAGTAAAAAATCAAATTCATGAGGCTTTTTGGGAATAAGCTGGACCTTCAGTACAGAATTTGAGGAGCCTTCTGAGGTGAATGATTAAGTAACTGCCTTGCCAGATGAGCCACTTCCAGGACAAAGGAGTAGGTTAGTTGTGGGGAGGATGAGATAGGAAGTCAGGGACTTTGGTCTTAGTTCTACCTCTGATATTTCCTAAAAGAAACTGGAGATCACTCAACCTGCCTAGATTTGTTTCATAATAAACAACAAAACAAAAAAAGTGCAACTGGAAGGTTCCTTTGAAGTCCAAAGGGCATTACTTTGTTAAGCAATTCATTCTATTTTTAGACAAATTAAACCATGAGTAATTTTCCCCGTGATTTCTACACTTCTATGAAGAACCTACCATCAGCAGCTACAATAGTATCCATCACTAACATATAAAAACAGTATCTCCACTTGGGCTATTTGAGAAAGTGCTCAGATCCCTCCGTTTGAACACATATTTCAAGGTTGCCCTCTTATAGACCTTTTCTATCTTGTGGACCTTTCTATTAAGTGAACAATGTGATATGGTCTTTACTGACCAACAGAAGAAATGGACTGATGGCCATCTTCCTAGTAATAGTTTTCCCCTTAAAATATACAGTTCTAATGAAATGACAGCAGCTTTTTAAAATGCTGTGTTCAAACATATTTCTATGGTTAATATTGCTCCACAAATTTATTATTCCAGTTTTTCAGATACTTTGATCACTAAACTTTAGGAATAAATTAAGTTTGATTAGGTGGAGGTAGCTAGAGATCTTTTTCCTCACTCTGTAAATAAAAATTGCTTTGAGAAGCATAATAAACTTACATGGAACTGTATGCTCTGAACTTCAAGTTAAACACTATCATTTACATTTGGTTCAAGTGGATTATGTAGAATAGTCCATTGTTTCTATGGTATTAGCTCTAAAGACTGTAAAATATCACACATAGCCCAAACGTCTACGAGCAAAGACTCCTGAGTGGTTGATGTAGACATCATCCTATAGGAAGGTAGCCCTAGATGTGAATTTTTTTGAGGTCAGCACGGACTCCTCAATGGTCAATACATGCAGAATAACCTATGAATGCATAATAGTAATTATTATTGAAATAATAATAGAAGTTACCATCCATTGATAAATTGTTTGTGCCCAGTACTGTGTTAAGTACTTTCTAGGTATCATTTCATTTACTCATCATGAAAATTCATTTACTATCTCTTAACTAGGTACTAGTATCTCCATTTTACAGATAAGTGAGTTGAGGCTTTGAAAGATAAGTCAGCTTTGCCAAGGTAAAGCAATTAAGTAATGGCTGGAGCTCAGATTTAAATCCACTGTGGCTGAGCCCAGCAGGGCATCCTAGTTTGAGTCTTAGTGATACCTACCATAGAATTCAGGCCTCCTAGCCATGTCTGAGGGGGCATCCATTATGAATGGATGTGCATGCAATATTCTGAAGGAAAAATATGGTCACATGAAGCTTTATGCAAGTACAAGAAGCCAGCATCACAGTTTTTAGACAACTGTCTGCCATCCATGAATTGTTTTCCATTGTCTTCAAACCTGAGTAACTATGTTGTGCAGGAGGCTATAATCCCCAAGGCACTAGAGCATGAGGTAACCTTGTTCTTAGTCTATGTAGCCAAGGAGATAGAGTGTTTTCTTCATGTGGGATACACATGAAGCAAAGCACTAGACTTATGCTGGAGCTGAGCTCTAGAGAGCTACATTTCCAGAAGAGAGAGTGGACAGAAGAGGACTTCAACACATTATCGTTATGCCACTGGTGGGATATAGGATGGACTCTCCAGAAAACATGGAACGGCAAACAACAGAAAAATGCTGGACTCTCCTAACTGCTGTGAATTCCTGTGAGAGACTCTCTGAGGAACCTCTGTAGTATTTGTGTGGAACTTGGAGGAGTTGGAAAGAGCTAAACAAATGAATGTTCAATTATCTGTTTCTCAGAAGAATGGATTCATATCTATTGATGATATGTAAGATTATATTAGATTTTCTTTTTAACCACTATAATTCAGTTCTTATTAAATAATATTGACTCTGTTACTCTGTTAACCATGTAAATTATATATATATATATATATATATATATATATATATATATATATATATATATATATATATATATACATTTAGTCAGTCATGGCTGTTGCACACCACTATAAATGATTATTTGATCCCCAGACTTTACATTGGCCTCTCTTAAACATACCTATCTGATTTCAGTCAGTTATTCCAATCTATGAGGGACATTTTGACATCTTCTGATAAGCACTCTTACTAAATATTTATATTATTTTTTATATAAACAGTAAGATGCCTCAGCTTAGAGTCAAATTTAGTCAAGCTCAATCAATATTAGCCAAACCTCAAAGAAACACATAGATTATACAGTAAGAAAAGTATAAATTTTTTTCTCATCAAAAATTCTAATAGGCAAAGATCAATGTCAGAGACCTGAAGCATTCCTAGGAATTTTTATTTAGGTTGACACTGAGTCATTTACCAGCATATACAGTTCAACTCATTATGTTCATGCAAAGAAAATATCACTTGTTCCGGGTTTCACCAAATCTCCCAAAAGTACATGCACAACCTTGTCAAATGCCTTTAAAGAAATCAAGATAATTTTTTTAAAAAAGAAGTCCCCCCACACACACCAAAAATAATAAAAGTGTTTAAAATGACTCATTCTTTCTCAACTGGATTTCAATAGCAGCATGGGAAGAATTTATATTTCATCAAGAATTACCTTCTCTCTCTCTCTCTCTCTCTCTCTCTCTCTCTCTCTCTCTCTCTTCTCTCTCTTTCTCTTAATTTCCAGTCTTACAGAGAAGTTGGTATGGGCAAAACTGCATAGAACATTAGATAGAAAAGCAGAGACCCTGTGCTCTGAGAACTAAAATGTAAAGAGAATTTCTTCTGCATGAGTCACCAGAGAAATTTTCCTCTCAGAGGTTATAATTAAATTGTGAGTATGAATGAGAGTGTGTGTTAATTTGGGTTTCCCCAGAAGTAGCCCCTGATTTTATATATCTGAGGTTAAGTGCAAGTAGCCTATTTGGGAGATAAAAGAAGAGAGGGAAATCAATAAAGTTTAGATAATAAGAATGTTTGCACAGTGTGTAACATATCCCAATGGGAAGCCCTGAGGAGCAGTGTTGAGCAAGCAGCTTAGATCAATTCTCTCTGAAGGATAAGGCAGCTGTGTTGTTGTTGTTGTTGTTTTTAATATCTTTTTATTGATTTCAGAGAGGAAGGAAGAGAGAGATAGAAATATCAATGATGGGAGAGAATCATTGATTGGCTGCTTCCTGCAACTTCAGCATATGCCCATGACCGAGAAATCAAACCATGACCTCCTGTTTCATAGGTCTATCCCGGTGATGGCGAATTTTTTGAGTTCGGCGTGTCAGCATTTTGAAAAACCCTAACTGAATTCTGGTGCCGTGTCACATATAGAAATTTTTTGATATTTGCAATCATAGTAAAATAAAGACTTATATTTTTGATATTTATTTTATATATTTAAATGCCATTTAACAAAGAAAAATCAACCAAAAAAATGAGTCCGCGTGTCATCTCTGACATGCGTGTCATAGGTTCGTCATCACTGGTATGCTCAACCATGGAGCCACTGGGAAGGAAATTGTGTTTTAGTGTGCCATTCCTGACATCCATAGGTTAAGGTAGCTTTAGAAGAAGGAGGTATTCTTTGACACTTTCTGCCTGCCTGTACTTGGCCAGAGAAAGCCCTCAGGTAAAGAGAGGCAAGTGCTAACAGTTGGAAAATGAGCCACTGAGCATAAAATGGCAAAGATTATGATGTGGATCTCCATAATATGTGTGATTGTGGTGTGTATGTGTGTGTGCACACTGAAATAACAATATACAGATGGAAAAAAACCTTCCAAGCTGAGAGAAAAACAGTTTAGCAGGAGCAAAGTATGCATGAAAGGATATTAGAGAATTAAGTGGTAAGGGTGCATTAAAAGAACATTTCCAACTAGTAAAATTTGTCTAACAGTTTCCTAGTTCTACAATGAGATTAAGAATTACAGATCTCATAGCAGAGCTAAATGCTGGCTATTCCTGCTTCAATGAAACAATGAAGCTAGAACTGGTAAGCCACATTTCCCATCTATATGCCCCATCCTACAGAATTCAGGCTGCGAAAGGGACAAGAGAAAATGTCCAGTTCACTGGCTGGCTGGCATTTTGTTTCTCTCTTGAACTCATTTTGAAAAGGTTAGAATACAGCAGTAAAGAAGGCAATCTGATTATGCCCAATTACATATGGATTCCTAATGCCTTCTGCTGCTCACAGCCTTTTTTTTTTTTTTTTTTCACTTAAGCCACAGTATGGTTAAAATTTAGAGTTTAGTATAGAGTCTAGATCTGATAAGCCATTTGCTATGTGATAGCAATTAGAAAGTGTTACTCTTCTAGAACATTAAATCCATATTATAAGCCTTTTACTACTTGAAGAATACTTAGTCTAACTTACTAAATAAGTTATGCAATTAAAACTCTTTATATTTATGTGTATGCTTTCAAAAGATCTTCAAAACTAGATTGTCCATATATGACAGCCATAATTTGTAATCCACTGATGAAAATAGACTCTGAGAGTATTCAAATCCCCTTACAGTGCTTTCATAGTAAGCTTTTGGTTTAGAACAACCCATATATATATATACATATATATATATGCATAAGCGACCATTACAACTGGATGACCCGATGACCAGACAACCGAATGGTAGCTATAACACTCACTGACCACCATGGGGCAGACACTCAACACAGGAGCTGCCCCCTGGTGGTCAGTGTGCTGACACAGCCAACCTCCCACAGCCAGCCAACCTCTGGCAGTCACTCCCCACTGGACAACTAGCCCACATCGGGACTTGGCAAGATGGCCCTATGGGCTCCCATCACTGGGCAGGCAGAGGGACTCCACCTGTGCACCAATTTGTGCAGTGGGCTTCTAGTAGTGTATATAGCAATTAGGCAGTTCTTTGAGAGGATTTGAGCTCAGGATGACAGAGGGCCCTACTGATGCAGTGACTCAGAAGAGTGTCCAGCGGGAGGAAGCATGTGGTAACAGGAGCACAGCAACTGGCAGTCTTTGAAATTCCATCATCTTCTAGAAATAATCGGGGTTTTTGTAAAAAATCATCCTCAAGATGATAGCACTGATAGGAGTAAAGCTGATTCTTGGCAGTGAACCACACTTTATTGCCCTACATACAACATTTGTTTTATCCATGCTCTTCTGAGACATCTCATCATTGACATTGTTATTTCTCATTGGCATCTGCAACTCACCTTCAATGGGCAGTTGATTGGTCTTTCTAAAAATATAAATCTAACCATGGTACAGCCATCTCCCACCTCCAGCTCCTCAGTGTCCCTCTTTTAGCGAAGTTATCTATATTATATTTTAACAAAAAATATTTGTCTTATATTATTATTTTTAAATATAAAGCAGAATGAGTAATACATAAAGTACAGGAACTTCATTATACTATACTTCTTGAATTTTATTTATTTTCAGAGTTAAATTTTTATTTACTTATTTTCTCTTGATTTTATTTTATTATTATTTATCCATCATCATTTATTTCCCATATACCGTCTTCCATCTAAACCCACCCACCCATCTCCCTGCAGTCACCACACTGTTGTATACTTATTGACTTTTAAAGATTACACATTATTTTGGGATCATTTTCTTTTTGCTTTTAAATTTTGCAAGTATATTATTTTTTTAAAGTGATTGTGTATTAATCAGGATAGGTTTGTTCAACTATAGTGACAAACAAACCCTTATATCTCAGAGGCTTAATACAAAAGTTGATCTCTGGCCCTATCTGGTTTGGCTCAGTGGATAGAGTGTCGGGCTGCAGACTGAAGGGTCCTGGGTTTAATTCTGGTCAAGAGCACAGATTGTAGGCTCAATCCCCAGTAGGGGGTGTGCAGGAGGCAGCTGATCAATGATTCTCTCTCATCATTGATGTTTCTATCTCTCTCCCTTTCTCTCTGAAATCAGTAAAAATATATATTTTTTAAAAAGTTAATCTCTGACTCATACAAAATTCTCTGCTGATCTAATGACATTTTCCAAGAACTGCTGAAGGATTTCAGAATACTGGCTGACACATTGTAGCAATGCCACCTATACATGTGGCCCTCGAGAGACAACGTGGAGAGATTTGGAAGATGCACTAGAGCTATTATCTTGCCTCAGCCCTAAAGTGACTCATATCCCAGACTATTATCTAGAATAAGTCCCTTCATCTATAGTAAAGGAGCCTAGGAAATGCTGCTTTAGGTGTTTCCAGAAAGGCAAGAACAAGATATGAAATATTTTTCAGTAGGAATTTCTGTAACAGATTATGGTGGTAAATGGTAAATTAATTTCTTAGTGCCATGCAATGGAAAAAGAAAAATATAACACCCTATGTGAGCACCCCACTTAATCTGGGAAAATATATCAGTGCATAAATGGCAAAGTATGGGAAATGCATTCTTATGAAACCCAAACATCATAGCTTGGAATACATAGTTCTTCAAGGTCTGACCTTGCCAACATCTACAGGATTATCAGCAGACATCCCCTGATATGAATCTTACTTCCTAGCTTGTATCATTGCAATTCATGATCACATACCCTGTGCCAGTTATTCTCTATGTTTTGTTCTATCTTCCCTTTAAGTCTCCTATTAAGCATTACCCATTCTATGATCCTCCCAGACACAGCCAGTGCACTCGTACCCCTCCATTAACATTTATCTCACTATGGGCCATTATTTGTAGACATCCTTGACTTCTCAATAGAGCAGGAGTTTTTTGAGGAAAATTGCCAAGTGTTTTTCATCCCTATAATCCCAGAACCCACTAGATTTCAGGATTTAGTTCTTAATAAGTACTGAAGAAAAGCTTGGTTCTGTTGGTCAAGACTGTCCTTATTTATATTTTAATAAATTTTTGAAAGGGTCTCAAAGAATGGCTTAACTCTACTAAGTATACTGTCCTTTAGCTTAAGTAACTTTGAAATGCCACCAATCTATCAGCTCTTATCTTAGTTCCTCCCTAATGTCATCCTGGTCCTTGTGACTGTTCCAGCTCCATGCCCACCTGGCACACAGCCCTGTCCCAACTTGCTCTGCACTGTGGAGCTTGTGCTGATCCTATGCTGTTCCAGTGAAAATGTTAATGAGATACTTATTTTTCAAAAAGTTGTCCAGAGCTATGGTGAATTTGCTTTGATTATTACCTGATGGCGTGATCTAGCAGCATTTTTTAAACTGATTGGCTGCACGGTGAGAAATCAAATAATATGAAGACATGGACCACATTTGTTCCCTTCCAAGAGTCTCTGCAGATGTGTAGGAGAGCAAGGAAAGACTGAAAGCAATGAGGGCAATTCTCTTGAGAAATATTCACAGAACTCAATTCACTGCATTGCATACCTTGTATAAAGCAAGATCGTTCCCTCTGGACTCACAATCAGAGTATGTGCTGGTGACACAAAGGAGTGAACAGACCAGTATACCAAAGGAAGCTACAGGAAAAATTCTCCTCCAAGAGAGAAACCAATACTGAGGTGTGAGCATGCAAAGGAAAAAAATTACTGACTCACCTTCTCATGTTCTATAACAGCTACTGACGAGTTGGTTTTTAAGTGAACCCTAACTTAAAAAAATAGTCAAGTACTGAGCAAGACATAATTCGTGATTCTTGGCATGATTTGTATTATTGACTCCCTGGGCCTGGGACAGTATTGAAAAGGGAGGTATCTATAAACAGAATGAATAATGTGTAATAATATATTCTATGTTTATTTTTACATCAGATATTTGGAATGTTGGCACTAGTAAGAAACTAATTTAATTTTGATTTCCTTTTGAACCCGTGATGTTGTAACCCCTCCACCCCCCACCCCTACCTCCGCCAAATGAGCCATATTCTGAGTCATGAAAATTAGCTGGTGCCATAGTTATACCAAGGTTCTTAATTAACAGAATCTTTGATGTTTGCTGGCAATTTTATTTTATGGAAAGGCCAATAATAATAATAATAATAATGTACCCATTTGAAATTGACCACCTAATCTACTTCTAAAAGTTTTTTATCTTTGGATCGATTTGCACTTCTCAACCAATTATGGAGATGGTCAGATATTATTATACCCATTTTGCAGATGAGGACATTGAAACTGGGACCTTGGAGACTTGCACAAGTAGGTAAAAATAACTCCCACACCAAGTCTCTGAAGATGCCTCTAGTCACCAGTAACCATAATGGTTCAGTTCTTATAACACAGGCTTTCTCAAGTTGGGCACTATTGACATGGGGCCAGATAACTCTTGGTTGTGGGACCTGTCCTGTGCCTTGTAGTATGTTTAGCAGCATTCCTGGCCTCTACCCCTAGGTGCCAATAGCAGTCTCCCCTTCCCCCCGCTTGAGATAAGCAAAAAAATATCCCCTAGGCAGTGGTTCTCAACCTTCCTAATGCCTCGACCTTTTAATACAGTTCCTCATGTTGTGGTGACCCCCAACCATAAAATTATTTTCGTTGCTACTTCATAACTGTAATTTTGCTACTGTTATGAATCGTAATGTAAATATCTGATATGCAGGATGTATTTAGGCGACCCCTGTGAAAGGCACGTGGGTCGTGACCCACAGGTTGAGAACTGCTGCCCTAGAGGATAAAATCACCTGTGGTTGAGAACCACTACAGTAAGAGAAACAGGCTTCATGACAAATGGATTCTTCTGTTTATGTGGTTTCCTTTCTCCTGGCTTTCTGCTACAGAAGCGTTCACTCGTTGAAACATTTGTAAAAGGCTATAGTGGATTGGCCTTTCACTATGACTATAGTTTTCACTATAGTTTTCAGCTATGGACCTCACAGTCAGAACGCAAGCTACATGAGGGCAGGGGCCACATCTGTTTCCTTCAATAAGTTTTTTTTCAGTAAATGGAAAATGGACCACCAGTGTCACCATGGACCTAACAAGTTACACACTTTACACTCATTATATGACTTCATTTTCTAACCATGTATATTTTACCTATTAACAGGCTCATTTTACAGATTAGGCAAAGTTTAGAGAAAAATTATTCTAAGTGGATCAGCCTGCATTTAGGACCCAGCTCAATCTGATTAGAGAGTTATCTATATGTGATCTTTTGTGTCAGTGTTGTTTAAATTGTACTTTCACACCCATATTAGATTATGAAATAAAGTTTTTGTGTGTGTCAAAACTAGCATCTTTTTTTCTGATGATATAGAATAAAATGAAATAAAAAGGAAATGAAATAAAATAAAATGAAATAAATATCAAGTAGTTGAATATTAACTGTAATTGAAAATATTTAAAAATTTAAAAACATAAATAAAACAAACTTAAAAAAGAAAACATCAAAGTGAATTACACTATTAAGGTTAAGATATTGTTTGATAAGACTTTTGTTTCACTGAGTGTGTATGTGTTTTAGTAGTTCATAATGCAAAATATACTTTTTCCATTTTCCCTGTGGGTCAGAAACATTTTTAAAACACTGCCATACTATCTATTTTTTGTCTTCTAGTGGCTAGAAAATGTTTGCTTGGCATTTTCAAATTAACTCATTTTCTAAAATTGGAAGTTTGTTCTCCCACTAGCCCAGTCTACTTACTATTTTGTCCATCTGGTATACCTGTGCTGATATAGAATCTGGGGAAAGTTGAGGAAGAACTTTAAAAAGTGGATGCCAGGGATACTTACCAGGTGCAGGAACTGGAAAGACTGGTGATGCACACACACCCATTTGGGCTTTCCACTGGGGGATTCCTAGGTTTCCAGAATTCTGAACTTTCACTGATGTGACATGTTTTGAAAGATGCATTTCCCTTATATTCCAGGCTCCAGTCTTATTTCTTAAAGAAAACCATGATCAGTGATCCTATCACCAGAATTTAACAGGGAGTCAAATGGTAAAGGAGGAGCATGGTTTGTAGAGTCCCAACTCCAGCAAAACAGAGTGTGGAAGGATGGACTTTGAGCTGAATGATAATCACTTACTAACCAACATAATTTCTTATACATTCTTCCAGAATCCATGGATATTTTCTTTTCTTTTTTATATGTTTTTTAACACTGTTACCATCTGACCTTTTTCTATTATTTTGGAAATCTTTCTATATCAACATACCCAACTACTTCCTTTCTTTAACTATTGAATATCATTCCACTATATAGTTTAACAGTCTAAAAATAAACATTTTGCAGTAGCTGCTACTGCTTCTTCTTCTTCTCCTTCATCTCCTTTCCTTCTTCTTTCTTCTCCTCTTCTTCTTCTCTTCTCTTTACTCTCTCTCACCATTACCATGTTTTTGTATTTATGGAAGTATATCTAAAAGTTTTTAGAGCAGTTTTGTGGGAATAAGTGCACTTGTTTTAATTTTCATAGGTGCTGCTAAGTTGCCCTTCAAGATCATAGCAATTCCTTTTACACTTCATATTGGAACACATAATTTTTGCAATAGACTAATCAACATTGTATAATAAACATCTTCACATTTTTGCCATTTTTAAGGTAGTAAATCATATCTTGTTAATTTATTTTGCATTTTTCAATTATGTATAAGATTGAATGTCATTTCATTTATTGTAAAACCTTTGTATTTCTTTTCCATTTTAAGCCTTTGCTTCACCTTTTTTATTCTTTTGGTATTTTTCATATTGATTAATAAAACCTCCTTACACATCGAGGGCATGAGCTCTCTGTAACACGCATTACAAATATTTTTCCTGTTTATTAACTTTCTGTGACTTAGTTCTTTCAATTTTGAAATATTAATTCAAAAATTATATAGATTTCCCACTACAAATTATATTACCAGTTACTAATGTTCTCTTTCTAGAACCTTATCTTTAATTACATTCGAGTTGTGTGCAAATTGTATTGGAATAAAGAGAAAGAGAAACATGTTTATTTTTAAAAAGACAAACCAGTTTTTCTGGTGCTTTTTTTTAAACACTCCAATACTTTTTTTGCTGATCTCAAATGATTTCTTGACACATATTCAATTCCCATGTGCCTTTTTTGCATAATTTCTAGACTTTGTCATTTTCTGTTTATCAAAACATATTATTTCCAGAATGTCATTTAAAAAAAGAGTTAGTTATTCCTTTCACAATTATTTAAATTTGTTCACACCAATTTGAATCCACAAATGGAAGTTGATTAGGTGCTGGAGAGAGTTTTCTTTGAAGGTCTTATTCAAAGTGATCTTTTGAAAACTTAACTACTGTAGAAAGTTACTGATTTTTCTTTGAAGTCTTTCACTTCTTTGTAGTTTTCTCTTTATGTATAATGCAAGGATGTGCAAAATATGTTTACAGTTGTAATACAAGGAAATAATATAATAATCAATAAGTAATGATACAAGAATAAATTGTTTTGTGTACCCATACCTGTAAACCTATTTGCCCACCCCTGTATTGTATTTGAACTAGAAGGTTTTGGGGTGGTTTACATCATTGTCATTCAGTCCTTTAATAAACAATTTTTTAAGATACTACTCTATATGGGCACTATTTTAAATGCTGGCCATACAGCAGTGAACAATTCATATGGATCTTCACAGTAATATTGGAGTGGGTTGAGAGAGACCCAATTTTTCAAAATAACAGAATTCAGATGTTATGATGAAAATTACCAGGGCCAGAGAACAATTGAGGAGCAATTGAGAACAATTGACTGTCCGAGTGGAAAGGGAGTCACCATGTTCCTGTTCTTCTGCACTGTCCAGGGCTGAATTGCCACATCCCAGGTCTTAACAGATATTTACTGAAGGAGTGAATCCATCGAAGATGGCTGGAGGTTCTGGCCTTGGCCCTGGGAAACACTTCAGTTTATGTTGTCTTTAAAGTTCTATTATGAGGAGCTGTTTAGACAAGGTCTATGGAAGATTTTTACTTTGAGGAGGAAAGAGATTTCCCTTCAGTTTTTATTCATTACTTGTTGCAAAAGCGATTTTGCAATGACTGATTTCAACATTTCTCCCTGAGCTTCTAAACCACCCTGGTCCTGAGCAAGCCTGAGCAAGTTTCCAGAAACAGGGTTTTTCCTTCCAGCCCTGCCTCCCAATCTGCCAGAGGAAGCTTTGCATATCCACACCTGTGTGGGGAACAGAATGGAAGTGAGAAGTGAAAACTAGCCCAGAGGACCCAGATGATGTGGATTCTGAATAGTCAAAAGGTTTCCTGCAGAGAGATTGCAAAAGCTCACACTGAAGAAAAAACAACAACTCACATTCTGATATTGTCTCTGAGGCTGGATTTGCTGTGGGTTATACATGAGCCCCATCTTGTGCTTCCTCCAAAATATTTCCACTGTACAATTTCAAACACACTTATGAAACTTCCTTTTGATTGATTAGTTGAGTAACAAAATACATAGCAGAAAAATCAGAATAGATTAAGTGATGACTGAGTCTTTGACCAGTTTCTTCTTTTTCTGTTCTTCTGTATTTGCTTTAAAGATTGAATGCTATTGGCCTTTTTTTTTTGCTATAGTTTCTTCTTATACTTATTGATCTCTACTAGCATTATGATCATTAATACTTGAGATGAATTTTTCTCTTTGATCTGCCCTACTTGTCAATCAACAGTCCTTTAAACTCTATATTCTTTCTTTCACTCTTGACATGTGTCATTGTTCTCCACTCTGAATGCCTCCCCTGCTGTTCTCGAAAGCTGCTCTGAATCACTAAGAGGGTATATTGCAGTATCAAGTACCATGGCTTCAGGCTCCGCCACAGCTGCCCACTTTCTAAAAGCTCCCTTTATTCTTTGCACTATCCAATTCAGACTGACAAATATCAGTTCCTTCCCCCTTACCTTTCATGTAAAAAACAAAACTAAACAAGACACAAAACCTGAAAGTGTAATAAATCCCTCCCTCTGCAGAGTGTACATTAATACACCTTGTAATTGCCCTTCCCTGTTGGTTTTAGTTCTTTGCTCTTTATTCTTTTCTTCAGTACTCCAGCTTCCTCCGCATTATTATTCGCAGCCTTGAAATCCAAGTTGCAAATGCAGAAAACATGCCCACCCATTTAGGACAAACCCGCTCCCATAAAGAGGTCAGAGCGTAGCATCTGCTAGTACTGCTCAATAAAAGCACTCATCATTTGATTCATGAGAAAGAAGCAGGTCTTAGATTAAAAACTAATGAGCTATGAGCTTGAGAGAACACGAGGGGGTTGGGGGAAGTGCGCTATATAGTAGTAGATTTCATATATATATGGTATATTGTTCTACCAGCCATTGTACTTACCCACATGGAGAAATATTGAAAGACTTCCAAACACTGCCTCTGGGCAGCTCTCACTTGGTGTATAATTATGTGCTGCTTCTCTACTGCTCTGTTTGCCAATTATAAATAAGAATAGCTACTAGTATATTACACTGTATACAATGACACTTGAGAAGAGTGGCCTTGGGCAGGTGGTTTAAAGAGAATGTAAAGATTACCCTGTCTCGAGAGCAGAGTTTGTGGGTGAACGGCTGCTCTCCCATACTGCCGGCAGTATCGGAATAAAAGCTCATATGTGATTCAACCATCTCTGCTTAATTGGCTCAAGTAGTGACAGGCAGCATGGACCCACTGATTGTCCAGTTACATATTCTGGAGACCACGGAAGGATATAAGCAAGAGACTCCTCTGGGGGAAACAAAGGCTCCATCTGGGAAATTTGTACCATTTCAAAGCTCGATGCGCTAATTCAGCAAAAGAGAGAGGAACAACATCGAAGAATGGCAAGTAGTGTCCTGGCGCAAAGGAGATCCCAGAGCATAGAGAGGAAGCAAGAGAGTGAGCCACGTATCGTTAGTAGAATTTTTCAGTGCTGCGCTTGGAACAGTGGAGTATGCAGTCTCCTCTTGTTTTATAGAGTGTCTATTCCTGTACTTCAGTCAGTAACTGCCCAAATTATTGGTGGTCCACCTCTACATGGAGATGTTTAGTTGTGGCTGGAATTCTTCCTCACGTCAATGTTCAGTGCTCTCTGGGTGCCCCCCCTGTTTGTGCTTAGCAAAGTTGTGAATGCCATTTGGTTCCAAGATATAGCTGACCTGGCATTGGAGGTATCAGGGAGAAAGCCTCACCCATTCCCTAGTGTTAGCAAAACCATTGCTGAAATGCTCTTCAACCTTCTGCTTCAGGCTATTTTCCTCATCCAGGGGATGTTTGTGAGTCTCTTTCCCATCCATCTTGTTGGTCAGCTGGTTAGTCTCCTGCATATGTCCCTTCTCTACTCACTATACTGCTTTGAATATCGTCGGTTCAATAAAGGCATTTAAATGCACCAGCGGTTGTCAAACATAGAGAGGAATTGGCCTTACTGCTTTGGATTCGGTGTACTTCTGGCTTTCCTCACAGCAATGCAGTCCTCATCCCTTATCAGTGGCTGGCTCTTCTCTATCCTCTTTCCTTTATTCATTATCAGCGCCAGTGAAGCAAAGACCCCTGGCAAAGCTTACCTTTTCCAGTTGCGCTTCTTCTCCTTGGTGGTTTTCTTAAGCAACAGACTCTTCTACAAGATGGTCTACCTGCAGTCTGCCCTGAGTAGCTCAACCTCTGCAGAGAAGTTCCCTTCGCCACCTTCGTCTCCTGCCAAACTGAAGGCTGCTGCAAGCCATTGAGTCACCTGCCACCCAGGGGGAATGAGTGGGATTGGAAGGAGGCTGTGCAGTTCTTTCCTTGTTCATCACCTGCACCAGGGAAGGCAGGACCTGCTCTGCTAAGGGCCCTCTGCATGTTCCCTTCCGAGGAATTGGGATTTTTGTCTCTGGTGCACATAAGGCACAATCTTCCTGACTGACACCAGTAATGGGATTTTTAACACTTATGAGTCTGAAAGGCCCACAGGTTTTTCTGCAGCTCTTTTCTAGCATTTGCCAGCCCCCCGCGCCTGGACTGATTAAAGTACTTTTTCTCCCCGTACCATTTGCCCTTCCACCTCCCCTTTCTGCCTTCCATCATCCTTGGATGAATGGATTTTGAAATTCTAGCTATTGTATTTTGTGGACCTGTTTTTTTTTGTTGTTTTTCTGTGAAGCACGTACATTGGATGTGGGAGGTAAAGGAGTATGTGTTACTACTAGTCACTCTTTTTATAGCCATCACTGTCTTGTTTCTTATAGCTCAGGTTAGATTTTGGTCTCTCTTGCTCCACTGTAAAAAGTAAGCCTGAAGAGATGGGACAGGAGGAAAGACCTCACAGCCAGATCTGCTAGGTTTTAAGAAGTGATTTTTCTTCCCCTTAAAGGGGAAAAAGCTTTTTTCACTGGCACATTTAATGTTCCCCCAACTACAGGGAGGTAGCAGTTTTGGACAAGCGCCACAGCAACACAGAATGCTCAGAGAACACGAACTTTTAAACTCTGCAGGTCTGAAATTTACTGTCGGCCATTGTGGGGTCTGTCTGGGATATTGGGTGCTGCAAATCAGAACTGAAAGGGTAAACTTATTAAACCTAAACCTGTGATTGGTGTTTTTCTGTCATCTTAAAGAGACAGCATTGGGGGAGAGGGCAGATTTCAAAACACTTGTACAATTTTAAAATGTCATAATTAAACGTGAGCTGGTTTCAGAGAGAGAGAGAGAGAGACAGAGAGAGAGAGAGAGAGAGACAGAGAGAGAGAGAGATAACCCCGTTTCTACTAAGTGGAATATGTGAACTATAAGTGCTCTTTACTTCACATAGGTCAATGGACAGGAATCAAGCCTTTCCTTATAAGGAAACTGTGTTGTTGTTTTATAGAACATTTCAAATGAGCATTAAATTCTTCCAGTGCCCCTTTATGGATGTGAATGGACCTTTTTCTAGAATTCAGGGATTCTAGATGGATAGGACCTTAAGGACAGAATTAGAATACAGAATTTGTAAGGATGTTTTCGGAGGCAATATCCAATGACTTTATGACCCACTAGTCTTTTGTTACAGAATAGACCCTGGGCCAGCATCAGCATCACTGGCATCACCTGAGAGCTGGGTAGAACAGCAGGCCTCACTCACCTGCTCTCTCTGAATATACATTATAACAAGATCTTTGGGTGATTCATGTGCATATGCGAGTTTGAGGAGTCCTCATCTACCCTAACTCCTTTATTTTCCTCAAGAACAAACTAATATTTAAAGAAACACAGTATGTTGCCCAAGGTCACTGAGTCAATTTGTAGTCTGGGGAACTTGGGCCAAACTACATGGGTCATGATGTTCATTCTGGACAATCATTGCTTTTTCTCACAGATGTCTGGTTCCTTCTTTAATACCCAGGGTGGGCCAATGCCCCACTTGCACCAGCCCTCTCCAGAGAGTGATTTCAAACCCCTTTCTCCTCCATCAAGACTTTCTGCAGTACGGAGGTGTTCTGTATCTGTGCTCTCCACTGCCACTTGCGCTTATCGAGCACTGGAAGTGGGGCTGGTGCAACTAGAGAGCTGGAGGAAGAGTGATGTCTTCATCTCTAGGGCATAGTAACCACTCAACTTTAACATGGTAAGAGGAGCTTCAGGACTTTTGTTTGAGCTAGCATAGTGGCAGTTTTTCAGCTCATGTTCTTGTAAAATTATTTGCTTTTGTTGCAGTTTTCAGAAATACTGCACTAGAAAAAACTCTGGATTGTCATTTATGAACTGGGAGAAAAAGCAGTGAGCCTTTATGATCATCTGGGAATCTACCAGTTCTTTTGAAAGGATATAAGCAAGCCAGTAACCTGCTATCCCTTATGCAAATGCCATGTCCTTGTTTTTGTGTTTGTTCTTAGAATTTTTCAGAAAAGGATGAACAGTCTGCTACTACTTGTGGTTCCCCTGGCTATGAGTGAGTGAAACTTTAAATTGGCTGATTTAAAAAATATATATTGCAGCCCAGCTAGACCAGCTCAGTTAGTGAGCATCGTGCTGTGCACCGAAAGGTTGCCAGTTCAATTCCCGGTCAGGGTGCATACCTGGGTTGCAGGTTTGGTCCCTGGTGGGAGTATATATGGAAAGCAACCAATTGACATTTCTCTCTCACATTGATGTTTCTCTCTTCCTCTCTCTCCTTTCCTCTCTCTAAGTATATCCTCAGGTGAGGAATATATATGTACACAAAAATTTGTGTACTTGAGGGGGGGGGGGCGGTCCCTCAGCCTGGCCTGTGCCCTCTCGCAGTCTGGGGCCCCTTGGAGGATGTCCACCTGCTTGCTTAGGCCCGCTCCCTGGAGGATCGGGCCTAAGCTGACAGTCAGACATCCCTCTGGCAGCCCTGGAGCCCTTGGGGGATGTCCACTTGCCAGGGGGGAGCAGGCCTAAACTGCAGTCGGACATCCTTAGCACTGCTGAGCAGGTGGGAGAGGCTCCCGCTACCACCGCTGTGCTGGCAGCCATCAGCCTGGCTTGTGGCTGAGCAGAGCTCCCTCTGTGGAAGCGCACTGACCACCAAGGAGCAGCTCCTGCATTGAGCGTCTGCCCCCTGGTGGTCAGTGTGTGACCAGTGATTCCCAGTCATTCTGCTGTTAGGGTCAATTTGCATATTACCCTTTTATTATATAGGATATATATATATATATATATATATATATATATATATATATATATATCGCAAAATGTTTTAGAAAACATATCCAGCTACCATTTAATTGTGCTGATTCATGGCCAAAATTTCCCAATTCTTCATCAATGTTGTCCCATGAACTTCTGCAATATGATTTTTTTAGCTCCTCCTATAAAATGGTGAAGTCTACTTCCTTAACTGTAAATCTGGTTTGATTTTATGATTTACTTTGGTCAGAACAATGCAATGGAAGAGACAATGTGTCAGCTCTGAGCCTAAGCTCAAAGGGTCTTGGGTCCTTCCATTCTCTTTCATGAAACCTGACAATGACAAACCTGAAAAAGCCCAGTGGAGGCTGCTGGAAGATGAGAGACCCCAGTCATTAGTGAGAGGAACAAGGCTTTCTACCTGTCCCAGTTGAAAATTAAACCAGCCAGCCCCAGCTGCACACCAGTTGACTACAGACATGTGAATGAGCCCCGTCAAGAGCAACCAAGCTCAGGCTACATCAGCCAACTTGTCCAGTCCACTTATAGACTTGTGAAAATAATAAACAGTGGTTGTTTTAAGCAACCAAATTTTGGGGGGTGATTTGTTACAATATTGTCGTTACTAGAAAACTACTATACCAACATTATCATATTTAATATGTTTAATGTTGCTTAACATTTCTGAAGGGAGCAAAAAAGGTTTCTAAGGCTCTGATCTGATTAAGTTCCTTGAAATCAGAGTCTATTAGAGATAGAAAGGATATCAGCATTAGTCCTTGGCTACAGACAGTTTTACAGCTGAGCAAATAGAAGCCTAGAGAATGGAAATAAATAGCCTTGCATTGGACGGCAAGTTAGAAGCAGCACAGGATGCTAGTCTTCTGTCTCCAAGGTCTTTGCCAGCCCTCAGTGTGTTCTTTCATGAATATGCTCTGAGTTTTGCTTATCTGCCAACCAGCAAGCCTTCAAACACACACACACACACACACACACACACACACACACACACACACACACACACACAGCTTTTTAAAAGGGGATTACATTAACAGAGACCAATGCTTCCGACGTTACAATCTGATTCTTTGATTTCTAAAGGCCCTCTCAATTCTTTGTTAAAAGAAATCCCAATTTTGTCATTTGTCTTTTATGAAAAGATTAGTGGATTGTCTTTACCATCACCATAGCACTGGTTACTTAATCATCTATTATTTCTATTTGTCATTTGTCAAAAATTTTGCATGTTATAAAAAGCCTTCTTGAATGTGGCATGTTTTCTACTCACCATTGAGTGAATTTCTTCACTGGTTTTTATTCACTTCCTTGGCAAGTTACTACCTCAGCTTGCTTGCTTCAATTCTTTTTAAAGCACTGGTAGTCATTCTTTGCATCTCAGAGTTTATAACATATTTTCATGTAAATTATCTGATTTGCATTTCCCAATAATCCATTTTTATCCACAGCAAGGAAACTGTGATTTGTACCAAGTCATGTGGATTGGAAAGAGAAGGGCTAGGTCATGCTTCTAGATTTCTTTTCAACAGTTTAATTTATACCAATGATATTACTTTGCCAACTTATAATCTGCACCTGTTGGGTCTATAACAGTGCCAGTCATGCCCAATTTCCCCCTTCTTACTGAAATACCCTGGGCCAAACTGCTTCCTAAGGAAATAACCCCAGCTTTTGCCTGGCAGAGGAGTCTTCCATGAGGAGTGAGTGATCTCAAGTCCAGAGCCCTTCCCTTCAGCTCCAAACAGGCCACAATTTAAATTAAGAAATATAGAAAAGAGAGGAATCTTCCCTTAAATCTGCCTAAGTTTACCTAGGCAGAGAGATAATAGCCAACCCTTAGCTCTACTCCGTTTCCTTGGGGCTTTCTGTTTCCAGTTCTAATCCATTTGTGTCCTTAAATTAAACTATTGTCCTTAACAGGACTCGAGTCCAACTCACATAATCATCTTTCCTTTGTATGACATTTAAATTTTTTTCAAAATAATGATGTAATTTAATAAGCACAACTAATCTATCAAGTGAACTGCATTAAGTACTACTATCTCCATTTCCAAAGGATGAAAATTACAGCTTTGAAAACAGATTAAGTGACTTGCTCAAGGTCATACAAAAAGGTACCAAAATTTAAATTCATGCCTCCTGCTTCTTGATCCTAGAATCTTTTGCATTTTATTTTTAATTGAAATTGGGCATCTTTAGTGTGCTACACGGATGTCTCTTTCGATCCCCATTATTGGAAAATGGACAAAAAGAGCATGTCAGGGGAGAGTTTAAGGCAAGGAAACCTCAGAGAACTGCTCAAAAAAAAAATCCTTACTGCCAGCAAGTGTGTTTCAAGGCGAGATACATGTCACTTTGCACTTTCTACACCACACTGACGTCTTACCTTCTAGAAGGCTATCCAATGACATTCAACACTGTAGTCAAGAATCATGATTCTATTGTCCAAGATTTACATAACAATGCCAAAATATTATTTTTATATCTTTTTTAAAATATTGTTTTATTGCTTAAAGTATTACAAAGAGTATTATATATGTCTCCTTTTTTCCCCCCTTGACCTTCTCCTGGCCTCCCCTAACCCCCAGTGTCTTGTGACCATTGGTTATGCTTATATGCATGCATACAAGTTCTTTGGTTGATCTCGTACCCCCTCGCCTAACCCTCCCTGGCCTTCCCGCTGTATTTAACAGTCTGTTCGATGCTGCTCTGCCTCTGTATCTATTTTTATAATGGTCTTTATTATCCATAAATGAGTGAGCTCATGTGGTATTTTTCTTTCATTGACTGGCTTATTTCACTTAGCATAATGCTCTCCAGTTCCATCCATTTGGCATTGGCAATGCCAAAATATTATTAATTATCCAAAGAGAACATAGAATTATCATGCAAACACACAGTTGACAATTTGCTCTGATAATGTGGAATGCAGATTGGCTGTATTTCATATTTATATAACCTTCCATGAGATGCCAAATAGATTAGATTATGGTTCTTTAATACTGGGCACCACTGAATGGTTAGGATTAGAAGGATGAGGAGGAAAGTTAAGGTTTTGAAAAATGTGCCTTGCAGACCTCCACCTACAGTTAACTGAGGATCTCAACTGCTTCAGAAATTCATCTCAGGCAGGCCCATTTCTGGAAGACATCTCTGACCGCCTACTTTTGTTCAGGGACTCACTGACAGCCTCAGCACAGTGATCTTGGATGCTTCTTCACAAACTTTCTTCCTTCCCTCCCTCCTCCAAAGAAATCTGACCTCCATCATGGTCTGACGGTTCTCCCAGCCTTCCTTCCCATTTTTTCCCCCAAGGCAGTTCTCCTAATAACATTTTTGAATGATTAATCACATCTTAATATCTGCTTCTTGGAAACTTTGGACTAGGAGGCAAATGACTTTTATATGTATCTTTAAATGTATCTGTTGGCCATCTGTATGTCTTCATTGAAAAATGTCTATTCAAATCTTTGGCCCACTTTTCAATTAGGATTATTTTTTGTTATTGAGTTGTGTGAGTTCTTTTTTTAATCCTCCCCCAAGGTACTGATTTTAGAGAGACAGGAAGGCAGAAAGAGAAAAATATTGATGTGAGAGAGAAAACTCTATCGATTGCTCCCATAGGTGCCCCAACTGGGGATCAAACCCATAACCTAGGTATGTGCCCTGGTCAGAATCAAACCCATGACCTTTTGGTGTATGGGATGATGTTCCAACCAACTAAGCCATCTGGCCAGGGCTGTATGAGTTCTTTTTAATTTTTTAATATTAGTCCCTTATCAAATATGTGACTTGCAAATATGTTCTACCATTAATAGGTTGCTTTTTCATTTTTTGATGGTTTTATTTGCTATGTAGAGCGTTTTAGTTTGAAGATGTCCCACTTGTTTATTTTTGCTTTTGCTTTTAGATTTTAAAAATAATCACCAAGACTTATGTCAATTAATTTACCACCTGTTTTTTTTTTTTTTTCTCTATGAGTTTTATGGTTTTAGGTTTTATGCTCAACTCTTTAATCCATTTTAAGTTAATTTTTTGTGTATGTTGTAAGACAGTAATTCAGTTTTATTCTTTTAGTTGTCGCTATCCAATTTTCCCAGTACCACTTACTGAAGTGCCAAATTAACACTTTCAGCTTTTCACCATTGTGTATGATGTTAGCTGAGGCTTGTCATATATGGCCTTACTATGTTGAGGTATATTCCCTCTATATGCACTTTGTTGAGAGTTTTTATCATAAGTAGATGTTGAATTCTGTTAAATGCTCTTTTTATGCATATATTGATATAATCATGTGATTGTTACCCTTCATTTTGTTAATGTGTTATATCATACTAGAGGCCCCGTACACAAAATTCATGCCTGGGGGGTGGGGGGGTGTCCCTCAGCCTGGCCTGCACCCTCTCTAATGTGGGACCCCTTGGCGTATGTCCAACTGCCAGTGGGATCAGGTCTAAACCAGCAGTCGGACATCCCTCTCATAATCAGGGACTGCTGGCTCCTAACTGCTCCCCTGCTGGCCAAATCACCCCCAACTACCCTCCCCTGCAGGCCTGGTCACCCCTAACTGCCCTCCTCTGCAGGCCTGATTGCCCACAACTGCCCTCCCTTGCTGGCCATCTTGTGGCAGCCATCTTGTGGTAGCCATCTTGTGACAACGTGAGGGTGGCCATCTTGTGGTGATGTCAGGCTTTTATTATATAGGAGTGACTGATTTGGAAATGTTGAGCCATCCTTTCATCCCTGGAATAAATTCCACTTGGTCGTAGTGTATGATCCCTTTAATGTATTATTGAATCAGTTGCTAATACTGTGTTGAGGATTTTTGCACTTATGTTAATCAGGGATATTGGCCTATATTTTCATTTTCTTATGCCACCCTTGTCTGGTTTTGGTACCAGGTAATGGTAGCCTTATAAAATAAATTTGAAACAGTTCTCTCCTATTTTTTTGGAAGAGTTTGAGAAATATTGGCATTAAGTATTCTTTGAATGCTTGGTAGGATTTACCAGCAAAGCTGTCTGGTCCTGGACTTTCGTTTGTTGGGAGGTTTTGATTACTGACTCAATGTCCTTACTAGCAATTGGTTTGTTCAGATTTTCTATTTAATCATGATTCAGTTTTGGTAGGTTGTGTGTTTCTAGGAATTTAATTTTCTAGGTTATCCAATTTGTTGGTATGTAATTATTTATAGAATAAATTTAAAAATTATTACATGGTAATGATTAAGAGTGGTTAGGAGCCAGCAGCAGAGTTTGAACACATCCCAATAATTTACTTTCCCCATATTTATCTCCAGATCATTTAAAAAATCCAAAACAAGCATAGGCATGGCTACTGATCTGGACTGGTGGGCTAGTCCTGTGCAGCACAAGTAGTGGGCAAGGTTGGTATGTCCCACTGAAGTATCTTTTTCAGAAGGCGCTTTTTAAAATCAGAGAAGTATCTTTCTATACCTACGACCTCAAGCAAATCAAGATTGGCAGAAGTAGTCAGTTTTAAATTCAGGGCCCTGAGTAAAAATGTGTGCTATAAAGCATCACCCATACCAAAGAAAAAAACCTTATCCCCTTTCTGCTGGCCTCTGATCCAAATGGAAGAGGGAGGGAACAAAGAAACCAGATCTTTTTTTTCCCATTGTTATTGCCAAGATGGGGATTATTTCTAATTGTCCTCCAGCAAGAACATTGTAATTCACTTCACTTAAAACCAGTACAGTACATCCCAAATGTTGGTTAAGCAGCCGTGTAAATGGCAGAACCTTAATGCCTAAAGCTTCCATTCATTCTTTACTTCAATGCAATGCAATGGCAGTGCTATCTAGACTTTTTTATTTTTCCAATAATTTATTTGTAGTCTCTCTGCTTCTGAAACTCTAAATTTGTTCCCCAGAGGGTAGATTGGTCCAAAGGTATACTCTAGCATTGAGCATTATTTCCAAAACTTTAATTAGCACACTAATATTCTCAGGATCTTGTTAAAAACAGATTCTAGTTCAGTAATTTGTTTTTAAAAGTCTGATATCCTACATTTCTAACAGAGAAAAGGTTACTATTTGATGGTGTTGGTCCAAGGTCCTAAAGCACACTTCTCAAACTTCAGCATGCCTCAGAACCACTTGGAGAGGTTATTAAAACACAGATCCAGGGCCCTGCCCCAGAGATCTTTATTCAGTAGGTCTGATGGGGCATCTGAGAGTCTGCATTTGTAATAAACACACAGATGATGTCAATGTTGTTTGTCCCTGGATCATACTTTGAGTGGCAAGAATTAAGTGAACATATCCAAAGGAGAAGTTCTGCAAAATCTGACTCTTTTAGCTGTCCAATTATTTGATTTGCATGAAAAAAATGTATTTGGAAAACTGCTGAGAGCTTTTACTTGTAGCAGATTCATTCTGCTTTTAACTTAAACTTATCATATAAGGGGAAATGTCTAGGACTAACAGATACATAGGTCTGTGATGTGGATGAGAATCATGAAAAAGAGGAAATAGCATAGGTTTGTAATCATGGGACCCAGACTCACCATAACTTTGTATGATTTCCTACTTTTAATCTTCCTCATCATAAATACGACTCCCTCCACAATACCTAAATTCCATAACTGGTATTTTACCTCTGCTTTCCTGCTTCCAATGCTGCCAGGACATAAAGATGGGACTCAGAAAACATCAAAAGCTGCCTGATACTGAGCCCTTAGAAATCCTGATAAGAATTAAGACCCATTCCTAGGGAGAGAGACTGCATGCCAAATATTGAGCAACTCTACATCTCTGCATGATGCAATAACTCTATATCATCTCCATGGCCTGTGTGCTCGGGCTGTGATTATTCCTTTTCACACAGTCTAACATAAATCTCACAGCAATCCAACTAGCAGATGAGAAAGCAGAGGCTCTATGTATTGGGTCATAGGTCTATTTTTCTAAAACCTATACTCCACCTGTGGTCGGCAAACTGCGGCTTGTGAGCCACATGCAGCTCTTTGGCCTCTTGAGTGTGGCTCTTTTTAAGCCTTAGGAGTACCCTAATTAAGTTAATAACAATGTACCTACCTATATAGTTTAAGTTTAAAAAATTTGGCTCTCAAAAGAAATTTCAATCGTTGCACTGTTGATGTTTGGCTCTGTTGACTAATGAGTTTGCCGACCACTGCTTTAGACCCTTGCTGAAAGTGTGGCCTAGGGACCAGCACCATCAACATCACTCAAGGGCTATTTAAAAATGCTGAATCTTAGGCCCCATCCCTGACCTACTTGTCTTCATTTTAACAATATGCCAGGTGAGTCCTATGTCTTTTAGGCTTGGGCCTACTCTGCCACAGTGCCTCTCTACCAAGGAAGTATTTTGCAGAGTCATTTTCTTTATTGGAAATGTTTTAGCACAGAGCTGGTGAGACATCAAAGGCAGTCATTTTCATCACTGGCAAAGGGATGGTTTGATTGCTTTGGGAGGAGGACTGTTTGGCAGCACATCAGAGTTCAGGGTAGCTACATGTGCTGACACAGGTAATTCTGGCTTTTTAGGGCTGCACTTGAAAACTGATGTGCAATCATTGTCCAGAAAGAAGTAAATTAGATTATTCAGCAGGGCTTTCCCTCTTGGAGTCTGCATTTACCAGGGGATTGCTCCAAAAACCTTCTACAAGGGTCTTAGAGATGGTAGAGTCAAACTAAAGAAGAGAAGAATCATATGGGGAACACTACAGATTCAAGAGTAGTTTCTTTCCTTGGAAGAAGAGATAATACTGGGCAGAGAAATTCAGTGTCAGACTGAAGCAGGGGGCCATTTTTGGGGTAATATGTAAAACAGGACATTTTGCCAATCTTCTTATATTTAGTGGGTTGAAACAACAGATATGTATATGGTTGACTAGGCAACTGACTTAGGCTTAGTTGATCTCAATGAAACTCTCTCATGCGTCTCCTTTCAGACCAGCAGGATGGTTTTAGCTGAGATGACTCTACGTCAGTTCATGTGCCTCTCATCCTCTTGCAAGCTAGCATGGGCTATTCACTTGATGGCTCAGCAGATTTAAAAACAAAACAAACAAACAAAAAAGCGAGTGGAAAATTTAAAGATACCTTGAGGCCTAAGCCAAACAGACATACTGTTATTTCTGCTGCATTTTACTGACCAAAGAGAATTGGAAGTCAAGTCCATATTTAAAGGCTGGGGAAACACACTCTGCTTCTTGATTGGAAGAGCAGCAAGGTCATATTGTCAAAAGGGTGTGGACACAGGGTGGAGAATCAGGGCTTATTTTGTAATCTGTTGAACTCCTACTAACTGCCTCTCATCTGTTCTTTTTTGAAGCAGTTATTAAGATACTGGTTCTCAAAGTTTCCACTGTCTTATTCATAGGCTTATTGCTTCTCCTGGCTACATAGTTGGGGGCCATGAATGCCCTAGTGGTTCTGGTTTGCTACCTCAAAAAGTGCAAACCATCAAATAGAATGGAGACAGGTGGAATAAGAAAGTCAAGAGAGAACAGAATTTTAATACCAATACTCCTAAAATGTGCTGAATGAAAAAGACAATTATAAGTGTTGACAAGGATGAAGAATAACTGAACAGTCACATACCACTGATATAAAGGCATATTGGTACAAGCACATTGGATAACTGTCTGGTAGGATTCAATAAAGCTTATATTATGCATATTTCATGACCCAATGATTCTACTCTAGATTTAGGCCCAGCAGATGTTTAATAAGTTCACCAAGAATGTTCATAGCAGGATTGTTTGTAATACCACCAAACAGGAAATACCTCAGATGTTTACTCACCATAGAATAGATAAATATATTATTTTGTATTTTTAAAACAGCATTGAGAATCAATGGTTTTCAGCTACTTATAACAATATGATAAATTTCAGAAACCTAAGGTAGGGCAAAAGAAGTCAAAAGAGAACTTGCTATGTGATTACATTTATGTAAGTAAAAAAAAAAACAGACAAAACTAATCTATGGTACTGGAAGCAAGTATAGTGTTTTACTGCGTGGGGACGAATGCTAGGGAGGGAATACAGGAGGTTTCTGGGGTATTGGTAATGCCTGGTTTCTTAATTTTGGAACTGATTAAATGAAATGATTACTAAGTAAATATTGTTAGCATTTTACAGCATATTTTCTGGCATGAATATTATGCTTCAATTAAAAGATCTTAAGAAAAGGAGATAGAGAAGAGCTCTGAAATGAGATAAACCTTAGTTCAAACCCAGTTCTACTCTGTGGACTTGAACAATGTTTTTGAATTCTCTGAGCCCTAATTCTTTCAAATGCACAATAGTGATTATTTAATACTAGAGGCCTGATGCACGAAAATTCATGCAAGAATAGGCTTTCCTTCCCCCAGCTACCAGCGCCGGCTTTCCTCTGGCACCAGGGACCAGGGCTTCCCTCCTCCAGCTTCAGGCAGGCACCTGAAACTTGGCTACTTCCCTCCTCCAGCCACCGGCAGGCACCTGGGACCCGGGCTGGCTTCCCTCTGGCCCTGGCTTCATCAGGAAGGATGTCCAGAATGATGTCCAGAAGACATCTGGTCTAATTAGCATATTACCCTTTTATTATTATAGATTATCATGTTCTTTATGAGTAATAAATTTTCAGTTGTGTATAAAGCTCTAGGTGCCCAATAAATGTTAGCTCCTCCTCCTGCTTTCTGTGGAAAATGACTAAAATTATATTTACTGTCCCAGATGTGCAAAGTACAATGTTTTCATTATACTATTGTACAAAATCATGTTCTCCATTTTGCTTCCAAAGGTGGGGGTATGGGGAGGCATAGAGAAAGAAAGAAAACATTTCTGGACTCTTTCTATTTCATTACTTATGGGTGTGAATATTCTGAGTGTGGGGTGTTATATCTTAAATGAGTTATAACTTCATATGTCATTTTATCATTTACAGTGCTTATTCTTCCATTTTGGTTTTGCAGTTTTGCTATTATAGCATATCTAAATTTTAAGTAATTATTAACAGCATTTGGAATAATGAGTACCTCAAGGAATTTTATAGCAGTGAAGTTATTGCTTTAATGAATGAACACTGCAAAATTTTACTCTGTCCAATCTAAGGACTTAGAGCCATTTAGCCTTCAGCCTCAAGCTTCAAAAGGATCATGAAGCATAAATGAGTGAATTGCTCAAGAACAGCCTGTTCTGGCTTCTGTCTGTTTGGTCCAGAAGGGAGGGCATAGTGCCTGTGGGTGGCATGAGGCAGTAGGAAATCCTGACTCCCTCTTCTTCTGTTTTTGTTCTCAAGCTCATTGGTTTTACATCATTAGAGAGTAGAGGAGAGAGAAAGAAGGTTGGAGGAGATTTCAAAGATGCTGTAAAATCTGGCTGCTCTCTAAAGCTGCTCTCCATAGCGATACATGTGTGTACACACACACACACACACACACACACACCATGTCTAAATTCCTATGTTGCTAAGACCAGATGTCAGCCAGATAATACTGAGACCTATTGAAACCAAGGCTTTAATGGGCTAAAAAAATACTCAAAGGGCTCAATGAGATGGGGAAGCTGACTTTATCTATTTCAAAATTTTACTTAGACCTAATCTTGATCTTTCATATCCTTATCTAAAAGAGAATCAAAAATCATTGTGGGAAGGGCTAGGATAGATAATAACTATAACCTTAAAGTGCAATATTAAGCCTGTATTTTTCACAACAACCTTATACAGTAAGCAGTTTTCTTTTAAAATATATATATTTTATTGATTTCCAAGAGGAAGGGAGAAGGAGCAGGAGAGAGAGATAGAAACATCAATGATGAGAGAGAAACATTGATTGGCTGCCTCCTGCACTGGGGATTGAGCCTGCAATCCTGGGCATGTGCCCTGACCGGGAATTAAACCACAACTCCTGGTTCAACCACTGAGCCATACCGGCTGGAGGAAAGTAAGCAGTTTCCAAACCATAATTGAGAGCATGAGAGGTAGACACATGAGAACTCAAGTCTCCAGATCCTGATCTGGGACTTTTTTCTTCTATATTTTATTTTACTCCATTACAAAACAGTATTATTATTACTATATGTTTGATATGTTTATGGGTTTAATGGAACTTGGGCAAGAACAGAAAGCTACCTCCCAGTCAGGGAGAAGGTGTTGTTAGAGCATGAGCTCACCCTTCTCCCTTTATCAAAGAATGAAGTTTCTGCTCTGCTTTACGGAACTCACTCTCCTTCTATTAGCTCAAGTGTCACTGTGCAAGAGGACCTCAGTTTGGGTCTTGGACCCAGAAGGGTCAGTGACAATTCGTTTCCATGTGCAGGATCAGCTTTGGGACAGATGTTTAGTCTGATGGTCTCTCTGCTGGTCCCCCAGATAGTAATGACTTGGAAGGCTTTTGAGAAACATCATGGGAGAGGGAGACTTGGCCATAGAAAAGTTAGTAGGGAACAGCTGCCTTTTCTAGCAGGGGGTTTCCTGCTCCATAAGAAACCTTCTAGCTGTGTACGCTCCTACCTGTTAGTTCCAGGAGGCGCCTGCGGGGAAGCCCTAGAGAAGTTTAGAGCCTGGAGATTCTGTAACCCAAGACAAAAAGATGAGGGTCAAGAATGAGCTGGGGACAGCAAATGGACTAAATAGAAAAACTAGGAATCTGCAAGGACAGATTTGAGGAGACTCATGGAGTGAGTCTACTGTCATTCCGAAGCCACAGTCCCTGAAGTGGTGCAGGAAAAGGTAGGGGGCTGAGAGAACAAGACAGAACATCATTTGTGCACCGTGCCAACTGTTTCCTAGGAGCCCACAGAGCCCTTCATCTGAAAGCAAGACTCTTGCCTCTCTAAAGTGCATATTAGTAGAAATGTGTTTTCCTAATACACTGAGAAAGCCATTTAACTTTTAGCCATTAGTTTATTTATGAAAGGAGAAGAAGGCATGAAACCACATGATCTCTAAACATATTTTTGGCTTAAATTTTCACCCATCAGGGTAAAGAAACAGGGGAACATATCTGATCAATTAGAGAGCCTAAGGCTGTTTGCCATGCTTCTGTGAGCAATTTAAAGGAAAATTAATAAAATGTTGACTTGAGGTTAGTGGCATGTCCATAGGATACTTAATTATAAGATTATTTTAGCTATAAGAAAGTTGAATATGTTCTTTATGAAGTCTGCCTTAAGATAATCCTGGCTAATCATTTTTTATCCTGAACAGAAGGAATACTTCAGTCGAAACAGTATTGATTTTTCAAAATAGACTACTCTGGATTGAGATGATGAAACTGTAGCTGAATACTGAAAATAAAAATGAGATTTTGAAAAGAGGAATGAACTTCCAAGTTGACAAATATTGAGTTCATAGCAAAGGGCTATGTCAGCATTCAGAGAGATTATCACATCGTTACACATTATTGACTTCCAAGGAAGGATAGATCTGGAACTGATGAATTCTCAGAAGGTTAGTTTGGGTGCATGGGGAACATTCATGCAAGGAAGGGATGGTCCAGACCACAGATGGAGTCTAGAAGAGGTGCCAAGACTGTAGAACCCAGATTCTCAAACTTGGTTGCTCATTGCTCTTAGGTAGGGAGGTGGGAAAACTACTGATGCTTGATTCTTGCCCGCAGGAAGTCTGATTTAATTGCCCTGGGGTGTAGCTTGGGCATCAGGGTTTTGCAAAGCTCCCCAGGTGACTCTAATTTGCAATGGGATTATTTCCAGATGGAGAATTTGGCTTTCTGGATGGGGCCAGATCCCTGCCCTTGAGGAGCTCTCTAATTGGTTTACTATTTCCCTTCTCCTGACTCTTAGCATCTGTTCTACATAGAAATTTTTGTCTTTCTTCCTTGAAACTGAACTAACCACAACAAACAAAAGAAAGCAAGCAATTATTATATCCAGGAAGCAAACAACCACTACCAATGATAAATATCTTAGTTTATGTAAGTAGCTCCATAAGCAAATGCTGTGTTAAAAGTGGAAGGAATGCCCTCCCACCCCATTTCAACAAAGCTCATTCTTATGCTGGTCTGTGGTCTGATGTGCGAGTCAACTTCATTCTTGCAACAGTTTGTTAGTGTCTGATGGAAGCCACTAGAGGACGTGTTACATTCTAGCCTATTTGCTGCAAAGGCAAGGTTTTGTCACAAAATTGTCTCACTCTAGGAAAATAGACAAGGCTAAATCAAGTTACTACCTGTTTTGTTCATAAAGTTTTAATGGAACATAGCTATGCCTATTTATTTGCTTATTGTCTGTGGCTGTTTTTGCTCTATGACAGAGTTGAGTAGTTGTCACAGAGACCATATGACCTGAAAAGCCAAAAACGTTTACTAGCTCATCCTTTAAAAGTAGTGTTTGCCAACTCCAGTAATATAGGCATCTCTAGGCTCCACTGCTAGTATTCACTTATTTAGGTAGATTGATTTAAAAATATATGGCCAGTTTCCTAAATCCATCTCCTTTTCCATGTGACTGCAGCTTTCCCCACCAAAACGAACCCATTTCACCATTGAATCCGGGCTGGTCTTATGAGTTGTTTTGACTCTATGCTGAGGAAGTGACTTTGCAGCTAACCTGAGCTAGGTTTCAAGAGTCTCTGCCTGCTTCTGCTTGCTCTCTTAGACTCCTACCTCCATGAATAAGATGGCTCAAGACACAGGTAGTCCAGTTTACCTAATTGCCTCAGTGAGCAGCCAACCACTAGAATAGTGGTTCTCAACCTTTTGGCCCTTTAAATACAGTTCCTCATGTTGTGACCCAACCATAAAATTATTTTCCTTGCTACTTCATAACTGTAATGTTGCTACTGTTATGAACCATAATGTAAATATCTGAGATGCAGGATGGTCTTAGGCGACCCCTGTGAAAGGATCATTCGACCGCCAAAGGGGTCGCGACCCACAGGTTGAGAACCGCTGCCCTAGAAGCAGAGCTGTCCTGTTAAACTGTGACTGATCACATAGGTATGAATTCTCCTGATCGAGACCAAAAGAATAAGGTTTTTTTCAATGTCATTTCCTTAGAATATTGATAATATGCTTTTGGAACTTAACTCTTATTTATATCAATTAGCATATGGGAAAACTGTGTTCATTACACATCATTGCATTTAATGTCACAGAACCTATAGATGACATGGAGTGAAGATTTACTGTATTTGGGTCTTAGTTAAGTGTCAACTCTTCATTGAAGTCCTCCCTGATGAACCAATTTACAGTAGCCCCCTAAGATCTAGCTATCACATTACCATGTTTTTTCTTTATTGTATTTTTGCATATAACATTCTTATTTGTTTACTTCTTGGAAGTCTGTCTCTTCCCATAGGAATATGAGCGATTAGGAATTTCATGCCTCCTTTTCACTGTTATATCCCCAGTACTTAGAACACTGTCTAGCACATGGTAAATTTTGATTAGTATTTCTTAAATAAATGGTATATTCTTGACTCCCATAGAGATAAACTATTTTTACCTACAAATTAATTTTTATCTCCTGTCAGTGACTGAATTTGGGGCCATTGATTTTTGAGCAAGTGAAAAAAGCAAGAGTATAAGATTTTCAGTGACCTAACACTGTCAATAAACAAGTTATACAAAAGTCCCTGACTATTCTTCATCTTTATATATGTTCATATATTACTATAACATTAAGAAAACATGTCTCACTGTCACTAACATGGCTACATTTTCACAAGTAAATAAAGCAGGGCACTGATTTTGTTTGGAAAATTGAAGCAGATGGAGTTTTCCATTTCATAGGACCCACAACAAACCACAGAACAGTATGTCAGCAGAACTCAAGGATTTGAAAGACCTAAAATCCACAAGCTCAGGAAGACACCCAATTAACAGAGATTATAGTCCAAAATGACTCATTCACCTATTGGAAATGCCAGGCAATGTCAAACAGTATCCAATCTTGTTTTGCAACCAGGATAATGTTCTGTGCGTTGTGGGGGCTGAGGTTGGAATTACCTTTTAAAAAGAAACATATAAAATACTCTTCTTCCCATCATGAAGTGTAATGACTAGGTTTCACCTCTGCTCTCCAGCCCCAAATGATTGAACTGGCATTAGTGCCAAAAAATTGGAAATGTCTTAACATGCATTAATTGCTTAATGGTTGTGTTGTCTGCTTGAAAAGGGCGGGGTGGTATTTAAGTTGCTTAATGACTTTACATTTTCCCATGGCAAAATACTTGTGATTTGGTTATGCTATAATTAAAGTTACATAAACAAGGCCTTTGGAAACAAATGAACTAGCTTCCTTGCTTCCTTGCAAGAGGGATTTTGGTCAGCTCCAGCTGGTATGCTCAGGACGGTCCAGAGAAGACTGCCCCACCTTACACCTTTTAACAGTCAACCTTATTTTCATCCCCGCCTTCTTATGTGCTTCGCTGAGTATAGGTTATGAGGTTAGGGAAGTGGGTAGAGGAAAGATTAAGAAAATAAACAACAGTTCATTGTTTGGAAACAATTTCAAAACAAGCTGGAATATAAATAAGAAGGACTCAGGACAAGCAGGGTAAACTTAGAAAAGCCTGCTTACCTTGAAGCCGGATAGCCTAGTAATGAGAAATCCTGAGGGCAGAGTGGGATCTGTCTTGTAAAACCAGTTGATCAAATGTTTATTGCTGTATAAGGACAGGCCTTTGAGCCCACATGGTTTGCTCTCATGTCTCCCAGAAACGATGTCTCCCAGGAGCATATCTTACCCAGAGGTCCCTTGCAGTGGTGAAAAGAAATTTTGGCGGTCAAGGAAGGTCTCAAGCAGGAAGATGGCATTCTGCCTCCCAAAGAAAACACACTGGTCAGGATAATTGAGAAGGAAATCCAGGGTTTGGCCTCAGGTTTACATGGAATCAGTATCTTGGGGAGTTGGGGTCCTTTTTCAGATGCCTTACTGAAATCCCTTCCTGCTTATATACATTAATAGGGAAGGTAGGGACCAAGGAGAATAAGGGTCAGCTTATTAAACTAAAGGTGACTTTTAGAGAATACTTTCTTTTGATTTTCTAGATTGTAGCCTTTTGTATGTTCGAAACTCTGCTATTTGGTGGTGAGTCATTTGTCATATTCATTGACCTAAGTTCCCCAATGAGAATCCTTTTTTTTTTTTAAATTAAATCTTTATTGTTCAGATTATTACAGTTGTTTCTGTTTTTTCCCCCCATAGCTACCCTCCACCCGGTTCCCACCCACCCTCTGCCCTTACCCCCCCCCCCAATGTCCTCATCCATAGGTGTACGATTTTTGTCCAGTCTCTTCCCGCACCCCCCACACCCCTTTCCCCCCCCGAGAATAGTCAGTCCACTCCCTTTCTATGGCCCTGAGGCTATTATATTCACCAGTTTATTCTGTTCATCAGATTATTTATTCACTTGATTTTTAGATTCACTTGTTGATAGATGTGTATTTGTTGTTCATAATTTGTATCTTTACCTTTTTCTTCTTCCTCCTCTTCTTAAAGGATACCTTTCAGCATTTCTTATAATACTGGTTTGGTGGTGATGAACTCCTTTAGCCTTTTCTTATCTGTGAAGCTCTTTATCTGACCTTCAATTCTGAATGATAGCTTTGCTGGGTAAAGTAATCTTGGTTGTAGGTTCTTGGTATTCATCACTTTGAATATTTCTTGCCCCTCCCTTCTGGCCTGCATAGTTTCTGTTGAGAAATCAGCTGACAGTCGTATGGGTACTCCCTTGTAGGTAACTGACTTTTTTTCTCTTGTTGCTTTTAAGATTCTCTCTTTGTCTTTTGCTCTTGGCATTTTAATTATGATGTGTCTTGGTGTGGTCATCTTTGGATTCCTTTTGTTTGGAGTTCTCTGTGCTTCCTGGACTTGTAAGTCTATTTCTTTCACCAGGTAGGGGAAGTTTTCTGTCATTATTTCTTCAAATAGGTTTTCAATATCTTGCTCTCTCTCTTCTTCTGGCACCCCTATAATTCTGATGTTGGTACACTTGAAGTTGTCCCATAGGTTCCTTACACTATCTTCATATTTTTGGATTCTTTTTTCATTTTGTTTTTCTGGTTGGGTGTTTTTTGCTTCTTTGTATTTCAAATCTTTGACTTGATTCTTGCGATCCTCTAGTCTGCTGTTGGGTGTCTGTATAGTATTCTTTATTTCAGTCAGTGTATGCTTAATTTCTAGTTGGTCCTTTTTCATATCCACGAGAGTCTTACTGCATTTCTTGAGGGTCTCACTAAATTTATCGGCGGTCTCACTAGACTTATTGAGGGTCATACTAAATTTATCAGTGGTTTCTAGAAAATTCTTGAAAAACCTTAAAAGTGTGGTTTTGAACTCTATATCCAGTAGTTTGCTTTTCTCCATTTCTGTCATTTGTGACCTGTTTCTTTGTCTCCACATTTCTTATGCTTCCCTGTGTTGATAGAGTGGCTTTCTGTGCTAGGTGTCCTATCGGGCCCAGTGGCTAAGCCTCTCCAATTACCTGAGGTGGATACTCTTGGTGCACCCCTTTGTGGGCTTTGTGCACGGTCTTGTTGTAGTTAAGCCTTGATTGTTGTAGGTAACACTGGGAGGGATTGACCTCCAGGCCAATTGGCTGTGAGAATCAGCTGTGTCTGCAGTGGGAGAACTTCTGTGCTGGAGACACCCTTCTGGGGAAAGACTTGCTTCAGTGGGGCTTTGGTGCTCACTGAGTCTGCCCCCTGAGTGTGTCCCTTATGGATCTGAGGAGTTGTAATCTGGATGGTCCCACTCTGACCACTGGGTACACTGGCTCTTGGATCTCTAAGGAGGTGCTAATTCAGCCTCTGCCTGAGGCTACCCAGCAGGAGCCAAGCTGTGAAACAATGCAAGCTGCTGTGGGTCCTTGGGCCTTCTTTTGGAAGTTCTGGGTTTTTCTGACCCAGCTGCAGTTTGTTAGGTAATTTTCAGATTGTAAAGGGCCAGGCCTTTCATATGCAAAAGCCTCTGCGTACAGCTTGGGTGGGGCAGGGTCTCTGGGGATCAACAGGGTGGAGCAAGCAGCTATGGCAGCTCCTCAGTTCTACCCTAAGAGGCCCCGAGTCTGAGTGTCCCGGCAATCACTGCAAGCAACTCTGAGAGAAAGCCGCTCTCGAGTTCCAACCGATGCCAGACAGTCCAGTTTCTCCTGTATGAGTCTGGGTCCCCAGAAACTCACCTGAAACTGGAGTTCATAACAGTCAGGAGCTTGAGACTCCCTTCTGATTGAAAAAGACAACTGCGTCCTCAGCTACCAGCCCTTTCCACGTGCACCTCCGTACCTCTGCACTTTACTTCCGCACCTCCTCTGAGTCTCAGTGTGCTTTTCTCTTTCCTTCTCGTTGTAGAATTTCCACTCAGCCAGCCTTCCTGTGGTTCTGGATGATGTCCGTTTTGTCTTTTAGTTGTATTTTTGAAGTTGTTGTGCGAGGCAGCAATTTCCAGTGTTTACATATGCCGCCATCTTGGTTTCTCTCTGATCTCCTCCTTTTTTTTCGAGAATCCTTTTTAACCTATTCTTAAAAATAAATATCAACTAAAATTTATATCTCTTATATATGTGTACCTCTTTAGCTTTCAAACATTTGAAATTAACTCCTATAATATTTTTCTTTTACTTAATTGCTAGAGCCAACAAACTGAATGAGCCAAAATCAGCTCACTTTTCAATTAGGCTTATTGGCAATTCTTCTAAGGCTGCAAAGGGAGGAGATGACCTGGGTGCCTTTGACTTAGATGCTCTGGTGGATCAATGGCATTTCTGGTCCTACTCATGGCTTCCTTGCATCCAAGCCCTTTGCAATAAGACCTTGAAACTCCTCATCAAGAGGAGGAGGCTATTTTCTCTCCTCTTAAATCTGGACTGCCTGGTGATTTGTTTCTGTCAATACAATATCGCAGAAGGACGCCTTGTAAGCTTCCCTTCTCTCAATTAGAAGCTTTGGCAGCCCACATGTGAACTAGTCCAGGCCAGCCTTTTGGAGGATGAGAGGCATGTGGACAAGATTTCAGTACTTAGCCAAGACCAACATAGACCAGCCTAGAGTCAGCTGATCTTCAAACATCTGAGAGAACCCAGCACAGATCTGCAAGTTGAATATAAGTAATAAGACTAAGGACAAACAGGGTAAACTTAGAAGAGCTTCCCCCCAACCCTTAGTTGACCACAAATGCATGAGAAAGCTCATCCAAGGACAACAGAACCACCTGCTGGCATGCTGTGATTTATAATTACAAATATATATTTTGTCTTCCTCGCTCTTTCTGGCATAGAATTCTTTAAACCTTTGGAACTTTCTAAGTGATGAGAGCAAAAAAAGTATCTGTTTTATGTTAATGAAGTGACTTTTGGATCTCACCTAAGGAGAAGGGGTGGTTGCCAGGAGAATCAAGGAGGTTTGGAAATTTCAGCCCTACACATCAAGGGGGTCATGGGAATCTCAGGTTTATAGTCAGTCAGTCAGAAGCACAGGTAAAAACTTGGACTTTATTGGTATCTGAAGTAGAGGGCAGTCTTGTGGGACTGAGCCCTTAATCCAAGGAATCTGATGCTATCTCTGTGTCAGGATTGACTTGAATTGTAGGACACATGAAATTGTAGGTGCATGAAAATTGCTTGGTGGTGTGGACAAAATCCTACCCACTGTAATTGGTGACCAGAATCTTTACCTGTAAATTCATGAGCAATATAAGATGCTTATTATTCTGAGCATTTTAATTTTGAGGTGGTTTGTTCTTAACTGATAAAAATATTAAAGAAGGTAAATTTTTTTTTATATTTTATTGATTTTTTACAGAGAGGAAGGGAGAGGGATAGAGAGTTAGAAACATCAATGAGAGAGAAACACACCTCCTGCACACCCCCTACTGGGGATATGCCTGCAACCAAGGTACATGCCCTTGACCAGAATCGAGCCTGGAACCCTTGAGTCCTCAGGCTGATGCTCTATCCACTGAGCCAAACCGGTTAGGGCAAGAAGGTAATTTTTGAATCATGTTTCATCCATGGAGATAAGAAAGTGAAGACAGTGGCATCCTTAGGTTCAACCTGAGAAAGAAAATATCTACCAAGAAAGGCTATTGATGGCTAACTGGGATCAAATTTTAAAAACAGAGCTTAGCAGCATTTCTAAACAAGGGCCTCTCATGCAAGCAGCACTTCAGGGAGAAGCTGCACTGAACTGCTGGCCTACATTGTGTTCCTTCTGGCTAAGGCAATACTTATAAAGGAATTTCTGAAATCCTATTTCAACCAATAGAACTGAGACTTTCCTCACCCAATCAGAGCTGCACAGCTCTGATTCGCATATTAATTGACCAATCCGAGCAGCTGCATTCCAACCAATCAGGCAGTGCTTTTTGAATCAAAGTGTGGGTTTTAATAGTCCTTATTAGTATGAGGACAGACTAGTCAGGGTCCAGAGGTGGGAACTTCTCTTTATATAAGTAAGCTCTGCTATGGCTTGGAGAGTGCACTTTCCAGAATGAGCATTGCATTTCGTTGGCTGGAGCTGAAACACTGAGATATCTTGTAGGACCAGAGTGGAGTAGACAGGAGCAGAGCAGGCAGATCAGAGGGGACCAGAAGAAACCAGAGAAGAACAGAGTGGAGTAGAGCTATCTAGCTCAAAAGGGGTTTAGAATTATCTAGAGATTTCTTCACTCACATGTCTGTAACCTTGGCTGAGATGACTTCAAGGCTGGGCAGAGCTGGGCTTTGGCTACACTTGCAAACTACATAGTTTTGTTGTTTGAAACCAAAGAGATCTGACACTCTGTTGACATGTCTACACATGGTTTCTTCATTTGGGTTGTCTTCTGACAGGATGCAAGTGGGGCCAACAACAGGTATTCTAAGAAGCATTCAGAGAGCAAGTATTTCAAGAAAACAAAAGGAAGGTGCAGGGCCCTTTACTAGTTATCTTCAGAAATAACATAAACATCTTTTTGGTTTAGGCAGTAATGAGCCCACCCAGAATCAGGGCCATAGATATGCCTTGTTGTGGGGAGGTATGTCAAAAAAGTTGGTGGTTGTGTTTGATCACCACTACTCACATTGACTCCACAATAATGAGTAGGTGTCCTCCTGCTTCCCTTGCTTGGTAGTTTCTCCTCCTCTGTTTATTTTATAAGTACCCAGTAACTTATAATTTTATAAATTTTCTGTAAAATTTTGCCCCTAAATCAAATTTTCATTCATCCTAATCACCACTACTTTTAATAGAAATACTGTTCTCTCAGTTGGATTGTGTCTGGTTAGGTTTAGTGTAAATTACTTTAAAGAAATAACCCCCTAAACTGTGAATGAATGACAAATTTAAATCTTCCAAGAGGGTCTTTACATATCAGATGGGGAATAAACTAATCAAAATGAACCATAATCAGCAGAAGGTGTGAGTGAGTACATTTTCCTGCTTTCCGTGTATTCCTCCCCAGCCCCAACATTGTCACAAAGTAAGACAATAGCAAAGAGCACTCTGTCATTTTAATTCAGAGAAAGAGGCCACCAGTTAGCTATGCCTCTCAATGTTCCCTCCTGGTGCAGTTACTACAATTTTATTACTATTTTTATAGTATCTAAGATGCCTTCATATATATATATATATATATATATATATATATATATATATATATATGGCTAAGAAAAACATGTTACTAATTAATCATTAAAGAAAGATTTCTTACCTTTGATAAGAAACAAGAATTAATTTATTATTTTATACTATCTAAAGTCTTCTTTAAGACTTACTTAGATATATGTATTTATCAAACCACTTTTTTGTATAATGCACATAAAAGCAAAATTGACTAGTTAAGATATTCTTGAGACATCTTTATATTCAGTCAGACAATGATGTTTCAAAACAGATCATCTATTCCCACATTTTCCTAAACAACATGGTCCTTTGGGTCATCAAAACCATTGAGGATGGTCTCTTAAGTGGGAGCACTTAAGAGAATGCTCCCACTATCATCTCTGAGATTTTCTTCCAAGCAGCTGGCACTCTGATGCTGGGCTTTCTTACTTGGTGTGTAATAGGTCATTCTATCACAGTATAAAACATAACTCAGCTTCATATACTTCATATACTTTATTTCTTGGGTTCAATGGTGAACTTGGTTATTGCTTTGCAACACTATAGGAAACTATGATTACTTCTCCAAGAATTAATATTTACTATCAACTTTACATCCTGCTGTTCTATTTCCAAGCCTTTCTGCCTATTTAATAACTTTTTCCAGTGCTGAGTCATGGTTTAATCTTTTTGAAGGTATTTTGAAGAGCAATTAAATTCAACATTTGTAATCTGACAATGCACATAGCTCAAAAAATATGAGGATGACAGAACCTAGTTTAAATATTTACTGGTAGTCACCATATGTACTTGTTGGCTGGACAAAAAATAAATAACTAAATGAAAAGATATTAATTTTAAGGCACATTCCAATTATACTTTCAGTCAAATAAGAAAAAAAGTGTGTATTAGTCCAAATGAAAAATGACATTTAGGAAACCACTAATTTCAGTTTTCAAGAATTTATTCTGGCTATCCAGAAATCTAAATGTGTTGGGAAAAAACAGACCACAGGCTTCAAAAGTAAGAATTTGTCATTATGAAAAGCTCACTGTAAGATAAATGCAGCAGGGGAGATAATCAGCAGTACTCAGAGCTGACAATCACACCAAACTCCATTCTTTCAAACACCAAAATCACACTCTTTTATCCCCAAGTACAACCAAAGCCCACTCCAGCACTGGTGTGTGCTCAGTATGGAAAGGGCAGGGTGACACTCAGGTTAGAGAAAGGAGGCCCCATGGTCTGCAGCAAAGGAAAAATGGACCTCAGGATAATGGAGGAAGCAGGCACTTTTGAAAGTAGCAGACTTTAGAGAAAGATTAGGTGAAAGAGGAATTGATAATATTTCTTAGAGCAGGGTCAGTGTGTGCATAGTAACATATTACAAATTTAACTTTTGCTAACCAATGACTACAATGACTACAAGCCTTTTTTTTGTTGTTGTTAATCCTCACCCGATATTTTTCCATTTATTTTTTTATTTTATTTGTTTGTTTGTTTATTTATTTATTTATTTATTTATTTATTTATTTATTTATTTATTTTTTTAGTGAGAGTAGAAGAGAGAGGGAAAGATAGAGAGAAAAATCCATGTGAGAGAGACACATCCATTGGTTGCCTACTGCACGAGCCCTGACCAGGGCCCATTCCAGGGAGGAGCCTGCAACCAAGGAACATGCCCATGACCAGAATCGAACCTGGGACCCTTTGCTCCACAGGCTGTCACTCTATCCACTGAGCCAAACCTGCTAGGGTAACATTGTCTTATTAAAGAGCAGCTTGTTTCCTCAGCAAAATACAATAAGAATACACAAAGCTAAGTGCATGTGCGGAAAGCACCTTTCTGCCTGAAGTGGGAAATCTCTGTGTGCTTATCACTGGTGCTAAGTGAAAACTAAAGTGTAGAAATGGTCATTGTTTATTTAGAAATAAAGTGTTTATTTATATTATTTAGAAGTGAGCACAAACTAACAAGGGGAGACCCTCCTCTTTGTCTGCCCGCAGAATGGAGGGCATCTGAAAAAAATGCCACTTAATTTCTTTAAACATGCTGCCTAACATTTCAACCTGACTGAGCTTTTTTTCCAACTATGCAAAACAATGCAGTTTCTGTCTTCTCTACCAATTGTATGTTCTCCTCCTTTGTGAATTTTGCATTTCTACTTCATGCTGGTTTCATTCTCTTTTGTTACTTTTTGTAACACTTTTTAGTGTAACACCTCTGCTATGACCAATCAGCACTTCAACATTCTCTGAGAGTAGCTTATGTTCTCTGAAGGAAAAGCCTTTAACTGTCCATATAGTTATTAACATTTAGGGGCCCAGTACATGAATTGTGCACCTTGAAAGGAACTATGGGCCGCGAGGCTGCAATAGGCACAGGGATGGGTCTCGGCCCATCCTCCGTGCCCCCACCCGGCTCCTCCTGCCACGGCCCCGGGTCCCCTGTCTGCCAGCAGCCCTGCTCCCACTGCTGCTCCCACCTGCTGATGGCGTTGGCCCCTCTTGCACTCGCTGAAGGTGTGGAGTGATTGGGGCCAGTGCCAGCAGTGGGTGTGAGCAGTGGCTGGTGCCAGATCACCCCTCAGGAGCAGGGGGAGGTGGAGAAGCCCTCAGGGGTGATCAGGGCCAGCAGCTGCCACTCGCACCTGCTGATGGCACCAAGTGATTGGGACCCCTCTCCAATTTCTGACCTTTCACAATCCAGGACTGCTGGCTCCTAACTGCTCACCTGCCTGCCTGATCACCCCTAACTGCCTCTGCCTGCTGACCTGGTCACCCCCAACTGCCCCCCGCCAACCTGGTCACCCCAACTGCTCCGGCCGCTGGCCTGGTCGCCCCTAACTGCCCCCCCCCCCGCCAGCATGGGTGCCCCTTACTGCCCCCCCTGCCAGCCTGGTTGCCCCATGCAGCCTGTTTGGTCATCCCTTCAGTTTTTTTGGATGTGATGGCCCCCTAGCTCTTTACATATATAGATAGCTATCATTATGAGATGTTTGTTAAATATAGCCTGTACGTTTTCTTAATAGCAACTTTACTTTATGACTAAAATGTGTATTTAAAAAACCTCTGCACCTGCTGATTGGAATTGGCTTCCATTTATCTTTTTAATGATTTTCATAATTTGTTTTGGCAAAGAGATGTTTATTTGGTATATAGGGAAACTATAGTTTAAAAATATATTGAATAACAAAAGCTAGATACAAAAAGTATACATGCTGTATGATTCAATTTATACGAAATTCTAAAATACACAAACTACTCCATGGTGACAGAAAGAAGACAGTGGTGTCCTGGGGCCAGGACTGGAGGGAGAGAGGCATTGCAAGGCCTGAGGAAACTTTCGGATGAATGGAATTGTTCTGAATGTTGATTGTGGTTAGTATAGGGTTTATACATTTGTCAAAACATCAGATAGCATCATCTGACTAGGTACAGTTTGTGTTTAATTATTTCTTAACAAAATTTATAAAAATGTACTATAGCATGCTATAATAATGATAGGCTTAAATAATGTTTCCTTAACAGCAAGGAGCACACTTGGAAAATAATCTCTTCAATATATTGCAAGAGATGAAACTAAGCGTTCATCTCAGATTAAAAGCATTTTTTAATGCTTTCATTTTAAAGCCCAATCATCACCCTGGAGATACCCTGGGCTAACAGGCTTGCTGGCAGCCAGCCATTCTGTTCTACTTGGGAAAGACTGAAATGAGCAAACAAAACCTGGTTTTCTCAGATGAACCACCCCCTGTGATTGCCTGTAGCAGTCAGTCCTGTTTGAGGCTTAATCACATTAGATCAATGCTCAATCCCCTCCTTGCCCTGTATGAGCAGTTTCTCCACGTCAACTGTTCAATGGATCATTCTAAGTCGGGGTGAAAAAACTTGTCAAGGGTCAAATATTTACAGTGGGAATAGAACCCTTGACCTTACAAAACAAAGGGCTTACAATGAAAAGCACACAAAAACAAAACAAAACAAACAAACAAAACAAAAACACCAAAACACCGCATGTACACATATAACACTCCCAATAAAATGTATATGATGATCCCCTTCCCCAAACTAATGCTCATTTATAAATACAGCAAGTGGCCAACATATTTAGAGATAATGTTTGTGTTTTAAATATTTGCTTATAGTTCAATTTTTAATTAACATATACATAAAGTAAATGCCAAAATATAGGTGTACAATTTATTGATTTTTGAAAAACAGAACTGTCCATATAAGTCATACCCCTACAGATATACTAGTAAATCCATCTTATATGGTATAATATTTTAAACTGAATTTTAACTGATTATTTCTGGCATATAAAATGTAACTTGCCCTTGATATTGATTTAATAACGAATATTCTAAAAATGTGTCCTCAAGCTTTTGAATTTTCTAGGGAGGCATTTATACTATCTTCAAATAAAGACACCTGTTTTGTTTCATTTCAAGTTTTAATTCCATTTTCTTTTCTTTTACTGGTATTACTACATCATAAAGGACATCTAGTACAATGGTCAACAGATGTAGTTTAAAGCCTTCATCTTTTTTCAGAAATTGATCTTTTAACTTTTTATTTTTAGTACATTTCCTGTAGGTTATTTTTTAAAAGATATTTGTCTGGCTAAATAAGTTGTTTTTGCTATTATTAGTTATTAACAATACATTTTTAAATACAAATATATTAAATTTTATTCAATACTAGAGGCTCAGTGCACAGATTCATGCACCATAGGGGTCCCTTGGCATGGCCTTTAGAGATCAGGTGAAACTGGCAGTCCAACATCCCCCGAGGGATGTAGTAGTGCGCAAAGTGGCAGGTGGCCGGGAGGAGCCCTAGCCTGGGCCGGGCAACATGCTGCTCTCGCTCATCCCGGTCCCGCTGCACCTGCCACCACTGCCGCTCAGTAGGCCCACTGCCGCTCTGCTGTGGTCTCCACGTGCCCCTCCTAGGGCGATACCAGCACACCTATGACCAAGAAGCAGCTGCGGGCTCATGCCCAGTCAGTCCCGATGCTGATCTTGATCCCGATCCTGGTCCAGATGGGGGAGGGACACACAGGGGAAGTGTCCTCAGGAGAGGCTCGTGCCACCGCAGCTGCACTCACCAGCCAAGAACATGGCCTCTGGCTCCCGTTAGTCAGCTGAGCTGCACTCCTGCTGTGGGAGCACACTGACCATCAGGGGGCAGCTCCTGCATTGAGAATCTGCCCCCTGGTAGTCAGTGCACGTCATAGCTACCAGATGAATGGTCAAACGGTCGAATGGTCACTTAGGCTTTTATATATATACTAGGGGCCCGGTGCACGAAATTCGTGCACTGGGTGTGTGTGGGGAGGGGAGTGTCCCTCAGCCCAGCCTGCCCCCTCTCACATACTGGGAGCCCTCATGCGTTGACCCCCATCACCCTCCAATCGCAGGATCGGCCCCTTGCCCAGGCCTGACGCCTCCGCCAGAGGTGTTAGGCTTGGACAGGGGACCCCAATCTTCCCCTGATCACTGGCTCTGGCCCCCGCCCAGGCCTGAGGCCTCTGGCCCAGGAATCATGCCTGGGCAGGGGACCCCCATCTCCCTCTGATCGCTTGCTCCACCCCCCGCCCAAGCCTGACGCCTCTGACCCAGGCTTCAGGCCTGGGCAAGGGGACCATCATATCCCCCCAGTCCCCAGCTCAGCCCCCCGCCCAGGCCTGATGCCTCGGCCAGAAGAGTGGACCCTCATCACCCTCCGATCACCAATCACCGGATCGGCCCCTTGACCAGGCCTGAGGCCTCTGGCAGAGGTGTCAGGCCTGGGCAGAGGACCCCCACCTCCCCACGGTTGCAGGCTCCGCCCCTGCCCAGGCCTAATGCCTCTGGCCTAGGCGTCCGGCCCGGGCAGCGGGGACCCGCAGCTGCAGCGGCCCCGCGATCGTGGGCTCCGCTTTAGGCCCAGGCAAGGGACCCCTAGCTCCCGGGACTGCCAGCTTCGACCGTGCCCAGCTCCCATCGCTGGCTCCACCCTTACTTCCTGCTATCACTGGCCAGGGTGGAAAAGGCACCTGATTCTCCGATCATGGCTGGGGGGAAGGGCAAAGGTGGCCCCAGGGCTGCCTTTGCCCTGCCCCCCAGCTCTTAGCTCCCCCCTGGGTTTCCGATCACTGTCAGTGGCAGGGGGCTTCTTCCTGCTTTCCCTTTCGCCTCCCTGCATTGTGCCTACATATGCAAATTAACCACCATCTTGTTGGCAGTTAACTGCCAATCTTAGTTGGCAGTTAACTGCCAATCATAGTTGGCAGTTAACTGCCAATCATAGTTGGCAGTTAACTGCCAATCATAGTTGGCAGTTAATTTGCATATAGCCCTGATTAGCCAATGAAAAGGGTATCGTCGTACGCCAATTACCATTTTTCTCTTTTATTAGATAGGATACTAGAGACCCAGTGCACAAAAAATTGTGCACTCGGGCGGGGGGGGGGGGGCTCCCTCAGCCCGGTCTGTGCCATCTTGCAGTCTGGGACCCCTCGGGAGATAACAACCTGCTGGCTTAGGCCTGCTCCCGGGTCGCAGAGGGCAGGCCCAATCCCTAGGTGCAGCCCCTGGTCTGACTCAGAGCAGGGCCGATTGGGGAGTTGGGGCTCCTTCCCCTGTCATGCACAGAGCAGGGCGGATCGGGAGGTTGCGATGCCACCCTCAGTCACGCTCAGGGTAGGGCTGATTGGGGGGTTGGGGCACCGCCCCCTGTCACACTCAAGGCAGGGTCGATGGGCAGGTTGCAACGCCACCCCTGTCATGCACAGAGCAGCGCCAATCAGGGGGTTGAGGCGCTGCCCCCTGTCATGCACAGAGCAGGGCCCATCAGGGGTTTGGTGCTCTGTACCCTGTCACGCACAGAGCAGGGTCGATCAGGGGATTGGGGAGCTCCCCCCTGTCACGCACAGAGTAGGGCCGATAGGGAGGTTATGGCTCTAACCTGTCACACACAGAGCAGGGCCCGTGGGGGGGGGGGGGGGCTTGGGGCACCGCACCCTGTCACACACAGAGCCGTAGGGCAATCAGGGGGTTGGGGAGCTCCCCCCTATCAGGCACAGAGCAGGGCTGATCAGGGGGTTGAGGCGCCTTCCCCTGTCATGAACAGAGCAGGGCGAATAGGGAGGTTGTGGCCCCGGCCCCTGTCACACACAGAGCCGCAGGGCGATCAGGGGGTTTGGGCACTGCCCCCTGTCACGCTGATCCTGGTGCCGGGAGGCCTCGCGGCTCCGCTGATCCTGGTGCTGGGAGGCATATTACCCTTTTACTATATAGGATAGAGACCTGGTGCACGGGTGGGGGCCGGCTGGTTTGCCCTGAAGGGTGTCCTGGATCAGGGTGGGGGTCCCCACTGGGGTGCCGGGCCAGCCTGGATGAGGGGATGATGGCTGTTTGCAGCTGGTCACACACCCTTCAGGGTCGGGGTACCCACTGGGGTGCCTGGCCAGTCTGGGTGAGGGGCTGAGGGCTGTTTTCAGGCTGGCGGGTGACTGAAGCTCCCAACCACTCCTTTTTTTCTTCTTCTTTTTTTTATTCTGGGCCAACTTTACCTCTGAGGCTCCAGCTCTTAGGCCTCTGCTGCTGAAAGCAGATTTCTGGCCTTTGTTTACCTTCTGTATTTGAAACAATGGTGTGATCCTGCTGGCTGAAGCCTGGCGACTAAAGCAGGTTTCTGGGGTTTTGTTTAGCTTCTATATTTGTAACATAGTTGCTTAGAGTTGCAGCTCAGAGGCCAGCAGCGGCAGACGGGGAATGTTGGAGTCCTCCATCACTGAAACAAGCAAGCCTCATGTTCGCTTTAAGCTGCCTGGCTGCCGGCCGCCATCTTGGCTGGCAGTTAATTTGCATATCACCCTGATTAGCCAATGGGAAGGGTAGTGGTCGTACGCTAATTACCATGTTTCTCTTTTATTAGATAGGATATATCTAAATATATATATCATATATATATATATATATATATATATATATATATGATATATATATATATATATATGTCTGTATCTATTTAGATAATCACAGTTTTTTTTCATTAATATGTTCATGAAGTAAATAATATAATTTTGCTTCCCAATCTTAAGTTAAATGAATTCTTGAATTAAATCTGACTTGATCAATATTTATTTACTTTCTAATGTACTATGGAATTTGGTTTGATAAGGTATTATTTAATATTTTTATATCTAAGTTCATGAATGATATTGGACTGTATTTTTCTTCTTTTTAGTAATATCCTTGTCTGGTTTCAGTATCAAGATTATGCTAACATCAAAAAATAAATTGGAGGTTGTTTCCTCTTTGTATTCTGAAAGAGTTTTTATGAGATTGGAATTATTGTTTTATGAAATTTGTGGTAGGACATGCTCTTTAGTATTTGGTAAAACTTGTTACATTTTTACATTGTTTTTATTTATAAATAGACTTTATTTCTTAAGAAGAGTTTAGATTTACAAAAAAAATGTTGAAAAATAGTACAGAATTATTTCAGATCCAGATTCCCCTATCTTATAATACTATGACACAGTTGCCACAACTAATGATACTCTATTGTTAATTAAGGTCCACAGTTTATTCCGATTTTCTCAGTTTTTACCGAATGTCCTTTTTCTACCCCAGGATCCCATCCATCATGCCAGTTAGTCATCATGTCTCCTTTGACTGTGACAACTTCTCAGACTTTCCTTGTGACCTTGACAGTTTGAGAAGTACTACTCAGGCATTCTGCAGAATTTCTCTCATTGGAAGTTGTGTGATTTCTTTCATGATTACCACGGTTATGGGTTTGGGGGGAGGAAGACCACAGAAGTAAAATGCCTGTCTCATATCATATCAAGGGGATGTGCTGTCAACATGATTTATTCATTGTTGTTGATACTTATATTGATCACCTAGCTTAGGTGATCAAGCCATGTCAGTCCTTTATCTCCTTATATTCAAAGTGGAGGACCATAGATCAGCAGTATCCACATCATCTGGGAGTTTGTTAGAAATGCAGAATCTCAAACTCCATCTTAAATGACTGAATTGGAATCTGCAAGTCAACAGAATTCTTGGGTGATTCATGTTCTCCTTAACATTTGAGAGCACTGCTTTAAGATAACCTTGCACAGTTTCCAGTAATTTTTTTTTTCTCTAAAGGGCCCAACTGTAAATATTTTCAGCTTCAGGGGCTATCTGATCTCTCTTATAACTACTCAATTCTGCCCTTTTATGAGAAAGCAGTCATGGACAATACATAAAAAAAAGTATTAGCATATTTCAAAACATTCGTTTATCTTATAGGCACTGAAATGTTTGAAATGTTATTATGCTTAATTGTTTCTGCCTTTCATTATCCTTCCTCTAATCCCCACTATACAATTCCACTTGAGGAGTTAGTGAAGTGATGGGTTAAAAAGTCTGAATTTCTTTGATTTCTTCAGTCCCTGGAACAAGGTCACACCCATTCAAATAATACCTTATTTATGGTTAAAAACAAACAAATAAAAATCCTTAGCATACTTTGGTCTTTATCTTCTTACCCTACCTGATCACATTTATTTTTTTAAATTTTTATTGTTCATATTATTACAGATGTTCCTCTTTTTCTCCCCCATAGCTCCCTCCACCCATTCCCTTTCCACTCCAGGCCATCCCCCGTCCACAGCCCCCCCCCCCCCCCCACTGACCTCGTCCATAGGTATAGGCTCTTTGTCCAATCTCTTCCCACACCCTCCACAACCCTTTCCCTCTGAGAATTGTCAGTCTGCACTCTTTCTATGCCCCTGATTCTATTACATTGACCAGTCTGTTCTGTTCATCAGGTTTTTTATTCATTTGATTTTAAGGTTCACTTATTGATAGATATGTATTTGTTGTCACTTTGTTGTTCATAATGTTTTTATCTTTACCTTTTTCTTCTTTCTCCTCTTCTTAGAGAATGCCCTTCAGCATTTCATATAATACTGGTTTGGTGGTGATGAACTCCTTTAGCTTTTCCTTGTCTGTGAAGCTCTTTATCTGACCTTTAATTCTAAATGATCGCTTTGCTGGGTAGAGTAAGCTTGGTTGTAGGTTCTTGGTATTCATCACTTTGAATATTTCTTGCCACTCCCTTCTAGCCTGCATAGTTTCTGTTGAGAAATCAGCTGACAGTCATATGGGTAAGCTCTTGTAGGTAACTAACTGTTTTTCTCTTGCTGCTTTTAAGATTCTCTCTTTGTTTTTTGCCCTTGGCATTTTAATTATAATGTGTCTTGGTGTGGTCCTCTTTGGATTCCTCTTGTGCTTCCTGGACTTATAAGTCTATTTCTTTCACCAGGTAGGGGAAGTTTTCTTTCATTATTTCTTCAAATAGGTTTTCAATATCTTGCTCTCTCTCTTCTTCTGGCACCCCTATAATTTGGATGTTGGTACACTTGAAGTTGTCCCAGAAGCTCCTTATACTATCTTCATATTTTTGGATTCTTTTTTCTTTTTGTTTTTCCGGTTGGGTGTTTTTTGCTTCTTCGTATTTCAAATCTTTGACTTGATTCTTGGGATCCTCTAGTCTAGTGATGGCAAACCTTTTGAGCTCGGCATGTCAGCATTTTGAAAAACCCTAACTTAACTCTGGTGCCGTGTCACATATAGAAATTTTTTGATATTTGCAACCATAGTAAAACAAAGACTTATATTTTTTATATTTATTTTATATATTTAAATGCCATTTAACAAAGAAAAATCAACCAAAAAAATGAGTTCACGTGTCACCTCTGACACACGTGTCCTAGGTTTGCCATCACTGCTCTAGTCTGCTGTTGAATCTCTGTATATTATTCTTTATTTTAGTCAGTGTGTGCTTAATTTCTGATTGGTCCTTTTTCATATCCTTGAGGGTCTCACTAAATTTCTCGGAGGTTTCTAGAAGATTCTTGAGTTACCTTATAACTGTGGTTTTGAACTCTATATCCAGTATTTTGCTTTCATCCATTTCTTTCATTTGTGACTTGTTTCTTTGTCTACACAGTTTGGCTGCTTCCCTGGGTTTGTTTCTATGTACTGGGTAGCTGCTAAGTCTCCTTGAGTTGATAGAGTAGCCTTGTGTGGTAGGTGTCTTATAGGGCCCAGTGGCTCAGTCTCCCCAGTCACCTGAGGTGGATGCTCTTGGTCCACCCCTTTGTGGGCTGTTTGTACAGTCTTGTTGTAGTTAACCCTTGATTGCTGTTGGTATCACTGGGAGGAATTGACCTCCAGGCCAATTGGCTGTGATGACCAGCTGTGTCTAAACTGTAAGATCTGTTATGCAGGAGACACCCTTATGGGACAATACTTGCTTCAGTGGGGCTTTGGGTGCTCACTGAGTCTGCCCCTTGAGTGTGTCT